>NC_053147.1:807412-1432412 GCF_016808335.1 Panicum virgatum
GCCGTGTAGGTTCCATCCAGCAGGCTTGCATGCAACACTCTTGCTCCACGACCTGCAAATGCAAATGCAATGCCTGGGCTCAGATTCTGCCTCTGGCCGGCTCCAATGGGCCTCAGATTTTGCAGCCGCGCTTACATTTTAGTGGGCCGGTTCTGGTGACATGAATGCTGCTAATCTAGCCTTGAAGATTAATTAAAACATCCCATCAGAAAAAAGATTAATTAAACCATTGAGAATGTTTCTATTAACTATAGAGTGAACGGGGAACAAAAAGGTAAATTGGAGATGCGAAGAATCGAACCCCGAGCCTCTAATATGCAAGACATAGTGCTCTACCAATTGAGCTACATCCCCAAGTTTTATTTTGTTTATAATGCAACATTATATAAAACTAGCGAGAGTTTTTCCTTAACTAACTAACCAGAGATTAACATGCAATGTTAAAAGATAGTAGGTGGATGGATTAGTGCTCTACTAAAATTGAGCTGTGTCCCCAGTTTTTGTTTAGTTTTGCACATGCATGGATGTTAAAATCTATCTCGGTTATGTCATATATATATATATATATGTGCTTTGCAGAATAATGTTATATACATATTTTCTATATGGAAATAAATTAAATAAAAAATAATTAATTTTGGAGATGCGAGGAGTTGAACCCCGAACCTTTATCATGCACAGATTAACGCTCTACCAGTTGAGCTACATCCCCAACTTTCTATTGGTTTGCCATAATAAATATTTTTACATGTTTCCTATAGATGGAAGATAAATGCAAAAATATCTTTTTTGGAGATGCGGGAGTTGAACACCGTACCTTTATCATGCATAGATCAACGCTCTACCATTTCAGCTACATCCCCAACTTTTGTTTGCTCTATAAATATATATATATATATATATATATATATATATATATATATATATATATATATTGCCTGGAAGAGAATTTAAAGAAAAAACTAATTTCTTTGGAGATGCTAGGGGTCGAACCCTATAGCATGTTGAGCTGCATAGATGATAGCGTAGCCGCGTAGGATATTATTCACGCGTCGTAGTAGACTCATTATTGATTCAAACCAATCAAGAGTTATATACAAAGGCCATGTACACGAGCTAAACTACCCTCCTTGATTTATGGAAACCGTATCAGGAAAGAGAGAGAGAGATAGGCTCATCAGATGGCCTTGTGCTGGCTTGCATGCAGACGGCCAGACGCAGCACCCTCTCGCTCGACGACGAGCTCGGCCATCCTGACCTGCAAATAAATTAAAAGCTGGGCTGGGCAGCGGAATTGAAGAAGAATTGGGATTGGCTCTGGGCTCCGATAGATGGGCCTCAGATTTTGCAGCCCTCTCCTACATTTTAGTGGGCCGGTTCTGGTGACATGAAGATTAATTAAACCATTGAGAATGTTTATTTCTAATAACTATAGTTAACGGGAAAAAAATTAAATTGGAGATGCGAGGAATCGAGCCCCGAGCCTCTAAACATGCAAGCATAGTGCTCTACCAATTGAGCAACATCCCCAAGTTTTATTTGGTCCATAATGCAAAATTATATAAAACTAGAAAGAGTTTTTTCTTAACCAACTAACCGGAGATTAACGTGCACTGCTAAAAGATAGTAGATGCATGGATTAGTGCTCTACTAAAATTGAGCTACGTTCCCTAGTTTTTGTTTAGTTTTGCGCTACAGTTAGTTTCATAATTATTTTATCTTCGTCCTTTTACTTGCGCACATGCATGGATGTTAAAATCTATCTGGGTTAAGTCATATGATTTCACATATACAGATATTCATACTATCTAGACTAAGGGATTTGATTCCACCATTCTAGCCAAGATCCTATAAATAAGGAAGTGTCATCTCATCTGCAGCCGTCCAGTACTAAATGCTAAACAACAGCATGTGGCAGCATCGATTAGAAATGTAGACGTACTAGTTGAGTATGCCACCTATCTACCATTGTGGTCCAACAGGAAACGGGCTAAGAATGAATGTTTCAATGATTGCAGATGAGCAAAAGGAAGAAGGAGCTCGGCAAGGTCAAATCTGTGGACTAGAGAGACAGATGGTCCCTGGCCAGCACCTCTTCCATTCTTCCATGTGGAGACGCACATAGCTAGACTTGTAGTTGTATTGGTTAGTTGGCAACGCATTGTTTACTCGAATGGTTGGCATTTTCACAATGGCGGTCTATACATATGTGCAACTAGTTTAATTAGTTCACATGAACTATCGCCAGACCAGTATGTAGCAACACAGCTAGAAAAACTCCTATCAGTACCCATGTCATCCCACCTATGCATGACATGTAACTAGATGCGAGATGTTTTCCTTTTAAAGTAGCCGTGGATGCCTATTTAGTACCAGTTAATAACATCACCCGGTACAAAAAGTCATTTTTAGTACCGGTCGGTGTTATCGACCGGTACTAAATGGCTGCGCTATTTTAGTACCGGACTAAAACACCAACCTGTACTAATTGGTGACCTTTAGTATCAGGTGGTGTTATGATCCGGTACTAAATGGCATTAGGGGGCGTCAAAATTTAGAACCGGTACTAGATGCACCCCGAAGGCATTTAGTACCGGTCCTAAATGTGACTGGTACTAACACTTATGGACAAATGACTAGTTTTCTCGTAGTGCAATAACCAACTTCAGAGCTGAGACACTGTAAGTAGAACTTCATTATCATTACGAACTGAACTATAATGGAATAATGGATATGCATGTTGTTGGCCAAATATTTGCTGCAGAGTAAGCCGACTACACAGCTAGCTGCTGCTGCAGTTACAAATCAAAGAGCGAGCTGAGCATGATGCTATATATGTATCTGCGTATGATTCGGTTGTGACCTACTGGCCGTACATTTGCTCACATTGCCGATCTGAATCTGAAGCTTCGATATTATTGTACGCACAATCAAATAAGATTCTCAGCTATTCTAACTGTAGTCCAAGAAGCGAGCGTATGATTTGATCACATGACCAAGACGCGGTTTAACTGAATTGAGTGATATATAGCTAGAAACTCCGGATATGTACAAATATTAGTACCTCTGTTTGGACTTCACATGGTCGGCATTCAGAGAACTCTGTTAGGACTGACCACACTAAGCATTTGACCAGATAAGTAGATAACCTAACCTGAGGGCAATATTGTGTGATTTGAGAGAGTAAGAGAATGCAGGACGGAAATGCATCGTACGCAGATGTCTGAATTATCCAACATTTAGGCGTCTGCATGCTTCGATTATATCCGACCAGCTCGAGAAAAAAGTGTATTATAGCTACAGTCAAAGAGAAAGGTGTATTATAGCTAGTCAAAGCGAATTATATATTTTTCCAGATCTCACGGTGACATGCATGTTCACTACACAACAGGTCAGCCATATGCTTGATGCCCTTTTGCTCCACAGCACTAGAGAAGCATCCATGTTCTCTGCATGTTCATGTTCCCACTAGTGGTGGCGGACGTGGAAGCAGTTAAGCAGCTAGCGTGCTTAGTAGTTCCACTCGCAACCATGTTACCTGCCCGGCCACAATATATGTACAGGCCACAGTTACTAATAACACTGAGCAAGTCCAAACAGCAGATACCAACATTCCTACATTCCATCCATCGGTCTTCACCCCCAACAAGATCGATCTACTACTCTCCTAGTCCTGCTCACAAGTGAAGAGAAGCTAGCCACAGCTCAGTCTCTCTGCAGATCGCCGATGAAGGCTGTGTGCTGCAGCGCGGCCGTGAGCGCCGTGATCTTGCTCCATCTCCTCCTCCTCGGCAGCGCCACTGCAGAAGCAGCATCGACGACGACGACAACCCAGCCTCCGGACAGCCAAGGTTGGGCGGCTGCCAGGAGGTTGCTGCTACTGCAACCGACGGCGATCATGGCCACGGCCACCAACACCTTCCATGTCAAGGGCGCCGCCCATCAACCAGCGACGACGACGACGACAACGGCGGCGGCCAGAGGCACCAAGCCCACTGTGGAGTTCAACGCCAGCACCAAGTCGGCGCCGGGGAGCGGATTCAACCCCAGGCAGAATTAGTTAGCCAATCCATCATACAAGGTCACGGCCGATTGACCGGAATCTACAAGCGCCCTTTGGGTCTCGCAGCTTGTACCTCTTCTGACGATCCTCTTTTGTAGGTTTGTAAGTTGTAACTATAGCTTGCTTCCCCCCCCCCCCCCCCCCCACCCCCTCTCTCTCTCTCTTCTTTTCCTTGGTCAGCTTGTAGTAGACACAACTAATTAATGACCTGGTAGGACTCCTACGAGCAAAAGGCAATTTCAGTTCAATAGTGCTGGATCATAATTAAGCATAGAATCACAAGTCTTGTGTAGAAACGATCATAATGTTGTTGATTTAGCATAGGATGGCTCACTTTGTTGGCATTCATCCAGAAGTCAGAATTGGGGAAACAAATGTGTCTGTTTCTCTGCACTATATGTTGGTAACTTGAGATCCATCTATACTCGTCCGCCTTCCTTCCCTTATCTTTGGAAGCAAAATAAGGCAAGCTTGGCCGTCATGGGTATGATTACATAGCTTACTGCATCTACACATGACCCCAAGCGGGAACTCTGCCCCAGCAAACTTGACCATACAGGCACAGGCTCTTTCCCCCAAATCCTGTCTGTTCATTTCAAATCTAATAATGAGAGCGCCATGATTATGCACCCAAAAATTAGGTTATGATTTCAAAATAATGATAATTAAATTTAAACGATGTCATCACAAATATTTGCAGTTCACATCATATCTATGAGACTATGACCAGTAAGTTCTACTGATGTTTCAGACCTAAAACTGTTCTAACATTGGGCCATTCTTAAAGATCAATGCCAACGGTTTCTTTTTGCCTCAGAAGATCAATGCAAAGGAAAAGGCGAAGTCTAACTACTATATATGACCATGAACAGTAAGACAACTCCTCTGACGAAAAGGAAGAACTTAGGCCGTGTTTAGTTCCAACGCAAAAAATTTTTGCGATGGAATCTTGCTAATTTGAAGTACTAAATGAAGTCTATTTACAATTTTTTTTTGCACAGATGGGTTGTAAATCACGAGACGAATCTAACGATACTAATTAATCCATAATTAACAGATAATTACTGTAGCATCACTGTTGCAAATCATGGATTAAATAGGCTCATTAGATTCATCTCGCGATTTACAACCCATCCACGCAAAAAGTTTTGTAAATAGACTTCATTTAGTACTCCATGCATATGTCAAAACATTCGATGTGACGTTTTTTTTTGCATTTAGAGGGTTTACGGGTAACGATCTAAATAGGGCCTTAGTTATACATCACAAAAGCCACATGCCTATTCTACAAATCTTTCTAATCCGTGACCATTGGTCCTACTTCGCTTGCAGGGCCAGTCACGTATAAGCTCGATACTCGGGGATTATTTTTTTAATGTACAGAGTTAGCACAAGGTGCTGCCTTTATAGCCCGATGAATGCTATGCCACCATTAAATCACTGTCGTTGGGCAGATGGAGATTGCTGCACCTGCACCGGAGGAAAGAAGCTCATGCCTGATGATTGAAAGAATCCAGTTGATGTCGGTGATTGCTGTGGTGCCTGAGGAGACTGCTGCTGCTGCTGGGGCTGGCTCTGAGCGGGTGGAAGTGGAGGTGGGGGAGGTGGCCCGCTTGGTCCTGGGAAACCTGCCGGCAGAATGTTGGACAAAGGAGGTGGAGGTGGCATAGAGCCTGCCATCATCCCGAAAGGTCCTCCCATTCCGATCATTCCTCCAGTATTTTGACCAAATTGTTGTAGAAGTGGTGGCAATAGAGATGGCAATGGCGGTGGAGGTGGTGGAAATGGAACTGGCGTTCGTGGTTGCGTGCCTCCAAGAGTAGTAGGCACTGCTCCCATCTGTTGTTGCACCTGTGGCGCTTGCCCAAAAAAGGGAGAAGCACCCATATCACCAGCCTGCTTCTCAAGCCTAGGCCTCTTTTCAATCTGGAAGCCTGGTGGTCCTCCAGATAATTCTCCAGAAGGTGATCCACCATTTATGGAAGCAGCTTGCTCAGCGGCAAGAGATGAGAGAATGGAGCTAAGCACAGGTGCTGACAAAGATGCAAGCTTATCTGCCATAGCTGCTGCCGACCTCTTGGACTCGTCACCCACTGCACTGAATGTAGGCCGAAGTGAGGTTGCTGGAGTCAGTGGCTGTGACTGTGGAGGTGTCGACCTTACTCCTGAACCTTGCACCGTACCAGCTGTTTGCTCTGGTGGAGTAATCATGAGCGGACTAGGACTAGATTGTGTGGCGCTTGTGCTAAGGGCACCACCCAGTTGTTGTCTAAGTTGAATGACACGTTCAGTCTCTGCTCGAGCAACCTGTTTTGACAATGAGATCAAAGATTAGCAAGGTATCACTTTAATAATGTCATAAAATCGGTAGATCCTAATTACAATTGCAGAACAGATACAAATATCAAATACAATGATATTACCAATATTAAAGAAAGTTAATTGTGACCTCACAGATAAATTCCAGCAAGAAAGTTAATTGAGGCAGTGATAGGCAACAAGACATGCATTACTCCATAACCTGGAATACAAATTTAAATCTCTATTTCAAAATAAGACCTCAGGCATTTCAGCTCATCCCCAATCAGACAGAGGAATGCAACAGCCAGACTGGGTGGATGTCAAGACCACAGACCTATATGGAAGGTGATGCACAGGGACTATCGGAGTGCTAGGGAAGTAGTCTAGGTGCGTTTTCTTTCAAAAATATATCTGAATCAGGAAGCAGTTCAAGTGAACCATGGGATTTAACTAACCTGTGGGGTAGCCAGGTAGCAATAGGAGTCGGTAGGACGCATACTCGTGCTAGAGGAACACTAGATAGCTTGACACATGTGCTCACTGCTCACTATCCCAAGTGCATTCAGCAATTCATAAAGTCTTTATTTTTCTTTTGTTAACTAAGCAGCATGAATCTAGAATTGGGAGCTGGCTAATGTGAGACCGAAACCACCTTTTCTGATATGTCCACTCCACAACCAGGGGGTTCTTCAAAACCTCAGGGCTCAGACTTGAAAAAAGAAACATAAGGAGAATGAGGCAAAGACCGCAAGTGTGTTCAAGATCTATGTGAAGACACACAGTAAGTATTAATTAGACAGGGTGGTGATTTGATCTTCTACAATTTCCATCAATCTCGATGGGGATGCCATTGGGTAAAGATTACAATAATCAGGAACAGTACTGTAAAATGACTCCCAAGATTAGTCAAGTAAGAATTAGCAATCTGCCTTTCCCAGTGCCTTCTCAACCCTCTGGCCTCCTTGGGGCTGTCTGGTAGCTGAGCACTGCTGGGGGGGCGCACCTATCCAGTCGCACCAATGAATTACAAAACCAAATTTTTAACACACTTGAACACATCACAGCTCTCTCCTGCAGTAGAATCCTTTCCACCAATCTACCAATTCACTCGAATATAGGGTATGAGGATAGGACCCACTCCCCTACCCATGCCTGTACAGATCATTAGAAATTCAATACTACCCACTCTATTAAATTGAGCAAAATTTCACTATACTCAACTCGCGTTGACACCATAGAATTCTAACGAGATCAATTAAATGTGTTGGGCGTGATTCAATACTATAAAGGACCTGCTTTGCACAGATTGGGAAACTAAATGCACAAGCAGACTCCATAGGCATGAAGAAAATGAACGAAGCATTAAAGACCAAAAGTTTAGTATTGGAATTTCAACCTAGTGTTGACACCGTAAATTTTAATAGCTCAACTGAAACTTGGGGGAGATAATTCGGAGCTGGCAGGACCAACTACACAGGTGAGTCCACTTGCAATGTAGGGGCAATGGATAATATTATCTACTTGTAGGTCTACACAAATCCACTTATAGACATTCGCTATCATGGCTATGGATGGATAGGCAGGATTCTGATGGGTATGGTTGTTAATCGGGTTTCCCACACCTACCAAAACAGAAAACCTCTGAATTCACAGAATGGTCCAAGCCCAAATGCATGTAAAAAGTACCACAAAATACTGTCTTTAACATAAGGCGCACCAAGTTGATATGATTTATGAATTATGATCGCTGACATATACATGCAACAAACACATACCAAGCAAACCACAATTGGTTTAATAATGTTAGCGCCTCCCTAGGAATCTGTGCATGTCCTGCCTCTATTTCTAATTATTTTATCACACTCTGAACATGTGGATGCATTCATCAACAAGATGCCAAAGATAGATGAAACATTCTACTTATGGCCACATATCATAGGGCATCCTAGCCAGTACCAAGATAAAAGAATATTGTCCAGAAACTCCAAAATAGATTAATAGAATAGACAGGACAAGATATATAAGCATCATAATGAGAATACTTACAGATCTAGAACATGCTCAGCATTTATGACCTAATAAACCCCATTTAATTGGGCATTAACAGTAAAGGCATCATAGGGCAGAATGACCTAGGACATGATTTTGCAAGGAAATAACAACAAACGAAAAGGACAACAGCATGCGATAAGATAAAGAATAATTCTTACTTGCAACTGGCTGCGAAGAACCATTGACTTTGACTCCTGTCATATAAGAAAAACATACAGTTCTAAACAGCACAAGGCATGTAATTGAAATGGAACATTGGAGAGGTAATGAAAGCCTCAAGACCTGTTCGCTGAGAGCTTTTTTTAATTGATTGATCAGGGATATCCTCGCCGCATCTACACTTTCAAGTTGTTCGATGCACTGCTTTAGGGTCATTTCTTGTTCTTGAAGGTCGGAAATCAATGTTGATGCTGGCTGATTACCTTATGAAAAAAATACAGGACAAAAAAAGCAGAGCACATAAGAGTGCGGTCAAACTTTCTACAACAGCAAATATTCACAACATTAAATAACAACAACAACAACAACAACAACATAGCCTTTTTTCCCAACACAACATTAAATATGAGCAAGAAAAATCCTTACCATTGGTGCTAGCATCGTTTATATCTTTATTTATCCTCTCCAAAACACCAACAGTACTCTTACATTTGTTTAAAACTGTGTCTTCATCAAAATGTTGATCAAGGACCGATTGGTATGCAGTTACAATCTTTTCAGGCATCCCACCAACAGTAAGTTTCTACAGTAAAAGCCAACAAATAAGAAGGTGCCCTAATATACAACCCAATATGTTAGATACACGCAGGAGAATAAGCAACTTACTTTTACTGTCGTACCAGAATCCTTCCGTGAAACTTTGGAATTTGAAGGGGGGTTAGAGCTAGGATTTGAACTATTCCCGTTCTTATCCAATATATGAGGGTTGTCACCAAAAATGCCATCTTTCAGACTTTCAATACGAGTCCCAAAAACCTTACGTTCATCCCAAATTCCTATCTGCAGTTCCGAAAAAAAATAGCAAGATAGACTTATTTTTTTACTTGCAATAAAAGATAAGTAAATGATTAAATTTACCATCAGTAATTCCATAATCAATATAGTCATGCTATGAATAGGAACTTTCCGTACAGAGTGAAGGTCCAAGCAAACTATGACCCACAAACCCTATGCACTTATTTATACATATCATACCAGTGAAAGAGTCTGAATCGATGTTTCTGGCAGCTGACTAGCAACATACCAAGCAAGACACTCATTTGAGGAATAATGTACTCATTAAACCCAACACTCCTAGAAATAGAGGAATTAGGCTACAAACTAAGAAGGCTATCTGCTTTCCCCGGACACGCAGGAAAGCTACGTAACAAAAGGCTGATTGTTTTACTAATTGATGCAGCTGTACTGCTGTAGTATTACTATTAGCTCACATTTTTCTCTACACATGATTATACAAATCAAAATATAATGCACCATGCCCTGATGCACGTGATTATGATCACATCATCAAAATACACCAGAGCAAACAAAAGTGCTATCTGGAATCCAGTTAAGCAAACCAAGGATAGTTGAATAATAGAGCAGCAATAAGTATATGGCTCAATAATTTCCCATAACAACTAAACCAATGATGGTGAATCCAATGGTACTGACACATTTAGATTCTCCTGAATTTTTGGACAATGCTCTCGGACAAATCTAGAATAAAAGGAGCTGGTGGAATGCGAAGAATTAATTATGTAGCAATGAAAAATGATGAAACTTACTAATCTTGCCACCACTTTCTTTCCTTCTTCTCCCCCATTTTCATAGACATGTTTCAGTGATCTAGGTAGAACCCTCCAGAACTCATTCACAAAGTCTCCTCCCTTGCGTTTGCTGTTTTGCAGGATATCATTCGATAGATACAGGAATGATACTTTCTTATCCTTTGTTGCACTATTAAACTGCTTCTCCCATGTGTCTACAACCCTTTTGGCCCTCTTGCGGTGAAAAATGCACCATTGTGAAAGTGCTGCATAAGAATTAAGGAATACAAAAAAAAGAACTACTAATGCAATCTCTAAATGCAAACTTACATAGGAAATAAGGACAATTCTAATTAAAAAGGGACAAAAAAAGAACATATGCAGTATATCTCACAGTTCCTCGCTTAGATATGGAGCAACATATGGCATGAAATTCCTCACAAATAAGCAGCACAATCAATCATATTGAAATAGTAGGATCCTCTTTTTCTACGGTCAATAAAGAAGGGCATGCAGCATGCTAATACTGCAGACTGTACCTTTACTTCAAACTCCAAACATATGCCTTGCAGAATTTGTTTAATCAATAGGTGGTTACGGGTGTAGGATGTGTCCTCACCTCACTGGTTAGTTGGCTCAGCCATAATATAAAAAGGTGAAGTAGTTTTCACAGTACATTTTCAGTGCAATAATATGCTGCCACAATTTATTTTGGACATGGCATAGTTGACATAAGGTTATCAGATCAGAATACAATAAAGTTCAATCAGCGAACCAAGAGTAAAAACAGCTTACTAGTTACTATCATATTAGTACATAAATAACAGCAACCAGAGCAAGCTAGTTTGGCAGTTAGAACTTAGAACCACCTCACCAATATTTAGTTCCTTAGTGAAGGATATGTCATATAATTTTTTTCCTCACTTAATTGGCAAACTGAACAGGATAGCAGAAATATATGCCCCAAAGAATATTGATTATTAATATATGCAATGTAGAGCCCTAGGAGTTCATGTTATCCTTTCCATTTCACAAAGGGTACAGCCTCGAAAGATAATGAAAATCATATTTATAGAGAGATGGTAACCAAGCATTGGCAGTAACAACAATAATAACAAAGCCTTTTAGTCACCAGAAAGTTGCTGTAGCCTAGAGCTGAAACCAAACGGGAGCCAGCAATAAAGGGAACAAAGAAGTAAAAGAGAAAAGGGTATTAGTGACAGTAAGATGGTGATAGTGCTTTAGCAAGATGATGGTAGCCTAGGTCATCTTTTGGGCTAATGGAAGTGAAAACACATGGAGTCCTGATTTCTACGCCTTTTATATCCAAGGATAAAAACACTTAAAAAATCAAGCTCATTAGATATCCAAAACTTTTACTATGATGTATTTACATTTACAATACTATTTTTCTCAAATAAACTGCCTGAGAGAGACACTAAAATCAAGAAAAATGCCTGGCAGTGAAGTAACCATAAATCACATTGTCATATGATATGATAAAATCATACACAGCGAGGATTTTTAACTTCTATTCATGTGCACCAGAAAACTAACAACAAGACAATAAGCACTGCACGGAATGGAACAGGCCCACTTAGCAAGCCCAATGAAATCTCCTGAGCAGTTCTACTCATAGACATTGCAATTTGCAAGTTAGGGCTACTTGATCAAAAGAAAATGAAACGGACAGCAACACGCTTCGGAATTTGCGAGCGTGCAAGAAAGTAACCATGGAAAAAAGGATACTCTGAATACTCGCCGCTGAGCTGTTGAGCTTGCTGAGCTTCTCGACCAGCCTGTGCTCGCTGAAGGAGCCGCCTCCCCCGCCGCCGGCGCCACCTGCGGCGCCGCCGCCGTCCCCCGTTTCCGCGTCTACATCCGCCTTCGCGCCCGCCATCACGAAGGCTCCAACTAATTCAGCTCCCCCGCGGAAGACCCCAAAACCTAGACAAATGCGTACTCCTTGCGAAGCAAGATCGAACCACGCGTAAACATTCAGAAAAAAAATCCCAAAAAATCAGAAATTTTGGGATTATGGTGGGAGATTGGAGGTCGGAGTTAGGGGGCTAGAGATGCATACCTCGGTAGCGAGTCCCTTAGTCCAGCGTGCCGCCGCGGATGAGGGGAAGGGGAAGGGGAGCGGGGAGAAGCCGAGAGGGTTTGGTTTTGCTGCGGTGGCTTTCCACCCTTTCTTTCCCCCTTGCCCTTGTGCGTCTGTGTTTCTGTGGTTTTCTTTTTTATTTTATTTTTTATTTGTGCGAAAATATTGTTGCCGCTTCGCTTATTTTGTGCGAGAACCTAGGGTAGAAGAAAGTGTTAAAAAAAACTGACGTATAGACGGCGTTGTTGAGAAAGCGAAGGGATGGTACGATAGTGAGGCTGTCATTGTGTTAGTATCATGTTAAAATTCGAAGAAAAATCTTATAGAAAAAAAATACTTGTCCTGATATTAGAGAAATATTATCTGATTGCATCCTAGCTTAGTGTTAGCTTAATGCCGTGTGAACGTTAAAGTTACAAAGAAAATACTACTGCCGAAGAAATGTATATACTACGAGTTTTAGAGAAAACGCACTATTGCGGTCCTATGAAGTTAAAGATAAGTGGATCATTCGTTTTGCGAGTTTAGAAATAATTCATCAAAATTGCATGTTATTTGGCCCGTCCACTTCAGATTTTTGGACCAGCTGCAGCTGCACATCCCAACCAAATAGGTCTGAGCAGCAAAAAAAAAGTCCAAACATTCATGTGTTGTGTAATTGTGAAAAGATTAGTAGAGGAAATATTTTATTAAAATAATTTGTAGGCTACAATGATTCAGCTATTTGACCGGACCTCAGCTGAAAAACGTTACTTGATGTGGTAGGCTACATATATACATTGGTAGATATATAAATGATTTCAGCCACTTGCGCCGATCGACCTCTCAGCTGAACTAAAAACATAACTTGATTGACTCTGCTCTAGGAGATCCGTCAGATTTTGGTCCGTGGCATGTAATGTTGGAAGTTTGACTCTGCTGTAGGAGGAGCTGCTTGTCAAGTGCGATCGTCAGATACGGAAAAGATGATGCTAGAAGCGCCGTCGTCTGTATCATCATCAGGTTCCAAGCGGTAGAGTTGCTGGCCGGCGGCGAAGTTGCCGAGCAGCTGGTACGAGCTCGGCGAGCCATCCATGGTTAAACAAAGGCAGTCGGTGCCTGATCGAATCAATGGTGATCGAGTATCATTGAAGAGGTGGTGGAAGCCGACGGCGCACTGGAGGAGGCCGTGGAGGAGCGTCCGCGCGGGGTCCTCGGCGCCGTACCAGAGCTCCTCCACCACGTCGTGGTACTCGCCGCGGTTGAACAGCGCCACCGCCGCGTCGAACCCAGCAGCAGGCCAAGCTTTCACACTCACCTGCTGATCACCTCAGCCGATCACAATCACTTCAAATTTTTGCTAAACAATAATAACAATCACTTCAAAGTCTCACTATCTAAATGCCCTTCACACGTGGGGTTCAAATCATTTTCAGTTCAAATGATGCCTGTCAGGCTACTTGGCTGAATCATATATCTAGTACCAGTTATAGAAGAGTATATAGCCTATGGGTTGCAAGCTTCTAATTCATTTCGTCAACTGTCTAGTCTCCCATCACTTATTCCATATCCTGGCTTGCAGCAACTCATCAACAACTGTTCAATGATACACTTGTCAAGATCAACAAGGAGCTCGCATTTTTGCATTTTGAGGTGCGAGCATGCATAAACCAGTATGATGGAATGGTGTACTACGGAGTGGCTAATAACATTGCTGACGAAGAATCAAAGCTCGGAACAAAGTATTTTGTGCCCCAGATTGCATTCTACAAGGGACTGGTATGTGTTAGCTTGCTTTGTATAGCTCAATCTGACATTACATATGCTGTTGATTTTCACATGTATTGATGTAACTAATGATTCCTGTGGCAGTTAGAAGCAATTGTTCAGGAAGCTGGAAATGATGGAGCATAACCAGTATTGACGCTCTCAATGTCCGGCTGGACAACCAGGTTTGTTGTACAGTATTCTGGGAACATGATTTGTTGGTTTTCATGTATTTATTCACCATGTGCTTGGTTTAGCTCATAATGGCTACAAATTTACAAGCAATTAAGCATATAATAGTTTCATATACTTTTTGCAGTTGCCGTGTCATCAATGATAGCAGTAGTACCTTTAGTATTTTCTGTGAAATACTGAAATGGCATGGCATAGCAGCACTATAATATATACCGATTGTTAGGCCTTAATCTTTATTGCAATATGACGTGACGAGTTGTTGACTGTTCTGTTCCCAGGTCATAGTTGTGGACGGTTCACAGGACAGCCAATCTCGTCTTCCTACTTCCATAACGAACTTCTCACTGACCCAGAAAGAGAAAACTCTGGATGAACTGATACGGGACTGTTGGTTGTCATACACCTCCACAGGCAAGATTGGCCTGGGCACCAGATCATTTCTTGATCTCCGAAGCTGGTTCCACGGTAACAACATCCCATCATGTGTGGTCTGTAACGAAGCTTGTATTAAGGTACCGTTACTTGATGATTCTATGATTTTCAGTTGCCGTGGTCTTGTTTTAAATTTACCATGTAACCTACAAAAGTTATGATCTATTTTTCTATTGTTTATGTTCTGCAACAGGCCTCAAGTTGTCCTAATGATGAATGCAATGTAAGAATCCATGAGTACTGTCAGAGGAAGAAATTTTCACAACGAAAGGTAGTCACCTAATTCTAGTTGACACTGTTACCATTGTTGATTTTTAAAGATATGGCTTTCTAACTCATCTGCATATGCAGGCTTCGAGAGGTTGTCCAGGTTGCGGTACCGAATGGCCCCGCCAGGATGGTGAAGCCGGTGGCGATGATGATGTGAATGAGCCTGGTGAGGATGAAGGCCCTTCAGCTAACCATTCATCAAGGAAGAGGCGCAAGCAAGTCAAAGCTGAGCTGGTGGAAGAAAATAAAAACGCAGGCCCATCAACGGCAGTGCCTAGGAGTAGGACCCTTAGAAGCGTTAAAGCCGAAGCCGTTGAGGCTGCTCAAGAGGCGTCTTCTGCAGGAGCTTCGCAGGCAACCAGGACTCCCAAAAGAAGGAAGAAGTGATGATGCTGTCTAATGAATGATAGGTAGTGAGATTGGCAGGCTCTCTCTTTTGTCTGTACATATGGAAGATGGTGTGTGATGGCAGTAGATGGTTATTTCGAAGCGGCAATGCTGCAGCTTCTAGTGCTGGCAGGCCTTAAGATGATGGTGTTAGAAACTTCTAGAGATTATTTATCTGACAGTGTATCAATCTAGCTAGACGGGTACATTTTACTGGTTTGGAAGTGGAGAACCTATCTGAGCACTGAAGCATGTTGAAGTTGGTTTCAAGCATGTTATTTTGATATTTTCATTGCTTGTTCCTATATTCCACCTGTTAAGACGCTAAGGCATTATCAAGACTTGGGGGTGTTTAGTTGGTGAAAAAGTTTTCATTTGGATACTGTAACACATTTTGTTGTTATTTAATAATTAATGTTCAATCATGGATTAATTAGGCTTAAAAGTTTCTTCTCATTCTAATCAGTTAAACTGTGCAATTAGTTATTTTTTCCAACTGCGTTTAATACTCCATGCATGTGTTCAAAGATTCGATGTGACGGATACTGTAGAAAGTTTTTTAAGAAACTAAACGCCTTTACATTGGACGTGAATGGACGTTGCTGGAAAGGCAAGATTGGAGTACAGTGCCTGATCTTTTAGTTCAGATCTGCATGCAGATGCACAGATGAAGTGGATTGCTCGTTTCTCGTTCAGTGATAATCAAATACAATGAAGTGGGTTTTATTCCTGATGGATACCAGAGGTTGCCCAAGAGGTTTCTTCAGCAGGATCAGGGTTTCAGAAACGACCAGGGGCGTAGACAGGGGGGGGGGGCGGACAGGGGCCTGGCCCCCCTATGGTTCTCAAATTTACATTGGAAATTTGAAATTTGATTAAATTTTTATATAAATTAGCATGGTTGGCCTCCCCTAATAATGAAAAAAACAACTTCCTGGCTCCGACCCTGGAAACGACTGGTTTCTCAACTCCCTGATCATCAAGGCCAAGCTTTACCTTGGTCAGAGCAAAGATTTTGGTGAAGCTGACCAAATTACACCGTGCTATGCCTGATCCTGTTCTAATCCGTTCGAATCTGATCAAGTCCTTATGTGTTCTAAAAGGATCCACATTAGCCGTTTCTTTGTAAAATCTAGAGAAATTGGAGAATCGAAATGAAACCGTTTTTTGATCAGTCTATATGGACCCCACTCAGAAACAGTTTTCCGCCGAACGACTCGTAGGAGGTGAGAAGGGCCCTGACTCGGTCCCAAAGTGTTAATGTCTGTAACTGTCTCTGTGCTTTGGAATGGAGCTATCGCATTGGTACCAAGAATCCAAGATGATGATCACGCATCACTCCGGGCCACACAACCTGCGCCACCCGAGAGTCCGAGACTCAGCCATCTGATCCCTGGCCGAGCTGAACCTTAACAGTTAAGACACAGACTACTGCAGCATAGAACATACAATCGAGGCCTCATGGTACGCTATATGTGCTTTTTGGAAAGAAATTAAGAGACAACTCAACACTATCAAAAAGGAAAAAGAACCTATGGCCACCTATATTGGTATCCCTCCATGTGCTACGCTGATCTGGTTAATCAAGATGAGTGTAGCTCATGGAGGCTCATATGCGGCCATATGTATCAACTCCTATCAAATCACGTTATTGGTTGTAATGAGGGGGAACTCATGTATCTTAATTTAAGAATACAACATATATATATACATATATATACGTCAACATACGTAACATATATATGCCTCCCTTCCCAGCTGGCCCATCTCATTACATATCCTATACAGACATATTATGTTATTATATTGTGCTAAATCCCGGCCCTTCTCTAAGACTCCGATCAAGTAGAGGAAATCAAGCATCAGGACAAGCCCATGTTGCTAAATTACTGTGCCTGCTAATGCGACACAGCACACCACCATGCATGGACAAAGTCAAACCAGCCGCTCCACCACTATACGTTCCTTTCGTGATCATCAGTACACTTTGTCAACATGTACCGAATAACATGCATGTACTTGAACATCTTACTATTACTAATTGGAGGCTCATTTCAGGCCTGCCATCTAAAATTCTAGGTGGACACTCTATAAAAATCGAGATGTTCTAGAAATTCTCACAAAAATCAGAAACATCTAGTCATCCATCTTAATACTCTAATCATAATAATCATTGGATTTGTTATCTTTTCTAATGAATTATCCACATCTGCCATTATAAAAATACACTACCTAAACATGTATCTAAATTACACACATTTGCTATTATAAAAAAAAACTAAAGTAACCCCTAATCTTCGTGTAAATTACCCACACATGCCATTAAAACAATAATGCAAAAATGGTCCCTAAATTTGTATATAAATTATACAATTATATCATTATTAAAAGTTAAAGTATAGTAACCCCTAAATCTGAATCTAAATTATATAATTATAATAAAGTATTAAAGAATATTAATATAAAATTTTAAATTACTATTTCTATCATATTATATCATTGTTTATATAAAATTACTACCCACGATAATTGTTATAGTGTATTCATGTGCGATGAAGAGATAAGAACACTAATTCATAAATAAATAGTTCAATTAACTATATATATCAAATACACATGGAGGTGTGGTGTAAAATCAAATCTATTGCAACTGTATTATGATAAATATATATTTTATAGTATTTGTTAGAATATTTAATAGATACAAATGCGTGAGATAGATAATTATAGTTATTAATTGTATGATTTATTTTTAAAATAATTCTAATTAGCCCGTGCGGAAGCACGGGTTGATAGGCTAGTATTACAGAATAATATGTTCACCTTTCTTTATTTCAGCATTAACATGTGATGATGCAACCCGGTGAGCATTCTGTACATGTTCTGAATAACTCCCTCACATCATCTCCCAATAGTATATAGTATTGTACACATATATACACCCACACCCCAAAAAATTTCTCTAGAATTTTGTTTTGAAATAATTTACTCCACAGGCAACCCTTCTACTAGTAATCTCTCTCTTACAATAGTACACCGTTGAGTAATTAATCACTAGCCGTTTGTATTAATTAGACGGCATTAACTATGCATGTGGACAGGAGCGCCGGCGGCGGCGGCGGCGGCGATCACCACCACCACCAGAGCGGCCTGACCTTCACCCTGCACCCCCTGTTCACCGCCGCCGCGTCCCCCTCCAGCCTGTCCACGGCCACGTCGCACCGCGCCTTCACGTCCACTGTCCACGTCCGCAGCACCTTGCCGAAGCGCAGCCGCACGGGCACCCTCGCCTCCACCGCCAGCGTCACGGCGCCCGCGGCCCGCTCCGCGGCGAGCCGCCCCGCCTGCTCCTCCGTCAGCCGCACGCCCTGGCCCCTCATCGCCGCCGCGAACACCGTCACGTTCCGCGGCGCCTGCCGGAACGCGGGCCACGGTCCCGCGGCAAGCCGCTGCCCGGCGTAGGAGACCGTGACGCTCCCGCCGCCGCGGTAGTCGACGCCGACCTTCCTGTTGGCGCCGTTGTCCGCGCGCACGGCGGCGTTGATCTCGGGGGAGAGCGCGGCGGAGGACGGCAGGGCGGCCCCGAGGCCGCGGATGGAGAGGGAGGCGACGGAGAAGGTGGGCGCGCGGGGGTGGAATACGAGGTAGACGGCGCCGGCGAAGGCCGCGGCGAGGAAGAGAAGGAGGAGGAGCGCGGCGCAGGAGCAGCAGCAGGCGCGGCGGAGGAGGCGGCGGCGGGCCGGGCGCGCGGCGAGCTTCTTGTAGCGGCGCGCGCGGTCCGGGGGCGGGACGCGGAGGACCTGGTCCTTGGGCACGTGGATGATGTAGGTGCCGGGCGGCGGCGACGGCGGGCTGTTGAAGGACGGGTACTGCAGCGGCGTGGTCTCCGTGGGCGCCGCGCCGGCAACAGTGGCGGGGGCTTCGGCGTCGGCGGGGAGGCGAGACGGAGGCGGCGGCACAGGGTGGACGCGGTCGGCCATGGAGAGGAGGCGAGCTGAGGCAGAGGTCTCGCTGACTGAGTGAGCCTATGGAGGGCTGGGCGACGAAATGGAGAGACGGCTGCTGGCGCTTATGTATGCGTGAGGGCGACGAAACCGCGTTGCGTTGATGGAGACGGCTGGAGTGATGGACAGAGAGATTGATCGACGATCGTTGATCGAGCAGCTAGCGCGTGAGATGAAGGGGTGAAGACGACGAAAGGAAAGGGACACGAGGGAAACGGTCATCTCACGCTCTTCATACTTGGCACTGCTATAAAAATCGTTCAAGAAAAAAGACACTGCTATAAAATACAACAGTCTGCATGCTTTCTCCTTGAGCCCAGACCAGGTGCCACCATGGTATTTTTTTTAATTTTATTTTTTTTGGGGGGCAGGAGTTGTTGTGGTTTGATCATGCGTGATAGTGAAGTTTGGGGCTCGAGGACGAAGGCAGAGTCAGAGAACACAAGGTTCCACACACAGGCACACTGCCCTTCCTCCTCTTTCTTTTCTCTAAAAACAATTCTGCTAGAGCTTTGTTTATTTGTCTATTGTGAAACATGCTCTGCAGTTTACTTTCTGCACCTTCCTCTTGCTATCTCGTAATGCTCGTTTTCAACCCTGTTTTTGTTTTGCTTGTAATAATGCGTGCCGGAGCCTGGAGTATTTCACACCGCAGTTCAGTTTGCGGTGCTCTAACATTATTCCATTTTTTCAACATAGAATTAGCAAAATCTTTTTCTAGCTACCTTACTGTTGACGACCAAAATTGACACTGGTCGAACAGACCGGTCTGACCGGTGCTTTTGAGCGGTCTGACCGGTCTGTACCATGTAGCCGGTCTGGCAACAACGACCGGTCTGACCGGTGGGTCTGGCCGGTCCGACCGGTCTACCTGGAATCCGAGTACAACTAGAATTCTTTGTAGATTTAGATCTGTAATAGGATTTCTTGCGGGATAAGTCCACCCCACCCTATAAATATAAAGGGTCACGGCCGATTAGGGTATCCAATCGATCAAATCAATACAATTTTTATCTTTTTACTTTTCTCTTGCCCTAGCTTTTCCAATCTACTATTTGATGTTCCTCCGTCGTCTCTACGTCGATTGAGGGCGTTCTAGGTGGCATGCCGACCCTAGAACAACCCTACGTGCGCCTGCCCTGACGGGTCTTCCCGGGCTAACGTTCGTAGGCTTCGTCACCGTTCTGCCGGCGGCGACCGGTCTGACTGCTCCAAGGGACCGGTCTACGCAGGAGGCGCTGCAGCGAGCTGCCTCTTCGCGCCGCACGTTCGAGTGCGTTCGTGTGTTGATCCCGAAAGGCGTCAATATACTTTTTGGCGACTCCGCTGGGGAAAGAATCAATCGGCTGCCATGGCCGGTAAAATTCCTAAACCTAGCGATGTTGATGCCGCCAACATCCAAAGGCCGACTGTTCAGCAACTTTCGGCCGAACAACAGAAGGCTCTTGATGACATCCAGAAGAAGATCAGAGAGGAGAAGGAGAAGGAGATCCAGAAACTGGAGGAAGAAGCCATGAAGCAGTACATCTCGCACTTCTCCATCGACCGACAAGGGAAGGTCACAACGGATGCCGGCTTCGATGCTTCACAGTTTGAGGTAAAATTCGATGAGAGCGAACAGCCCGTTCTTAATTCTGAAATAGCTAATGCTATAGATGATGTTGTTTCTTCTCATGGGAATAATAAGTTGGAATTTATTGGTCAAAATATGCATGATATGTTTGATGACCGTTTTAGCCGAATTGAAATACATTTTGGTATGAAGTCTGTCGGTAATAATGCGTCTGCATCTAATACCGATAAGATAATTCGTGGTTCGGCAATTCCAACTAATAATGCTATTATGACTAATTCGGCTAATCAGCAAAGCCGAATTAATTATAATGCATCACCTCATGCCAATGTGCTATATGGGGCAGCAAGTTCGTTGCGACATTCCACACCGCCGAACTTTGCTCAACCTAGTAGTACACCGATCACAAATCGGCTTAACGCCGATGATGTTGGATCAGGTAGCATCAAAGAGGAGGTGATTAAGATATTTCAGTAAACTTTTGGTATAGAGCCTAAAGCCAAATGCCGATCTTATCAAAGGCCATACCCTGAGAATTACGATTATGTTGCATATCCTCAAGGGTTTAAAATTCCTGAATTTGTTAAATTCACTGGTGATGATAGTAGAACTACTTTGGAGCATATAGGTCAATTTATTATACAATGTGGTGAAGCTAGCACTAATGATATTTACAAAATGAGGTTATTTCCTTTGTCTCTATCGGGTGCTGCATTTACATGGTTTATTTCATTGCCATCCAATTCAGTTTTCACTTTTACTGATTTAGAGCAAAAATTTTATGATTATTTCTTTAGTGGTGAAACTGAATTGAAATTGTCACATCTCACATCGGTTAAGCAAAAGATACATGAAGGTGTTTCTGAGTATATTAGAAGATTTAGAGATACTAGAAACCGATGTTATAGTTTGACAATTTCTGATAGAGATTTAGCTGATCTAGCTTTTGCTGGTTTACTTGATTTTCATAAAGCAAAGCTAGAGGGACAAGAATTTCTAGATGTTAGTCAAGTCTTACAAAAGGCTCTGGCTAATGAAAGCCGAGCTAAAGAAGCTAGAGATTCTCAAAAGTCCAATGAAAACCTAATCGTCCTGTTTATGTGCTCGGGTGTGATTCCAATTGTTCGGACGATGAAGGTAAAAATATTTATACCGCTGAATTTGTTTGGTCCTCTAATGATAAATCTTGCGTTTGCGGTTCTCTTAAGTCGATTCATAAAGATCGGCAAGAAAGATTTACTTTTGATGTACCCAAATGTGAGAGGATATTTGATGAATTATATAAGAATGGGTACATATAAGAATGGGTACATCAAGATGTCGCATATCATACCGCTGCTTGAAGAATTAAAGCGGCGAGCTTATTGCAAATTTCATAATACTTTCTCTCATGCGACTAATGATTGCAATGTGCTTCGAAGGCAAATTCAATCGGCTGTTAACGAAGGCCGAATAATTGTTCCACAAATGCAGGTGGATCAGAATCCTTTCCCTGCACATACACATGTGCTTGAATTGAGTAATCCTAAAGTGTTAATTCGGCCAAATCAAGCCGAGTCAACAAAAGGAAAAAATATAATTATTGGTGAAGAAAGGTCTGAGCCTTCGAAATCTCATCAGGAAGCTCCAGCAAAGAAGGTCCTTGAAGATTCATCGAAGAATTCAGCGCTCGGGTGGCAAGAACAGAAGAAGGACGCAAGATCTGCTCAGACCGGTCTGACCGGTCTGGAGACCGGTCCGACCGGTCCTTCTGGGATTTCTAAAAAAAATTCCAGAAACAACAAAAAGGCGAGGCCGAGTTTCAAGCAACTCTTGGCCAAGTATGAGGAGAAAGGAGCTACTCAGAAACAGAACAAGCGACCAGATCAAGCTAAAGATACAAATCCATCATCGGAGCATCGTGAGCAATCGGCTTCTCATGTTCAACAAGGTAATAATGCTTTTGTGCCATATTCATTTGGTGGGCCGATTGCTCCATGGTTCTGGTCGTATCCTTACTATTACACACCTATGGATTATAGTAGAATGTATATGCATCCATATTTTATTCAATATTCTTCTATATATCCAAGTTATAGTGCCTCTCAAAGACCGATTGTTGCTAGCAATAATCTGGTCAAAAGCAAACCTGATTGCAGCAAGGAGGGTGAGAAAGACATAAAGCAAGACAACATGTATTTACAGCCGAGGTGGTGCCCTTCAGGCTTGTCTCACACCCAAAAGAGAAGGCTGCAGCGGATGCGCAAGAAGGAGTCGTCTATGGAACAGCAAGTGGAGGTTGTACCAGCAAGTTCGGCGACCATGAAGCAGGTATGGAGGCCTAAGCAAGTTGTTTCGTCATCAGCTTGAAAAAGAAGCAAGATATGGCCGATAGATTTTATCGCCCTTAGAACAAAATATGGCCGATGCATATTTATCATCGTCCTTAGACAATTTTGGTCCAGAGGCTTGTTTTTTGGTATGCTAGCATCACCAAAAAACAGGGGGGGCATATGTTGACGACCAAAATTGGCACTGGTCGAACAGACCGGTCTGACCGGTGCTTTTGAGCGGTCTGACCGGTCTGTACCATGTAGCTAGTCTGGAATTCTTTGTAGATTTAGATCTGTAATAGGATTTCTTGCGGGATAAGTCCACCCTACCCTATAAATATAAAGGGTCACGGCCGATTAGGGTATCCAATCGATCAAATCAATACAACTTTTATTTTTTTACTTTTCTCTTGCCCTAGCTTTTCCAATCTACTATTTGCTGTTCCTCCGTCGTCTCTACGTCGATTGAGGGCGTTCTAGGTGGCCTGCCGACCCTAGAACAACCCTACGTGCGCCTGCCCTGACGGGTCTTCCCGGGCTAACGTTCGTAGGCTTCATCACCGTTCTGCCGGCGGCGACCGGTCTGACCGCTCCAAGGGACCGGTCTGACCGGTTTACGCAGGAGGCGCTGCAGCGAGCTGCCTCTTCGCGCCGCACGTTCGAGTGCGTTCGTGTGTTGATCCTGAAAGGCGTCATCTAATGCATGTCATAATATATGCTATATAATATGCTACGCGCGACAGTGGCGTTTTTGGTCGCCGACGCTGACGCGTGCAGCTTTCATTCAATTTGGGAGGCATCTTTTCTATTCACACCAGATGAGAAGGAAGGCACTGTTGTTGCCCTGTAGCCTTCACGGTATTACTGGTTTTATCAGTTTATTCTTTGATAAATCTAGGCATCCAGAATTGATGTGTAACACCCGAGTGTTAAGAGTCGAACATGAATAGCCATCTTTGGTTGGCAATTCTGGAGTATGCTCATTTTCCACAGGCAGTGGTTGACTTGATCTCTCTTGTATCGGCTCATTATCATAACTGGAGTCAGAAGCAGCACATACTAATGCTTCTCCATTGAGCTGTGCAAATTGTGAACTCAAGTCTTCTACTGATCTTGCTTCAATTACAGGCATTGCAGATTCTGCGGATGAAGTATCATTCAATTCGTGTTCAAGCTTAACTGTCAAGGGTTGGTCAATACCGGACTCTGAAACAGACTGCACTAGTACTTCATCCATGCGGCACTTAAATAATGAGTTAACTTCACTGATGGAGTCAGCTTCAACGAGAAGTTTCTCGGTATTATATTCTTCTGATAAAGAACATAATAGCAATTCCTCACAACCTGCACCACATCAGCCATGGTTGAGTAAAATATTGTAAATACATTGTTTGAATAGCATTTGTAATAATCTGAAAATGACCCATATTACCTGCAGAAACTGAACTATTCGCTTCTGATGTGCTGGATATAGATTTTTGGATATAAAATGAATCTGTGCCATTGATGGACGCGGTACTTTCAGTGCCTTCCTTAATGCCATGATTTACTTCTAACACGCATACGTCTGAAATCGCTGCACTTAGTATTTTGATTTCATCACCAACATCTGGTTCCAGTGAGCCAAATAACTTGCGATTGTTCAATGCTGGCTCAGAATCGCTGTCTGAGTGATAGTCACCAGCATCTTTTTCACTGACTTCAGGCTTCTCTGGCTTTATGCCGTTGTGATGTCGCAGATAAGTAGACTGCCTTAAATACAAGTTGTCATGTTTTCTACGCTGTGTTGATAGAAAGCACGAGCGAGGAGTCCATGTTTCCTGCAAATGACTGTTACGGTCTACAATTTGGTCAAATGGAACATCAAATGGTTTTCTCCAGGGAAGTAGAACAGATGGTGCTGAATCAGGAATTTGTGGTAACTCTACTGTTTCCTCTGAAGACCTTGGTGTAGAAATGGAGGGAACTTGAACACGGAAGCGTGATGCCTCCTCCATTTTCTGAATTGCATCAGCGGCTTGCATGTCCATTAACTTCCTGTCAAGTTCAAACTTCAGAATATTCTTTGCTTTTCGCCGCTCCATCAAACCCTCCATGTTCCCATTGTTTTCCATATCTGAAGAGTTTGAATCTATAAAGTCCTTCCAGTTATTTTCGTTGTCTTTCTTCTCTTCTGCCCTATCTTCATCTGAGCTAAGGTCACCATCCTCCTCTAATTCATCTTCTTCATCTGATGAGGAATTCAGGTTGTCTCTAAAGGTTGAGGAAGGGTGATCAGTTTCGAAGTTTACAGGAGGGTTTAACTCATCAAGCATTGGAATAATGTCGGTTATTGATGCATCAGAAGAACTCTCGCTAAGATCAGATTCAGAATCAGAACGAGGTTCCTGCCTCATAACAGGTTGCCAACATGAGCTCATGAGTTCACCAAACTGGTACTGATTGTTCACTTCATAGTGACACCTTTCACTATTGGTTCTCTCAAAATGCTGGGGCTCAACCTTCTCACATGTTTCCTTGACATGCTCTTCTTCTTCTCTTTCCACAATAACTTTATTCTTGGTAGGTTCAGAAGTTTCTGCAGAAAGAACAGTATCGGCTGACACAGATATCACATTCTCTTCATCACGATGAGTATTATGCACAAAGATGTTAGAAGTTCTTTCCTCGATGCAAGCAACTGGATTTTCAAAACTCCTTGCCGCATGGGTGACAGCAACATTCTGAACCTCCTCAACTGAACATTCAGTAACGGAGACTTTGGCTTCAGGGGGCGATTTTTTCAGGTTCTCCAATGTTTCCTCTCGAATCACCGGAGCACTTGGTTCACCATAACTCAATAGCGCTCCAAGAAGAAGTGCAGTTAACAGGAACACTGGAGAGGAAGACAGAAGGAAAATAAACAGAGAAGGGCAAGCTTTGTGTAGGAACAGCAACAAAACTCCAATGCTGAGTACTACAGGATAGTCACAAGCAGATCGATAGCCAAGTCTGACATAAGGATAGACTATTCTCTTGATTTGCAACATAAGATTGTTCGTATCAAATGACATTTTGGCCTCCTTGAATTCAGACCTGGGATACAAATATAACCTGGAAATGGAAAGGAGGAAGCAGATTAGTATAGTAGCAGTTGGAAAAAAAAAAGATGCAGCATCTAAACTTGTGAAGGAAAATCAGCCACATGATGTGAGATGGTCAAGTCAGCATCATTAGAGTTACAGATCAAGAGAAATAGGAGAAGTGGCAACTATCTGGTCTTTCTAGTCGGAGATCATTTTATTTTTGCAGCCCTGCAGTCTAATAACCTTGAAAATAGATTGTGAAATGCTTGATCTCAAGGGTCTAACATTATGCGTGAACGAGGAAAGGAACCTTTAACAAGATGATCATGAAACTAAGAACGAGATGCTAAGATAAGAGAAGTGAAAGTTGAGAAAATTTGCAGATCAACTAAACTGTACTAGTATTATGCGGAACAAAATAATGCTGGATGAAGACATGAAGGATGTGACTTTCACTGAGGAAGAATCCAACAATGGCTCTCCAGGAAAAGAGCAGTATGCACGGTGCAAGAACCGCAATTCTACGCACAAGACTCACCTGCTTCGACGAGACGACGGGCAGCGTCGAGAGGCAAGAATCCCTTACACAGTTGACTCTTTGATGGGGTGGGTGGATGGGGAAAGCAAGGGGGAATGGGAGGACGGAGTGGCAGGGAAAGGTGCCGTGAGGGAGGGAGGGAGGGAATAAAGCAAGCAAGCCAAGCAGAGGAGGGAAGGATGGAAACGGATTGGATTTGCATGGAATCGGATTCGGATAGCACTTTTTATCATATTTTAAATTGAATATAGATATGAATTCGGATATTCTCGAATATGAATACAAAACGGATGTCTCGGATTCGGATTCGAATTCGGATATTAACTTGATATAGGAGCTAAGGTTTAGCTATTTTCTTTATTAGTAGTTTTAGATTATAAAATCGTTATACATATACAAACCAAAGTATAATAATATAATAAAGATATCTAGTTAAAAATAACTTATTTATCAATAAATATGTTAATAAATAAATACAAAAGATAAAATTAGAAATAAAAATATATTACAATAAACATATAAATAATTTTGTTATATATAAATAAAAATATAGAAGTAATTTTAAAATAAAATAGAAATATTTAAAATTAAATTTATTTTTTATCTCTTTATTATAAAATGGGTGGTGAGAAATACTTCATATAATTTTTTAAATAGTGTTTGAATGAAAACGGATACAGATAGTGTCGGATATTGTCGAATACGGATGTGGAATCGGATAGAGAAAACCAATGAAAATCGGATTCGGATGTATCCACTTTGCTATCACATTAAATTCGAATACGGATACGGATATTCATATTGACGTTTAAGCGGATACGGATATCGGATAATTTGGATATCTGCTATCCGTTTACCATCCTTAGCGCTGCGCCGGCAAGAATGCTTTAGCCGGCACGGAAAGGAGACCATGACCTGACGGCAATGTCTGTCCTGCGAGCCTGCTGTCTGCGGGGGAAAGCGAAAGGGAAAGTGCATGGCCATCATAGTAGCAGCTGTCGTGCTCACCTCACCTTATTTCTTCCAATGCTATAAGAAAGCTAAATTCTCATCATAAAATTTGAATTTGTACCATTAAAAGATCACAAAGTTAGATATATATCATTATTATCTCACTGACATATGGGGTTCACATGAGTCAATGACATGTGAGTCTGATGGTATATATATAATTTTGGGATCTTTTAATGGTACATATCCAATTTTTCCATTCTCATTATAGGCACTACGCTTTTTACCAATATTTTGCTCAATATTAAACAAGGTTTCAACTAACATAATATCAAGATTGAAACGATACAAGTCTTCTATTAAAACACCAGATCCATAACAGTACTTATTCTTACATAATGAAAACACACAATTTCCAATCTCAAACTTAAATCCTAACTTATCCAACTTTGCAACAGAAACTGAATTTCTAGCACACTCAGAAGCATAAAGACACTTTTTTAGATCCAAGTGACAGCCAATATCAAGGATAAGGCTATAGCGGCACCATTTAGCGTAGCTATAATCCAATTTAGCGTCCATAACTGTCATAGCGGCAAAATACAAATAGTGTAGCGAAAACTCGCTAAAAAGGCTATAGCGAAACTATAACCCGCTATTTAAAACCATGCAAGCCATCGTGGCTACAATGGGAAAAACGATGTATCTAGCATGATATCTTAGGCAGAAATAGAATGTCTCATCAATTGGCGTGGTGTAAACCAACATGTTACCCCATGCGCACACGCACCGCTGCTTTGGAGAGCAGTGCCGGCCCTAGGGGTAGGCCACCACGTGCGACGGCCGAGGGCCCAAGCCATGAGGGGGGGGGTCCAAGCTCAGGTATGTATTATGTACGTACAATATGGCTATTAACCGGCTGGTCTATGTGATCGCAGTCTAAGAGGCCAAGAGCTAAGCATTAAAGGTCCTGCAAGTAATTTTGTCAGATTCTTTGATGTCAGCGCTTGAGATTATGAAGTTTGTTATGACTGCAGATTGCTATCCAAATATTTTGATTGCTTATCAAATCCTCTTAACTGTACCTACGACTGTAGCTTTAGCTTAAAAAGTTTATCAAAACTAAAGTTGTTGAACAACTATTTGGGATCAACTATGTCAAAATAAAAATTAAATGGCTTTGCAATGTGCAACATCGAGAAGACTATATTGGACACTATACCGTCTCGATGATATCTTTTTGTGAGCCAATGGATATTATGGAGTCTAAATATATGGTAGTCAAATTAATTCTAGAAGTACAAATAAACTATTGTTTTAGTCTACAATGTATCCCGGTAATTATCAAACATGTTAAATGTTGGAAGAATGCAAGACTACCTTCTAGAGTATTCTCCACAAGGCAATAAGAAGATATTTTCATGAAATACTCTAGAATTAGTAATAAATAAATTTAAAAACTTTGTAATATTTAGGAATTCTCTAGATGGGGGTGGACACATGTAACCACCCTATGATCCTTCTGTGCCTATAAATATAGGACCTCCTTCTTGTCATATCATATATCTAAGAACATGGTAAATGAGAAGAGTGAGTGATAGGATAGCTACAAAGAGAGGGTGTGTTGTGTACTCTTGTGTAATACTATTTTGTTGTAATAAAATAAGTGTTTTGTAAGTGTTAGTCTCCTAATTTGTAAATACTTAATGTATAAGTGTGATCTATCGCAGGCTGACTCTGTCACCCGGGATCAGAAAGGGTCTGGCTTCATCGTAGAAAGACCCTGCCCTCCGGAAGTCAGCTTCCTGTTGGTAGGCTCTGCCACCCGGAAGCGAGAAAGCGGCTCTGCCGTCGAAAGAACATTATACACTAAGTATCTGTAAATTGAAAAAAAAACTAACTGACTCTACAGTGAGTTGGTGTATCTTAGATGTAGGTCCTCAGCTTAGTGGATATTAGGATCACCTCAGTTCCCAACATTAAATTAAAAAGATATCAATATATTTGTTTTCGCTTTACAAGGAAATAGCATAAATATATATTATAAGATTTTATATAAGTTTTGGACTCTCGAAGGACCGTCACGGTGAGTTTGATAGGGGGTCTTCAAAATCCTAGAGCCGGGCACTGTTGCAGAGCATCCAATACCTGAAGTAGCTCATGCACCGCTCATAATTTCGTAGGTACTGCTTAGGCGTTCCGTCCAGGATGAGGGACACAGTATTCTGCAATGTAACAATTGCGTTCCAAGCATCATTGATGAGATGTGAGGCGAGATGACACAAACAGAGAAGAATACCATGGGCATAGCACGGATAGAATCATCCTTTGCGCCAGTCGGTTTCTTCTTCTTGGCCATCGTGCCCGTAGATGAGACAAGCTGCCAGCCAAGACACACGTTTCAGCACGGAGCTAAGAAACAAGGGCGGAACTGCGGAAGAGCAAGCAGCTGAGCAGACAACGCTGACCCAGATTGAGGACAAGAAATCAAGAAACAGGCGCAGAAATCAAGAAACAAGGGGGCAATGGAGTCCGCCCACCGACTCAAGTATTCTTGGTGGGGGCGAGCCTTTCCTCGCTGATCCGCGACAACGGTGCCCGCCCGCCACCGTGAAGTCTTCTTCCTAGGCGTGGGGTGAGGGGGTCGCGGCGTCGGCGTGAGGAGCAAAGTGAACGATCCTCCTCTTCGTCGGTAGGCAATCAAGCGCCCGGCGGAAGGCGCTGCGGCTCCTGATTGCTCTTGATCTTGATCGGTAGACGGAATGGCAGCCGGCCGGAGTATGGGGTCTAGGCTTCTTGCTTCAGCTTCCTTCGCGCTCAGTTTTGGGGTTGGACCTAGCGACCGTTGGAGCAGATGTGTTTGTTTTCTGGGCGTGGGCTCCAAGTCGGTGCCGAACGGCCTAGTACTAGACATTTTTTTTCTTTTTGTTTTCCCCCTTCCCTTCGTTGTATGCTGTTGTCGGTTAGAGATTCAGAATTGTTGAGCAAACATTAGAAAATGGTAGAAAACTTTGGTTTCAGAGGGGGGAAAACAAAAGAGGAGAGCTTATTTCCAGCTTACATGGCATATGAGGTGTGGAATTGCTGCACTTGGCTTCTGATCTCTTCACCTATGTGAGCAACCATTGAACAATCTTGCCAATTTTATAGATTTATAGATTGCTCCACTCTGCTTGGCAATTGGCATCACTGTCTAAGTGACAACCATGACACGCCACACGCGAGCATCTTTTTCGCTGATCTCACCTTCTCCATATTGTGATTGATGCGGATTAGTATAGTGCCGGCCGCCCAATGTGATTCTAGCTGTCCTGACTCCAGATGAAGGATGAACGAGCAGTCCGTCGACCTTGCAAAAAACCTAGATTCCTCCGTGGGAGGAGAGCAGAGCAGATGCTGCTGCGCTGAGTCAGGAATATGTGGCTACTCTAGCTCTCTGGATTTGAACAACGAAATGGGTGGGAACTGACGGCCAAACGCGTCTCTAGTTTCTGAGATGCACCGGCGGCTTGCAAGTCCATCAACATCTTCTCAAGTTTCACTTTCAGAATGCTGCTCTCTGCACATCCATCGTACTCTCCATGTTACTATTATCTTCTTGATAGCTTCCAGCTCCGCCATCTTCATTTGAGCTGAGGTGATCGCATTTCCCTGGTTTACCGCTGGGTTCAACTCATCCTTTATCAGCATAACATAAGACATGATTGCATCAGGAGAACTCTCAGCAAGATCAGATTCAGAGTCAGACCTGCTCATGATAGGTTGCCAGAATGAGCTCACAAGTTCCACTGGACGCACTGATTCTGGTTCTTGGCTTCAGTATTGATGCTGAAGTTCTTGCAGCTCGACCTTCTCCCAGATTACATTGACAAGCTTCTCTTTCTATAATTACGTTGGCCTCAATACATCTACAAGTACTTGCACAAACAACAGAACAGAGTATCATGCAAATACCATCAGAAGCTCTCTTCTCATGTGGATGACTTGACTTCCAGATTTCTCTCTACTTAGCCTTGATAGCAACATTCTCCAATGTTTCCTCCCCCATCGCACAAGCCTTTGTTCACCATGCCTCAGAAGTGCTCCAACAAAACGTGCAGTTAACAGGAACCCCACAGATGAAGACAACAGAAACGTGTACCGAGAAGGGCATAGTTTATATAGGAACGGCAACAAAATGCCATCGCTAAGGGGGAAACACACTACTACGGATCAATTCTCGCAGGAAGAAGCAGCTTGACCTGATAGCTAGCATCTCATCTATTATCCACATCTTCCCTATATACCTGGCAGCGATTACATTCTACACCAGCAAGTTCATTTACTTGTTTACATGAACATATCAGCAGAAACATGAAGCCTTCTGTGTCATGAGAAAAGAATGGTGCCTGTAAAAAATGGCATCAACCCATATCTGCACCTATCGCACTGAGAACTCCCAAAAAAAAAAGGGGAATCCATCAACTAGAAATGTATTGTTGCGACTGGATGATCGTTGTCAGCTGGTTGAGGTTAGCTAATACATGTCTCGGGCCAAGACTTTCAGCGCCAATGTAATTCAAAAGTTGTTCAATATCCTGCCAGGAAAAATAAGCCTGAGATTAACATATGCATATATAAAAGAATCAAAACCAAAAGAACACCTGCAGATTTAATAATCAGATTGTTACAGAATCAACCAAATGGAAAATTTCCAATGAGAACAAAAGAGAAATTTCTTTCTTTTCAACAAGGGAATTTTATTGATTTCAAGCAATGTTACATCAAGAATTCAAGATGATACATCAGAACTTGAAAAGAATCCCAGCCTCTGCCTCAGAAGCACAGAGCCATACAAAAGAGAAACAAAAGAGAAATCCTAGAGATCCGATGCACCATGGTTTGTTCTAGAGAAAGTGCACAGATGCCTGTTGATAACAATTTCAGGTATTAAAGCATAGCTATTTGCTTTTGGGTCATTTGTGACTCGCAGCCCCATTTGATGTCGAAAACCATGCAAAAAATTTCATGAGCTGCCAATATCGGTACTCCCACAATGATTTATCTAATTCACTTCATCAGTTCACTCTAGTCTGAACTATTTCTACTCATTCTCCAACTCAAATATAAAAACACATCTATTCTCTTTGTGGATAAGGAAACAATCCAGTACAAGTAGAAGCAGGGCGTCAGCAAATATAATCAGGCATTTCAAAGTTTCTAGTTTCCAGTGACTTAGCAAGAAGTATTATAGATTTGCCAAAAGGCAGCAAGAGAAAAACATGCATATTCTTCCTTAGTTACCTCCACTTCATCGGAGTTCTATGATGAAGAACAGTATTAAAGAATAAGAGTTATTTGTATGAGGGGCGGGGGGGGGGGGGGACCGACCTTGTTTAATAAGAATACTGCATATGCCGATCTTGTTGTCTCCTGGCCATAAAAAAACAGAGGGAATTCCATCGTCTTCATGCTTGTGCTCGGATGTGCAGAACTCACAACTGAAGTTATAGATGATGGCTCTACTGCAGGCGCATGATCAAGTACATATGACTGTGAACCTCCAAATTGCAGTGGATAGCGAAGAGGAACACTGAGATATGATGCAATGAGGGAGACTGCCTATGATTAATAACAAATAAACAGTCAGATCTATAAAATAGTACAAACTGGAGAACAATGTTCAGTAACATGTCCTCTTTTCTAGAACAGAGTGAACTTATAAACTGATAATATTTCAAAATGCTCTAGCAAAGAAATTAAAAATAACAAATGAATGGTGAATTTAATTTCCATTTGATAATAATCAATCAAACTAGACTATACATACATGTGCAGCATATCCCAGAACAGTAGAAGATTTCTGAAAATCAGTCTTGTCACTGAAGTAGCCGGTCTTTTTGGCAGTAGGCTTCAATAATTGTAGACCCAATATGGCCAGTGGTCTTTTCTGAGAGCCATTTGGCAAAATTGATCCAGCAGTGCCTGAAAAATTTTCTGTAGCATTTAAGTTTTGGAAAGACACAATTTAAGAATAAAGAGTCTTAGGACAGATAAGTAGTTCTCTATCCACTAAGTCTGACAAAATAATTAAGGTTTCATGTTTTTTGTATACCTCTTCCTATATCTTAGAAAATTTTCATGCAATCCAGTGAAATAGAATAATAGCTCTGCCACAAAAAAAGAATCAATTCTTGCAACTAGGAAATCGCTGCAAGACACAAAGGTACGCTTCGTACAACACTGTGAGTGTTCATAATTTTTACAATAGACACTTCATGACTTTTTTTGTTAGCAACTGTAAATCATGTCCTGATAAGCCCATAACTACAGTTATTATTTGGCTATCACCTTTTTCGAAAAAAAAGAGGTTACCCATAGAATTGTATAGCATGAACACAGAAGTGAAAACCCATGAAAGATGCAACACAGAAAAAGACATACTTGTTTTGATGATGCTAGTGGAAATTCCAGGCTTGTGACCTGGAGATTGTTCATCCAAAGGCCTCACAGGATATATCTGGGCAACTTGTGTTACCATATATTGCTGTCTTTTCCGTAACTTCTGTTCCATATTTTTAAGGCGCCCATGACCATTTTCGGCCGACAGCAATTTATTGGCTTCCTATAACCATAAAACAAAATATTCAGGCGAGATTTATGGAAGAGATCAGCCTTGTCAAATGCAACAAGCAAGAAGCAACACATGTAAGGGGCGAATGCATATTACACAAGTTTAGACGAAATATTTTATCAAAATGATTATTACTTACAAAATCACCTTTTGTTTGCACTCAAAATTTTCTGAAGGAAACTACTTGCTGCGGTACATATTCTGTAGCGTTTCGGTGTTTGTACTGGCAGTGCTATTAGAGTTGAAGAGGAAAAAGAAATGTAGACATGGAATACCTCAAGCTTATTGCGTGCCGTGCCGAGAGTTTTGCTTGACACAGACAATGTTCTAATTTTGACGCAAAGCTGTTGCCTTTTACCCTCAACATCATCTGACGATTTGTTTGTGCGCACCTTCAAACCCCCCAGATGATGAGTATGCTCTTGCAGTCTCTGCCTCATTTCAGCCAACTCATTTTCCTGCTGGAGAAACGCCCGTCTAGCCTGCCCACAAGCACAATGATGTAACAAATCTGTTGTATTCTTGGGTTCCAAAATCAAGCACGGGAATTACTCCATGGGTGCTATTCAATTAGTTTCAGCCTTTCAGGACACGCTGCATAGGGAAGAATTGGGAAGGTGGGTTTCCGTCGTTTTGACATTCCAAGCACAACCAAAGGTATGGAGACGAATCCAACCTTTCCCAGGAATAATTCCGGGCTGAAAAGGAAAGCACCAAGATCCGAGCACCCACCCATTGGAGAATCAAATGGTAGAGCGCAGAGGATCCGACAGTTCCACTAGGAATCGCGCAAGGAGGGGATCGACTCCCAACCTCAGTGATTATTACCTCTAATGCGGACTCGAGTCGGGCGGCGAGTTGCGCCTTGCGGTCCCTGACGGATTGGAGCGCGGCGGAGAGGCTCCAGAGGCGGGCGAGCTCCTGCTGCAGGTCCTCCCAGTGGATCACTTTGGGATCGTCGATGCCCTCAACCTCGCTGGGCGGAAGGATCACCCAGCCGTCCCCTTCCTCCGGTGGGGGCGAGGGCGAGGGCGGGGGAGGCTCAGGGGCGGCGGACGACGGGCCCGGATCCTCCATCGCGGGGTTTCATGTCCGCGGGTGGGGGTTCGGGCGGAGGAGCGAGCACAGCATGGGCGGGCGGTGGGGGCTCGTGGTGTTGTGGTAGGGGTTGGTGGGAGGCGTCGGCCGTCGTCGTCGGGTGGGGGAGCCGGAGATGCTTCGCCGGCGTGCCCCTTCTCCGGCGACTGCCTTTTTGTTTCTGGAAAAAGAAAAAAAGGTGTCGTCGTTGGTGTGGGGAGGCGATTTGGGTTCCAATCTCATATAGGTAGAAGGCCCATGGCCCATTATCTATTTTGGGCCCGAGAGTTTGCCTACTAGTAGGTTGGGTTGGGCCAAAAAGATTTTTTGCATCGGTGACACGTCGAGAGAAAATGACCCTGTTGAAAATGAAGAAAAGCAATACGGAGTACTCAACAAGCAAAGCATGCTAAGTCAATGAAAATGAAGAGAGAGAGAAAGAACAAAAAAAGGTGCATGCATTTAAGTCCAAAAGGATTTTTTTTGAAAGTCTCGTCCTAGGTACACAAACTGTAGTATCTGAACTCACACCACACACCACACACACTCCCTATCTAACTAGAACTACAGCCTATATACACACACGCCTGCTGAGTGCAAAGTGACGGGCACGTCATCTCATTGTGATCCATAAGCACGTGAGGCTCTCCTGAAGGAAAACCGGGAAAATCCCCGCAGGTGCGGTGCGGGGGTTCGAACCCCCGCCGGCTGCCTCCCACGACGGGAGCTTGCCACTGGGCCAAAGGCCCGTCCGCAGTCCACAAGGATTTGATGATGAGTGATCAAGCCCCTTGGGTTTGACGATGGCAGCCATTAGTAACTACTAGTACAAGTCAACGGAAAAGCCAGTGCGTACGTACTCTCTCTGACCTGGTCAAGCAGCAGCAGTGACCCTGGCCTAGAGTGTCGGTTCGTACCAAACCACTTTCACACACGCACACACCGCAAAGTGAGGGGAAACGTAAAGCTCAAAGCGAAGGGCGGGATCAATCAATATACCAAGCCAGTAGCTGACGTGTTTGACCACGATAAGAGAATCATGCATGTATAGTTACTTACTACTAGTGGCAGCTAAATTAAAGTTGATTAAATATTTGATTTAACTGATTTAAGAAGCTCCTTTTTCAGTTTGGATCGTCTGCAACTAAATGTAACTTCGGACTAAACTTTAGGTGATAAATATTAGGTAACTAAGGTTTAGTTTCCATTTGGATCCATTGACTAAATTTTAGGTGGGACACATATACTCCCTCCGTTCCAAAATAAATGCAATTCTAGGATCAAACACGCAAATCAATGTTAGGTTTAAAATTACTAAAATACCCTTTGTCTTTTGTGGTGAGGGAATGAGATGTTAGTTGTCTTTTATGAGAATTTTTTGGAAATTGGTTTGTCTTTTGTGGTAGGTGGGTCAAAGTTAACATTTTTTGTGGAACAAATTTTGAACTCTAGAATTGTATTTATTTTGGGACGGAGGGAGTAGAAATATAGAAATCTTTTTTTAAAACTTTTTGATTATAAGGTTGTTGTGCCTTGGTACATACACAAGACGTAGTTTGATCTTTTCGCAGTTTGCGGGTTGGTTAAATCCAAATTAGGTGGATTTTAAAAACTCATAGACTAAACATTAGTTGAGATTGAACTAAATTTTAATCCACATTTCCTGTTTGTATCACCTAATGGATAAACTTTTGGCTTAAAATTTAGTTCGTGGATCAAACGAATCATATACGCATAAGTAGCATTAGATTTCCACGGAGAATGGAAACTACTTCGTTTTAAAAAATACCATTAGATTTGTTGTGTACAAGTACTTTTCACACTGGAGTGACTCTTTGACCATCGCTGTGTTTGCGTGGCTAATGAATCGAAGAACTGGCATGCTAAAACGAGCAAGCGGTTAATGACACGACGCAGCACATAATCCATCTCTTGTGTGGCCGGCTTGGTCGGTGCTGCCCGCCATAACAAAGCACGCATCCATCACTCCTCATTTCAAGCATCTGCTTCAATCTCTTTTGGTGTAGTGGTGCTCGTCTTTTCGTTACAAATTTACGAGTTAGGAGAGAAGCTGAAGCTCAAGTTACCCGCCTCACTGTCAGCGTGGGACCAGCAGCGCGCTGTGCTGACGTGGCTGGCACTGCTGCCGTGCCCTGACTTCTTCAACCCACCACCTACCCCCATATAAACCACGGCGCAGCGCACCCCTGTTGCCAATTGCCATCTATAGATGGCCAAATGGGCCGACACAGCCCGACCCGACCCTAACCCTATCGGACACGGCACGAATCAGGCACGACACTATTCGGCACGATCAGTTAGTCGTGTCGTGTCGTGCCGGCCGCCGCGGATCCAGACACGACACGACTAAGGATTAATCGTGTCGTGCCGGCCCATTGGCACGGCTAACCCATAGGGTTAGTGCCGACCCAGACCCATCCCGATCGCCGGCCACCGACTTCCGGGCACTTGCCGCCGACCTCCGTAGCGCGCACACAGGCCTCCGTTGCGGTCGCCGGCTGCCAGCCTTCCGCGCGCTCGCCGGCCTCGGGCCTCCACCGCGCTCGCGGCGCCATCTGCCGTCGCGCTCGCCGGCGGAGCCTCCGCCGCGCTCGCAGGCCTCCAGCGCGCTCGCGACGCCACCCGCCGCCGGGCTCGCCGGCCGGGCCTTCGCTGCGCTCGCCGCGCTCGTCGGCTGGGCCTCCGCCGCGCTCGCCGCGCCACCGGCCGCCGCGCTCGTTAGCATCTCTGCCGCCACAGGGAAGAGAAGGGGCATCAGGAGAGAGATGGGAGATTGGGAGAATGAGAGCACGAGTCACGGGGAGTAAAAGGATAAGATTGGGAGAGTGAGGGAGAGATGGCCACATAGGTAGGAATTTAGGGTTGAGTGGTGAACTATGCGTCATTAATGGATCAAATTGTGCTACGAACAAAATTAGTCGTGTCGGGTCAGGGCCGGCACTATGAGTTGGAGTCCAGGCACAGGCACTACCCTATGTATTGTGTCTGGTGGACCCTGACCCTATAGATCGTGGACTGGACTGGATTAGAATAGGATTTTTTTTGTGTCGTACCTAGTGCGGCTCATTTGACCCAGGCCATTTGAAAATGGCCATCTAGATTAATGCCATCCCACTCGCCTGCTCTGCTCATCTCCCTCCGCTCTCCCAATCCTGACCTGCAGGCACCAGACCAGACCAAAGGATGCTCATGACCGCCGCCGCTGTCCACATGGAATCCGCCCATGGTCACGGCACGCTACCCTCCTCCTCCTCCACCTCGCCGGCGCCGCCATGGCTCCCCGTCCTTGCCGTTGCCAATGCGTTTTTTATATCGTCTAGATTTAAGTCTTCATGTAGATACCGAATTTTTTTTGGAATTTTGAATTATGCAACTAAACAAGGGCTTATTTTGGATCCTTGGCTTGCCTGACTGCCAGCCATCATCATCAAACGAAATGAAAAAAAACAATGCATGGGTTGACGTTGACGATCCTACTACCGTACCAAGGGGCCATTTAGTTCCCAAACAAAAAAATTTTGGGTGTCACGTCAACGGTTTGACCAGATGTCGGGAGGGCTTTTCAGACACTAATTAAAAAACTAATTTCAGAACTCACTTGGAAACCGCGAGACGAATCTTTTGAGGCCTTTGACCGCATCATTAGCACATATGGGTTACTGTAGCACTTATGGCTAATCATACATTAATTAGGCTCAAAAGATTCGTCTCGTCGTGCACATCCAAACTGTGTAATTAGTTTTGTTATTTAATTACATTTAGTGCTCCATGCATATATTCAAAGGGAAAGTCACAAATTTCGAGGTGAAAATTTTTGGAAACTAAATGCGCCCCAAATAGAAAAGGCAAGCGATCGATCTATCCTATTCCTCCCAAATGGAGAAGAAAGTCCAAATTCAAAACAAAGCCTGACTAATGAACCATGCCAATGACACTGCGGTGGTGGTAAAACCTGATGCTCATGCTGCTAGAGCGGCAGTCAAAAGTAGCGGCGGCGCCCGTCGCAGAGGATCGGATCGGAGCGAGCGAGGCAGTCCCCGTTAGGGGCGGCCGGGGTCTCGCCTCGGTCGGAGTTCGTACCGACAGCCAGAATCCCCATGAATTGCTTGCTCTCTCTTGCTTGTGGTTTCAACGCCATTGGAAATCGAATATGGATGGAGATCGATCTCAGCTCCGCTGACGGACCAGTCCCTGGGACTGCCTGCTACAGTAGCCGACCCGCCTCTCTACAGAGTCGAGTGTCCACCGTCCACGGAGCGCGACACGAGCGAGATAGATTTCGAGACGATGCTTTTGTCCGGGCACGTGCTTCCTCGCCGCCGCCCTGCCGCCTCATCACTCTTCGATCGGCGCCCAGATATAGATGCCATCATCTCGCCATGCTCATGTCATCACCTGCTTCGTTGTCAAGTTAGGCCTTTTTTTCTTCTTCTGAAAATTGCAAATTATTGGGTCAGATACCAATGCAACTGCATAAGGCTAGTCTCACTACTAGTATCATAAGAGTACCATGAAGTAAAGACTATAACACATCAGCAAAATTGCTGATTTAGCTACAAAGTTAAGAGTAGAGAGAAATGACCTGTGTCATCATCATGACCCGCTCGTGATGCGGTTGCCAAGCCATGACACGGGGTTAAGTCCTACCACATTCGATCACACAACCATTGCACTATTTAATGCTATAAGTTGTCTATAAAAATATGACATGATACTGTGCACTGAGAGTGACTATGTCATTCCAGTGTCAAGCTGATGTAGCACTCTTGGCAACTGTGCGATGACACTTCCCACTGAGACTAATCTAAGAAGGTAGATTATTAAGCAACAAATATGTATCGGTGTGAGCTCAATGACAGCTTAACTGGATCGGATGGCTGCAGCTGCCTCAAGTGATCTGAGAGGAAGCACCAATTGCTTCATTTCACACACCAGTTATACATTCTTCCTGTTAATCATTGATGGCTTGCAACATCCTCGCTTTTCCCTCCAACAGACAGGTCATTCCTTGAGATGTAACTGTCCTCCGATTCATCCGTCATATCATCACTAGAAGCACACTCCTTTGCCGCATGAATGCTTTCAAGCATGATCTCCGCCTGTCTCATTGTCAGCCGCTCCTTGCTTATGGCCTTCACGCACATCTTTGCTAACAAAGCAATGTCAACAACTTCGCCACCTCCCTCCTTCGACACTTGTGGATCCAATATGCGAGCTAAATTGCCTTTAGACAGTAGAGTCACGAAATGGTACACAAGACTATGCCCCTGAGGGGACCTATATGAAACAGGCTTCTTTCTGGTAAGCAGCTCTATCAGGATCACGCCAAAACTATAGACATCACTTTTCTCGGTAAGATGCCCCGTGCTGTGGTACATAGGGTCCAAGTATCCGAATGTTCCTTGGACTATAGTATCCATCCCAGTCTGATCAATTGGAACATACCTTGAAGCTCCAAAGTCTGACAACTTTACCGTCAAATTATCATCAAGAAGTATATTAGGAGACTTCACATCTCTATGAATTATTGGTGTTGAAGCGAGTGAATGAAGATATGATAGAGCCTTGGATATTTCAACCGCAATACTCAGTCTATCTTTCCATGATAGTGATAACGAAGCTTTCATGTGAAGATGATTGTGAAGAGTGCCGTTGGAAATAAACTCATAAACAAGTAAAGGAACTTCTGTCTCAAGGCAACACCCAAGAAGCTTCACAATATTTATGTGGTTTATTTGAGAAAGAATAGCAACCTCGTTGATGAACTCATCAATTTCTCTTTGTATCACTATCTTTGACTTCTTAATTGCCACCACATGTAGACTTGATAAAATACCCTTGTACACTGTGCCGTGCCCTCCACCGCCAAGCTCACGAGCTTTGTCAAAGTTGTTGGTGGCTTTCTCTAGTTCTTCTAAAGGAAGGATCATTCTTTCTGCTATATCTGCCCTTTGGCACATTAGTTGTTGTAGCAGTTGCCCTCGGTTTCCCTTGAAAAACAATAGTCTCATCCTTTTCTTCCGTCGTCTTTGGATTATACGTATTACAAATATGCTGCCTATAACTAGAACCAGAAGCATCTCGCCACTTCCAGCTCCTAGTCCAATGATCAGCCCTGAGAGACGCACACTAAATCGTCAAAATTTGAATTATAAAATATTCATTTAGAATATAAGATTTTTTGGAAAGGATTCGGAAGAAATGTTGTTTCTCATAGGTGGGTTATTGAGAGACCTACATAATAAAATTTTTCAATCCATATGGTTGCTTGTGTGGGTTAAGTAATTGTTACCTGTATCGAGATCATGCGGTGCAACACAGCCATTTCGAGTGTATGGGTCACCAGAGGTTCCCTTAGGGCATAGGCATAAAAACTTGCCAGGTAGATTTGTGGCAAGCCGTGCTGCCAAGATCCCGAGGGCACGAGTATAATCCAGAATATCAATAATTTGAGCAGATCCATCCCTGTGGTTTTAAAGACCTTTCAGAAAAGAACAATAGGTTTCTTTCGCACAAAAGAACAATAAGTTTCTTTTTCGCACAAAAAAGAACAATAGGTTTCTTTTTCGCACCAGTCAGGGTCACATTAAATTGCAAAAGGTGGAAGCTGACATGTCTGACTTTCGAGATGAAGTTATGATCAGCAGTCACGAGTCATCAACAGTGTTGTTGCCCGTGGTGGCAGAAAATAGGTTCAGAAATGAAAGCCCATTGTGATGGAGACATGACGTAAAGCTAAGCACGAAGAAACAAAGCTAGGCTGGCTAGAAGCAAAATGAAAAAAAGGCTCGATTAGAGGCATACAACTACCTCTGTGTTTTAACTCTTTCATTACTTATTACTATCCAAACAAACACGTCTTATTGTAGTCTAAGACAAATAATAAGATATATATTTAATCATCACAGGTGAAATTGATACAAACTCCGCAATGTGCAAAACAATTAGTCATGCTTTCAATCAAGTCAGACCATCCAAAGCCAAGGGAACAACATTTGGACCACTCATTATATTGCTGACGCTTATGTCTAGATTCGAATGTTAGAGCGATACAAGATGCAAAAAGAACAAACAAACACCTTTATCATCAATCAACATTATTGTGTTGAAATAATGCAAAAGCTATAGGAAGCTAGCATGGTCTGACTTTTATTAGTTTGGGATGTCATGTGACAATAATAACTTCAGAAGAAGCCCACAATGTCGCTTTCGGGTGGAAGAAAGGATAAGCCCTGGAACAATAACCATTGGAAAGGGGAATAGTTGTCTGCGAACCCTGAAAAGGCAAACTCAACTGTCTAGATTGATCATGTCCGAGACTTAAAATTGAATTTACAATTATAAAGTGCAAAGGTATACTCAATAGGCTACAAATGCCTCACAGGGAGTACGTGTCTAGATTTTTTCTTTTTCAATAAGGGAAATTTTATCAAATTCTAGGTGCTCACATTGAGATGATGATACAAGACCTTGAAAACATTCATGGTCTCCTGCATATATAACACCGTCACGATTATCGACAATTGTATATACCCGTCATGTTACCTTCGTTTACATATCAATTAATTATTCTTACTCTGAGCTCTAGAAATCAATCCTAGTTTGTAGCACCCACAATTGTCCCTCCAATAGAGATGTCATTCACTTAAGCATAGTTCTCCTCAGATTCGTATGTCATATCACTCGAGGCATACTCCTTTGCTTCATAAATGCTTTCAAGTGTCAATTCCACTTGTCTCATGGTCGGCCGGTCCTCACTTATGAACTTCACACATATTGCTGCCAATAGAGCCACATCGACAACTTCTCCGCCTCCTTCTTTGACAATTTGTGGATCCAATATGTGAGCTAAGTTACCTTCTGACAATAGAGCACCAAAATGATTTACGAGACTATAACCGTGAGGGGATCTATATGAAACAGGCTTTTTTCTAGTAAGCAACTCTATAAGGATCACACCAAAACTATAGACATCACTCTTCTCAGTAAGGTGCCCCGTGCTATAGTACATAGGATGCAAGTACCCAAATGTTCCTTGTACAGTTGTGTCTACTCCCGTTTGATCAATTGGAACGTACCTTGAAGCTCCGAAATCTGATAACTTCACAGTCAAATTATCATCTAAAAGTATATTGGGAGACTTCACATCCCTATGGATTATTGTCATTGAAACGAGTGAGTGAAGATATGCTAGAGCCCTGGCAGTCTCAACTGCAATCCTTAGTCTATCTATCCATGATAGTGATACTAAAGCTTGAACATGAAGATGATTGTAAAGGGTGCCATTGGAAATGAACTCATAGACAAGTAAAGGAACTTATGTCTCAAGACAACACCCAAGAAGATTCATGCTGAGCTTTTGTGCTGTTGAGGGCCTGCAGGGGATGCCGGTGCTGTGCTACGCCAAGACCAACAAACCACATTATGATCTCCAGGAAAACAAAATACATTTGGACTTGTGCTCTGTGGCAAAGACAGAGACTAATATAATACCAGACAATCAGTCGAATGAATTGTCTGGGTGGTGTAGTTGGTCATCACGTTAGTCTCACACACTAAAGGTCCCCAGTTCGAACCTGGGCTCAGACATGATTGTTTTTTCGTCCTTAATTTCCCACTGTATTTTGTTTGGGAGGTTTTTTCTCCCCTGTCTATCCATGCTAGAAGATATAGCAGAAGCGCAGCGACATTACTCTGGCAACCATGTAACTTTGCTCACATTTTACCACAACATTATTTTTCATGACCGTGCCGGATCACGTATTTCATTAAGAGAAAAGCAAGAGTTTTTACCAGGGATGGGGAGAGAACCCCCAAAAACAAGCATACAAAAATGATTACATGGTCGTGTTGTCGCAACCAGCACGTCTATCTAGAGCACTTGACACCAAAAATAACTGCCTGAACCCAGCCATCGACCAGGCCGATATTTCATCGGCTACCCTTGCTAGAACATCATCAATCGTTTGCACCGACGATCAAAGATCCTGTTATTTCTTTCCTTCCAAAGCAGCCAGCAAGTTAGAACAAGTAAAGAATCAAAGCATCTGCGTCCCTCTTTGGAAATGCCCTTCCTCGCGAACACCCACCAATCTGCCAAGCTGTCAAAATGAGTTGAAGGGGCAAAATCCTCCCAACCCATCCATTGCAGCACCTTGAACCAAATTTCCCGCGAAAAGGGGCAGCAAATCAACAGATGATCAATGGTTTCCGATAATTGACTACACAAGACACACACCAAATTACCACAACATTATCATGCTTGTGAGCCATCTAGTGACCGTTTTGTTATACTGCAGTACTTAAAACAGTCGGTAGCGCAAGATGTACATGCCACCACACCACATACTGGCATTACAGAGTCTGGGGTAACACATTTTTGCTAAACTAGAGCATTCCAGTCATGCATTACCCAAAATACCCACTGCCACAAAAGCTAAGCGCCTCACTGACTCCTGACACGCATTTCAACCTACTACCTGTCTGCCCCGTTGCCAGTAGCAGTAGAAACCAAAATCCCTTACAAGACACGTCCCTGCTTACACAAGCCCAAAGGAACACTGCAACCTGAAAAGACAAGATAGAAGCATTAAGCAACCATGGCTAGATTGAGCTTACCAAATTTACCGTAATATTTTACCACATTTCACACATTGACAAATGCAAGAGCAATGAAATGCATTGTTACTCTAGTTGTCAGCGATTTTTTCCAAATTTTAGCAAAACATACGATGCTCAACTGCCTTATCCTTAATTCCTTAAGTGTGGAATGACCGGCAGTCCTGATAAAAAGTTGTTCTTCCTTGTGCTTTTTCTTGGGGGTAGAAAGAAAAGATGTTGGGGTTGAAATGGACATGCATTGTCCAAATGTTGGCCAAGAACAGAACTGAATTATTAAACAATCTAAAAAGTGCCATCAAGAATAACAGCTGCTCATATAAGACTTGACTTTATTCAATATGTAAACAAGACTGTGATCTACTAACCAGCAACCACTGAGCACCGGGGCAAGATATATTCAAGTTTAGAATGATTATATTGATGATTGATAAATTCGCTAAAAAGAAAATAATCATCATAAAAAATAGTACAGAATAGTAAAGAGCTCAGCAGAATGGATCGATACTAATACATTGTAAGTTGTAAGAATAATTTGTAGCGCAGCGATCAGAAATAATAAATTTCTTTACCTGCTTTAGTATATTAGTCCGTGCATTCCCAGCACGTATTTCAGTTTTATCAGAAGGAACCTCGGCAATTGGTAGAGCCACAGAGGCATGGCTTGAGTTTGGGAGCATTTGGAAACTTTCCCTTAATGCCTGGAGGAGCTCCTCTTGTTCCGTAATCATAGGTCAATTCAGTCATTGGAGGAATATGTTTCATTGCAAAAAACATGATATGTGGGTAATTGTTGTCACCATGGTCGTACTGCACAGGCTGCCAAAGGAGATTTGGAGAACAGCTATGGTTCAGAAAGCGAGCCACATTGCCTGAACTTTTTGCACTTATGACAATAGGTAATTTCTCTAGTCTCTCAGTTGCGACATTAGCACTTGCATCTTCAAGTAATTCTGCTCCTTGGTTCCATCTTAAGGCCTTATCAATGGGCCATGATGTGCAAAAGGTATATTCATCTTCCTCTCCATCCATGTTCATATTTGTTTCATAAATGATTTTACCAGCATACTCACAGATGAATGTGCCAGCACGAATGGGATCCCAAGACCGGACACCCCATCCACAATCCCCTGTCCAAAAGACCTCAAAGTTCAGATAAACACCCTTCTGTGTGACCCTGTTTCGACAATCCTGAGAACACTGACATCTGGAAGAGCACTCATAAAGCATTGGAATATGCTTCACAAGCAATCCAGAGGAGGTGTAAGGAAGATCACCGCCGTTCAGCTGTGAACATGAACAATTAGGATCGCCAGGCAAGCACACACTAGGACACTTGCAGCTCTGTAATGGTTTTGTCTTGCTAAGTGGCCTCAAATACTCCACTCCAGTTACATAGTTGAAGTAGCTTGGCCCTTTCTCATCATCAACATCATTGACAAGGCAAACAGGTGTGTTCTCCACTTTTGATGATAAATCCAGTAGTATAGCCTTGTCTCTTGTCGCAGGATTTGCTTTCCACTTCTCGGTCATCTTCCAAACTGAAATTCCATCAGGCTGTCCTGGCTCTCTTCTCAGCTTGTACTTGAACACACTAAAGCCATTCTTTGCTTTGTCCATCCAGGAATCTTCGACCCGATAAAGTCCATCATAGATGTAAATTTTGCCCGAGTTTAAGAAAGGGTCTTGTTCACTGCGCACAACCCTGATCAGGTTTTTATTTTTCATGCTGTTCATGAGAGCGAGGTTACCTCTTTCAAGCTTCTGATCATGCTTCTCCTTGTGCCGACTATTGCCTCCCTGGCCTGTGTACACCAAAATGTTCATGTCATTGTCATCATTCTCATAACCACCAGATGAGATGATGCTGACAGCCAGAGTACCATTGTTTCCAACATGCTTAGCAGAAATGTAATCAATGCCAGCCATTGCAGGTGCATGTAAACCTACAATGCACATTTCAATCCTGAAGAAGAAAATGTCTCCAATTTGCCAAAGGGCCTCTACCTGAGATGGTTAGAGGAACCCAGCGGCACTCCTCAGGTCCTGGGTTCGACTCCCCGTGGGAGCGAATTTCAGGCTGAGGTTAAAAAAATCCCCTCGCTGGCCCTGTGTGCCAAAGCACTGGTTGTGAGCCGGCCCCAGGTCGGCCTGAGGACCCTTACATGGCCCAGGCAGGTAGTCCCCAGGGGTTACGTCTCCCAGTGTCAGGGCGGGGCCAGGGTTCGGAGATTTTCTCGGTCGGGAAAGCCGAGTCTTCTCTTAGATAATACCGGTGGGGCGGTCTTTCCCCACCCGGCCGAGTTTTTTAAAATGTCTCCAATTTCAACACCAGGTACAGGTCCTATGGTCTTCAGGTTATTGATCCTCAGGCCATTCCGCATCATGAGAGTACCAGCTTTTAAGTCAGCCCTCCTGCCTGTGTCCTCTTTTTCATCTAGTTGCAGTATACGGTGCCGAAGTGAATCAAACATCATCATGATTTCTTCAACTGATTCATTTGGGTCACTTGACGAGGATGGACAGGAGGCGAGTTCTATGTTGAGGCTTCTCTTTGTTGACCTGCGCTTGATGTTAGCTGCATCGTAGTACCCAGCCTGCTGAGTCCTCTTGGTTTTCTTCCGTGATGTTGATGTTGGTTTTTTATTATCAGAAAAGGGCTTGTAGTCATCCGATGATTCATATTCATCTCGCGGAATGGGAAATGCTGCTGAGATTGGAGTAGCCTTCATAGGAATTGGTGACTTTGGTAACGGTTGACCAAATGATGCTCCAGATTGTTCTGGCGAGGCGCGCGGCCTGAACGGCGTGACAAAAACTAGCATTGGATCAGTTGACTGGGTTGTCACATCATATCCCAGAGGAGTCGGGAACATTGGAGCTAATGAACGCAAAGGCTTCATGTCCAATGGTTGCTCTTGATCGTCATTTTCTGATTCATCTTGAGAGTTATTCATGGTGAAATCCTGGTAGTTGCACCGAACAATGGTCAATAAAGGTCACTGAACAGTCTGTATTTGTGATGGTAGCAGTGATAAAAATAACCAACAAACTGTGATTACCGTGTGTGATGTGTATGCAAAATTGTGTACTAAACAAGTGAGATGGATGTATATGAAACAAGAAATAGAAATGATAGACACAAAATAAAATATAAGAGATAACACAAATGACGAGCAAAACAACGACAAACGACAATTTTTAAAAGAAAATAACAGGAGCATAATATCTTCTGAAGTCCAACAATAAACAAATCTAGAAGAAAATGCATATCTATTGATCACCACATGCTTTGCTGAGCATAAAGAAGTCACACTAGATATATGTATCTAGTATGCTTACAGATTCAAGTGGATGGATTCACACAAAGCACAAATGCTTCAGCGAGCTACTTCTTCCACCTTTAGACATTAATAAAATAAAATGCAAGTATGAATAAAGAGACGATGGGGGAAATATGATATATTTCTGCAACATTGAGGAGATCGCCCAGACAACCAGAAAAAAGAGGGCCACTTCTTTCAGTCAAATCAAAATCTTAAGTTAGCAACCACTTGCACGCACCAAAAGAACACTAGCAAAATCAAGAGTTGGGCATTGAGACTAAAACTTTCAGAGTAGCATATTAGCTAGGAAAGATGAGATGAGAGTTGTAACCTTGGGGATGTCGTCGGAGCAAACAGTGCACGGAGTCTTCGGAGCTCACAAGGTCGGAAGAAAAAGGCGCCGGATGCTGTGCTGCTACAGTGGTGGAGTTGCTCCTCGTTCAGGTCGCCTCTCTCAAGATATACGAACACGTATATACGAACACGGGACAGCAGGCAGTCGTGTCACCGCTCATTAATCTCTGGCTGACTGGCTCTCACCAAACAAAACAGTGAATCCACTCTCCACCGTTGGACTTGGTTAAACCTCGAGATACGGGACTCTGGAATTTGCTGGAAACAACTAAAAAGAGTGTAAAATAGTAGTTGCTAAACTGATGAATCAGCGCTGTAGTCGACGTAGCCAGGATAGTAGAGTGGTAAATTTGTAGGCCTTGTTGCACATCAGCTCATGATCATTTCAATCCAACATCACATCACCTTAGAACGCATGTAGGAGCATTTTTTGGCCTCTGCTTCACTCCAGGTTAAAACATAGAGAAGTACTAACAGAACATTGTACATTGGGCATGCCTTTCTATCAATTTCACCAACAATAGTATGCCAGCAAAAGGATAACAAAACTCGTGCTACAGCAGAACACATGTACTCCGTTTGGATACTCCAGAGGGTACAAGAATTTCAGCTGTAGAGAAACTCCGATGTGACTTCAGCTACCGCTCAGTGAAGCGTTGCATGGTCATCATCTTCACTTCTGCGAAGCGTTTCGCACAGTTGGACAAGCACGAGGCCTCACTCCTGCTGAAGCTGCTTCCGATGCTCCCAGTAACGCATTTGTCCCAGCAAACATGAGTCAGCTTTGCCACGAGCTCGTTTGTCAAGGCCTTCGTTCTCTCCTCCTGCAACACACGAAAATTTCTTCAGTAATTCTATTTCTGTCAGAGGAACCATCACTATGTCAGTTCAGTTACACAGTTTTTTCCCCCAAAGGGATACTGGAGGCACTAACTGTAAATGCTACAAAAGATTCGAAGGATACAGGTGATACTAATTAACTCTCCAGTATGCAGATAAAAAATCAAGCTGAGACAGAAATCAGTTCCTTGAGTACCAAAGGTACTTTAAGAAAGGCCATGTTTCCGTGAAGCATAATAGGAGTATCATTGCATCTTGTAATTAGTCTCTTCAAATTTGAAATTTGACATCACCAACCATCATTTTCCCCCTCAGGTTCGACTACTTAACTACAAAATGCAGACTTTTGTGCTATTTAGACCTTGCAAATTACCACAGCACATCTGTAAGTGTAAGCATGCTAATTTTTATGCTACTCACAACTACACAGCTCACAGGTTTCAATACAGAACCATCACAGATGCTGTCTAAAAATAGTTAATCTCATTCATAGAAACAGTGTGCAGTAACAATATTTAGATCCTGGACAGTCATTAGGTTCAGTTAAATTCACAGGCTGTGTGAGACAATTCCCGTTATTATATGGATCCATGAAGTCACTTTTAACTCCCTTTCTGAACTAACATGGTCGTTAAGTACAGGTAACAAGAAAATCAGTTAGGAAGTCCCGTTAGTTTAGGTCAGATAGAAACATTTTCTATTTTTTTTAAGGAAAGACTGTGTGAGACAATTCAGGCTTAGCCAGAATTAGCAGAGAGAAGATAGTTCAGTAAATCAGTATACAGTCAGTGCTATGCATGGTTTATGCACAGAGAAAAATCAGGTACTACCTCCAGTTATAGAATGGATCTGAGACGACAGACCAGTTACATCTCGATACGTTCCCCTGCCACACCTCTAATTCTAAACCCCGAATCCAGGGGCACTATATAGCAGAGCACACCGAAGAATAATAATAAGACAGTCAAAACAACGGAAAAGGGGTCAATACGAAATCCACGTGGAGGGGGGGGGGGGGGGGGGGTTAATGATTCACACAGCAAGAAGAATCAGTAAATCTAAGCCAAGAATTACTAGGTGTATATCGAGAAATAGCGTCCACTAGATCAGAGAGCCCGAGGGGGGGGGGATCACTAATCACTTAATCAGATGTTGTTTTTATTAGGTCTAGGTTGGGGTGGGATACTTCTATGAGCGCCTTGAACCGCGGGTTGTTGAGGACCGAAGCATCCATGGCTGGGCTGGCTGGCCTTCCTCTCTGGAGCTCGAGCTCCGTGGTAGTTGGGCCTGCGTTTGAGGCGCTGGATCGGCCCACTCACCTAAATTAGTTCCGCTGTCCGGCCTAGTAACATTTTTGGGCCGGGAACCACTTGAATTGTGCATAGGCAAGGGAATTGAATTCCATCCAATTTATTATTATACATCCGATGCGTAGTTAGATTTTGGAAAGGTAATTAATGGTATATGTATATACACACACATACTACGATATGTGAATGTGATGGCATCATCTTTATTGACATGGTCACAGATACGGGTGTATACATATACATATCTTGCATTGCTTGCCTTTCAGCCTTTGCCTAGTTGCCTTGTGTGATGATGGATAGAATTTGTTTCGGTTTTGGCGGTTGCGTCGATTTCAATTCTATGCAACACAAAGTAAGCAGCATGTGTCTGTCCCTGCTAGTGCGATCTATCCATCCATGTTGCATTTATTTCGAGCCAAGCAAAGCCATGGCGTCACGCATCACATTTATTTGCACGCCTACACTATTACATGATGCGAGTAATACCAAGACTGACGCCAAATTTAGTTAATTTCAGTCATCCAGCAGAGCTATGCTATGCATAACATCTCCACGATCGATCTAACCTAGCTCAACGATCCAAGTGATAACTGGCTATTGTCTTTTCTTAATTGCTCCACACATCTCTATCTCTAGCTTATATATTTACAGTCTCATCAGTTCTATTATATTTATAAAGACACTAATTGAACTTAATCTCAAGATACGGTCGGAATTAAACAAGCCGGCACTCTTTTTCTAGCTGTTGAGTGCTTCATCAAGTAAGTGTGCTAGGCGCGGTAGAATTTTGCTTGCACAAATGGAGTACAAACTAGGAGTAGTTAGTTTCAAGACATGAAACAAAAGAAAAACCATGAACCGGCTCATCAGTAGCCTGTGACTGTGTGAGTAGTTACTACTAGTTAGCTAGGGTGGAAGCACACACAAGGTACACCAACCCAAAGATGCGGCCACAGCCAGATCAAGTCGTTCCATGACGACGGCCTTGGCTCGCTCCATGATTAGTACTCCGGCAGTAATGCTTGATAATTAAGGAAAAAATAAATTAAAAATCCAAATGAGCCGGATAAGGCGACAGTGCTGTTCATCGGGCCCACATGACCGCAGCCGCGCGCAGCCAACCGCCGCCGAACCAAGCCCGCTCCGGCAAGCAACTCGCCGCGGCGCGTCCCCCTGACGTCCGCCGTCTCCGGCATCGGATGGGCGTCTAGACCGCGGAGGGCTCCACCACACTCCTTGCGTGGCTTCCGTAGTCCGTAGGCACACTTCCCTTCAAAGCCACTGCTTCGTCTTCCTCTACTTAAGCGCACGCCCCCCGGGCCCTGCCCTGTACTCGCGTCCGGGACCGGGAGCTCGCCTCTTCTTCCTGAGGAGGTGTTGGATGGTGGATGCATGGTGAGAACCTCGTTAAAGACTCCATCTTTTCTCACCTACTTGCTCTGTGATATTTTATTTCCCTGTTCTTTTGGTTCCAATTTGAGCTCTTGGTTGTGCGGGCAAGTTGTTTGATGGAGTGCCCAAGAGGGAAGAATTGATTAATCTCTGCGTGTGTTTTTTCCCTTGTAAATAAAGGAGCAGGAGCGTCCGGTGTTAGTTGAAGGCGAATCTCTATATGCTTTTTGTCTGATGAACGAAGTGATCGATAATTTCGAGGCCCTTCTTTGCCTAGTTATAATGATTTAGCCCTATTCTTTATCACAGCTTTTCAGTTTCAGATTTCCAGTGTACAGAAGGATATAAACTACTCTAGCTTATATATACATTGTTTTAGACGTTCATCTGTTCTTTTCTATATGTACCATTACTATGTGTGTGCCTTTTGATTGTTCTACTGCTGCTTCAGTTCTCTCTAAAATGGAGATGGCATTTTGTTGTAGATTCAGTTTCAGTCTAGCTCAACTGAGTCTCTTCTCTATTTGTCCATTAGACACTCTCATTGCATTAGTTCTTACAAGGGAAGCCTATGGGTTTCAAGGAAGTGTCATCTGCTACAATCTTCTGCCTCTTGCTTCTATTCTGCCTGGGCTGCAGATGCCTGGCATCAGAACTAGTGACCTCACAGGCAGCAACTCTCAATGTTGACGCCTCACCGCAGTCAGCCCGAAAGATCCCTGAAACACTATTTGGGATATTTTTCGAGGTGAGACAATAATTTATTCATACATGCCAGTTTGTTGGGCTTCTCATGTTTTGCCACATATGATCAGAACAATCCAAATTTATCCATGAGTTGGCTATACTGTAGGAGATCAATCATGCAGGAGCTGGTGGAATTTGGGCAGAGCTTGTTAGTAACAGAGGTATGCCAGTTATCCTTTAAGAATTGTACTGTGCCTTTTGGAATGAACTTTCTGGAAAGAGACTGGACCTGCTTATTTTTGCTGTGGGTGAGATGCAAAAGAAATTTTTCCCATTTAATAGCCTCAAGGTGATAATTTGGCACATTGTCTGTTAAACTCAAATCCGTGCTCCCTGAACATTTTTTTTTTCAAACCATGATTATTCTGAGCATATTATGATTATCTAAAAAAATAATACCAAACTTATTTTGATCATGAGCTGGAAAAAACATAATAGGTCATTTCCGTCAGATGCTGCTGTCAGTTGTTGATGTTCAAGTTCATGGTTCGGCATAAACAACTTCTGGATTTATGTTTCAGGTTTCGAAGCTGGAGGCCCACATACTCCCTCAAATATTGACCCATGGTCCATTATTGGAGATGACTCTTCTGTATTTGTGGCTACTGATCGTACATCATGTTTCAGTCGAAACATTGTTGCTCTGAGGATGGAGGTCCTCTGTGATGACTGTCCTACTGGTGGTGTTGGTATTTACAACCCGGGGTTCTGGGGCATGGTATGACTTTATCATATATTGCATGTTCATATCAGTATGAGAAATGGATAGTTTCATCGGGACTATTTAGTTGATATCAATAATTTGTATGATACTGTTGTAGCCTTAGGTAGTTATGCTATGTGATTTGTGTTTTTTTCCATACTTTGCCAATTCCCAATTGTGTTAACAATTGCAATAGCTGAAGGACTAGTGTTAGGAATTATGACCATCAGAGCTCCAGGCATTTTCTCTATATTGTTTAGTAGTGTTACCTTTCATGTTCTGATGTTAGGAAGATATTCAGTATGTGTTCTGTTTTCCAACCTTTTCAACTATTTTCCTTTCTATAATGTTATCATTTAAACTTACAGAACATAGAAGATGGAAAGGCGTACAATCTTGTTATGTACGTTAAGTCACCAGAAACAACGGACTTGACTGTTTCACTAACAAGCTCTGATGGGTTGCAAAACCTGGCTTCAACTACTATAACGTTAGTATCTTTTCTCTCAATATTGGGACAGGATCAAGGAAAGTATTTGGATATTCACAATAGCTGAAAGTATTGCTTTGTTGCAGAGTTTCTGGTACATCAAATTGGACAAAAGTGGAGCAGAAGTTGGTTGCTAATGGAACCAATAGAACCTCAAGGCTTCAAATAACAACTAACAAGAAAGGAGTTGTTTGGTTTGATCAAGTTTCACTCATGCCTGAAGACACATACAAGGTATATTATAGTATTAATGTATTATTCTAGATCTTATAGTGAAAGACACAACTAAGGCCAAGAACCTTTTAAAATATGAACAATAAATATGGATTAGTGGTGAACCTCTCAGTACGAATCACCAGTCATTTACTTCCGACTAGCAACAAAGCATTGCCCCTTTAAACCAAAAATAAAAAAGGCCAGCAGGTCAAGACTCCCCCCTTCAGTTATCCAATAATTATGTTCCATTTTCGTTGACTATTGGGCTGAGTACATCGATGATGAGCCAAGCGTGCTCCGTGACACCCACTTGGCTGCAACATTTTTATTATGATCTGCACTTCATCATTCTGCAAACCATACTACTGACCAACTGTAACTCTTTATCTCAGAGAAGAATAGTGTACTGTAGCACCCAGTTCACTGCTTTGGTTTGCTTGACGAATGAAATCATCAAATAAATATTTCTAATGGATACCCTGTTTGGCTGAATTTATATGTTGGTTCATCTTTTTCATGTACTCAATATCTCCAGATTTGTTAATCTTGTCATAATCTTGAAAATGAAATCGATCTGTATCTGGTATATGGTCATAATTACCGTGCAAGAGTTTATCTGAGTATTTATCAACAATGCTTCTCATTACACACAGGGACATGGTTTTCGCACAGAACTTATATCCATGCTTTTGGATTTGAAACCGCGATTCTTGAGATTTCCTGGTAGGCTCCATCTTCTCTGATTGAAAATCAAGTTCTTGATTTTTGACATATATTATTTTGATATATGTTCGTCAGCAGCATACCTAGGATTTGGAGAAGGGTATGCCATAAAATTTTTTATATATAATTCAGTATAATCTGTATATTTACTTGGTAATGGTCTCTTAATAGTATAGTTAATGATCTTGGATTAGAATTTTAGGTATGCCATGGCATATATGGCAATCCACTAGGAACGCCACTGATGTTCGTCCACGCTGGGATGATTGCCTAGATTCCATACAACTATTGCAGGAGGATGCTTTGTAGAAGGCGATTGGTTAAGAAATGCATTCAGGTGGAGAGAATCTATTGGTCCATGGGAAGAGAGGCCTGGACACTTTGGGGATGTTTGGCATTACTGGACTGATGACGGCCTCGGATATTATGAATTTCTTCAGGTACAAGATTGCACTGCTTCAGTTCACCTGTCCTTTCCTATCATTGTCCCTCTAACAATTAACTTTAAAATGTACATCAAAGCTTGCGGAGGACCTGGGTGCTGCCCCAATCTGGGTATTCAACAATGGTAATTGTTTTCAGACTTGTTATATCATTGATCACTGTTGGCCTTCTGAACTGATGGAAAGTCCGCCCATAAAACTCAGGAGTTAGCCACAATGATGAAGTTGATACCGCTGCTATTGCTCCATTTGTAAAGGTTTGTTTTTTTAGCTCCATAGTTATTTCTCTAGCAGACTAAACATTTTTTTGTTATAGAAATATAAGAGTCTTCAACTTTTTTAATGCATTGTACTTTCTCTGCAATGGGTGCAATTACCATTGTATATCAGAATAATAGCATTTCATTTATTTGTGAGCTAGAAAGCATATCTCAAGATGAAAAATTTATTACTCAGATTACAGCAATAATAACATGTTATCATTGTTGAATAATACTGAGTTATTCTCTTATTCTTGAGTGCTGAAAAAGATATTGTGATGGGTTTAGTCTTTTCCTTTTTACTCCGGCAGTTCACATGCAGAGATGATGCTTGGCTTGAGCTACATTTGTACTACCAAGATTCTCCATGAACTAGCTTTTCCTTTATATGAATAGTGGCTAACTTAATAAGACCTTATATTCCAATAGACTTAGGTAGTTTTCATTCTCATGATTGTAGCTTAATTGCAGTGGAACTGTTTGCTTTTCTGCAGGATGTATTGGACAGTCTAGAATTTGCAAGGGGGAGTGCAGATTCGACATGGGGCTCTGTTAGGGCTGCGATGGGGCACCCTGAACCATTCCCAGTGAAATATGTTGCAATTGGAAATGAAGATTGTGGGAAAAAAATTTACCGCGGTAAATTTTTCAATTACATCTGTATTGTATCCTTCGTAGAATTTTTTTCTCGAATATCCTTAGTAGAGTTCAAGTCGAGAAGGTCTTGTGCACAAGGGCTACCCAATATCCCTTTATTAGGAAAGGAAAATTAAGTTGAACATAATTCCATGTGGTAGTCGACAAGGGAAATAACTTCACCTACAATCTGTTTGTATAGATGAAATGTACTTTTAGTTGCATGCATGATATTCTCAGTTTCTGTTGAACAGGTAATTACCTCAAGTTCTACAATGCTATAAGGCAGGCCTATCCAGATATTCAAATGATTTCGAACTGTGATGGTTCATCTAGACCACTTGATCATCCTGCTGATTTATACGACTTCCATGTAAAGTTCTTGTTGCCTAATCTATTTGTCTCAGTTTTTCTGTGTCTTGATTCTTGTGGTTCTGTTTAACAATTTATTGTCAATTTGCCGTTTCTTAAATATCAAAAATCCTTCCTTTATAGGTATATACCGATTCTAAGACTTTGTTTAACATGAGGAGCACATTCGACAGCACATCTCGTAGTGGACCAAAGGTAAGTCTCAACTTTCACAAGGAAAAATCGTGAGAAATAACTCTCTTTCATGACCTATCATTTACATTGATTCAGGACATCCTGACATTTCTCTTGGGGTGTTCTTTGGATAGTATGAAAATTAAGGAAAGGGTCCTATGTTTCTTATATAATTACTGCCCTGGAAATGTTACAACTTACAACTCCTAGTGTTAATCCTAGCCAAAAAAAAGAGGAGGAATGTCGGTACCCTGCAACTGGGGTACCCACTCCTACTGTGTCAAGACTCGCGTAGTTATCCGTAACTACGCCCTAAGGAGCTGAGCAGCCGGACCCCTGGGGTCCGGCTCCATCTCACCGGACCAACGGTCCCGGACCCGCTTCCCGCTCGGGGACGGGTCCGGTGTCACCACGTGTCCCAGAGGTGGAAATACTCAGCACCTGTGGCCGCGGACCCGGACCCGGACCCCCGCAGGTGGGCCCGGGACCTCCACGTGCCTATCCAGACCCCCGTGAGCTCTCGGCTCAGCTAGCTGCTCGGGAGGGGTCCGGAGCCGCCACGTGTCATGCAGACGCGGGCGCAAGCCTTCCGCTGGAAGCTCCCTCACCCACCCGCATTAAGTGCGAGCGGTTGAGACGTGCTTTGCTGCCGCTGGGCACGGGGCAGCTTTTGTCAGTACACACTGTGGATCGCCAACCCTCTTGCCGCATTAAATGCTGGTGGTTGGGGCGTGCGCTGCCAGAGCAGGGCATCGGATACCCACTCACGGGTTGGACAGGCGTGACATGACAACACGGTAAGCCCGCCTGTTTCCAAGGCGGCTCGTCAGTTACCAAGACAAGCATTAAAGACTCAGCGCCGCGCGGATGGACAACGAGTCATGATGACCAGCTACTAACTGGAGCAACAGTGCACGCTGCTACAGCGGACTGAGTCAGTAGTACGGCGCTTCATCATGACCTCGACGCGCGGCTCCAGAGGCTAGACTCTACTCCGACAGGACAGCTCAAGACCATCCCTGGTCAGAAGCTACGCACAAAAGCCGACGACAAGATCTCCGGATCTGAGGCATTGAAGGCCAAAGTGTAGTTTATAATACATCGCCGGGCCCACCTGTCGGGGCCCCGCTCAGTGTACGTGCTCCTCTTGGACATATAAAAGGGAGAGCACGCCCGCTAGAACACAGGTTCACACGGACACGAGGTTCCACAAGTTTTCACACATGCAAAGACAGGCATAGCTCCTCCCCCAGCTTGCACACAAGGTCAGGCAATACATCACACAGTGGACGTAGGGTATTACGCTCCGGCGGCCCGAACCACTCTAAATCCTTGTGTGCTTCCGTGTTCTTACGCCTCTAGATCGAGCATTCCTTGACTGCCCCAAGCACATCCTACACTTAGGATTAGGCGGGTGCATTCCGCCACCCGGCTGTGGGGTTTGCACACCACGACAAGGAAGAATAAGATCGCAAATTCTTAGGGGTCATTTTTGTTATAATGGACTACGAGAAATATACATATGTGCAGCCTTAGCCGCAAGTACTGCTTTGTGTGATATTATTTTCATGTTCAGGATTCTGAAGAACTTCATTGACTTTCTTCCTTTCTTACACCATCATTCGTGCCTATTGGCACCATTATCTCCTGTTCAGACAGCAAACATTTTTCTGAATATGATTCAAATGCAGGCTTTTGTGAGTGAATACGCCGTTTGGAGAAGTGATGCAGGTAGAGGAAGTCTTCTTGCTTCATTGGCGGAAGCTGCTTTCCTTACTGGTCTGGAGAAGAACAGGTGCTCTCTCTATTACTGAAATTGTTGGTTGTTGGTTGCGTGATGATCAGACCTGAGTTTTCATGGATAAATTGTAGTTGACATCTTTTCGCTTTAGTCACCATGACCTGATGGACTTCCATCTGCTGTTGTTTCACTACTAAGAAAGTCTTTACTGAGAGTTATTTAACCTCTTGTTGTTTCTTTGCAGTGACATTGTTCAGATGGCAAGTTATGCTCCATTATTTGTAAACGACAACGACAGAACATTAGTATTTATGGGTTGATGCTTTCTATATTTCTTCTATTTTCCTTTTTGATTTAGCATTGAGGTAAATATTGTTTGAATAAAACTGTCAGGTGGAACCCTGATGCTATCGTCTTCAACTCGTGGCAACATTATGGAACTCCTAGTTACTGGATGCAGACACTTTTCCGTGAGTCCAGCGGTGCTATGGTTCATCCTATTACAGTCAATTCCAGCTACTCTGGTTCGCTAGCAGCATCTGCAATTACTTGGCAGGATTCAGAGAACAGCTTCCTAAGAGTAAAGGCAAGTAAAATTTATCGCATCCATCCTAGCTACTATCTGGAGTTAAATCTCCTACTAATCACGGAAAGCTCTTGTGCAGGTTGTAAATTTTGGATCAGATGCCGTTAGCCTTATAATCTCCACAAGTGGACTTCAGGCCAGTGTTAATGCTCTGGGATCAACCACCACTGTTCTCACATCCGGGAATGTTATTGATGAAAATTCTTTCAGTAACCCAAACAAGGTAACTTTTGCCATTGCTTTCGCTTGCTTTTGTCTGAATGACCATATGTCTCGATGCATGTTTGCGCTCTGTTTTCGGCTGCCCTCGGGCCCATCTGAATTCAAAGCCTGATTGTAAACTATTGTGCAGGTTGTGCCGGTGAAGAGCGAGTTGAGCAATGCTGCAGAGCAGATGCAGGTCACGCTGGCTCCTCACTCCTTCAGTGCGTTCGATCTCGCGTTGGCTCAGTCCAAACTTGTTGCGGAGATGTGAAGTGGTATCACCCTTACTAGGCTGGTGACAGATACACGAGGAATACCCTACGCATGGTGTGATACGCAAATAACAGTTCTTTTCCAAAAAAAAAAAGGATACGCAAATACCAGCAACCAGGGAGTTGCTGCTGTTAGCATCTTGATAAAGCTTTGTATAGTGTAACACGATGCAGATATACTAAATAAAAATCACATCATGTTGGTTTGTGTTGACTGATTTGCATTCTCCATGTTTTCTTTGCTTCCATGTCAGAACACGTCATACTCGCTTTGTTTTACTCATCATTTTATTTCTTCGAAAAGAGCAACTCCAGAGTACCAGTGCAGCCACATCCTTGTTCACATTCTTCAGAAAAAGAGAAAATGAAACATGTTCTCCCTACTAGACACTAAGACACATCATGAAGGTTCTTGAGTTACTGATGAGCCCAGCTGAGCAGCGCGACGGCGAGCTTGGCGAGCTTGAACGCGTCGTCGTTCTCCATGGTCACCGGCGAGGCCACCTTGGTCTTCCCGAACCCCACCTCGCACTCCTTCGCCGCGCTCGCAGCTCCCTCCAGGCACCTCGTGGCCTCGCCGCCCCTCCTGCCCCTGACGGCGGCTGCGCAGCCGGGCTGCCCTCGCACCACGCCGCCGTACAGCGCTCGGCACGACCGGAGGCAGCGCGTCGTCGTGGCCTCGTCGTCATTGCCGGCGCGCTCCCGGAGCAGGCCGTCGATCTTGGTCGCCGTGCTGGTGGCGTTGGCCGTGAGGAGGTCGGTGGCGATGACGGAGTAGGTGCCGTAGTTCGTGCCGGCGTTGGCGCTCCGGCCATCGGAGCCGAGCGCCTCCAGGCAGAACTGGACGTCGAAGAACGTGCTGCCACCGCCGACCGTCTTGCAGACGGGGAGTGTGCTTGGGACTTCAGAGGTTACCACCTTGGTCGGCTCGGGCTCGGCGTGAGCGCCGGCGAAGAAGAGAGCGGCGTAGAGAAAGATGGCGCTCGCACTGCTCAAGTAGGAGGCGGCGGCGGCTGCTGCCATGGCCATTTTCATGGCGGATTTTTATCTTCTTGGCAAGGTATGTTGTGTCGTCGTCAGATGAGGATGAGCGGCGCAAGGATTTATATACAGAAATACTGGTTTGACCTTATGTCACTCGAATTAATGATGCAATGTACTGGTCATCCTTTATTATGCACACATTTTTATGACACTAAATATTTGCAAAAAGAAAAAAAATACACAACAGGTGGCAGGAGGTGTTGACCACTTGCTCACCGCACAACGAGGTAAACCACCACGTGTAGTTCAGTAGTTGCATGCCTTTATTAGTTTATCAAAAATGTACATCTGTCACATTAAGATTATATTCACAAAAAACTTGCTCCCTGTAATCTGTTCCGGACTTGCTTTATTTCTTCTCTACTTAACGAAGAAACATGCTATGAATGTTCACCAAAAAAAAAAAGAATCCCGTTCTGCAGAGATGGCATGATACTGGCCTGTGCAGTTTGATCCGGATGCCAGTTGCCAGATAGCAGCATCGATGCCCGACGAGTTCGGTGGCAACGACGGTGATCATGAGCACATCAGAGGTCGCTTGCCCTAATCTTGTTTTTGAGGAAGCTTCCTCTGTCGTCTGTAACTTGCTCGCGGCGGTATTGTTCACTTGCTGGAAGTCACTCTTGCTGCATCCTCGATCAGCGGCGACTCAGAGGTCAGTCAGTTAGTGCACGCGTCGGCTTCATCCGCCATGGGCCCATGGCTGGACGCCCACCTGCCGGATCAGGATCAGGAGACGCTTCCGAGGGACAGAGGCTCCTGATCCGGTGTCCGGAGCGCGTGATCGCCGCGCTTCATCGCCGTGGCGCACAGGCTGGCCGACGCCCGGTGCTGTGTTCCGCGGGCCGCCGTCCGTGCGAGGGCGGCGGGGCGAGGCCGTTCCAGCAGCGTCACGAACAATTCGCACGGCGGAGCAACAACGTCCTCTGACCTTCCCCGTGCTCAATGGCCGGCGAACGGCGGCGGGAGCGTCGGTGAGTCGGTGATCGCTGCGAGGGGGCGGACAGTGGCTCGGCCCCCGACCATGGGGGTGGACGGCATTTCATTCACCGTCCCCCCCTTGGGTTGTAGGAGCCGTCCGATCAGCAACGAGCGGCGTGATCTGAGTGGAGGAAGGCGAGCGGGTGTGTCGCGTGGGCTTGAAAGCCCACGAAGCAGCCCAGTGTTCACCGTGGGCCGTGGCTCGTGAGGTGCTGGTAGACGGACGCGGCGGCTCGCTGCTGCACAGCTGGAGAAGAGGCTCGCCTTGACGACGTCGGCCACGGTGGCGCGACCGGGTCCTCGCGCCCTCTCCACGATCCGCTGGTCAAGAGGAACAATCCCTATTCGACGACGGTGGCCAGGCCGCTGCGGCGGCGAGCCGCCGCCACTCGCCTCCCACACCTCGTCGTCAGCTACCTGCGGAGCTCGATGGCAGGTGCCTCAACTGCCTGTCCTACGACCACCGCGTGACCACGTGCAGGTTGCCGACTCGGTGCCTTCATTGCCATGGGTTCCGGCACCAGGGTTCGAGAACTACGTGAGGGCGACGCAAACACCAGGTATTTCCATCTGAAAGCTCGGGATCGGCACAGGCGGAAATTCATCGTCAACCTTAGGAATGGTGACGAGATTGCTTTTTCTCATGATGAGAAAGCTGATGTCCTCCATAAGTACTTCTCGAGCATCATGGGCAGGGAGGAGATCAGGGAGGCCTCCATCAACCTCGACACCCTAAACTTGCCCGCGCTGGACCTATCTGGTCTTGATGCACCTTTCTCAGAGGAGGAGGTTTGGGCGGCAGTCAGGGACATGCCTTCCGACAGAGCGCCCGGTCCAGACGGGTTTACTGGCGCCTTCTACCAAACCGCCTGGCCAATCATCCGTAGCGACATCATGTGGGCTGTCAACTCCTTTCACTCCTCGGCACGTTCAAGCTTTCGTTGCCTGAACAATGCCTTGCTAGTTCTCCTCCCGAAGATCCCTGTGCCCAAGGAAGCAAGAGATTACAGGCCCATCACTCTTGTTCACAGCTTTGCCAAACTTCTCTCCAAACTACTAGCAAATCGGTTGTCAGCCTCGCTGCCTCGGCTGGTTGGGGACAATCAAAGCGCTTTTATTCGAGGCCGTTCCATATTGGACAATTTCAAATATGTGCAACGAGCCTCAGTCATGCTACGGAGGAAGAAGATACCGAAAGCACTGGTAAAGTTGGACATTTCCAAAGCTTTCGATACGTTGTCCTGGCCATTCCTCCTTGAGGTCCTTCAAGCCCGAGGGTTCAGTAACCGTTGGTGCTCCTGGATTGCCACTTTACTGTCCACTGCCTCCTCCAAGGTTCTGCTGAATGGTTCTCCCGGACAACCAATCCAGCACTGCCGTGGTGTGCTGCAGGGGGACCCCTTATCCCCAATGTTGTTCATCATCGCCATGGACGTCCTCGACCGACTCTTTCGGAAAGCTCTAGCTGAAAACATTCTGCAGCCGTGTGGCACCGAGGCAATCAAGCATTCCTGCAGCTTCTATGCAGATGACGTGATACTGTTTGCCACACCTACGGCGCGAGAGGGACGGGCCATCGCCAGGCTGCTCGACATCTTTGGCAAGGCTTCCGGCTTGCATGCCAACTTGCTCAAGTGCTCGATCACACCAATCTTCGGCGACGCAACCTGCTTCACCGAGCTGCAGTGCGAACTGCCATGCCAAATCCAGCACTTTCCAACAAAGTACTTGGGGGCGCCGTTGTCTGTCAAGTCCCTACCCAAATCGGCTATCCGGCCGGTCATCGAGAAGCTGGCTTCTAAGCTTACACCTTGGCATGGCACTCTGATGAACAAAAGCGGTCGTCTCATCATCGTCAAGTCCGTGGCTTCGGCGGTCCCTATCTATTTGATCATAGCGAACTCCTTGCCAGCATGGGCAATCGAGGAGATCGACGCCATCCGCCGTAACTTTCTCTGGGCCGGCGGGGATCAATCGGCCAGAGGGAAATCCATGGTTGCTTGGCCTATCGTCTGCCGCTCTGTCTCGGCGGGAGGACTGGGAGTGCTTGATTTTCGCCTTGCCAACACGGCGCTTCAGACTCGCTGGCTCTGGTTACAGAGAACCGACCACGAGCGTGCTTGGTCAGAGCTAGACATCCCAGTCTCTGCGGAAGGACAAGCTTTCTTCAGAGCCTCAGTCCTTGCTGTGCTTGGGAACGGTGAATCCATCCGTTTCTGGTCTGACAGCTGGTTAGATGGAGCTTCCTTCGTCTGCTTGGCCCCCAACCTACTGAAACTTGTTCGAACCAGACCTAGAGATGCTAGGACGGTGGCACATGCCATCGCCAACCGTCGCTGGATTCAGGACATCACTGGAACCATGACCGAGCCGGCTCTGCAGGAGTACAACTTACTCTGGGATCGCCTGGAACGCATCACCTTGCGGCCAGATGTCGCGGACACATTTGTCTGGAGGTGGACTGCCTCCGGCACATACTCTGCGCGCTCTGCGTACAAGGCCCTTCAGCTCGGGTCCTCCTCACTCTCCGGCCACAAACTCATTTGGAAAGCCTGCCCCCCCCCCCCTCAAAGTGAAGTTCTTTCTTTGGTTGGCCTTCTTGGGCAGGTTGTGGACGGCTGAACGCCGTTTCCGTCATGGCCTTCAAGCGGATGCCACCTGCAGGCTGTGCGACCAGGACGAGGAGACCTGCGACCACCTTCTGCTCCGCTGCTCTTTCTCCCGTCAGGTTTGGTGGGAATTTCTGCGCAGACTTAGCTTGCAGAACATCGCTCCACAAGCCGGCATGTCCATCTCCGAGTGGTGGGCACATCTCCGCAGACAACTCCCGATGCAAAAGCGGAAGGGGTTCGACTCCTTGTTCGCTTTGATCTCCTGGCAGCTGTGGAAGGAGCGTTATGCTCGCACCTTCCGCAACGATAACCAGCAAACTCTCATGGTTTGTCACATGATCAAGTTCGAGTGGATTGCCGCGGGCGCTACAAAGGTTGTCTCTTTTGCGAGGAGTAGCCTTTCGGTCTTACTGCAGTCCCCGGTCGCTCTTTTCTGTAATATAGCGTTCGGTAGTTGGGGCCGGCGTGTTTCACACGACCGCGCGTTGATGTAAATTGAAACTATTTTCCTTCTTAATACAAAAATGCGTAGCTCTCCTGCGTATTCGAGAAAAATACTCACCGATTTGTTGCTGCTGATTGCAAAGTGCTGCTGCGGTGGTCGGTGAAGGGGATGTCTGCGAAGCCGACGCGCGATGTTTCAGTTCTTTCCCGTGTCATTTGCGGAGCCGAGCGATCGAGCCACCTGCTCCAGATTGCCGACCGATCCAGCGATATCTATCAGTGTATACGTATTTGATCGTGGGCCGTGGGCCCTAGGCGGTCGCCCCTCCCGCCTAGGCCCAGAGCCGGGCCTGCTTACTACTTGAGGGCGATAGGAACACCATTGCTACGGTTGTCAGTGGGTTCGTCTGTTGGGTACACAATGACAAGGGCTGCATCCTTGCTCTCGGCACTGAGACATTTCAGTTCTCTCGAATGGATCTGTCGCCAGCTTTGAAGTTTCCACTCTAAAGATTTATGCTTGGTCAGACAAAGGATGGGAAGCTCTGTATTATACTTGCATATGAATGCGAGCTTTTTGTTTGGCTCCGGACAGTCGAAGATGGTGTCGAGAGGTTTATGCTGCATAAGCTGATTTCACTACACACAGTAGTCAAGGAGGTCATTGAGTGTCCTCAAGTGGGTAATGCTGATGTGCGGCCTATGACGATTAGCAATGGCTTTGTGTACCTATCTGTTTTCTGCTGGAAATCACAATCTTCTGAATCTGAGTGGTTCCTGTCCATCTGCCTGGAAAAAGCCGAGGTGAATTTGCTCCTTAAGGAAGGCAGGCGTTGGCACTGCCCAGTTGATCCCTACATCATGACCACCTCCTCCTCCGCCTCCCCGCGCTGCCGTCCTCGCTTCCCCGCGCGTCCCTCGTCTGCACCCGCTGGCGCCGCCTCGTCACCGACCCCGACTTCCTCCGCCGCTTCCGCGCCCGCCACTGGAAGCCCCTCGGTGTCTTCGTTACTAGCTCCCTATCTGGAGACGAAGATACCTCCTTCAGCTTCATCTCGGATCCGCCGGACTCCATCCCGCCCGAGCGCTTCTCCGTGTCCGCGTGCTGCCAAGGCGGCGCCGGCGGCAATGACTGCATCTGGGAATTCCAAGGCTGCCGCCACTGGCTCGTGCTTCTCTTCAACACGTATCGCTACGGCTGCTGCCTCCGCCAGGTCCTGGTGTAGTGGTGTGGAACCCCGTCGCAGGCGAGCACCACCTCCTAGGCACTCCGCATGTCTCGGATCCTAACTGGGACGGGTACGCTTTCAGTTCGAGAGGGGCGGTAATCTGTGCCTCCGGCGACAAGGGCCCCTTCAAGGTGGCTTTGGCGTGGAGCGACCGCCACGATGCACATGCCTGCGTTTACTCATCAGAGACTGGTGTATGGGGTGCTGTTGTCTCCGCAGCGCTCCAGTCTGATTCTTGGTCTGTTGTTAGCCTTAGTAATGTCCTGGTTGGGAATTCGCTTTACTGGATTATACTTGGCAGTCAGCTCCGCATCCTTGAATTTGATTTGGGTAGCCAGAACATAGCTGTGATAAAGGTTCCCCTGCCCTCAGATGTCTATGCAAACCATCACGGCCTCTACTTGAGTACGCTAGCAAAGGATGGTGGGCTTAGTTTAATCATCATGTCAGACAACCTCACAGCTCAAATGTGGGAGAGGACGGCCGACTCTGATGGTGTTGCTCCATGGGTGCTAGGACGAACAATGGAACTGGACAAGCTTCTTTCGCTCACATCAGGGCGGTTTCCAAAGTACAGAACAATACTTAGGCTTTATGGGGATGATAATATCATATTTGTGTCGACATATAGAGGTGTCTTCATGGTTCATCTCAAATTAATGCAGTTTGAGAAGATTTTTTATACCAGTCCTTTTAGCTATTATGGGACCATCCATCCATTCAAGTGGCTATATGCTTGAGGTAATATCATACATTTACATTGCAAGTATGCCAAAAGCATATATTTTTTTCCTATATAATTGGTTTGTTGAATACTGCAAGACCTTCAAAATTCAAGTCATATATGTACTTGGCTGTTTGATGAACTCTTGCATTTAAAATGTTTTGTTATTTGGATGCTATTTCTCGGAATTACATGGCTTAATGTTAGTTTCTTGTGTACTGCCAAATATGTAACTTGCCCTGTATCGTACTAATGTTTGCGTCGCCATAGTGTAAATATTTTAATCCAGATGCATAATAGTTGGAAATTGGCAAGGCTTGAACCCACTGAAATGACTAATTAGTAACTTGTTTGTCACATTTTATAGCTTAAAGTTCTTTGCACTTCTCTCTATGAATCTTGGTATGAGTTTAAGATCATCAGTTGTGACTTGTGACTTGTCTAACTTGTTCTGTTCTTTGTGAAATAACGGTTCTTTGCCACTTATTGAAGAACCTTGCTTAATTGCTTTTAGTGACAAGTTCATCGCACCAGAAAATTAATGAACCTAACTTTTAATCTTTATCAGGATAACTTCATTAAGATTCATAATTCACTGGTCACATTTACAGTTTGTTTGGTGCATTTTAGTTTTGTCCACCATTATGGTGTAATAAAATAAGGTCACCATAAATAATTATGCTTGAGATATCTTTGTTTTGTGCTAAGGTGATTTAATGACATGCTGCTTTAAATCAACGGTTTTTTTTTCTTTTCAAGGTCTTATTTGCTAACCATTTTAGTATTCATCACATATTTGCTCGTTTTGGATTGCCATTTTATGAGAGCTGTAAACAAACTGGAACAAGTGTCATGTGAGGGATGTAACCAGTTACAGTTTATTTGTTCCCCATCTCTTAAAAGCCCTTTATATCTTACAGGATTACCTCATAGCAGCCATTAATTCTTTATCCGACTCATTCAGCCGAATTTCTTTTCTGTATTCAATAAAACTGGGATAGACGGCGAGTAGCGTCCAGATCTGAGGCGGGGTAGGTGATAGACAGGATGCAGTGGAATAGGTGATTCAGGAATAGGTCCAGATTACAATTTTGTGCACAGCTCCCTATTCAATTCCTTCTACTTATACATACTTACACATCCACACATGCTACTGGTTTTGGCCCATCTACACTATTTGACCTGATCTGAAGTCTGAGCCGAGGTGATTAGTGGTTAATTCTGGGAGTACAGTAATATGGCCAGGTTGACTTGTTGATTGTTCATACCTTTAGAGGTTACTCAGTTTAGTTAAAAAGAGCTGTGCAACACTGCGAAGCATACTTTTGTTAAACCAACTTCACATTTGAGTTTGAGAAAGTGAAAAGTGTGATAGCTTTGACTGAAAGGAAAAATTAGCTATAGACAATCTATAGGTGTCTCCAACATTTGAGATAATGTCATAATACAGTACTGGATAGTTGCCTGGTAATCCTCATAATAATTATTATTATGTTCTTTTGGCATTTCCCCTTGAAACAGTTAGCAAAGATGTTGACAGTATCTCTGTTCTTTTATGTGCAGGTACTGGCTTGATAAAGTGCAGCTTGGGGTCCTGATATCAACTTATAACTATGGTATTTTGCAGCTACCAAGTAAATTTAGCATTGTAATGGCCCTTTTGTCTGGCTTTTGCTGCCACTTGTATCTGGAGATGATGCGGGCATAAGTGAACTACAACGATCCCAGCAGAACACGTGTCACGGTTGATGCATGGGAGCTTTCAAAGATCTGATTGATGACTTGAAACCTAAGAGAAATTCAGCTAAATTAAAGCATCAAAACTTTACTTGGAAAAATGATACAACACACGATGGATTTCTGATGGGTAACACAATATACATAGCAATGAAGAACCATAGCAGCGATCATGATTTACATGGCATGAAATGTTTGGAAGGAACACAATACGGTTTTCAACAACCATTTATTCAGCATGCAGATTCTTTTATGAGTTGCCTGGTATAATCCTCATAATAATTATTAGTAGAATAGGTGATAGCAGCGATCATGATTTACATCTGCATTATGCTTGCAACTCATAAGACGAAGGATAACATTAGGTACCAGAAAGCACACCACACCCCCACCTTTCTACAGTTTGTGCACGGTGCACCACACATCACCTAATCATCCTACATCTTTTTGAAACTCTTGCCCACTGCTGGCTCTTCGCGTCTTTATTCATCCAAAGCTAGATCGAATGAGGTGAACGAGTAAGGGCTCAGGAAGCTATGCATGGCTTCTGCTGCATTCGGTAGCCCTTTCATGACAGGAAGGATCTGCATCAAGTGTTATGTTAGACAACGAGCTTGCCGATACATGATGAGGATGCCAATATGCTATATTTAAATAAACGTGGCAAATTCATCTAAAAGCAATCATCCTCGTACTTTTTCTGGGTTGCTGAACGAATTCTCATCCAGCACATTGCCAGACGTCAGAATAGTGACTCTTGATCTCTTTGTATTGACACCAACCTGAAGTCCAGTTGCACGTATAGTAAGGTTTACAGCACCAGATCCAAAGTTTACAATCTGCAAAATACATTTGAAAACCAATGTATGTTATATGAAGTTTGTACCTATGGATGTCTGGATTCGGTTATTTTAAAAATTGTTACATATACCTAATGAATTGAAGCAATCACAAAGGCTACAAGGAATACAAAAAACTGTTGGTTTACCTTTACCCTCAAGAAGCTCTTTTCATTGTCCTGCCACGTAATGGCGGATGCTGCCAACAAGTCAGAGTACCTGGATGTGATTGTAACCGGATGAATCAGAGCACCACTTGATTCACGGAAAAATGTCTGCATCCAGTAACTAGGGGTTCCGTATTGTTGCCAGGAGTTGAAGACTATCGCATCTGGGCTCCAGCTGATAAAAAGGTTCAGACACAATTAGTGCAATTGTCATGAACAAGAATGCTAGTGCTGGCAAAAGCATAAAAATCCATTAATACTAACGTTCTGTCCTTTTCATTTACGAACATAGGAGCGTAGCTGGCCATCTGAATGTAATCACTGCAAATACACACGATAGAGAGTGCCATGAGCCGTCTCAATATTCCACAAGTACAAAAGAAAATTATGTGTTATCTAATGACAACACCTATTTTTTTCTACTCCTGTAAGGAATGCAGCTTCGGCAAGTGAAGCAAGGAGGCTTCCATTATGGCCATCTCTGACAGCATATTCGCTGATAAAAACCTGGAAAGAGGACATGTATTACAAAAAATAAACTGCATGATAGAACTGGCAATAAGCACATACCTTAGGCCCACTACGTGATGTCTTGTCGAATTGGTTCTTCGCAATAAACAATTTAGCAGCAGTGTCAGTATAGTTCTACAAAAGTAATGTTTATATTCTCAGTCCCTATCATAATGAGGAAATGACAACATGAAACTGCGCCGCTGCCAATCTGACAAACAATGATACGAAGGGACAAATAATGCACATCTTACATGATACTCATAAAAATCCGCAGGAGTGTCGAGTGCCTTAGATGAGCCATCACAGTTTGAAATTATTTGTATGTCTGGATATACCTTCCTTATAGCAGAGTAAAATGCCATGTAGTTTCCTATCCAGTGGATTTAATTACACTTGTCCACAAAAAGAACCATGAAACGAAGTACAAACTGTACAAGACCTGAGGAGGTCAAGGAAAAGGTGCAGACAAGCATTACTAAGGTCTAGCCCTGCATTTGCACAGGGTATGATGCTTAAAAAAAATAAATGTTCAATTATCCCTTCCAAGACAAACGACTATATAACATCAACAACTTGTAGGGTCTTTATAATTTGTACATGTTATCAATGCAAGTTTACCTCGGTATGATCCGTATCCACAATTCTCATTTCCAATTGCCACGTACTTCAGCGGAAATGGGTCAGGATGACCCATTGCGACTCTAACAGAGCCCCATGTCGATTCTGCATTCCCCCTTGCAAACTCAAGACTATCCATTGCATCCTATAGATGGAATAATAAGTGAAATAGTGCATTTGTACATTTCTGAACAAAAGATCTAGATGTACAAAAGGTACCTTAACAAAAGGTAAAATCATACTGCTGTTAACTGCATCGTTGTGGCTGATACCTACAATTCAACAAAACACTACCATTTTAATGGGCACGGTATTGATGATTAAAGATATAATAGAGGGGGGGGGGGATTTTTGTAAATCATAAATAGTGTCTACCAGCATTGAAGACCCAAATTGGAAGAGCGTCCAAGTCTTCTGCGAGCTTTGTGAACAATTCACAATAAACATATGAGTATATGACAAATCATGCAGAAATCAAAGGATGCAAAATCAGATTGCACCAACAAACATTTACCTGGAGAAACTCATAATAGCCAAGGCCATCATCTGTCCAGTAATTCCAAACATCTCCATAGTGCCCAGGCCTCTCTTCCCATGGACCAGTGGTTTCCTTCCATCTGAAAGCATTGCTCAACCAGTTGCCTTCAACAAAGCAACCACCTACGACAAAGCACATATATATGGTGTAACTTAATCTGTGTACTGTTGCAGGATAAATTTAGAACGTTGGTTGAGAATGATTCAGGCAACCATAAGCAAAGGAATATTATATTAACTCTATGAATTTTTAACATGCATTCTTGATTAACTGACCATAAGTTTTGAAAGTTTTACTCAGGATTTTTAATAATATGGATATGTTATGATTATAATGTATCAAACAAAATTATAATGTACCAATATTAAATAATGTGTTCCTTTGAAATGTGTTGAAATATGATACTATAGACTATAGTAGCAAGAAATGTGTTCTCGAAATAGTTTTTTGTCTGTGAATAGGAATAGGAAATGTCGTGTCATGTGCAGCTCCTATGATGGGCTGTATCATAAGAAAAAATTGTTTGTCGAGTGCACTGTCCGCCATGATTTCTCCATTGGGTTAGCTAGCTTGATACATACTAGAACACTCAGAACAAGAAAAAAATTGCTTAGTGTTTCTGCTATTGATGATTCAGTGAGTCAGTGGCTATACCAAAGCATGCAGAGAAATGCAAAGTTAAAGTTGTGACAGAAAATTAACATTGAATAAAATAGGCTGAATTTGGTCAGAAAACATATTCAGTACCAGGAAAACGTAGGAATCGTGGTTTCAAATCCAGAAGCATATATGTGAGATCCTTTCGGAAACCGTGGCCCTGTACATGCAGAAATAAATGCAATTAACAACTCATTCAACATCGTAGAAATAATGACCTGGCCATTTTTTTTCCAAAAGTTTTAGAAAAATGAATAGAGCTTATCTGATTTGATCTAATGGGTTATCAAAGTGAGTCTTGGACAAGCATTTTAGCCATGACTGATTATTGATTGTGACTGAACAATTCTGATGGCATGACACACATATAATGAAAGGGTGCCCATTGAATATGTGCCCGCTATTCCTTTTTAGTGAGATACTGAGATATGCCTGCTAATTAAGAAACAGAGCAAGCTGGTGTCTTTCTTACAATTCATGGTAATATAATTTCTTCTTGGATCCTTATGAATCATGAGCTATGCTATAATACTTTTTTGCTTGCAAATAGTCAAAAAGGATAAAAATGCAATGCACCTTGTATGTATCTGAAGGCATGAGTGACACTTGGTCAAGCCATAATACTCCTCTTTTGGAAGTTGTTAGTTCAAGTCTTGCAGTTCTGCATGTTCCTTGAGCCAACAGTTGCAGTTCTACCTTTGTCCAGTTAGACAAATTGATATGTCTGCAAATAGGCAATATGCAATTATATCAGCTAGCAAAGAGAAGAACAAAATTAAATCAAAGCAACCTCCATATCAGGGAAAAGATATATACCGTGTCGAAGCTGATGCAAGGTTTTTCAATGCGCCAGAAGGTCTTGAACATGTGAGTGAAACAATCAACTCCATAGAGTCAGGAGATCTGGCATACATGACTAGATTATAGGTTTTGCCTTCTTCTATGTTCTGGAAAAATAAAATGGTCAGGATCTTCATAGAACCAGAAGGGAAAAATGGAAATGCTTTGGAGAAAAATTATAGCAATGGTTCAAAATAAAGTGAGGTGCATCCATTAGATAGGCTCATGGAAAGCTGACATCATCAACAAAAGGAACTACATGAATAGAAACTAAACAGTGATCTTGCTATGTAGTATACTTTCGCATGAAGAGAAAAAAAAACATATTTTCACTGTGTGGCATCATAGTGTGTGAGCTATTGATTTAAAAATACTCTGGATTACATTTATATGTTCATGCTATATCAGTTGAGTTGTGCATTAGGATGAATTCATACCATGCCCCAGAATCCTGGGTTGTAAATGCCAACTCCACCAGGTGGACAATTGTCACAGAGAACTTCCATTCTCAGAGCAACAATATTTTTTGTGAAACAGGAGGCCCTATCAGCCGTCAAATGAAGGGAGGATTCATCTCCAATGATGCTCCATGGTTCTATGGTTGGCGTGTTGTTAATGACGGCCTCAAAACCTGCAACAGTTAATTGAGGTGAAACTTCAATTAGGCATGACACGACATTCAGTGTATTTAGTTACCTAAAAAACCTCAGCTATTTAAGTAGAAGAACTGAGTTAACCAAAAAGCAGCAATAACACCACGGAGAAAATTTCTTTTTAGAGTTGTCCTTTTCATAAGACACTGTGGTTGCTCAAAAAAATCTGGTTGTTTAATTCGATGAAAAGGAGAAATTTTCTCTTTTATTTAAATTATGAACCCACTTGGCATATCTGAGCCCCTGTTACAAGGGACATTTTTGGGATATCCTGCCAAAGTTTAACGTCTTGAAAAAAATGTTACTAGGTGTTCCACTAAAATGTGAACGGGAGTACAGGATAACCCGAGTTTAAAATATTTTCATTCACCAGATTTTGGACCTACTTATCTACTACCTAAATTGAAAGAACCAAATCAGCAACTTGATCAACCGCATTGAGTCACTTATAAGAGCATTTCAAATTTTCAAACGCATTCGTCACAGCTAAGAGCAGGAAAAACAGGGAAGAGTAACACAAGTACCTCTGTTGCTAACCAACTCTGCCCATAACCCACCAGCTCCCGCGTGGTTAATCTCCTGCAATATTCATAGTTATCGTGAAGAAATCCTCTGCTTGTTTCTACTAGGTAATGTGACTGAATAAGCTGACAGGCGTTATGACTTTGCAAGGGTAGAAAGGAATTGGCGCAGCAAATAAAGATTAAAAAGTTGCATAAATTTAGGTATTAACCCAAGAATTTAAGGCGGAAAGTACAACAATGGATACGTACAAATTAAAACACCAATCAAGGGGAGGAAAGAACAGGAAGGCAAATCTTGGCGTTGTGAACTTGTGATGGCGAGAGCTGCAGGCAAACCTCCACCTCCAGGCAAATCATCAGGGGCCTCTGCTGCACATTTCTGGCAGCAGCATGGCGTTGTCGCCAAACTGGATCATCAGTCAGTCCACCCAACTGTCCCAACCCCCGTACCCGCAGTGAGGAGGCGACTGAGGAAGATCCTCAGCGAGGGGAGGGGAAAAGAAACACAGTGGCTTGGGGTTTGCTTGTGCCCAGGCAACAGCAGGAGAGAGTATCCCATGAAATGGGCCTCTCTGCCCTTCAGAAAAAGAAGAAATGGGCTTCTCTCGTCGTCAGGCAGCCTGGCCTGGTAATCCACCCAACGAGCTGGACCCTTTGTGTTTTTTATTTTTTTATTTTTTGAGCATGGACCCTTTTGTGGCTGTGAACAACAGGGGTGATTACAAACAGGGTCGTCGTCTTCTTGTGGGATCGTTGGATTGAAAGGAAGGAAGGAAGGAAGGAAGGAGGAGAATGAAGAAGAGGATGATGTTTTTTTTTTAAATGAAACAGAAGAGGATGATGTTATGAAGAGTCACCTCGAAGAAGATCCCAAAGAGTGTCTGAGGGATCTGTCGCGACTTGCTGGAGTCCACGAACAGAGATGCTTCCTGCTCGTCCAGCCCTCCTGCTCCTTTGCAGCTCATCGTCGTCGTCACCAAGAACACGGCAACAAGGGAGCAGCAAATGGTGGCCCAGGCCTGCTGCTTGGATCCCATGCTCACTTCTTGCACGCTGCTACCTGGCTGCAAACAAATTAAACCACACATGCATCAAGCCAGGAACGTGACTGACAGAAGGGATCAGCTAGCGATGAACACAATGCATGTACGCAGATGATCAGAGCAATATAGCCAATGCAACCGAAGATCGGAGGAGATCTTGACTTGACTTGAGTAGGCAGAACCATGCATAGAATTGAGACGGGTCGAGCACTCACCGGCAGGCCAGCGACAATGCAATGCGCTCGAATCGGAGTAGGGTGATTCTTGTGCGCGGTGTGCTTGTGTGCTCGACGAGCGAGGAACGAAGCGCTCTGCTTCTTTTAAGCACCAGTCAGGCAGTGGTCAAGTTTGTTGGAATGAGGAGGAGGAGGCACATGACCAGCCAGCCCAAATATAATCGAACGATGCCAGCTTCAGCTGGAAACAAAAAACATGATGCAGTGTCAGCTCACTATCCTGTTCAGTTACTACTGTTGGATACATAGTAGAGGAGCCTTTTATTTAGAAAAGGCAATTGGTTTTGTATATATATAACTCTTTACATAGAAATAGACCTACCTGCTGATCGAGTTGGTCTTCGATGGGAACGAAGTTGCTGGTGCTTCATTTTCAGAGGTTCTGTTGCCTTCCAAAAGAGAGAAACAATCAGAGATTCAGAGGTTGCTGATGGACAAGGCTCGCTGCACAGAGAATGAAATTCTATTCTCGAGACGGGTCGATTGGGACATGCTTGCATGCACAACATACAAAGAGAGAGAGGTGGCCATGGGGCATGGGCCAACAGAATGCCACTCTATTCTCAGCTACATGGTAGCAAGCCATGGCGTGCCAAGGTTGCAAACAAGCCTTTTTTGCTTTTGACTATATTTGATTTGCATTATATCGGGACGTGCATTATTGCTGCCCGTCTTGGATGATGCATCGCTTTCTTCCAGGATTTGGCAGCTCGTTGCTAGTACTAGCTCAACCGTTCTGGGTGCTAGAATCATATCGGCATCTAGCAACAGTGTTCCGTAGGAAAGGACGGTCAAATACTCCATTCCAAAAGTTCACATGAACTTCCTTTCCTAAGTTCTTTTATTCCTGCAATTTTCGTTCTTGGATCACTGCAGGAATGATACTCTATTCTGAAGCTCGTTGCAGTTCTATTTATCAGTGCCGTAGCCGCCTGGCAGCTTAAATTCACAAGTACGCGTACATCTTAACTCTGTTACACTTCATTCACCCCTGCTTGTTGCTGTTGGAGCGCAGACGGATACAAGTGCAACACGAAAATGTAACTAATAAAATCAACATAACGCAAATGTAGATACAGCTCAAATACATCTGGAGACGAAACCGCTAATAAATACACCCTTTTTCAAGCTACAATGTTACATATATGGGGTGCAATCATGCTTTGCATTTCACCTAGGCGCATAGAAATTGCACCTGCTTAACAAAAGCAAGGCTTTGCAATGCATCTATACAGGACATCAACAGTACATCAAAAATTGTCTTCCGACCTGTATGTGATATATTCGTTATTCCAGGTCGACAGCAGTAGTTGAAACATTCAGTCCTGAACCGATGAAATGCCACGCTAGACATCAAAAAGGAAAGGAACGTGAAATTATCAAAACAGTAGGCAACACAATATCAAGTCATCATATGTAACTGAAAGAACAAGGCTGCTAAAGAAACTTACATTGTGGAGTCAGTGGGAACGAAGTATCAGTGGATATGTACAGCACCAGCCACTGCTCCAGCACTGCATGTGCAGTGCAGTGGAACCATATGTGAGCAAAACAGGTTGGAAGCACAAGCCATATATGCAGGATTCACAGATATCTTACCACAGAAAGCAAGGGTCCTTGCTTAAATTTATTATGGAAAGCAAAAGCAAGTGGTTTCGCTCCTTCTCCAGGTCCTCTAATGAATCCACTGAATGTGCACAACAGAATATTGTCAAAGAATGGTTAAGGAATACATGGAAACACAAGTTAATGATTAACATGATGCAGTATAAAGAAAATTTGCTCTTACACTAGTGATACTGAGACAAGTGGAGATCTCCTCACGTCATATACAGCAACAAGACCACGATACATTTCATTTCCATCTTTGAACGACAATGCCAAACGCTCCCCTGAAGCATCCCATGCTAATTTTTCTATGCCTCGGCTAGATGAAGCGATTAAAGCATAAGTATGTGAATCAAAGGCAGTAATAATGGATGTACTTCCTAAATACATGGGAAATAATACTAGTCTAGGCTATAATAATGGATGAACTTCCTGAATACAAAGTAGACTAAATGAAAACGTGTGTAGTGCAGTGGCTTGCATGTGTCTGTTAGTTAACAAGTGCTTGTCGTCCCTTGTGATCCTACAAACCTATCCTATATACAATAAGACCGGCATCTGAACTAGATGAGTGAATTCACTGCATACATGGGAAATAAATTACCAATTAATAGCAAATGAGGCAGTTGAAATATCATAGCTTACATGAGGATGCAAGATGGTAAAATTATGTAGCATGAGGTGCACATAAGATCAAGATCTTTTTCTAATATCTATGTTCGTACCTGACAATCAGGGAGGAAATTTCTGGAAGCTCAACTGGTAGGAGATGAGCATCTGAAGGAAAGAAACACAGGAGACAGGACAAATTACCAGGATTCATCACACAAATAGTGCAGTAGCATAGTTTAAGCAAAACAGAAAAATTTGCAGGGATATCTTTATATACCTAAAGATGGTGGCTTAGATGAGAAGTGAATTGAGCCAAGTGTAGTAGAGTTAGAAAAGGATACCAATGCAACACGACCTTCTGGGTCCCAATTCGCTCCCTGTCAGGAACCAAAGTAGAAATAAGCAAACATGTAAACAGCTGTGGAACAGATTCCATCCAATGTGTAAGGGTACACTGGACACATCATGTGTTGCTACCAAGTGGATTTGCCATAAAGCAGGATTATGGGTTGCTATAGTTTAGATATCAATCAAATCAAACTAAGCTTTATGCAATATTTACAATATTCAAATAACCAAACTAGAGTTAAATGCGGGTCAAGCATCTATGTTTGTTTCCAAAAGAATTTATCCACCAAATAAGTAAGTCTCATATCTTTTTTACTTTGAAAATCAAACTATTTTCAACTGTTGGGACTACAAATCATTCAGAAATTAATAAAAACTAAAATACAAGGTTGTCATAACTAATATTGAAATCCAATATGCAATGAGACAATAGGTATTTCTTCAGAAAAGAAAAAGATAACTAACAGATTCATGAATAAAGCTATGAAGGAAATGATCTGTTTCCGACAGATCTCATATAACCTTGAAAATAAGAAGAAATCTATAAAATGCACTAACTTGAGTATTGTGCTCCAATGTACAAAATGTAAAAAAAAAGCTAGTTAGGATTGAGTATGTTACGTACAGACACATATCCGTTTGATGAAGACCAAGGTTCTGAAGTCCATGTGTTTGTCTCCCAAAAGTGAAAAGTTCCATCACTAATATAATAATGAATTTTGTAAATCTTTGGAAATATTAGTAACTACAAATGTAAAAATGAAAATTGACCATACAATTTAGCAGCTAGAAGATAATCTCCACTAGTTGACCACCGCAGTAGTGATATATTACTTAATCCACGCCGTATAGGAGTACCCAACCCTGTAGCAAAAGAAAATGTCTCCAGATATAAGTACACATTTCTTTATCAAATGGGATTGGTCATCAGAATTTAGAAAAAGATAGCTATGCCTACCTTGAGACAGATCCCAAATCATGAAAGATGGACTATTACAGGAGGCAGATGCCAAGTATGTGGTGACTTGTCAAGGAAACAATATATTCACCTGTTGGTTCTTCCCACAAACAACTACTATTGTAAACTTTTCTGTATCCACAATGGATAGTAGATTTAAGGAATTTGGCAAAAATGTAATTTTATGCAGTTAGCCCACACTGACATTGAAGTTATTGTAGTCCTAAAACAAGAAATATGAAAACAAACGAGAGCTTTGCCAGATGCTTATGAAAATTTATATGAAGGATATCTTCCATCAGGCTTCCAACAAAGCACGGTAACTTGCTCAGCAGAAGAGTCACGAAGAACATCCACCAGTATCCACCGACCACCAGAACCTCTAGGGAAGGCACTAAAGGAATAAGGGGTGACCCCAGCTTTCATGAATGGAACATCGCCAGGATATGATGCTGACCAGAGGCATATTCCTCCCCTAAAAAGAAAATGATCACCTCAATCAAAAAGTAACATATGCCAGCAATTTTTAAGACATGACAAGAGTGAGGAGCCAGGTTGAAGAGCTATAGGATCAGGCAGTGGTAATACACACTTGCAGGCGACTGCAATCATCTTGCCACTATTTGGTCTCCACTCAACAGCTTTAACATTGATTTGCTGGTCACTTGTCAAAATGAACGGCTCTTTAGCATCTGTTAAAAGGGCCGGTCACTATTATGGGCTGCAACTAAATTGATGGATATAGTTCAGTTCATAAAATTAATAACATAACAAGGTAGGCATATCCCACCTGAATCCTCAAAGTCATGTACAATAACCTGGTTCTTCCCAGACACAAATGCTAGACAGTGCTTGTGCGGATTCCAACTTATTTTCTGGATGTCAAATTCTTGTAGCAGATTTGGCTGGTAAAACAGAATGACTGTTCATGAGCATGACTATAATGATTTTCTTCTAAAAAACACATGGAAGGACTTAGCTAATTCAGCAATCAGAAGGCAAATACAGGATGCTTTTCAGTTTTCACAAGGATAAAAACTTGAGGCTTTAATTTTGAGATAACTTGGTAATGACAAAAAAAATTAGAAAGTATGCTGGAGGAATCAGCAAATCCATGCATAGATACCAATGTTGTCAGATAAGTAGAAAATGGAACATTGACAAACGGAATGGTGTAAGTGTGCAAGTCTCTTTGGGTGAAAAGAAACTTGGGGCACATTGGAGTAAAGTATTTCAGATACAGTAATCCAACTCACATTTAATGGAGGGAAGATCATCCGTTTGAAGAATTCGGATATGGTGGAAGTCACACTAGCTGTGGGCTCGTTCTCAGTGGACTCGGGTTGCTCTGCAGCAGGGGGCTCGCGGATTGGGGGAAGAGTGTCTGGCTGGAAAGGGATAGGGCTGAAGACCATTCCCTGCAAATGCCAAATGCCAACCCCAAATTTAAGACAAGCAAATTCGCCTCGATGATAAAAGAAAAAAATAGAAGCAAAATCTTTTATCTGGTGCAAACTGACGAGGGCATCGCCGTATGCGTCCTTGGCGCGGTCGTCGGACAGTGCCTCCGCCACAACTGCGAGGTGAGGAAGGCAGGTCGGGATGAGCACCGATCGCTGATACCAACTGATTCAGAGGTCGTCAAGGGGGTAGGAATCGATTGGGCGAGATAGGTACCGAGGTCGCGGTTGATCTCGCAGACGGTGACGGCGCCGGGCGGAGGGAAGCTCGGCATCGTCGATCCGGATGTTCGCTCCCTCGCGCCTCGCTAGGGTTGGGGACTCGGGGTTCCCAATCCCAGCCCGGAACGGGGCTCGAGCTCGACACAGAAGACGAGGCAACGTCGGGGGTAAAGGTGGAGCGGCGGCGGCTGCGGAAGCAACCGGTGGGAGAGAGGGCGGCGATGGGTGGCTGGTCGGCGGCGAGGCGAGGAGGCTCTGCTGGCTGCTCTCTTGCTTAAACCCTGACCGAAACAGTAACGGACGGGCCGATGGCTGCTGGCTTCTGAATCCGACGGCCCAAGAGGCACGCAACGCTCGGATAGAGACGAGAGCCCCCCTGCATTGCTCAGAACCCAACGCCACCCGCCGCCCACTTCCCGCCTGCCGAATCGCCGATCACCTCCCGCACTGCTTCGTCCTGGCCCTTGCCAATTGCTACCTTGAATCTGAGGCCCGCTGGCACCCACCCTCTCGTCCTCCGTCTGGCCACCGAGGCTTGCCGCACCCTGGAGTGGGCTTCGTCCGTTGGTCTGATTAGCGGTCATGCACATGTTCTGTTCGATGAAACGCCTAGCAAGGTAAATTTCGAGTTGCTGTGCTGCTATACTGTCTTGTGTCATGCTCTTCCCCCACTTGCTGACTTGCATTTGTTAAATTTTATGCATACATCCTCTGCTGTGTGCTCCTGCCAATGACATGCTCTGGAAAACTGAACATGTGTTGAACTTTTGCAGGTTGTCATTGCCCTACAGATGCACTTGTGGACTTTGATGAAGCTCCGTGTATTCTAAGGATTGGAGTTCCAACGTACAGACAAATGGCATCGATCATATTCGGTCCAGGAAACCTGCACGCCCTCTCTGTGCGGCTGAGAATATTAGCTGGGAGTTGGACATTTCAGTATGGTCCCTTTATCTGTGGTGTGCAGCGGAGGTGGAAGAAGCCAGTAGATTCAGCAAGAACCCGTCTGGAGAGCAGAACAAGGGATCATAGGCTGGACAAGCTAATGGTTCAACTGAGAAACTTGAAGCTGGTCGTGGCTGCATGTGAGTTGATATCTCAGCAGAGGAACGGATATGCTTCTCTCCAACTTCTTTCAAAGTGGAGACATGAGGTCGGATTGAACATTGAGATTGGCGCTTTCCTCAAGAAATATCCCCACATTTTCCAGATTTACGTGCACCCTGTGAAGAGAAACCATTGCTGCAAGACCACACAAAAGATGACTGACTTGATTGCAGAGGAAGAGGCCATGATAAGGGAGAATGAGACCAACATAGTTCAGCGGCTGAAGAAACTTCTCATGCTCTCTACAAATGGAACTCTGAATATGCACGCATTATGGCTAGTAAGAAGGGAACTTGGGCTGCCTGATGATTACAGGTCTTCCATGCTACCGAAGTATCCACATGATTTATATCTTGAATCCCCTGATACTCTGTCACTTGTCTCTCGGGATGACGAATTAGCTGTGGCTAAGATTGAAGAATGGAGGAAGAAAGAGTACACTGAAAAATGGCTAGCTGAATCGGAGACAAGATACGCTTTTCCGATCAACTTCCCTACTGGATTTAAGATTGAGAAAGGCTTTAGGGAAAAACTGAAGAACTGGCAGAGGCTTCCCTACACCAAGCCTTATGAGAAGAATGATTTGCATCCGATCCACAATGTGGAGCGGATTGAGAAACATGTTGTTGGTATTCTTCATGAACTGTTAAGCCTTACGGTAGAAAAGATGATACCACTTGAGAGACTGTCGCACTTCAGACGAGTTTTTGCTATGGAAGTAAATTTGCGGGAGCTTCTTCTTAAGCACCCAGGAATTTTCTACATCTCGACCAAGGGAAGTGCACAGACAGTCATTCTGAGGGAGAGTTATAGTAAAGGCTGCCTGGTTGAGCCTAATCCTGTATACGACGTGCGAAGGAAAATGCTAGATCTGATTTTGTCTGGATGCCGTAATGTTGGTGTTGCTGTGGAATATGATCAGGCAAGCTGCCATGAGTTGCAGAAGAACATGTGCCAGGTGGATACTGCAAATAACGTACTTGAACTTGAAAATGACAGTGGCTCCTATACATCTAACTGACTGCAAATATAGAATCCCGTCTGGTTCAAGAAACACGAGAATCTCCAGATGCAGGCCTCATGCAACCACTTCCCTGTTAAAACTGATAGGATCGTCGTAGCATCAGAGCCTACTTGTAGTAGCAGCAGTAGTAGTACAACAAGTGAGCATTAGAAGAGCAGAGTTTCACTGATCTCTGAAGCTCTCTATAAGAATACTAATGGTACTGCTAGCAGTATTAGAGGAGCAGAGCTTTTGAACCACTACGATCACCGCCAATTCGCCAGCTCCGAGCATCACCAAGATGTCACGGGGCACCGGCGGCCTGACCATCCTCCAGCTCTGGCTCCGGCACCGGCGAGTCCTCCAGCTTCAGGCCTCCTCTCCCAGGCTCAGGGGTACGTAGTATCTGCGCTTCATGGAGAGGTTGGAACTTGGAACAATCACATCATCTAATCGTTTGATGATTTTTTGATTGGCTGACGTGTAGTGCGATTCATCGGCCTGAGGACGTGTACACTGGAGTTAACCCTCATCATCACCCTCGTGCTCCCTGATCTGATTCTTGCTGGGGTGAACGCGTCTTCAGCTGTGCTGCCTGAGCAGAGGACGCAGCCGGCGACGTTGGAGTTGGAGGTGGAGGTGCCCCTGCCGGCGGCACCACAGGCCCGGATCTTCCATCCTACAAATGCCACTTCGTTGGTGACGAAGCCGACACCCACCCTGCCACTTATTTTGCTCGTGTTCTTCCTCCTCGCGATTATCGCTTAAATTATGTACTTCCTGACATTTTATATGAACAAACAATAATCTTTTGTTCGATACAAACATATATATGAATGAATGGTAAATGGTAATGCTCTGTTTCTGCCTGCTGCCAAAGAAAAAAATGTAGGTTGATCGATCAACGGACAAACTTTATGTAGACATGCACATATCCACCAAGGTGATGAGGCTGATCATTGTGATTTTCACTGATGGGTGAACTCAACTATCCGGTTGGAACCTTTTCGATCTCATGGCCTCACCTAAGCCGGGGAATCTTATGGCCCCAGTTGATTTGACATTTTGACATGTGATCATGTTTCTAATATCAGTGCGTGATAAGAATGTACAGAAAAAATAAACAGTTATACTCTTATAAATTACGACAAAACAAATAATATACAAGTTATTCACAAATTAATATTGTCTAACCAAAATAAGCACAAGACAAGGATATTTGTGCAAAGCGTGGACAGGAAAAGCATATTCCCATCCCTAATAACTAGCTTGCAGGGACTAATGGTATACTAGGATGGATTGCGCGCTTTGCCGCGCCCATAGAGGACCGGAGGCTGCCTGGCTGATTTGGTCTTTTGTTTCGGAAGAAATAATTGCTGGAATATGCTTAGGGCAGTGTGCGTGCAATACAACTTCCAAGCACATACCAAGACTAAGGGAATTAGTATACACATAGATTCTTCTCAAGAAACAAAATACAAATAGTTTTGATACACAAAGAGTCATTGCCTGATCCTTTGATAATAAAAGAAGAGGGAGGCATAATGTTTGATAGTTACATTCAAATTTAGAAATTATATCTCAAGTTGTATCTAAAAGTCCATGCCATTGTATTTTAGGGTCTGTCTGCGTGCTGTTTAACTCCATGCGCAGGGCAAACACTATGGTAGGAATGATTATTGTCGTCTACAAAAATGAAAAGATTATTTCTAGTACTCATAAATCGACCGAAAGATTAATATCTATCGAAACAACACAATTCAATAAGGACAATATTTGGCACAAAGGACAAATGCTTTTTGCCATGGTAAAGAAACATTTTGTTTGTTAAGCATGCACCATATCAAAATTCTGAAATCAAAATTGAATCACATACTGAGTATTAACACATGGTGTTCATGTGATTAACCAAGTACTTAGCATTTACGCAAAAGGAAAATTGGGGGGCTTACCTAGAAAAACAAATAATGTAATAGTTTGGTATACAATATGCAGACAATCAGCCCGTGATAATTTGAAATGGAAATTTGAAGGATAATATATAAATTAAAAGGGAGCATCGTTAAGAAAGAAACAAAAATATAATGAAGGTAAACTTACTCAGTCAAATTTCTATGACTATCATCGTGGATATTAGTTCGCTAGTGTCCACTAGTCTTGGAAGAAAGCAAAACTATCTTTGTATTAGCTCGGCTATCTGTTACGATGATGCAACAAAGCATACCAAGGAAGATTTACATGCAGCTCAGGTGTAAAGTTTAGTGTTGTCTGCATGAAATTTAAATTCAACATGAACCTAATGAATTATGACATGGAGAAGGTACAAACACACTCAACAAATTTTGGTGGACAAATTCCAGATCCCAATTCATAATACTAACTAAAATTAGTTGCATCCATTAAGTAAAAGTGGAATAATGTCAAGGTATTATAGGGACAATAAAGAACTGAATTGCTCCTGTTATCCACAATGTCAACTTCATGTGTAAAGACATACAGTTGTAGCGAAAATGGCCTCTCATGCCATATTTCAATATAATGTTTTGGCGATTGATGACACACACAACACTTGGACTAATGTGATCGGTTAGCGGACGGGGGTCGAGGGGGAGCCGCCCCTCGCGGGTCTCAGGGCAGCGCCCTGAAACCTCTTCGGTTCAAAGGACAAGAATCGAAGAGACTGTGAAGAAATTCAATACACCGGTTGAACCGACATTAAGGAAAAGACACACGCCGGTGTAATTGTCCAGAAGCTGGAAACTGAAGATACACTCACCGGATTAACCGACGTTGAAGAAAATGCATACGTCGGTGCATTGCCAAACGAAGACCGATGAAAATACATACACCGGTTGAACCGACGATGCATCGGTCAATTGCATCGGTTCAGTTGTCCAGATAGGTGGTTTTTGGAGGAACGTGAAGAAGTTACAATCACCGGTTAAACTGACGCTAATTTTACATACACCGGTTGATTGCATCGGTTAAACCGGCGATACACCGGTTAATTGCTAACGGCTAGTTTTTCAAGTAGCAGTTTACATACACCGGTTAAACCGATGATGGCTTTGGAGGTACGTCGGATTAACCGGCGTTAAGCATTTTTCTGGCAGCTTTTCTCCAACGGCTACATTTGCTTGGGCTGCCTATATATACCCCCAAGGCCGGGTCATTGAGTGTGCTGGAGTTCAAGGAAGTATACAAGAGCTAAAGATCATCTCCAACCACCATAGAGCTTCATTGTACATCATATAGGCTTAAGCACACTTGTGAGAGTGGTTAGTGCTTGTTATAGGGATTAGTTCTTGCGAGAGCTCCCTTGAGAGAAGTCTTGCTGCGGCAAGCAACTTGTGATCCGTCGTGTGACCCTCCGTCTTGGTGTGGAGTGGCAACGACACTTTGTGCGGGGGAAGAGGAGGCCCCCTCCTTGGTGGAGAAGCTCCGTAGTGGATTTCGGCCGGGTGACCGAGAGAGACGGTGGCGGTGCACGAGACTCGGTGTCTTGTGGGCACTTGCCTTTGCTTGCCGGCATCGCCATTGGTGGCGTAGTGCAAGACGGTGATCGGAAGAGCCTCGGTGTCCCGTGGACGTAGGCGTTTATGCCGAACCACGTTACATGACCGTGTCTACTCGGGAGTTAGCATCCCTCTTGCACTTACCTCTTTACTTACCGCATTACGTTTCCGCACTTACTCTACCTTGCATACCTTTACTTTCCTAGTTAGTTTGATTAGGATTAGCTAGGTTGCAAGTCTTTTTAGGGGTAAGTAGAGAGTAGCATAGATAAACCTTAGTCATAACTAGCATGCGTAGGACGTGTTAGATTTATCTTATGCAAGTAGTTTGAGCCCTAGGTTAAAAAGCGATTAGCGACCCTATTCACCCCCTCCCCCTCTAGGGTCGGACACCCCGGTGATCCTTACAACAGTGCCGCGCGTTCCAAATTTGCTAAGAAAAACAAACCAAAAGGAATGATAGCAGTTGTAACATAAAAAATAGGGGGCTCAAACACCAATGCTATTAAGGCCTGAAAGTGTGGTGTGCACATCTCAGGTTTTTTGTAGAAAGGCAAAACGATGAGGAGGCACCAACGACTGGTACGGAGGCGAAGCCCAACAACAGTAGACTGTAGGACAAACGGGACAAGATGGAAGCAAATTGCGATGTGGCGAGCATGAAGAAAGAAAGGACGAATGGGCCAAGCAGTAGCAGTAAAAAGAAAAGTTAAACACGCACGATACACGCGTCAAGATTCAATTCGGGGAAACGGCAGAGCTGCTCCCATCGCTGGGATTTCTTCCAGCATAAGGATGTACATATGAAAAGCAACTTAAGAAAACTTGCAATCTTATTAGTGAATTATTATGTATAATTTGAAGGCGATCTGGCTAATGTACGACTGGCCGTAATTTTGGTGGGTCACACGGCCGCCCCCACTTTTGGAAAGAAGACTAATTTTGTATGTTCATATTTTATTTTCTGGCAAATTTCTTCATGGCCCATAGAACAAAGCAACACAAAATAAATATACAAAGATTATTTGTACTCTTCCTTATCCGGTGGGTGTGCATGCAAATGTGAGGGAAGAAAAAAAAGTATCCATAGCTTGTGCATGCACATAATTTGAAAATAAAAGATCGTAGTTTCAAAATCTAGTCGAAATTAAAATCCGATTGCACAATTGTGTTAGGTTCAATAAGAGCTTTAAAATAGGATCTCACAGCACTATATTTTAATGATATATTCATTGTAAGAGAAATACATTTTAGTGTATTTTAATTTGCTTACGATGTTTACAAAAATTGCTTATGGCTTTACAGAATATTGCTTCACATGCCTTAGTTCTGATAATTGGATAGTGGTGTTCATGTTGTAAAGATAGATTGTTTGGTGTGATTAATGGTTGAGGGTAAACAACTTTGTTGGGTAGATGCATGTTTATTGCATGATAAATAATAGGCAACTTTAGCAGATCAGTTGAGCATTTTAACTAATTTATTTTAATATTTTTATTATACATAAAACAGTTTATGCACCTTTGAAAAATATTATCAAAATATATACAAGTGGGGTCTTGTTTTTTTGAAGCTATCTTCAAAAGAGATACGATTGTACATTTGGAATTTGAATTTAATGAATGGTTTAAGAACTATAACTTTTATAAATTTTGGAATTGCTTGCATGTGCCCATTGGACTACTACGGTAAACACTGTGCGGGAGTGGATGGCAAATTTAAGCTGTCGTGCAATAGCGCAAACGCACGGCTAGCCAGAATAAAATCATTACCATAAACTTTTCCAACTTTCTTTCCAGGAAAGTTATTATATGCATGTCTATTTTCATGTAAGCACGTAGATTTTGTAAAACTTCGTCCTAACTTGGAATTTGCTTTGTATTTTTTATAATCATAAAGGATTAAAATTAATACAACATGAATCTTCTCCAAAATCCTCTTTGAGCAAATGAAAAAACTCACAGTTATTGACGCTTCTCAGCTTCTCTCAGGGAATAATCGTGACCTTTTGTACCATAATCCTTTTTTCACCTAATACCTGCTACCCTATAGACAGATAAACTTTAAGATCTTTAAGTAAATCTGGAGTGCATTCTTGGTCCATGTGAGGAATGACATAAATATTGGGGAGCCAGAGTTTGAGAAGGGTATCGTTTCTTCTTGTATATTTTCTTTTATCAAACATATCAAAAATTTATCTAGATTCATTGATGGTGCCTTAAGGCGGCAGCTAAGAGAATTACTTTTAGGGGAGTTTCCAGCTTAACCCATGAGTGGTCTGTAGACGTTTAAGGCAGACAGATGCCTAACCTGCTAAGAAAGCCATTGCATGCATGTCAGTATTAACGCGTAATTCCAATAATAGGTGGACATTGGTAGGACTCCATCCTGGATTGTAAAATGATACAAGATTTCCATATGTGGGAGACTAATCCTTGATTCTCCTCTGTATCTTTATATAATAAAAAATCTCAATATCTTATTGTTCTAAATCCAACATTGATTTTGTAATATCAAATTTTGATTTGCCCTTGATCTCCACCATTATTTACCTTCATTATTGTATCTGTATTGGCAGCAAACTCTTGAGGAATGAATTAAATGGTTGAAGGTAAATGACAAATTGCTTTTGACTACTCCAAGTATTTGGGACATTATATATACCTGTAAGCACATCTTCTTCACCAGCCCATTTACGAATGGTCCATTTTTTATTGTTTCACCAGGAATGAGTTTTTTCCCTCTGTTTTCTGCATGGTTTGCAGTGGATATATTGCTAGCAACATATGCCCATGGGGTACATGTTGATCCTAATGACATTATGAAGACCATAGAGGTGATTTCATTTTCTTTCTTGGCTTAGGTGACTACTTTGTAGATTTGCACCTTACTTTATCCACTTGGAGATTGTTTTGATTATTTGATGAATTTCTAATTTCCTTGGCTTTCTTCTCTTTCCAAAGTTTATAGTTGAAGATGTCCTTTAATTTCTTAATCAATTGAGATTATGAATAATCTTTTTCATGTTCAAAATGTCACTTTTCTTTCTTATCAAAAGAGTGAATGTGGTGACATTATTGATTGTGTGGACATCTACAAGCAACCAAGCCTCCAAAATGCATTGCTTCGAGATCATAAAACCCAGGTATATATGTATTAGAATTTTTTTTATACCTTTTAACTTTTATGTAACAGTATATTTTTCGGAACATGCTACGCATGATTTATGTGACACTATCCTCATGCTTGATAAAATAACAAATAAGCAATAATTTTGTATCTTTTCTTAACTTCTATTCATAAGGCTAGAATGAAGAGAGTATAACCATGCACGTTCGTGTACACTGTTCATTTCAATTGATAGCTGCTCGGTAGATGAGATATTTTATTATTTTCCTGGAAAATGTAAAAGAAAGAACTATGTTTTCTCTTTACCCCTTGACGTACAGCTTAAACCAACAAAGGAACCACCTAAAATACTTCATAAGCTTAAAGGAAGAAACTACAGTTTTCCTGAGCAAACATGGCGAAGAAGTGGTAGCTGCCCAGAAGGAACCATCCCGATTCGAAGGAAGCCTACTAGTGCTGATGATGAGGCTGCAAAGCGTAGTCTCCCTTTTTTCTCATATGCCCATCCTACGGACGCGGCGATCAAAGATGAAGGGAAAGGCAAACTTGAAGTAAGTCATCCAAATTATCTAGAACAATAATGGTGTTACGTTGTTTCTTCATGTTTTTGAGATATAGGTTGTGATATCAATTTTACCGATCAACAGTTTATTGTTGATAACTGATTTTTAGCGACGCCCATGTGACGCTACTTTGGTGTTATATATAGTATAGTGTAAGCTGCATCCTTAGATGATATATATAAAATGATGTCGATGGATTGTTTGTTGCAGATAGCTGCAGCTTATGGTGTATATGGACCATATCATGGAGCCAGCGCTGCACTTCCCATCTGGAAAGTACAAGTGGAGCCCAATGAGTTCTCAAAGAATTACCTCCTCATTGCCAGTCCTCATAATAGGATATTTCCCCCCATCATAGGCTTGGATCCACCTGACATCAAGAATCAAATAGCTGTTGGAATGGCTGTAAGTGCGCACATCGTTAATTGGACTCTAATTATCTTCCATGTAATTTCCAAACATTACCATGTGACAGTAGTTGTGATTTTACTTGGGGGCAGAACAACTAATGTTGACATGGTTGCAGGTTTACCCTTCAGTTTTGGGCGACGACAATCCTAGGCTTTACATCTATGCCACTGTAAGCACATAGTACTATACATATTATGCTCAAACATTCGCAGGAAAAATAATAAAAAAGTAAGCCAGTAGCCTGCTAGTTACTCATCCTGTAATGCTAAAATGAAGGATTCTGCATACACATGTGCCTGCAGAATGATGGAGGCGAGAAATCACACTGCATAAATCACGAGTGTGGATTCATTCAGACCAACAACCAGTTTGCACTGGGGACAATGTTCAGGGACAGTGATTCCAGGGTCGGCGGTGATCTCTACTTCGTCACGGTTGCGCTGTACAGGGCAACAGGGCCTGCAGTCTGGTGGCTGTCCATCAACGAGGTGCCCATCGGCTACTTCGACCCCAACATGTTCCCAGTGCCCTTCATCGAGAGCTTCCACAATGAAATGGGAGGGCGGGTGCTGGACACGAGGCCAGGCGGTAGGCACACCCTGACGCCGATGGGCAGCGGCATGTACGCCTCGGCGGGGGCCAACAACGCCGCCACGATCGCCTACTACCTCGCCGTCAACAAGAACGGCGGGGACCAGGTGGATGACCCCGTCAACACCATCGTCACCACCGCCAAGTGCTACGATGTCAAGAACCTGGGACCGGATCGGGATCATCCAGGCACTGACGTCGCCTACGGGGGTCCAGGAGGGTACTACTGTGATCAATAGTTTAACTAATTAAAAAAGATGGAATTTGCAAATAATTTCTCATCGATTAAAGTTTGCATTTCCTGCAGCACTTGATGCTCTGTGTGATTTTTGTTGGTTTTGCCATTCTTTGACAACATGTCAGTTCCGTTCGACAGACATGTTCCGTTCGACAATGACTTCACATACAGTTTACAGCAAATGAGGGTTTGCAAGTAGAGTGTAATAAACTGCAAACTCAACTATTTTTCAGATAATGATTGTGCATTTGTGCGTAAAAAGATAGGCCTTGCATTGACAACTCGTGAAAAACAGGCGTTATATTGCACAACTATATACGCGACATGCATGTAAGCTAACTAGCTAGCTACTAGCTACCTGCTGTACTATGAAATTTGGTAATTAAGCATTGGAAAACAGGGCCGGGCAAAGTACATTATTTCAATGGTTTATGGCAAGATATTGTTGCACTTTTAGGACAGGATTTCACGAAAATTAACATGCAAAATCAATTAAATGGAATGAGAGACATGTTAACTGTAGTAGTGTTAACAACTGAACTGCCTGAATGCCATAACCAATGTACTCTCCTGCATCTATATATGCAGCAATATAATATGCATGTGTCTTCCTTATCTCTCGATCTGGATTCCGGAAAGCCAAACTTCCACTCAAAATTAAGATTATCTGTGTGGTTAATTTGTCAAAATGATATCCTATCTAAAGACAATTTGGGCAAGAGAAATTGACACCAAGGCGATGAATGTGCCTTTCTGCAACTAAGTAGTAGAAAGCATGAATCATTTGTTCTTTGAATGCAGTGTATCCAGCAGTACCATCAGGCACAAAATTAATGATCAATAGCCGTGGAGTGACGACCAGCGTCGATCATCCATACAGTATATAGACTACTGTATATATACATAATACATGGGTCGGGTAAGGCAAATTTAATTAATTATTTGCTAAATAAATGACGAAGCAGAGAGCGCATCTAGTGGCAGAACAAAGCTATGTAAGATCCTGCAATAAAGACACCTATCCCCAAGATGGCGGCTACGACATCCCCAGCACAGACCAAGAACTTTGCCGCCACACTCAAGCAAGCAAACCTCGAAACTCGGACGAAGATGAACAAGTCCACGACGCAGATGATGCACGAGAAGGACACGCCGCAGAAGAGGACGCCGGCGAGGAGGAGCCAGCGGCACCATACGCCGCTGGGCGGTAGGAGCTTGTCGACCCTCTTCCTCGACCCTATGATCGCCATGGCTAGGGTCACGCACGACGCCTGGATGGTGCAGGAGGTGATGGCCGCGAAGCAGGACAGGTACAGCTTGTTGAAGATGCTGAGGTCGGCGGCGCAGGCGGCCGGCACGGCGAATGCTGAGTATTGCTGCGGGTAGGTTATGCCGACGGCACAGGCCGCAACACCGCCGAAGAAGGCGGCCAGCCATAGCATCTGGCTGGCCACCACGGCAAAGCTCCCTGCACAGCTGATGGGATTAGTTCATCAGGATCAATGATGAATGTACATTACTTAATATTTACCGTTGCTGAAGAACATCTGATAAGCTGAGCCCTGAGCTTGAGAGATCTCCCCCCTCTCTGTTTTTCCGAAGTACACTGGGTATTGTTTGCGAGTGCCACCTGTTTCTCTTTCGACCACCAATGCTGCACTGACAGCTTTCTGCGAAGCCGAGGTGTAAAGCAAGAGTATTTCCTTTGGGTCTGGGGAAGTTAGTTTTGTAATGTTCTGGAGGTATTCTTTGAGGGAGTTGAAGGCTTCCCTTTGTTGTTCGCCCCATTCGAATTTTTGGGAGCTTCGGAGGACTTTAAAGAACGGCAGGCTTCGATCTGCCGAGCGTGGGATAAATCTGTTCAGGGCGGCGATTCTGCCCGTGAGTTTTTGCACGTCCCTTATTGATTTTGGCTCTTCCATGTTGCAGAGTGCTGCGATTTTGTCTGGGTTGGCCTCGATGCCTTTGGTTGAGACCAGGCATCCTAGGACCTTCCCCTTGTGTACTCCAAAAACACATTTCTCGGGGTTGAGGCTGAGGTTCGCCTTCCGGAGGTTGGCGAAGGTTTCTGCAAGATCTGATATGTGGTCTTGTCGTGCTGCACTGATGACGACGATGTCGTCAACATAAGCCAGAATGTTTCTTTTCAACTGTGGCTCCATGACTTTAGAGGTCATTCTTGAAAATGATTGGCCGGCATTTTTCAGACCTTCGGGCATTCTTACGAAGCAGTAAGTGCCGAAGGGGGTTATAAAGCTTGTTTTCTCTTCATCCTCCGTTCTCATCCAAATCTGGTGATATCCAGAGAAGCAATCCAAGAGTGATACCAGCTGACTGTTTGCAGCGTCGTCGACGATTTTGTCGATTTGTGGGAGAGGGAAGTCATCTTTCGGGCAAGCTTTGTTTAGGTCTGCGAAGTCTATACACATTCTCCATTTACCGTTTTTCTTCTTAACGAGTACTGTGTTTGCGAGCCAAGTTGGGTACTTGACCTCGCGGATGACCTTCGCGTCCAGCAAGCGCTGTACCTCCGCCTTGACAGCGGCAACCTTTTCATCGGACATCTTTTGTGGCTTTTGCTTTTTTGGCTTGACACCGGGTCTGCTGTCGAGGCGATGTTCAACTATGTTTCTGCTGACTCCCCGAAGGTCACTTGCTGACCAAGCGAACACGTCTTTGTTTTTGTTCAGAAAGTCGAGCAGTTCTTTTTCTTCTTCTTCGGACAGTGTTGCACTTATTGTTACGACCTTATCCGGTAGATGCTTGTCGAGGGGCACTCTTTTGACTTCGCACCCTTCGTCAAAGGTTACTTTCTCTTTATTGGGCTTCGCAGTTAGCGAGCTTCTTTCAGTTTCGAGGGCATGAACATTTCTCTGCCCCGGAGCTACCCCTCGTTCTATGTCTCTGGCAAGCTGTTGGTTGCCACGTACAGTGATGATGCCTCTTGATGCTGGCATTTTCATGCACAAATACAATTGGTGAACAACTGCTTCAAATTTGTTGATGAGTCCCCGGCCGAAGATGGCGAGGTATGGATAGTTCATTTTTCCGAGAGCCTTGACCCTTTTCCCTCCGAATCCAATTAAGGGGATTTCGGCTGGCTGGAGGAGGTTTCTGTCTATGTTCATTCTATCGAAGGTGCTTGAGAAGATGATGTCTGCGGAGCTGCCAGTATCGACTAGAATTTTTTCGATGGTCCACCCTTGAATGTTGGCTTCGATGACCATTGCGTCAGTGTGCGGGTAGCTGTTGAGGCTCATGTCTTCCTCTGAGACGGTTATCGGCATGTGGGACCAAGGTGTTTTCTTAGCCAGACCGTCAACGAGAATGATGTTGACTTGTCTGAAGTAGTCTCTGCGCTGCCTCTTGTTTTGGAACTCCAGGGTGGAGCCTCCAGATATGGGCATGATCATGCCGAAGGATGGCAGCGCGGATATCTGCGAAGCTTGGGAGCCTTGTGGCTCTTGCTTTGGGGGTGGGCCTGGAGGGGCGGAGGTAGCTCTTCCTGAGCCTGCTGCTGGCTCGGAGGCGGAGGTAATGATAGCTGTTTGGGATAAGCTTGTGGCTGAGGAGGCTAGTTGTTTGGGTATGGATTGTAGGAGAAGGCTGGTGTGGGCTGGAAAGTTGGATTGTATAGCGCGGGTGTTGGTGGGAAATGTGGTGCCGAAGGTCCTGACAGGGTGGTGTGATTGACCAGTTTTGCCTTTTTCTCTTCTTCCATACATTCGAGTGTTCTTTTTTTCTCTGGGCAGAAATTGGTTGTATGGTCCGAATCGCTGCCGTGGAAATGGCAGAAAAGCTTTCTTGGTCCATTCGAAGGTCCACAACCTTTTCCTCGACCTCGACCGTGGCCTCGGCCTTTGTGCCCTGGATGATTGCGACCCTGGTTGTTTTGCTGAGCTTCGGGGGATTTGTTTGGTGGAGTCGTGAACTGGTCCTGTTCTTGCTCAGGACTAGTTTCTTGAGAGGGCTCCACAGGGAACACGAACTGAGGGTTTTTGTTCTGGTAATTCCAGTTGTTTTTCTCAGCTTGCCTCATTATCCTTCGCTGCTCGACCCTTCGTCTGTGGTATGCATCTGACCTCGCGTATTTTTCTACTTCAGCATACAGGACGCTGAGTGTTCTGGGTGGCTCCCTAGACAAATGGGAGGCTAGCTGTCCGGGTAGTAAGGGAGCGATGCACTTGGCAATTGCGTCCTTTTCCGGGAAATTTGGAATCAAAGCTTTCTTTTGGACGAACCTCCTGAAATAATCATAGAGGGGTTCTTTGTCTCTTTGGAGACACTGGAAGTTTTTTATGGTGTTTGGATCGAGTCGCCCGAAGCCTTGGAAGTCTTGTCTGAGACTCGCCTTTAGCTGAGGCCAGCTTGTGATGGAGCCCGAGGGTTGGTGAGAGTACCAGTTTGCTACTGGACCTTCGCAGGCCATGATGAAGGATTTTGCCATGATAGGGCCATCGCCGCCAGCCGAAGCTATGGTAGCTTCGTAGGTCATGATGAATTGAGTTGGGTCTTCTGAGCCGTTGTATCTGGGAAGCTGCGGCTTGTAGCCCAGCGGCCACGGTGTGTGCTGCAAGGCTGCAGAGAGTGGCGAGTTTGGGTCGTACATGCCAGCCGAAGGTGGAACATAATGGTCTTGGTGGATGTAGTTGGTTCGGATGTTGTGAATCTCATTTTGGTGAGTGCCTCTCGGCGGAGGTTGCTGCTCGTGATTGGTCTGAGTGTTTGCACATTTTTTCTCCATTCTGTCAATCTCTGCTTGCATGGCTGCTACTTTGCGCCTGGCCTCAGCCAATTGGTTTGCTTGGTTCAGCGCGTTTTGCTGAACGGTCAGCTGCTTGGCAAGGATCTCTTTCTGTTTTTCCAGGGCCTGAAGCTGGAGGCTCAGGGCAGTGAACTCATCCTGGTTAGACCCCGACGGATCTGTAACTTCGGGAGTTCCGTTTGTTGGTTGGTTGTCATTCGGTGGAGGTTGTGTGGAAGTGTTTTCTTCGATGGTTCGGGAATCATGTTGGGCGTCGCCCACGGGTGGGTTTGTGGCTTTCCTCTTTATTTGTGCCATCGAGGGTTGGTTTACGAGCTGGGAACACGGTGGGCGCCACTGTTGGATTCTTCGCTTCTTATCAACCCAAGAAAAATACATACACGAAGGTAGAATTAAGCGGGGTGGCAGAGCTTCTCCCTCAAATATGCACGTGTCGAGTACAGGTTGGTTAGGGGGTATTTATACCCCCAACCTTTATTACATAATGACCTCAATACCCCTACCTGTCCAGAATATTCTACGAATATCCCGAGCCGTAGGTCATTTTACAGGTTGGAATGTACAAGTTGTCTACTCTATCCGACTCGTGCTCGGGACGCTATCCCGAAGGTCCTCTGCAACCTTCGGATCAGCGCCGGACCTTCGGGTGCCCTCTTGATTCTTTGGAGTCCCTGATACTTCGGGTCTTCGGAGTGACCTTCAACCTTCGAGGACCTTTGGTTTCATCCGAAGACCTTCGGCCGCATCACTTGACCTTCGGCCGGAAGGGTGACCTTCGGCCGCGTCACTTGACCTTCGTGCGGAAAGGTGAGCTTCGGCCAAAAGGGTGACCTCCGGGCTCTGGAGACCTTCGGTACCTTCGGCTTCCGTCCTGCAGTCTAGGGCAACCTCCGGTATGCGCGATGGTGATCCCCAACACCGCGGTACTCGAGGCGGCGGAGGTCGTTGAAGAGGACCTCGAGGATGTAGCGGCGCTCCCGTGACACATTGTAGTTGAGGTAGGCGAAGATCCCGCACATCCTGGCTTGCGGGCGGGCGGGGCTTCTAGAACCTTCTGCTCCGGAGGAAAGGAAGGCTCTAGGGACTGTGGGAGGGGCAAGGAATTGTTGGCTTGGTAGCGATTTTCTTGTGTACAGGCCAGGCTGTACGAGTCTACGAGAAGAGAAGCGGTTATGTAGCTGCGTCGGCCGGCCGGAGAAGACTGGAAAGGGCGGCGTGCGCACCTGACTTGGGGCGGCGGGGCGATTCCAGGTGGTGGCGGCGCGGATCCGGGATTCGCCGGGCCGAGGAGGAGGGGCTGCGCCCGTGGGGCTCCGCACGGCGCCTGGGACGAGCGGGCGCGGCCGCGCGGGTGCTCCGCCTCGCGTCTCGGCGCGAGAGGCGCCGCAGGAGGGGGGCAGCGGCGGTACACGAGGGGGCGGCGAGATCCGCAGGTCCCAGTGCGCGGCCGCGCGCGTGCTCGCAGGAGGGGAGCGGCGACGGTAGAGGAGGAGCGGCGGCAGTAGAGGGGGGCCGGTGCAGGAGGGGCGGTGCCGAAGATGTCGGGGAGGAGGCCTATCGGAGGGGGTGGGAGACGGGGGAGGAGGGGTATCGGGGGGAAATCTGCTCGCCGAAGCCGCCGCGTCGTTTTGACTGCCGACGGGGTGGACTCGTGCCCAGTGCTACGACTCGCGCCACGTTTGAAATTTTTCTGGATTTTTGTTGAGATCGAAATCGAAATATTTTAATTTACCCACGAAAATACTCTCTCCATAATCGAAAAAGGATTCGTTTTGTATAATGATACGGTCTCCAAAACTAAATTTTAATTTCTTGTTTTTATAAAAATATTTATCGTAAAGTGATACATTTATATTTTTTAAAAAATATTTTTGATAAAAAAAATTATAAAATTTTTTGTGTTTTGAAATTCAACAACTTAAAAATTATTTATGAATTATATTGCTAATGATTAATTTAATTTTGTTCAAAACGATATTATTTTTGAGTTTGGAGGGAATATCATGTTGGAATTGCCACCACCAGGTCGGAGTTGCCGAGTTGGAGCGATCCGATTGGTCCGAGCACGTTAGCAGCAAAGCCATCATCCCATTCACACACGTGCAGTCAGCCATAGACAGCTCGGTTGTCTCCTCTTAGATTTCTCCCGTCGTTTTCTCTCGTGTCTCCTTTGTGAAGGAAGGTGCGCAGTGGCATCGCCGGAAAACCAGCAGCGATACGATCTCGTCCCTCCACCTTTGGGGTCAGTATCCAATGCTGATCAGGGTTTTTTTTACGTCAGACCAAACCGACGCCCGCCGGTTCCGGTAAACCGGACCGGTTTGACCGGTTATCGAAAAAATCGGACAAATTCAAATTTCAAACAAAAACGACAGTTCAATCGGTTTGCACTGGTTAGCCGACCGGTTTGGTCAGTAAACCGGTCTGTTTTGAGGTGTAACCGTTCCGGTGACAAACAAACCGAGCAATGCACGTATAAATGTAAAAAACCACACTTACAATAATGCATACAAATGCAATAGTAATAAGCGTGGGAGTGGGAGGCAACCGCGTGAGTCATATGCCAGCGCGATGGGCCTTAATGGGCCGGTCTTTTTTTTTGTTTAACTTCACATGCCCGCAAAAGTATACTAAATGAACGAATATTTGAAAAAATTTGACACCATTAGATTCGTCACAACTTGAAGTATTTTTAGGAATTTTTTGGGGAATTTTTCATTTTTTGAATTCAAATTTAAATTTTGAATTGGACCGGTTTGCAACCGGTCGGTACCGGAACCGGTCCGGAAGGCCCGGTTACACCGGTAACCGCCGTTTCCGGACCGGTTCCGGTGGTAAAAAAAACCCTGATGCTGATTGCTGCCATCGAGTTGCTACTGTTGTCTTTTAGGGCCATCTTTGCCAACTCCATTGTTGGTGTTGTTCCCAGCGACCATCATGAATTCCAGTGATATTATGAACCTTTATACTACAGTGATATTATGAATTTCACATAAGTTTGGCATTATGTATTTTTAGGAGAATAGTAGAGAAAACCCTACTGAATATGCTTGTGATGTCTGTCTGCACACTTATACATTGTTCTTCTTGATGGCATAGAATCCATTTGCAAACAAGGACAATGCATCAAATTGGACCACAAACAGTGAGTAGTCACAAAGAGGTTCGTCGCCCTCCATTAGATCTTCAACAGATGATACTCTGAATGCCATCTCTGAAAACTTCAACACCAGCTGCAGAGCTCAGTGTTGCTGGATCTTCATTTCTCGGTAAGGCGTTTAGCTGCTTCATCATGAGTGGGCTTCTGAGACACAACCAGAAAAGTGGCTGCCAAAGTGCCAATTGCTTCCGTCGTCCCTGAACTCTCCTGGGTATGGAATTTTTTTCAAAGTACCTGAACCCAGGTCGAACACAAACGCCCAATCATCAGGCCATGCGTGGTCATAGCTACGAGAGTAATTCCCATCAAATTCCAAGCCGTAGACATGGTTCCTCCTGATAGCGGGGAACTCCTTGGCAGAAAGGGCGAAGTTTTCGCGGCAACCAAGGAAGAGCGAGTAGTTGCCAAGGTCCGTCACTCTATCACCGTTCACCGAGCTCCAGTGGCTGCCCACGCTCCGGCGGGCACTCCAGCTTATAGATCTCGGCGAAGGACGGGTGGCCGCTGCCCCTGCGCAGGACGACGAGCAGCAGGTCGCCGGCGCAGGACACCATGTGGACCCCGCGGATGCCATGGTAGCTGTCCACGCAGACGCATCTGCAGAGCCGGCTGATGTGGCCGCTGATGTTCCTGATCTGGACGTGTGGCGCCGGCCCAAGGTTGAGGTCGCAGACGAGGACTCGCTGCCAATCCAAGCAGTATATCCTCCCCGCGTGGAACGCTACGCTGACGACCCCGGCGGTGGGTCGGTCGCACAGGGCGCTCCAGGCGGCGTCCCCAGGCCGGCAGAAGAAGGACTTCTGCGCCCCCATGTCGCCGTAGCGCTGGCCTGCGACCGCCATCCAGTCCGGCGAGGCGAGCGGATCGGCGGAGAGGAAGACCTGGGTGACGCCGGGCAGGAGCGGGAGGCGGACCTCGGCGCCGGAGGCCGGGTCCCACAGCACAAGCCGCGTGGGGGAGCTGGCGTTGTCGGTGAGGGCGAGCCAGCCGCGAGATGCGCCGCAGCAGTACAGGTACGGGAGGCCGGCCGGCGGGGCGCCGATGTCCGCCTCCCGCTGGAGGTGGCGGCGGGGGAGCCAGACGGAGTAATTGCAAGAGCGTGCCGGCGGTGGGCTCCGGGCCGTCCAGCGGGCCAGGATCCACGGGCGGAAAGCGATGGGAGGAGAGGTGCAGGCTCGCCATGGGGCGCAGACCTGGTGGATGTGGAGGAGGTCGGCATCGGTGGAAAGGTAGCTGGAGATCTGCTCGAGGAGGTCGCCGGGGAGGGAGGACCAGCCGGAGCCGCCGGCGGCCGTCGTGCGGAGACAGATGCGAGGACGTTTCATTTCATTGCGAATGTGATTGCTGGGAGTCTGCTCTGTTTGGACTAAATAGATCGTGATCCTTGTTTCCTTAACCGACTAGGATCCAAAGAAAAATTGCAAACAATCTCTATGATTCTGCTATAAAGAGGAACGGAGGAGTATGACAGGAGTCAGGACTCAGGAGTGCGATGGAAATTTTATGACATGGACTTGGATGGAAATGCAAAGATAAAGATGAGATCTTTAACAGCAAGTACAACGGGGTTCTCAGAAAAGGAAGTACCATCTAGTACGGTGGAGCATCATTATTAAGAATAAGAAGTATGGTGACTTGGGTGTAAAAGACATCAGAACCATGAATCTGAGCCTTCTCTGTAAATGGTGGTGGAAAGTTGAGTTTGAGGAGGGATTATGGCAGGACATTGTCAGGGCAAAGTACCTACATGGAGATACTGTTGGATCTGTCGAGCATAGACTTGATGACTCTCCTGTGTGGTCTGACTTGTTGAAAGTCAAGCATATCTACCTAGAAGGTAGAGTGATGAAAATTGGGCTGGGAAAACAGACCTCTTTCTGGTTTGATAGATGGCTAGTTGACAAACCTCTATGTCTCATATATCCTTGTCTCTTCAATCTTTGCCAAGATAAAACTATATCGGTTCATGAGTTTCTAAGCAGACAAGGGAACTTAAGATTTAGCAGATGGCTTAACCCAATTCTTTTAGAGCAATGGCTCACAATTGTGGACTCTGTATACAAATATAACTTTGAATCTGGCTTAGATACTCCTATGTGGAGGTGGACCAAAAACAAATGCTTCTCTACCAAGTCAGTTTATGATTTGCTAACTAAAGAAGACTCTCATAATGGTTTTAAATATATCTGGAAAGCGAAGATTCCATATAAAATTAAGATTTTTCTCTGGTTGTCTGAGAACAAGGCTATTCTAACAAAGGACAATCTTATAAGAAGGAAGTGGATTGGCTCCCCACTTTGCTACTTTTGTCAAGAAGAAGAAAATATTGATCATCTCTTCTTTCAATGCTCTAGCCAAAACAATCTGGGGTATTGTTGGCCTTTGCATTGGTGCAAACAATATTCCGAGTTGCTTTCTACAATTCAGAAGTTGGATTTCTAACTGGCTACCTGGAGGGGAAATTATATACACTAGCTGCTGTGCTGCAGTTTGTTGGGCTATCTGGAAATGCCGAAAAAGTCATACTTTGAAAAATAAAACCATCAAAAGCCCGATTGAAACAATAATCCATATATGTGCTCTTTTGACTTATTGGTCAGGGTTATACAATCAAGAGACCCAAGGCAAGATTCTGGAAGGTGTCCAGGCTTTGGTCGCTTGCGCTCACAGGGTGATGACAGGTCAAGCTTCTGCGCCTTACTCCACCAGAATGTTGCTTCCGCCGGAGGACGTGGAAGAAGAAGAACCAGAAGAGTGAAGAAAGTGAAGCGCTGCTCGCTGCGGGCCTGCTGGTTTTGTGGAAGCTTCTCGCCTTGGTCTTTTGGTTTTTGTTTCCTTCTGTCGGTTAGACCGGTCAAGAGAGCCTTGCAATGTATCCCGGGAACCCCGGTGTTAAACCATGCTGTAATGTCTTTCAGTCTGAATCAGGCTGGAAGTGGTTATCCTCCTAGCTCTCTTTCCCTCGACTCGGTTCTCTGTACGCACTCTGTTATTTCCGTTCTGGTAATGGAAATGGGGCTTCGCCTCGCGTCGAAAAAAAAACAGCAAGTACAACGGTGAGACGACCCTGTAGACATGTAGAGTTTTTTTTTTGCGAAAAACCTCTCCGCAACAAGTAATTAGTGAAGAGAGAGAACGGTGCTATGGTGGTCGTGTTTGGTTTGTGCTACTCTAGGAGTATCACAAACTTTGACCGTTAATTACTAATATTAAATGAAGGCAGTTTGCAAAACTAACTCTACAACCTCGCGCTACTTTGCGAGATGAATCTAATGAGGTCTTTGACCGCACGATTAGAGAATAGTTACTGTAGCATTACTGTAGCCAACCATCGATTAATTACCGTCATTAGATTCGTCACGAAAAATTACACCATAACTAAAAAAATTTTACAAAAAAACATTATTTAGTACTTCATGCATTGAAGATTCTCTCGTTGCGCTACTTGTGCTGCCCTCGTCCAAACAGCGCCCGTCTCGTTCGACGCCAGCTCCCTCGCGTGCTCTAAGGTGAATCAACGATGAGCGCTACAGTTGTACGACTAGTTGCGGCTCGTCGACGGAGTAAAGAATCCAGTACGCGTTAGGAATCCGTTTGACGCTGCTGCTCTGGGCGGTGAGCCAGGTGATGCAGGAACTGTTTATGCAGATGATGGTGACTTTATTATTATATTATACCATGTATTTCTAAGATGAATATACATGTTTATTTTAAGAATCATACAAATTATTTGAATGTATTGCACATTCATGTATGCAACAAAATGGCTACAATTAAAGACAAATGTCATAAACGAAAGAACCATGATGATTCTACATTTCGAATTCCATAACCATGTAAAATTCGCCTGAATTTTGGGAGTTGACGATTCCAGTAGCAAAGAAAAGTCAAGTGATAACAGTACAATTATCTAAAATCACGACACACAATTTTTGTCAATACGCCAGTTACCAATACGCCCATCATCATTGACCACAAAAATAATGATAGGGGAATTAATCAATTTCCGGGAATTAATTATTTTTGTGGTCCATTTCGGGGAATTAATCAATACGCCTATCATCATTGACCACAAGCGGCCAAAACCCTTGCTGCTAACCCAGCATCCTCATACGATTCCAGGATGATTCGTCATGGCTACAATTAACTATATATCCAGTCTCCATGCAGCAAAAACATATTACACCTGTTATCCATCAGCTAGTGACAACAGAATGACACGCCAAGCAAGAACCAATGGCACAACGTATGTGCATCATTTGCTGTTGCACAAGGAAACCCAGTTAACATTATTACTTATATTATACGATTCCAGGATAATTCCAGCGAACCAAACAAGTGTATCTGTAGTTTACAGTTACTGCCACTCGAGAGAGCAGAGAGCCCTGCCTCAGTTCTTACCTTTTGGCCGGCGTGCACTTGCCTATAAGGCTGTGTGAATTGGCAAAGCAGCTTCCATTTCCAACGGGGATCGCGGCAGGACCAGACTGGCATCGCCGCCCTGTCCCTGTCCGTCTCATTTCGTTTGTCAACCAAGTTACACCCAAACCTAATACAAGAGAGCTGGATGGGACAGGACAAAATCAAGCAGCCTAACTCCTATGCCTGCCTGTATGCTCACAGCACAGGACATCCCTTGTCTCGTCCTTGGAAACTCCTTAAATTAAAAAGGGTATTCCAGTTATTGCCACGCACGCAGTACAGCAAGCGCGCCAATGATCCGTACTCCTTCCTACGGCAACAACAATGCTTCTGCTCCGGATATCCGTTGAAAGCAAAGCAGACACACATTTCCTTCTCGTCATCATGCCATGACTTGTGAGAGAATCCCAGCTTCATGCAGCAGCGGCGAGGCGAATCATCATGAAACCAGAGCCTGAAGATGAACCACCGCAGGCGCAGGAGCAGCTGGAGGCCAAGCCAAGGAGACTCTACCAAGCCTGGAAGGGAAACAACGTATGCACGACTGTTTCATTCTCCCCATCTTCTTCTTCTCTCCTTTACCAGTAATTTGTTCTTCAGAGGCAAAGCCTACCCCATGAGGCAACCGTAAAACACCAGATAGATTACCTGCTCCACAAACTTCATATGATTTGCCACCAACTGAGCAGAATTTACTGACAAAACAGCTTCCTCAATCTGCAGATATTCCTGTGTGGTGGCCGGCTGATATTCGGACCAGATGCCGCATCCCTGCTGCTCACGACCTTCCTCATCATTGCCCCAACCATCATCTTCTGCTACCAGATGAAATCCAAATTCCACCACTCGAGTAGTACTGGCCAACAGCATATGCATCGAGCAGCGTTGGTGATCGTCATCATCACCACGATTATGGTCAGTGTCCATGCTGCCATCAAGTTGCTACTGCAGCATAGGATAGGAGTATCTTTTAGGACCATCTTTGTCAACTCAATTGTCGCCCCCAGCAACTATCATGGATTCAAGAATGATATCAGACTTGATATCTGAATCTGTGACCAACATACCAATTGCCACGAGCCTAAAGCAGAAATAATTCGGTTCAACTTGGCCTCAAATGCAGGACCTGGTCTTCCTCTTCATGACATCTGCAAGAGACCCAGGAATAATGCCAAGGAACACAAGAGCACCACCTGAAGCAGATGAATTACTGCTTGGCTCCAACACACCTTCCATGGACTGGAGCGATGGGAGAACCCCACGGATGAGGTTTCGCCGGCCCAAGGATGTCATTGTGAATGGCTTCACAGTGAAGGTGAAGTTTTGCGAGACCTGTCTGCGTTACCGCCCTCCACGATCCTCGCACTGCTCCATCTGCAACAACTGTGTCCACAAGTTTGACCACCACTGCCCATGGGTTGGTCAGTGCATTGGACTTGTAAGTAAGAAACTTGTTACTATTAAGAGACTGTTGTAAGCCGTGGAATGAATTTTGCTTTAGTAAGAGACTGCAAGTGCCCAAACCTATCCGAGTCTTCGTTACAGCACCTTGTATTTATCTCATTTAAGCTGTTCCTGAATCTGCAGTGATCAACAAGCAATTTGTACTAATGCATAGTTGCATACAGCTCTAGTTGTACTATTAACCAAAAAAAGATCCACTTAGTTGTGTTAGACCAAACAGTTAGTGCCAGATTATCACAAAATCAACAGGGAAAGCTGTTAATTCTAACTGGGTTTGTTCATCAGATTAGACGTCTAACTAGGAAGTGAACTTCCAAAATTTCAAAAGTAGAAATGAACCACACAGAACATATGTCTCAGTAGCTGACTTTTGAGATCAAGGACAGAACATAGTTAGCACTAAAAACTGACTAGTCAAACATAATCCAAAGTCGTGTTTCTGAAATACAATATCATACAAATAAACACTGCCTAAGTAAGTTGCATCAATATTTGCATTCTTAAATAGTTTCCTTGAGCTAGAATAATCACCATTTCTTTTCATGCTCCTTGCAGAGGAATTACCGCTACTTCTTCCTTTTCATAGCAACATCAACTTTCCTGTGCATATTCGTCTTTGTTTTCGCATGGCTGAGTGTCTACAGCCAAATGGAAGACAACGGTGGCTCTATGTGGATGGCCTTGCGCAAGGAAGCATACTCTTTTGCGCTAATCATATATACTTCCATTGTTGTTTGGTTTGTCGGTGGCCTCACTGTATTCCATCTCTATCTGATCAGTACTAATCAGGTGGTTTACTTCCTTAAGTTGTATATACTTTTTAAGAATATTGTTACAAATCCTGATTCTCTTATACCAGACTTCAAGTAATGCATTTAACTGAACTATATGATACACATAGTTTCAATATCTTAAACTGGTGGCTCAATCGGGAAATTAATCTGCTCTGCTATTTTAATTGGTTTCTCTTTTCTTTGTGAATGGGAGATTGCTACTAAAAACTTCATTAAAACGCAAAGACTGTACACTACAAGCTACATACAGAAAGAAACAAATATGGTTTTCGATACAACATGTAGTACAATGTAGAAACATACACATGAAGGTTGTGAACAATATATTGTCCAAATTGAAGTATTCTTATTGGTCTGCAAAGTAGAGTAAAGTTTTCAGCAATTGCAATGACTATCATAATCATATTAGCACTTGTTAAATCCTGTAGTTTTAGCAACACTAACTGCATATCTTACAGACAACATATGAGAACTTCAGATACCATTACGACAAGAAAGACAATCCCTACAGAAAGAGAATTGCAGCAAACTTTGCGGAAGTGTTCTTTACCAAGATACCTCCTCCAATGGCCAATATCCGTTCGTGGGTAGGTGAGGGTGCACTTGAAGCTGGATTCTACACTCCATACATTGGGCTGGATGTGACAACCCCAAGGGAGAAGATTGATCTAGAAAGGGAAAACAAAGAAGTACTTGTTGGGGGTGTGCAGATCCCAACAGTACTTCAGAACATAGACTATGGTTCCTTTGAAGATAGCTCAGAGGACAAGAACAGGATTGAGGGCGAAAAAACAGTGCATTTTCCTTCAGCTTGGGCACAGGGAAATGAAGGTGCTGGAACATCTGCAACAGCTACCACAGCATGCAACGATGAAACAAGCGAGGACGATCTTAATGAAATTGATAGTCCGAATATAGCTTCCACCCAAGCATCTTCAGAAGCTAACACAGAACCACCAGGTGAGGGTGATGCTAAAGAAAATGATAGTTCAAACAGAACTGCCCAATCTCCAGGAGACATGATCAAATAGCATCCTTTAGCTGTGTATATCTGGGAACTTCTTTGTAGATAGCTAGATATGGCCATTGTGATTTGTGGTTTACATGATTCTTTATAACATACATGATAAATAAAAAACAAAAAGTGTAGTACTATTCTTATCTATAGCTCAAAACATGTTTTCAACAAGAGTGTATTGAGGTGAATTATTTTTTGTATCTCCCATGTATTGTTCAAGATAAAAAAAAAACTATTTCATTATTTACAAGCATGTTGACCTTGGATGAGAAAAGTGGATGTGCCAAAAAGAAAAAAGTAGGTGCACTGACTGGGTTTCATGCCTTTGTAATGCCAGGTCAGACTGATAGAATGGAAGAGGCACTGGAAAGGAAGAACCAAAGAAGTAATACAATCTAGAATTCTAGATGCTTTGTCAGTTACTGAAGGAAAGCAATGATCTCTCGTACCGCATGGAACAAGACATCATTAACAATCCAAAGCAGGCGCTCCTTATTGGGAAAAGAGTACATTTAACAAGCTGAACTTTGCAGGACACCTAATATGCAACTCAAAGCAAAGTCTCATGATTAAAAACAGTGTCATGGGTCACACATACGTGACAACAGAAGCCTTCAAGGCTGGTAGACATCTGGAAGCTGAAGGCCTACACTGGCAGCAGATTTGTTCAATATCTTCTTCATTTCATCAGATCGGTCCACAGCAATGTTGTATGAGAATAGCAGGTCCTGACAGTGAAAAATGATCTAGAGTTAATGGGATACATGATAAGCCTATGGTATCAGACAAACATTGACTCGATGCGAAGAACTTGATTGGTGTAAAGTAAAAAAGAGGTATCCAATCACGGAAACCAGAAATAAAACAAACATGCGTCCAAAATGCGATTAAATGAACCGACACATTGTGCACTTGTTGCATTAGTATGAACCAAACTACACCGCTAATTACAGAAAGCAGTGATTGGGGACTGAGGAATTGAGCTAGACAACAACTAGCAATCAGTTATCAGTCAATCAGTGGATAGCAAATGATCTCCGAAGACTCTCATCCAAATTTCTCACAGTAATGAGCTCTCGTGGAGTCGCATCCCATTCTCTATAAGAGGCCCATAGCACATCGGAAGGAAGACAGTCAAATTAAGTGCAGAGAGACAAAGGACTCTTCTTTGGCATTTCATCGGACAGATCTCCACCGCATGACAGGATCCACATCACGTTTTTTTCTTTTCCCAAGAAGCACCAACGAAATCGAAAACACCGCGCTTTTATCCCCAACCTTGTGGTGATGGACGCTGGTGAGGAGGTAGGCGTAGTCCCCGGCGAGCCGCAGCCTCGCCCTGGCGTCGGCCTCCGTGCCGGCGGGGGCGCAGAACTCGGCGGCAACGAAGTCCCGGAAGTGCTGCTTGGAGGCGCCCCCGCCGACGTGCTTCTGCACCGCCTTGAGCACCCGCCGGTACACCGGCGCCGTGGCCGCCATCGGTCAGCTTGGGCAGGACAGGAGGCGGCGAAGCGAGTGGTGTTGGTGTTTCCGAAGGGGGTGTCTATTCCTCGTACTATGCGAGATTAGACCAACCCATCGCAGAGGCGAGCACCCCCGGCTGCCCCCGCCGTCGACCACCTCCCCGGCTCCAATTAGCAATGAGGCCCACACATTCCTCTCCCTCCCATTCATTCCGCTCCACCCTCTCAAAAAAAAAATCATTCCGCTCCAGCATCCAGACTTGTGAGATCCTTCGATCACGGCGGCCATGGCGAACACCGCCCATCTCCCCGCCTCCTCGTGCAGTCTGGCCACCGGCAGCAGCACCACCACCAGGAGCAGGAGGGTAACCATGGCCGCCGTTGGATGCGCTCCCGGCGGCAGCAACACCCACCGGAGGAGTGTGGGCCTTTTCCTTTGCCGCTCCTCCTCCACGGCCGGAGCTCAAGGGGGCAGGAGGATGGAGGATTACAACACCGCCATGAAGCGGATGATGCGCAACCCCTACGAGTACCACCACGATCTTGGTATGGACCAATTATCATTCCTCTTGCGGTGGCCCCTGCGCAACTGATGTTTGAAATGAAATATCGGCTGTTGATTTCTTATCCAAAACGATTGATACCATTCTGCGCGCATAGTTTGGATGGATGGTAATGGTACTAGTCTGATGTTAGTCATGCCACGCGATTGATGCGGTACTAGGTGGAATTACTGCTGGGTTTGCTTCAAAATTGGATTCTCGTACATTTGCCAACTTTGTTTTATATTATAATCTTTCTCTTAGAGATTACAATTGGAGATAATATCAAGAGAGTGTTGTATTGCTTAGCTCACAGGGCGTTGGGGGAATTGCTGCTTGGTTATCATGTTGTGTTGGTACCTCTGCAGTTAGTAGCATTTTGGCCTTTTGGGGGTATAGCTATGGATAGGGTCCATCTATATTTCATTGCAAATCGCATTGATTTCTTTATTTTTTGACCTGAAGACTTTGTGATCTGGATTTGCCCTTTCATGACAAGAGGATGCATAAAGAAGACAGGATATTGACATTTAAGAAGCATCTTAATTAGCAAATTATTGCTTATATGACTTGAAGGAAGCAATAACAGTGCAAAACTGCACTACTGTTGGTGAGACACTCTAATGGGGAATTGCAGTATTTATTTATTTATTTATTTTGGCAAAGTGGCATATCCTCATGGCGGTTTCTTAAAAACTGCCGACTCATTATTTTGTGGTAGTTCAGAATAGCTCAGATCTATGTCAGGACATCAAAGAAATGCCTCCTTTTTAACAAGTACTTGTTATTTTGCCAAAATATTTTGTGACATGCCAAAGTGAGTTTCTTCTGAAACTACTGAAAATGGTAGGAAGATAACTACTTTGTATAATCATCTGATTCCTCCTTTTTGAGTCAATAAGGTTTTCTTCTCTAGATTTAGTAATTCTAGTAAGTTTCTATTCTTGACACAATAATTTACTATAACCGAAGACGTGCAATTTCATCTAAAGAGAAGAAGAAATGTGCTTTTTCATGGAAATTTAATTCTTACACATGGAACTTAGGTATGAATTATGCTGTCCTCAGTGATAGCCTAATTGTTGGGTCACAACCTCAAACTCCTGGAGATATCGATCATTTGAAAAATGAAGAGAATGTTGCCTACATTCTTTGTTTGCAGCAGGACAAGGACATCGAATACTGGGGTATTGATTTCCCAGCTATTCGCAGCAGGTGCAAAGAACTTGGAATTCAGCATATCAGAAGACCGGTGAGCTTATTTAACCATTGAGCCTGTACCATTTTATCTGTTTAATTTTCTTTTGAATTCCTGACATTGTAAAGAAAACTAAATCGGTGTCTTTTAGTGTTGTTTCTACATATGAAGTGTGGCATACATTCATATCATTTGCCCTCTTGCGCACCGCTTACAATTGCTTGGTTTGCAGGCAGTTGACTTTGACCCAGATTCCTTGAGGTCACAATTGCCAAAGGCAGTTTCTGCATTAGAATGGGCTATATCACAGTGCAAAGGGCGGGTTTATGCCCATTGCACTGCTGGACTTGGGAGGGCTCCGGCAGTTGCAATAGCTTACATGTTTTGGTTCGAGGATATGGATGTAAGTTTGTTTCATCTCCTCGTATACACACGGTGGTAGATACTTAGGTGCTCATTTATCTGTCACATGCAGCTTAACACAGCCTACGAAAAGCTGACCTCCATAAGGCCCTGTGGACCCAATAAGAGAGCTATTCGTGCTGCCACCTATGATCTAGCTAAGAAGGATGATCCATGGAAAGAGCCTTTTGAGAATCTACCAGAGAATGCTTTCGAGGGCATTGCGGACTGGGAGAAGAAGATAATTCATGATCGGATACATGCTCTTCGAGAAGCATGAGTGAAAAAGGAAATCTTGACAATAGCCTCTTTCAGGTGTGTGTTTGCACATGCTGTATTACAATCTATTGCCCCCCCCCCCCTCTCAGGGTAGGAAAATAGTGTACGCGTATGATGAGAGGTGTGATGCAGCTACTATCAAAATAAATCATATGCATGTCCTTATTCATCAGTTGACTGTTGGTACTACAAAGAAATAATAAGGAGGCGCTCATATTTAGTCATCAGCCATCACATGAGATTTGTTGCAAGGCACTGCACATTTGTGGTGAGAAGGCTTGGCGTTTTGTAGAAAGAACCCCAACTATCTGCTTTATTCTAAAATGAAAGAACGTGATAATTTGATTCACTGTTATGATCGCTGTGGATTACAGCGAAGGTGTGGACATTAAACAAGAATCAGTATTTCTTTTTTCGAAACAAAGTGCAGACACAGACTTCAGCCGTATCACAGAATTCAGTCTCATCTTAAGGTCTCAACCGTAAATAATGACTAAATGCGTTCACATCCATATTGTTCATCATGAATCATGATGCAGCGTTGCATTAGCTAGTCGTGTCTGTTTGCATCTCTTTGAAGGACTTCAGTTCTGCTACTTGAAGCAAATGGGAACAAGTTCAAAAACTGGACAAGCTGTCTGAGAACGAAACTGGACAGACAATTGGGGAACAAGAAATTCATTACAACAGAATCATATTAGCATTCATCGCAGTGTTTCTCCTTGCAAACAACATATCACAATCAGAAAAACATTCCCTGATGTATGGGGTAAATTAGTAGCACCCCTCACTCGCAGACAGACTTAAACACACCAGTAGCATGATAGAAGTTTGAGCAACTGAATAGAACATCATTTACAGGACCTTGATGCACCCAACAAAAAAAATTTAGTCAGAGTTTCAAAATGCTACTATGCCACGACCTCTAATCACAAATCTATGCTGGAGCAATTACAAAAAGGAATGGCCAAAAATTGATCAACTATACCACAAACTAGAGGTCCACATTTGCCTACTGATTTCCTGTTTAAACACTGACCATGAGAAGAAGAAAAAAATTCACCCACAAGCCTAAAGTACTGGGCCCAGAATCTCGGAGGGCAACCAGAGCAGAGCACAGCTCACCAATTTACCCATGACCATTCATAAAATACATCATGTTGCTAATATCCTCAAGGATCTATATACTGAACTCTTGTGTGGATGGCTGAAGACGAAACCATGGAACAGTAAACAGTGACAGTGATCTGATTGAGGATAGCAGCAGCAGATTACTATTTTGGAGATACCTTTATCGGAGAAATGGTGCAAGAACAATACTATGAGCTATGGACCTTTCACAAATAAATTATCTACAACAACAACAAAAGATAATGGTTGATCACTCTTGATCTTCCACATTTTGAATTTGCAAGATGTGCTGGTATCAACTTGATGATGTATCGACCTCCTTCCCATGATCTTCATTTATTGTTCTTCGCAATCTTTTCAACCATATATCATAGTCCATTGGGTATGGGGTCCCACAAAGGCTGTCAACATAATCTGCAAACGCTTTTAACACTGCTGAGACATCGCCCAACCTCTGCTGTATAACTCTCCTTGACCATGATGTCTCCCTCCACTGAAGTGCACTTTCAACCGAGTCCAGCTCTGGGCAAACTCCACCACAACAGAAATATAAAAGATAAATTAAACTTTCTGCATCAGATGCTGCGCATAGCTTGCCTTCCTGGAGCGCAAATGTAGATGAGAAGAACAGATTCATTACAGGCCGATCCCTATCTTCTAGGATAGCATGACCCCATCCAATAAGGACAAAATATGGATGCCTTGAACCATTACTAACACGGATCACATTCTCTGGCCGGATATCACCGTGACGGATTCCTGAAGATGCAGCAGCAGCAAGAGCAGATAAACAGTCATGGCAACATCTCAGAGCCTCCTCAACACCGAACAATCCGTTCCGTATCAGATTTGAAATGGTCTCACCAACTGGTGAGGTGACAAGGATCGGAGTACTGCACCATGGATGACCACAACTTCCGCTTGAGTTAGGCTTGTTACAAGGGCCTGGATGGACGACCCGTCCAGAAGATACCATCAGTGGTACATACCTACTAGAAATGCCTCTTTGCTTCATCAATGTCAGTACTTTGGTCTGCCTTTGTACTTGGTACCACGAATTCATATCCTCCCATGCTGGCTCCAAATGAGAAGGGCTGGAGCCTACATATAACAAATAGGTTTTGGTAGGCTCTTCTACAGGAGTAGAAGTATAAATAGGAGGATCACTGTCTGTTAGAATGTCATTGATTTGAAAACCTTTCTGGCTGTAAGCATCTTCCATCAGTACAACAGATCCTATTTCAAGCTTCAAAGTTTCCTGTGGTTTCAAATCAACAGCTGCTTCCTCCTGAACTTCAACAATTTCAGGAGAATGACTTTGCTGCTGGAATCGAAATAAACCATTACCATTAGCTTGTCTGTCGACCAAATGTCTTTCTGATCTTCGACTTTGTAGCCGCGAAGTATGTTCTGTTGCTAGTTCATCAAGAGAATACTTTGGTTCTCCATAAAATTGGATCATTGAGTGAAATAATGCAATGAGAACTTGAAGGGTCCCAATATCTCCCCAGTTAGCATTCCCAAGTTTGTTCCATACTCGATCTATGGAAGAAACTGAAATTTTAGCATGCTTCTTTATCCATTCAGCAGCACAGTCATAAACATTATTCAGATCAAAATCCAGCTTGTTCAGATCACCTTGGACCTTTACCACTCCTCCAAATTGTGAATCAACTAGAAGCAAGTAAACACAATCTGAATTGCGGAGAACGGTGGAGGATCTGCTGAGGCTTCGAGACAGTAGAACACGCAAAGCAAAGAACAGTGCCTCCCCTAAGACAGCAGGAGATGGTTCCTGGTCCCCCTGTCCGGAAACCATTCCAATATCAGGTCTCAACAAAGCTAAAACCACGATATGATCCCATCTACCTTGTGAATGCTTCAAATTCTTCAGCAGTACAGCTGTTGCACAAACACCATCCAGTTTTCCGCTGTTTATAGCCTTCTCAGCAGGATAAAACTTGGAGCTTGTGCTGTGTATACAGGCAACTGAGAAAGGCATTGCTTCATCAGGACCCCAGAAAGTTTCCCACAACCCCTTAATGCCTGCATGAAGGAAATCCTCCAGAGCAAGATATGCAGTAGCTTCAAAAACATCTGATGTTGATGCATAAAGAGCATTTGGCATCCGTACTAGCTGCTGAAAAGTAACACCCTCCAGTGCATAATCGAAATTCTGTAGTTCACTAAGGTCAAAAGGAACATCAAACGCTGGCTTCCTGAAATTGCAATCTTCACTGTGACCAGAGAACCAATCCTCCAGACTTGAAGTTAAAAGTTCATTGTCCACAAACTTCCGGAGAAAATCTTTACATGTTGATGATGAGAAATTACGCTGTCGACCTCGTGATGAAGTACTAGACTTTTTTGGTGCTGAAGCAACTGATATATGGTCAGGCGATTGGTCTGCAAAATAATGTTGAATTCCTTAGGTACTAAGTGTAACTTTTGTAAACAAAGGATATAATAGAATATGAAAGCTTTGAGAAATTCTAGGAATCAAGGTGAGTAAACAAACCGGAAGTAACTGATAAACACCAGAGTAGTTAAGATAGCAAGTGTAGCATGAAAGGATGCATATGACAAGAAAAACTGACACCTACAAGTTATCTTAAGATTGTCCACTATGTTTAAACAATATCTATATGCCAATACCAATACAGTCTTATATGGACATGAATATTTTTGTGTGTGTTTTTTTCTAGATGTACCCAACAAGTTGATACATATCAAAGAGAAAGCATAGAAGCTTAATATGGACACAGTGTTCAGGACAATTAGGATCAGAGAACGATCAAGCAATCCACTGACAAAAATGATTTCTCAAGTTAACCTGACTTTGCATAATGATTGCCAAGTGCTCAAGAATTACTGAAACAACAAGATATGAGCATAACTTTAGTTACTCTGGATAAGTGGAAGTGCACTGAATTTAGCTATTGGTGAACCCAAATGTAGCAATACTCCTTATACAAAACTTTACATGAACATGAAAACTGACTAGATGGATCATTCCATTGAAATTGCGCTACAAGGTTATGTGCGCTCGCTCCAAATACCTTAATCAAACCAGGTACAGAAATTAGAAATTGGTGAGACAGTCCAAACGTGTATCAAAACTTTAGTCTACATATGGAAAAAAGAAGAGGAACTTGGTAGTTTTCAGTGCGAAAATTTTTTAGCACAGTAGGCACTGCATGACTAGCTTTGCAAGTGAAACTTAGATGTTTACCGTTTCAAAACAAACAGTAGCCACCTTTTCTGATCTTTTAGAGCTCAAATGATTGAAATTCTAAACGAAGAATTGGCATCCCTACGTTTTGAAACCTTCTTTTACATTCTGTCACAATTATATATGGCATGTAAACTTAAACATCACAAAACTAAGAAATACAGATGACCAAAATCTGCATGATTTCTACCTGGTAACAAAAATGCAGCATATTCAACTGCACCTGTGAGATGTGTGCATGGTAATTCCTGTAATACCATTTCGAAACAAATCCATGGGATTGGACTGCTTTCCTTTCCGCATTGCAGAATATCATCGCAATTTCATTCACTAATTGCACAGGTGATCCTAAAACCTAGCTGAGTGGCATAATGCTAAAAGTGAATCAGCCATATATTTAAAAAAAAAGCAATCCTATCTAAAGGCACAGACCACCAACAAAACATGAAACACAAAAGCTTCACAGCCATCCTAATTATGCAAAAGAGTTTAATTTCGTCCTATATATGAAGCAAATGCTAGCGTTATAATTCAATACGGGGAAATCCATGAAAGCACTCTCCTGGGACCATGTAATCCATGGACAAGGGATTCAATGCTGGAATCCAATAGTGGCATCCTAAAGGTCAGAAGCCACACACTTGCAGAGGAAAAATTGAACCTTTGCCTCTATGCCCCAAATGCTTACCAACATATCCGCACAAGATCGACCAAAAATAAGAATCTGCAGAGACAATCGACCGAGATTTTGTACATGTATTCTACTGCTTCAACGATGAACTAGCCAAGAATCGGGCGCCAAAAATAAAATAAAACAAAATAAAGGCGAAACAAAGCCGCCTGAATCCTACTCCTCAGGAAACCCTGCTCAGATCTAGAACAGAGGCTATCCGTCCTGAAAAGGAAACCGAGTCCTGGAGCAAGAAAGAGCGCCCTTACCTTCCATGAGGCGGCCGGGTCGCCGTCGTCGTCCCCCAGGGCCGGCGGCTGCGGGCGCTAGATTGACGCAGTTGCTGGGCCGGTAGGACGACTATTCCCAACTTCCTCCGCTCTCCGTGGTCGCTGGACGGCCGCCCCAAGAAAAGACATCCGCCGTCTCCCTCCGGCACCAGGTGGAACTATGGCAGGAGGCAGAAAAGCTGGAATTTTTATTGCGAGAAAATCAATAGAGTTGTTCTTCCGTTTCTACTGATCCCCGAATTCCGGTGGCGAGAGCACAGCACAGCAGAGCAGAAGGGAGCTTGAGCCGGAACCGCCTGATGATTGCCCGTTTCCCTGCCTGCCGGCTGCCGCCCCAAGCCGAGGAGGCCCCAGTGGATTTTTTTTTTTTTTACTGGGAGGGAGCTCACCTTTTTGTGCGTGCGGCCAGCAGTGCAGTTGAGGGGTGTTTTGGGCTTTTGCTCTTTCTCGTCTTGGATTTGTTGGACTCTTGTTGGCGGCCAAGATGAGAGCAACTCCAAGAAAGAAACTAGGTAAAATTTCTAGCTAAACTACTAACTAAATGTCAATGCAAAAGAATAAAAAGCTAGGCAAAGGGTGGAAGATCCAACAGCCTTTTCATCCATCCCTCTTGTCCAGTCCAAAAAAGCTGATGCAGCATGTGGGGCCCACTCTTCATTCTCCTCCTTTCCCTTAGTCCCTCGGCTCTGCCATGGTGCGGCGGCGCAGGTGTGGGCCTTGGCGGGGTGGCTGGCCGGAGAAGCTGGTGCCGCCGTCCCTGCAGCAGGTGGCACCCTCGACGGTGCAGCAGGTTGTTAGTATTGATCTCCACCGGGCCAGTCCAACGACTGGGCCAACCTTGACTCGCGTCCTGATCGGGGACGCCCAGCCAAGATGAGGCTGGTGGGCCCCCGTCGTGCAGCCCTATAAAGTGGAGGTGAGGATTAGAGGTTCATAACACGAGGTTCACTGCCGCTACTGTTTTCCCACCTCCAAACCCTAGCCGATCTATGGGAGAGGCTGCCAGCGGCGGGAAGTCTACCGACGCCACCGTCCTCGCCACAGCGAGGACGTCACCGCCATCAAGCCATCGTCGCCGCTGCACGGCGACGCCGCCGCCCCTGCGACGTCCACTCCGGTGCATCCAAAAGAGCGCCATGGCAAGGGGCAGCAGAAGCAAGGTATTTTCCTCTACAGAAAGCTATTCAACCACACGATCTACTCCTAGCGATCCAAAATGTTCTAACAATGGTATCAGTTAGCCGATCTAGCGAAGTAGATCGATTTGGGAATGGATCCGAACTCGGATCGAAAGAATTACGGAAAGGAAAGAAAGAAATTCGATCCAAATCGGATTGAGAGAAAGAGACCGTAACCCTAGCAAGAAACAGAGGCGGCGGGCTTCCTACCTGCGCGCACCACCGCCGGCCGTCCATGACGCCGCGCGGGATGAACGGATCGGGCCGCAGCTCGCCGGTTTGCTGCCGCTCCGCCGCCTCCGACTGACGCTGCGCGCGCGCGCACGGGCTCTCGAGCGTCGCCGTGAGGCACGCAGGCTTGCGCACCGCGGCAAGGCCGCTCAACGGCGGTGCCCTCGCGCGAGGGCGAAAGCGCGCGCCGACAAGTGGGCCTGCAGCGGCACCGCCGCCGCCATTTCCCCATGGGCGACCTTCAGCTCTTGCTCGGTGCGAGGCTAGGGAAGAAGGGGAGGGGAAAGAAAACAGAAAGTAAAAGGAGGGAAAGAAAGAAACGCTCGGGGTCGCCGGCCGTTCATGGCGGCAGACCGAGCAGTGCGCGCCGGCCCTGGTGGCTTGGTGGCCCGGCCAGCCCTGGTGGACACCGCTCGCAGAGCAGGCGAGAGGGCCCGCGAGGAGGCACCAAGCCAGCGTCGTTGTCGGCCCTAGGCACGGCGGCCGGACCTGGCGGCGCACCGACGAGAGGGCGGGGGCGCCACCGCCGGCGGCGGCTCGGACCGGGAGAGAGAAAGAAGAGGGTTAGGGTTTCCAAAGAAAAGAACTGACTGGCCCTTTTATTCCTCCGCACTCAACGCTCGGCCGTCGGATTTATTTGGACGGACGAGATCAAATCCGGGGGGGGAGCTGAGCTGGGCCGATTCGACTCTCGGGCTTTCAGGCCCAGGTGAGCAGGCAGCGCTGGGCTGCGCGTGGATGTGCTGCGCTGGGCCGAGCGAGCTGCGCGCACAGTATGGGCCGCGGGCCATTTCTCCCCCTGGGCTGCTTACAAAGTTCGAATCACGCAATGTTTCCATTTTTTTCAGAAGCCCTTTTTCAATGATAGTTTGATGAATTTGATCATACTTGTTCTCCATTCAATTTTACACCAACGTGTATATTGTTTAGAGAATACAGAGTACAATAATGCTTCTGAATATTGAATTTTCATGTTTTTTTGCTGCAAAGTAAAAGTCTCATCCTCTATTTAAATTGGAACCAACGGGAAAATTTAAATAGAGAAGTAGAAAGATATTTTTGTTTAAAGTTAATTTATGATATTGTTATTTTCTGACCAACGTTGATGATAACAATATTATAATTTTAAGTTCAATGATTAATCTCTGACTTTTTGCATCAGAATGATCAATTTTTTCAGAGAAAAGAGAAAGACAAAGAATTGTTTCTGAAAAGAAAGAAAAGTTTTCCGCTGCAATAAAGAAAAATAGACTCAGATGAGTTTTTCCTGTGGGAAAAAGAAGCCTGTAATTTTAAGGTTAAGAAAAGCTTCCGCTGTTGAAAATCAAAGAAAGATTGTTTTGGCACCATTTTACCTTTGTAAGTGTCAAGTTGAGCATTAGTTTGCTCTTAAAAGAAAAGAAATATTAAAGTTTATTATGATGTTGTCATTTTCTGACCAAAGTTGATGATGGCAATATTATAATTTTTATTCTTGTCATGTGTTCTATTTCTGCCCAACGGTGATATAGAATTGAAAGTAAAGGAAAGTTGCATGTTTTAATTTTGACCAACGTTAAATTAAGACATACAATTCTTCCCAAGTAGAGAGAAATTAACAGACAAAAGTTGATTCCGATCAACGCCACAGATAAAGTTTTGAGGTTACTCAGCAGTAGAGTTGAGGTTAAGAAAGAAAAGTGATGGTTCCATTCTGACTTTTAGTTGATATGGAAAGAGATGCAACTGTTTCGAGAAGTTTTTGGTTTCTCTCACTAAAGTTTTAGTGTCGTTAGATTTTCTGATTAAATTGGAACCAACGGGAAGATTTAATCAGAAAATAAAGTATATGCGCATGTTTTAGTCATTGTGACTAAAGTTTTATCACTATATTATGTTTTTACCTTGTCCTTCAACAGTAAAGATAATGGTTGAAATGAGTTTGATGCATGTTCAATTTGACCAACATTGACTTAAACATGCGTTGCAAATGCCTTTGAAGTTTTATACAGCATGTCGGGAAAAGGTTTTGGCACTTGTGCCATTCACATCCTGCACGGCAGGGAAAGTTTTTGTGATGACTCACATGCCACATGAGTATCACATAAAAGTGAAGAAGTCTGGGGGAGCTTTTAAGCTATCCCAGCAATTCTCATGCACTACTATAGTGGCATGTTGGATAGTGACTTGAAAAGAATCGAAGGACAAAAAGAAAGTTGCATGCGAACCAAGATTGCAAGCATGACTTGCAAAAGTATAGCAAAATGAAGAACTTGATGAGTTCTTGAAAGTGCAGCAAATCAAGAACTCTGAGGAGCTCTTGAAAAGGAACGAGGAAATGGTACTCCCATTATTCTGTATGACTTGGTCATATGAATAAAGTTCTAGTAATGAAATGCTCCTCGTTCACAAGTGTTAAAAATAGTTTCGAAATTATGGCAGCAAAATTTGTGCCATATTTCGAGGGGGAGAAAGATTAGAAAGACAAGAAAAGATTAAAATTTAGAGAGAATTTCCCCGCAAAGTTAAATGTGATGCATTTTTAAAAGCAAAGATGATCTATTAAAGTGAGTATGACCGACCAAAAAGGGAGTACAACGATCATAATGTTGATATCCCAACCATAAAAATAGGCAAGATTCTTAGAGTTTTTCAGCTCTAAATAAGAAGAAAAGAAAGTTGAGCCTCAAAACATCCGAAAAGAAAAGGTGGTGCTTAAAGCAAGGTGGTGCTTAAAACACCCTTTGAGGCTTGTAAAGAACAAACCCAAACAAAAGCTCGAAGATATTCCATCTTTACAATAGATGGGATAATCTGGGGGAGTAAGTATGCAAAGAACTAAGGCTTGAAGAGAAGTGAGACTGTATGTTCACTTCTATGATTCAAGCACTACAATTGTCTCATCATATGTTGAGGTGTTGATTAAATGACAGAAATTGAGATGTCTCATTCATCGAGGTGGCAAGAAGCCATAAAAGATGTCATGAGACCTAAAAGTTTCAAATTTATTTTGGAACATAAAATAAATTCCTAACAGATCCAAGACAGTAGGCTATAATGGGTCTACAAGATTAAATGTGACTTCAGAGGGAACATGGAAAGTCGCTAAGTACGACTTGTGGCAAAAAGATTTATGCAAAGACAAAGGATAAGTTCTAATGAGACATTTTTTGTACAATCTCATGAAAGAATTCTTTTAGAATCATGGAGACATTGGTGCATACTATTTTTAGAATTGCATCAAATGGATGTTGGTGAAATATCTTCCAATGAAGATTTGTACGAGAAAGTGTATATACATGACATAACCAAATTGTTTTGTTGTGGAAAGAAAAGAACATCCGAATACCATCTGATGAAATCAGAATAGTGGTATCTAAAGTTTTATGAGAACAAAGAAAATTTTGGGTTTTAATTAAAGGTCAAGACAAATTGCAAATATGCAAAGTTTGAAGATGGGAAATTATTTTCCTACAAAGTTTAAAGAAGGTTATTATGACCTCTAGTTTTGATAAAATAATCTCGGTGAAAAATCATTCGCTCTAGAAATGAAAATTCACTGGGATAAAAGTAAAGGGGGTATTAAGGATTATCGCAGAGAGCATACTTAGAAAATAGTTCTGAAAGATATAAAGTATGTATGCGAGTGAGCCTACGCCTGTCCTATTGTCAAGGGTAATAGTTTTGGAATTTTCAGAATTCCAGGAACCGTTATATGATCGATCAAAAGAAAAAGGTTCCATGTGCTTTAGCTGTTGGAAGCAAAATTAGTGCTCAAAAGAATTTACCCTGACATAGTGCAAGTATCCGGGACATTTTGGCAGAAGTTCAGTCCAGCAATAGATCACTGGAATGGAGTTATAGAATGTTTTTGCAATTTTGCAAAGTATTGTCAGCCTCATGCTAAGTAAGAAAGGAACATGTGCTCTCAAAAGGATGTGAGCAAAAGGAATTAAGTTTTGGCGAGTTGTTTAGTGAAGCCCACAGTAGTAGCTAACACTCGAGCTTGGAGTTTTATTGTGGAAAAGCTCTTAAGCAAAATAGTTGTGATACCGTGGGTCGTGTACCCAAAGTTTAGCATGATATGAGGCTACAGGACAGGCAAAATGATTGATAAAACCTTTACCCGGAATTGATAATGGTAGACAACAGCAATATACCATTCGAATGTTTTCACTCCTATTGCAACATGTCAAGTGTGCTGCCAAATACATTGACAATGGGTTATGTGTTGCAAAGGAGAAAATCCAGAATCATATGAAATCATGGAGCACCAAAGTATCAAGCAAGTGCTTGCGGATCCGCTTACCAAAGGCCTACCGCCCAAGTCGACATGGGTTTTACGGGAGGCCTATGATTTCTGGATTACTAAAGGGCCCAAAGAAAGGTTAAGGTCTTGTTTCAATACAGAAAGGTACATTGTGGCTGTTAAGTCTGACGGTAACTAATAACCATCATGATGAGACACGCTCTACGTACTGATCTGCAATGAGATGAGGCCAATAGCAAAGCAACTAAAGAGAAAGTAAAAAAAGTTAAGTAATTTTAAAGTACAAAGGTGAGATCAAGGGGGAGAATGTTAGTATTGATCTCCACCGGGCCAGTCCAACGACTGGGCCAACCTTGACTCGCGTCCTGATCGGGGACGCCCAGCCAAGATGAGGCTGGTGGGCCCCCGTCGTGCAGCCCTATAAAGTGGAGGTGGGGATTAGAGGTTCATAACACGAGGTTCGCTGCCGCTACTGTTTTCCCACCTCCAAACCCTAGCCGATCTATGGGAGAGGCTGCCAGCGGCGGGAAGTCTACCGACGCCACCGTCCTCGCCACAGCGAGGACGTCACCGCCATCAAGCCATCGTCGCCGCTGCACGGCGACGCCGCCGCCCCTGCGACGTCCACTCCGGTGCATCCAAAAGAGCGCCATGGCAAGGGGCAGCAGAAGCAAGGTATTTTCCTCTACAGAAAGCTATTCAACCACACGATCTACTCCTAGCGATCCAAAATGTTCTAACACAGGTGCCCCAGGCAAGGCACGTGCTCCAGACGCCATAGGTGCAGCACCAGACCAGCAGGTGCTCCCCGCACGGTGCAGGGCTGCCCAGATGCAGCGCAGGGAGCAGCCTTCCTGGGGCGACGAGCGAGGCTCCGCCGAGCGGAGCTCGGACGGGCGACCGGCGACGGGATCCGGCGAGCATGACGAGGGGCGAAGCCAGAGCATGGACGGCTCTGTTAAGTACCGGGATCAAACACGTGTATGAACAGTGCTGAACAGTATTTTCTCTTTGATTTGACAGATTTCGTCGGGGTCCGGCAACCCCAACGGCAAAGCGCAGCTTCGCCCCTGAGCATGACCCGAGCGCGGGAGGAGGTCGATGCGGTGATGCCGAGCGACGCCCGCTTTGTATATTTTCCGAGCGACGCCCGCTTTGTATATTTTCCGAGCGAGACCTCCATTTTTCCGATCGGGGTGGCGATCCAGGCGGATAACTAGTCCGTTGGATGTCTTTTTTCAAGATTTGTCTAAAATTTTAGCTAACCAAATTCATTTATAGAGTCTGTTAGAGATGCTCTGACATGGATTATTGGCCGGGGGATTAAACTTTTACGCACACTACAAGACGATGAATGATGAAGGCATCAGGCCTGTTGTCTTGAGATGAGATGGGAACAAGTGCCGGCATGAAGCTCATTATTCAGTACTCCACAGTCCAAGGTACACGACGGACAGACCTAATCAAATACTAAAGGAAATCAGGCCCTGTTTAGTTCCAGCGCAAAATTTTTTGGACCCGATTAACGTACGGCCGGCCGTAATTTTTTTTTTGAAAAACTAGCAGGAGCACTGCCTTGTCATTTAAGGAAGGAGAAGTAGGGATAGTATCTTACAGTGATGATATTACATAAATAATCAAGCTCGCACACTCTGTAAAGAAAAGGCCTAACATAAGTACTAGGATAACTCTGGCCCCAAACAGGCCAATTTTCTAGTGTGAACTTCATGTTTGATCTCTTGGATCACTTCCACCGGGATCTTTATCTTCTGTTCGAATGCACGCCGGTTCCTTTCCTTCCATAGATTCCAAGCACAATACATCATCATTGCAGCTTTGATTTTCCTTATTTTTTTGGCAAGTGAGCAAGTTCCTTTTCCCACCAATCAAGGATCTGAATGCCGTTTTGTGGAGGTTGCACCAATTGTTGTGACCAATCTGTCATTTTCTCCCATACTTGTCTAGCAAAATTGCAATGTAGGACCAGATGCTCTGATGTTTCTTGGTCATTGTTGCAGAGTGGACATATAGGATTGCATGGCCAATGCCTGCTCATCAATTTGTCTGCTGTTAGAATTTTGGACTGCACCAATAGCCAACCAAAGAATTTATGTTTGCCTTCCGAATCAGCCTTCCAAATAGAGTGCCCCTGAAAATGGCTGTAGGACCCCATGAACTGTGCATTATAAGCGGATTTTGCTGTATACTCCCCATGTGTTTTCCACTTCCAGGTTATTTGATCTGGTTGATCACACAATTGCACCTCCCGAACTGCATCCCAAAACTTAATGAAGTCAGCCATTTCAGTGACCGTTTCCATGTGCCACAATCCCCTGATCCAATTCTGATTGTGCACCTCTTCCTTGACTGTTTTATTTTTCCTCCATGCTAGCTTGAATAAACCAGGGAACAGGTCCATCGGTGCTTGCCCATGAAGCCAGGATGATTGCCAGAAACTTGCCCTTTTACCATCACCTATGGTGACCACTGTGCTTGCTTGAAAGAGTTGTTTGTCAACCGTGTCCACCGGTGGAGTTGTGCCGACCCAAGGTTTTTCAGGAGAAACCCACTCATGCCACAACCATCTTAGTCTTAGTGCCCTACTAAAAAGGTCCAGATCTAGGACACCCAATCCTCCAAAATTCTTTGGCCTCATTACTTTGCTCCATTTCACCAAACAATGTCCCCCATTTGCATCTGTTGATCCCTTCCATAAGAAGCTCCGTCTTAGCTTGTCAATTTTCTTAATAGCCCATTTTTGTAGCTTGAACACTGTGAGATAATAAGTTGGTATTGATGTCAGTACAACGTTCACTAGCCTTAACCTTCCTGCTTTATTCATCAGCCTCCCTTTTCCAAGCTGCTAGTCTTCTTCCCACTTTATCAATTAATGGTTGGACATCAACGCGTCTGATCTGTCTCACATGCAGAGGAAGTCCCAAATATGTACATGGGAAAGTTTTGACCGGGCATGGGAATGGCTCCAAGATGTGCTACAGATCAAGTTTCTCACAACGAACTGGGTAAACTGCACTCTTTTCCATGTTTGTTATCAGCCCTGAGACAGTGCCAAAGGAACACAAGATGTTTCTTACTGCTTGCACTTCCTCTGTTGTTGGATTGAGAAATATTGCTGCATCGTCTGCAAATAAGCTTATCCTCAGTTTTGCTCTTCTATTGTTTATTGGCGATAACAATCCTTGGTCAGTTGCTCTTTGTAGCATTAGATGTAAAGGTTCCATTGCTAGGATAAATAACATTGGGGATAGTGGATCCCCTTGACGAAGTCCAGTCCTATGCTTGAACCACTTCCCTCTTGCCCCATTGAGAAGGATTGAAGATGCTGAGGTTGCCAATAGGGTTGTCACCCAAGATTCCCACCTGTGACCAAAGCCAAACTGCTCAAGAACTTCCTGCAAGTAATCCCACCTGACAGTGTCGAATGCTTTAGCAATGTCGAGTTTCATAAAAAGTGTCGGTTTGCCATCCCTGTGCAGTTCTCTAATCATATTCTGCGTGTAAAGGAAGTTGTCATGTATACTTCATTTTTTTATTAAAGCACTTTGTGCCCGAAATACTAAATCATCAAGTTCTGTTGAGAGCCTAGTGGCCAGCAACTTTGATATTAGCTTCACAATGCTGTGTGACAAGTTTATCGGTCTAAAATCCCCAACTGTCTTGGCATCCTCCTTCTTTGGCAGTAAAACAATGTGAGCATTGTTAAGCAGGTTGAAATGCTGATCATGGCAATTAAAGAAAAAATTGGCAGCTGCAAGTAAATCAAGTTTGATTGTCTCCCAGCTTGCTTTGTAAAAAACCCCAATGAAGCCATCGGGCCCGGGTGCTTTGTCTGAGGCTATGTCTTGTACAGTTGATAGTAACTCTGCCTCAGTGAATTCTGCCTCCAAGTGCTGCAGATTGTGCCTGGCTAACTGAATCTGCTCCCAATCCAAAGTTACCTCCCTACTCTCTTGTATGCCGAGTCTGGAACTGAAATGCTGAAGTATATGGTTTGCTTTTTCCTCATGTGTATGCATAATGCCATCACTTGTATGCAACTGCCTGATGAAATTCTTTCTTCTCCTGCCATTCACTTGTATGTAAAATAACTTTGTGTTTGCTTCAGCTGCTCTGATGCTGGATAATCTTGATTGCTGCTTTGCTCTTAACTTTTCTAGTGCAGACATTCCCAGGAATCGAAGTTTCAGATCTCTTCTTAGTTGGAGCTCGACCTGACTTAGTTGTCTATGCTCTTGTACCACATCTAAAATTCCTATTAGTTGCCTTGCTGCAATCATCAGAAGCCTGTTGTTTCCAATTTTTTTCTTTGCCCATTGCTTGAGCGCCTTAGCAGTTCTTGATAGCTTGATGTGTAGCCTTAGGAAAGGATTATGCACATTTAATGGTTGCTCCCAGGCATGCTTTACCACATCATGATATCCTTGGATCTTTGGCCAGAATGCCTCAAATCGAAATCCTCTATACTTGTTGACTATTGTTGCCCCAACCAAAAGAGGGGGCTGTGATCAGAAACAAGAGAAGACAATTCTTGCAAGTCCGAGGCTGGTAGCATTAAGTCCCAATCTACTGAACAAAAGGCACAATCAATTCTAGTTTGGGTTGTATCATTGGTCCATGTGTACTTCCTGCCTCTCAAGTTTATCTCTTTTAGTTCTAGGTAATTCAGTGTGCTTCTAAATTCCCCCATCAGCCTCCTGTTTAAGTTGTTGTTGCTCTTGTCTTCAGCCGGCCAGCCGTACGGCCGATCCACTTTTGGAAAGTATACTATATTATTGTTTTTCTATTTCGGTAATCTCACCTACATCTTCTTTTTCTAGCATTTTTTACCACCGACAACCTTGCAGCCCCACGAAACCCCTTCCCCCTCCCTCACTGGCCACATCAACAAATAAAAAAAAGAGGAATATCATGACAGATAAGGTGCGTGACACACGAATCAAAAAAGTATTTTTATGCCAGCATCATCTTTAGATGCAAAAACAACTGCTCTTGGATATCAAAAAAGTTGCTACATCACAGAAAATAAACATCGCATGTAATAATCTGGACAGATGTGTTGTTGTAGAATCTACTAATGTAGAACGACTGATTTGAATCCACTGTTGCAGAGCCTGGTTGAATGGAAACAAGCTTGATTAGGTAGATTGTGATGCAAAGTTGGCATACATAAAACGTCTGGAAAAAACAACTGATCTATCTATTAAATAGTACATTATTGCCTGATGATTCACATTTAATTGCTTTTGATACATGTAAAAAAAATGCTATCATGTAGTTGGAAAAGGGAGAAGTACATGATATTAAGCATATTACAAATCAAGAGCTAGCTACAGTTTTCAATGATGTAGTTTCTGTTGGCAATAATTTAGCTACGTTGGCAACAATCTAGCTGAAAGCACCTTGGATGTGGAGGCAATTGCTGATAAAACCTAAGATGTAGCAAATTGTGGTAGAGATTTGGTCAAAAAGCTACGATGCCGTACATTGGGCAAAATATTTTGCACTAAGCAAAGAGGTGGGGGAGTTCTACAACTCATATGCAAAATGGATTAGGTTCTCAATTGGTACAGTAACCTCACGCCTCCCAGGTTTAACATGGGAAGAGTAGAAAACTTTTGTTTGTTTACAACAAAGAAGGGTATGGGATGAAAAGCAAAAAAATGCAAGTCAGTTGCTGAATCTAATGACAACAATTATGAGGTAGGGCATTTTTAACCTGAACGTGACTTGGGGTAATGTAAATTAAATGTTCAAGGAAATTGCCTAATGAGATGCATTAATTTGCCTCAGCTAAAAGGAATAATTGTCTAACTAAGAATCATATAATAGAATTGCAGTAAAAAAGGTGGAGGAAAAACATACTGCATCAGATGATATCTCACCAAGACTTGTTGTGCTTCTGTGCTCTTAACACAGTAATTGGTGCGTGTTTGAAAAAAAAACTGCAAATTAGCAATGAAAAAGTTACTGATTGTGAGAGAGCCAATGTAACATTTTGTAGAAAAAATACCTACTGTAACTCATACTATTGCCTATCTAGAATAATATTATTGCCTACTCTCTACCTATATTATTGCCAAAGTAAAGAACCAGATAGGCTTATATCATAAAAGTGTAGGATCTAGCACAAATGTTAAATATGTGTGCTTGTAGATAAGAATCATATAATGATGCAGATCACAGTTTATTATATCCAGTTCTACTGGTGACTAAGAATAGCACAAAATAGTAGAATCACATTTGCTAAATCAGGAAATGTAAATTATTGCTTAACGAAAAGCTGCAAAAATACTACAAGGAATAATTATAATTGCTAGCAAAAATAAAGTAACATACTATTTTAAACATACAAACTGAAATATTTTTGCTTGCAGCACATACCACATTGGATGATGGAGCACATCCATGCTGCCACTTCTGTCCGAGATGCATTGTATCAAATCTCTAAAAAATCTAAAGTGCACATCCATGCTGCTAGTGTTGCGGCGGCAAAACAAGTGCTGCCACTATTGTGCTGACCCTATCAAAGAAGAGATGATGCACTCATGTTATTCCTATTAGCTTGAAATGGAGATGAGAAACTACAGCAAATGCAGGAGATTCCAATCGAACAAAAACAATATCAAGATCAAAGTGCCTTTCTAATAACAATACTTTGCATGACTAATAATAATAATTTGCCTAACTAAATATAAAACTTTGCCTAAATAATAATAGTACTTTGCCTGACTACTAACAATACTTTACCTATCTTAAGCACAAGTGGCAGCATCACGAATATGGTGGTGACAAGCAGCACACATCCTCGGCCATATTCGTGGTAAGAAACTATTTCTAATATGTCGTTCGGTCCCTACTACTATCGTATCCATATAAGATGAACAAACAGCAATAGCAAAAATGAACAAATACCAAAATGTCTAGATCAAAGGGCATGTTTAAATCCAGACCTCATTGATGAACTATTAATAGCATGCACCTACTAATTTTCATGCCAAGAGAAATCAAGTAATATGTTCCAAATTAGGGGAAGCACGAAGCTGTGCATGAGTTGACAAACGCACACTGAATTAATCAAGTGCAGACACTGAATTCGCTTCAAAATTGTTTCATGACGGGATCAATCACAGCACCAGGATTGACCAACTACACATGACCTGACGAGGTTAATTTGAGATATGCACATTGCCTGATACTAGAAGCAGACTGGTCTCTCCATGCCTAATCCTCACCCAAATCCCCAAACCTTAACGCCATCCATACCTGAGAGAGTGAGATGGGAAGGAGGAGGAGGAAGACCCATCATTGTGGGGCATCGGCAGCGAGCCACCAGAACTGCTGGAATCACGGTATGAATGATGGGGGAGGGGGTGGGGGGTAGGGGACAAAGCACTACACTGATGATGTCTAGGGTGACGTTGTCGTCGGAGAGCCGTGGCGGAAGCAGGCTCGCTCCTTCGGCGGCGCGATGCGGATCCCCCCATCGCTGCCTTGGTCTGCACGCTCCGTCGAGTCCGCGCCGGAAGGAGCCGCTCGGCCGCTGCCGATGATTCCAGCTCGTCCGCCGCCGCCTCCGCACATCTCCTTGGACCTCCTCCTCATCCTCAGCGGCGACGGGTCCGTCCACGGCCAGCGCCGCCGTGAAGAGGTCGGTGATGGACCGCTTCTTCGGCGTGTGCCCGTGCCCCGGCACCTCCTCCTCGTGATCTCGTCCTCGCCGACCTTCGCCACGCCGCATCGCTCCCCCGTCAGGGGCACGGGCTTCCACCATGCGCGCCCCTCATCGGAGGGTGATGCTACAGTAACCATCCACTAATTATAGATTAATTAGTATCATTAGATTTGTCTCGCGATTTACAACCCATCTGTGCAAAAAATTTTATAAATAGACTTTATTTAGTACTTCAAATTAATAAAATTCCAACAAAAAATTTTTTGCGCTGGAACAAACAGGGCCTAGATAGCTTGGTAGTGCGCCCTGAACAGACGATGCACACGCGCGCACTAGATGCTTGGACCAAGGATGGACGGCATGGAAGGAAGGGAACACTAGTGTAGCCAACCAGCAGCAGGTCCCCTAGCTACTAGCTTGAGCTGACCATGGGTGTGTTTAGATCCACGAAGAGGTGGATGAAAAAGTCACATCAGATATTGTAGTATATTATATTATTTTTCATTTGTTTGTGGTAAATATTGTTCTACCATGACCTAACTAGACTCAAAAAATTCATCTCGCAACATAAATCAAAACTGTGCAATTAGTTTTTTTATTTACCTACATTTAGTACTCCATGCATGTGTCATTTGCTATATTTAATATTTCGATGTAATTTTGATGTGATGGAAAGTTTGGAAAGTTAGGAGAAGTTTGGGTATCTAAACACACCCCATATATGTAGGAGCTGAGGAGCACGATGGCAGAGCAGGTGCGGCGGCAGGTGTGCAAGGAAGCAGCAGCAGGTACGGCGGCGGGATTCGTTAGGCGCCCCGCGCGCAGCGGCTCGACTGGCATTGCACGCACACAACTCCTCCAAAGACGATGCCGCACACCTTTCGGCGTACTCTTTTATAAACCCCGGCGGCGGTGCATATATATATGGAGGGCTCGATCGGTTAGAGCATCTCAAAAGGCTAGGTAAATCCTACTAGCTAAATCCACATTTAGCTAGCTGTTTAGGTTTCTAAAAAAACAGGGATCAACAGGTTAGATAAATTTGGCTCTTCATATACATGAACATGTGGAACCTCTCCTTTATTTTTTTTTCACCCAGCCCTATTCTAACCCCTTCTTTTTGTTTGTTCTCTGCAGGTGGGGCCGGGCCAAGGCGGCCATCGCCGCCGGTACGGCGGCGGCGGCTGGCGGGGCCAACACTACTGTGAAGAGTAGTCTGCGAAACCGGTGGGGTCCTCGGCGGGCGCGGTGAGCGGCGGAGCTTGGGGCACGGCGCCGGGATGGCGGCAGCCACCATGGCTGTTGGCGATAGGTCACTAGGGCCCACGATAGGCCCACACGATCTGCTGGGGAGGTCGGGGATGTCGCCGCGGAGCTCCCGACGGAGCAAATTGGTCGGAGGCCCTACACCGTGGCAGAATTTGACGGCGACGACAACGGGAGCTCAAGCTCCGGCCATGGCTTCCTGGGAGGACGATAGCTTGTCGCGGCTTTTGGGGAGGTTGGCGATGGCGCGGGTGCGCCTGGGAGGCGCAGGCAGGAGGGCGGATGGCGAGGAGCTCCGCCTTGGCATCTTTGCCTAGCGAGCCGCGCCGGATGCCAAGTTGGATATATACCAAGCGAACCAATATACTGAATCTTTTGGATCGACTTCTTGGCTGGTATACCGAGCAAGATACCAATACACAGTGATTTATCTCCTCTCTTGAAGTTGCTCTTACCATTGAAAGAAGTTGAGCTGCCATCGCTGCTGCCGGATCGGTCTACCTCTAGCGATGAGTGCTCCATATCAGTCGTTTAAAATTTCATAGCTGGCTTTATATATAATTGACTCAATCGGATGGAGACATAAAAAATATGAAAAAAATATTTTAGTTTGATGAGTTGATTTTTTTAAATTTGAAACCATCTAGATGTCCAAATAAATAACCAAAAAATTGAAAAATAGTTGCCAAAAGCAAAAGGAAAAAAAATATGTTGCTGTCAGCAACTAGGGATAGTTTAAAACTTTGGTGTGTGCAACCCACATTCCTTTTTGTTGCGTTATGACATATATGCACAGGGGAAGAACTTGGCAGGTCAATTACGGTAATGACTTATTAGTTCAAATGTTGTCTACCGAATTTAGCTTTTATATACAGGGGTGCGTGATAATGCCGCTGCCTTTCTTTTGCACATCTTGTCATCAGATGATGATGTATGTGTTCCATTAATTGCTCCACCGATGTGCTAGTGGCTAGTATGCTCTCCTCCATACCATAAGCGCTAGGCAACAACTACATGCTGTGTCAGTAGTCATCATAGCTAGCTTCAAATTCCCTAGCTAGTAGACTAGCTACGTTTTGACCGTGTTGATATATTATGGCTAATTGAATTGTCCACTTCTTTCTTGTAAACTTTATTATACTTATTGATGTGGGCGATTTCTTTATCAATACCAGATGATGACATTCCTAATGTGGTATTGTCATGGGATGTCCTTTTAATGCACTTCCTGTCTACCATTATTGACTAAAATTACATATATAGTTGCTCAATCATGTCCAAAACTGCTCTTCCTCATGATTATTTTGTAAACAAAACAATATTCAAAGGGAGTAAATATTATTTTTGTATCACTTGATTTTTGGGAGCCAATGAAATGGTACCACGTGGACAATTGTCAGCTGAAAAGTTCGAGTGAGGACAAGCTAAAAATCACTCGATGACTACATAACAGTCAGAGAAAGAAATTCTTTGCATCATCGATTTTCTCTCTATGTGCACACCGGCGCACGAACCGTTTGGGTCATATTGAAGGTTGGCGGCTAGAGAGACCCAGAGTATGAAAAATTTGATGGGCATAGCATTCGGTTGTTGTGACGGAACCGCCAAATTAAAATTCTAATTAAGTGTAATGGCCGTCATTTGAACACATCAGGCACATTCGCTTAATGGCTTAATTTGGCGATCCTTTCTCAACCCACGGTCCGATCGAAACGACACATGTAGTCCCACGCGAAGGCGGGCGCAGATGGTACAAGTACGACAAAATACTTGAAAATACAACAACTCGACACAAGGTAATACATAACTTTTACAAACCCAGTGAAAATACCATAGTTTTACAATCCGAGTTCAAATACACCATGACTTACATAATTTACAAAGATTACATAATGTTCAAACTTTACAATAGCGAAACAAGTTCAAAGAAAAAAACCCTGCAACTAAACTAACTCCCTGGTTCAGGTCCAACACAACCGGTCAGACCGATTCCCAACACCGTATATACCGGTGCCCCTCGGCCTACACTAACCACCGGTCGAGACCGGTCCAGACAGGACAGAGGGCTGCACACTCAGCCCTCGAGGGTGCAACCGGGCTAACTCCTAGCCTAGGGGTCTCGATCCACCACTTCCCACCCCTCTGCATCTCTGCGGATAAACTTGACACAGCAGGGGCAGAAATCAACGTCCGAATGCTCTGAAATAAAAAAAATGTGGTGGCAACAAACCCTGAGCAACTAATACTCAGCAAGACTTACCCGACCAGTGGGTATAACTTAGCCCACATATCTAGACATGCAAGGCTTTCTGGCTGGTGGTTAATTTTGCAGAAAAAGCTTCCAAAATGAGTCCTTATTTTTTTTTATTTTTAGCTCCAAATTCTATATGCTAAAATCATCAACTAGTTGTAAGGATCGATGGACCAAGAGGGGGGGTGAATTGGGCATTTTTCAAATTTCTAAAACAAATTAAAGCAACCTTAACCTATGCAATACTAGTAAGGCTCAATTCACCAACCGGATAACTAAGCAAACTACACAAGCTATAAAGAATACAACAAGATATGAAACTAAGCAAGGTAGAGCTAAGTTATGATCTCTAAGGTCAAGCACATGAATAATTGTAAGAAAGTAAGTGCTTGAAAGTAAAGAGTGGGTAAGAGACAACCGGATTTTTTTCCCGTGGTGTCGATGTGTTGGCACACACCCCTAATCCACGTTGTGACACTCACTAAGAGTCTTGTCACCTCCCATGTCACCGAGACGAGGGCGCTCACTAAGAGTCTCCGTTCACCATCCCGGCGTGGTGGAGCTCAAGCCACATACAAACTTTTTCGGACTCCCACAATCAACTTGGCAAGCTCCGGAAGAAACACCTCAATCACCAAGATCGCTTACGTGCTGCCAATCACCAAGAGTAACAAGCTAGGGCCTTCACTTGAGCAAGAACCGATCACCAAGAACGGATGCACACAAGCTTCTCTCTACTCAATTTCTTACTCTTGCTTCTTGAATGATTGAATGATCAAATGTGTGGAATATGAAGCTCAAGGTGGCTCTCAACAATAGTGTGAGTATATGAATATTGCCTGGTGTCAAGAGACTTTAAAATGACCCATTGGATGGGTATATATAGGCAGCTCACACGGATAGAGCCGTTGAAGAAAAGCTGCCAGAAAAGTACGCAACACCGGTTAATCCGACGGTGCTCCAAAAGTCATCGTCGGTTTAACCGATAAATGTAAACTGCCCATTTGGAAAACTGGCCGTTATAACTCGGGCAGATTAACCGACGTATCATCGGTTTAACCGGTGAGTGTAGTTGTCCACTGATCAACTGAAAAACCAACTCTCTGGACAACTGCACCGACGCTAACTCAAATCCATCGTCGGTTTAACCGGTGAGTATAACCTTAGAAATCCCTGGAAAAACCAACTCTCTGGACAATTGCACCGATGTTGATTTCAAATATCGTCGGTTTAACCGGTGAATATAACCTTCAAACACCCTGGAAAACCAATGTTCTGGACAACTGCACCGATGTTAATTTCAAATATCGTTGGTTTAACCGGTGTATATACTTGTCCAGACTCTGATAACTGCGTTTAACCGACGTATAGAAAATTGGAGTCGTCGGTTAAACCGGTGTATAGACTTTTTCTGATTTTGCCTTTTCTGATTTGAGTCTTGAATGAAATCCAAATATTCTTGAAATATAAATTGAAAACCACTTATTTGAACTTCTAGAAACCTGAGTGACCATAGTGTGCATCTATTTTTTAATTGACCATGTCCATGCTCAAGTGACTTGGCCTTAACCCCTCTTAATAGTGCGACCTCTACAAAACTATAAAACCTATACTAACCTAAGTGTCCTTCTCAACCTTGCGACACTTAGGACTAGAAAGATACTTAGTCTTGTTATAAGCTTGAGTTGAATACCGAGATCGCCTTTTTAAATAATGAAATTGAGGGACCTCTTTAACACTTGATCCAATGAGCGATAATATTTCATTAAGCTGCATGTTGTGGGGATTTTTAGGGGTACCCACAGCCGGGTGGCGGAGCGCACCCGCCTATTCCCAGTGAGGGAGTACTCGGGGAAGTACTAGGCGATGGGGCTGGATCTTCGCTGAGACAAGGACTCAAGAACACTCGATTTAGAGTGGTTCGGGCCGCCGGAGCGTAATACCCTACGTCCACTGGGAGATGTATTGTCTCGGTTGTGTGAATGAACCTATCCTCTGCTGGCCTTGGCTCTTGCCCAGCCTGAGGTTTTCTAGCGGCGCTCCCTCCTTTTATAGATCAAGGGGGAGCGGATACATAGGACGTCGATGCCCCGACAGGTGGGCCCAACGTGAATGCGGCTACAGTGGTAGCGAATCTTTCCTTCGATATGCGTACTGCTGCTCTCCTGTCACAGGGGTCTTCTCTTGTTCCGTCAGCTAGGTGCCCGTTGGAGTAGCGTAGCTTGCGGCGTGGCCTGCTGAGGCTATTATGTAGCGTCATAATGGGTGAAGCCGAGCCGTCGTATCCGACTGTTACGGCAGACTGGCAGACGCGGCATGGGCGGCGCCATCGGCTCCACTGCCTTGGTAATACGCGATCAATAGTGCCCCCTGGTCAGTCAAACGCCTCGGCTTCCACTATATCAAAGTGGATGTCCACCTACTGCAATGAATGCGAAGGTAGGTGGACCTCAATATGGAGACCAAGGACTTCATACACGTGTCGGCCCCGGACCGCCCTGAGGCGGGGCGTCCAAACTTTCCCTTCGAGAGGGGTCCGGTTGCTATCCAGGACCCTATGAGGGGTCCGGGACCCCGCGGGGGTCTGGATTCCTTGGGAGGTCCGGAGCCCTGGCTGCTTGCGCTTGAGCGCCTGTTTTTCCTGGGACACGTGGCGTTCCCAGACCTTCCCCGGCCGCGGAACAGGTCCGGACCTTTGTCGGGAGGACAGGACTTCGGACTGCAGGGGTCCGGCTGTTTGGTTGTAGTCAAGGATGACTACTAAGGCTCTTGCCTAGTCACAGCAAGAGGGGGTACCCCAGTCCTGGGGTACCGACAGTGGCCCCCGGGCCCACCTCGGGAGAGGTATGAACCCGCGGGTGGGGCCACCACCGTGATGTGTTCCGACGCAACTTGATTGCGTTGGTGTGCTCTTGGAGAGAGTGGGCATCCCGGACCCCTGAGGCCGGTATGATTGTTGCCTGGTTTAGGTACTAGAGTGCTCTCCACGGGGCGACGAAGGTGTAGGCTTAGGGTACAGAACCAAGCTAAGCGGCTACACGGACTTCGGATCGCTCAGGGGGTAGCACTACTTCCCGGACCCGGCTTTTGTCGACCGTCTCCGCCGGAGCGGGCCACCGGAGTGGACTTGGAGCGACCGTGGCGAGCGGTCTCCGCCGGAGCGGGCCACCGGAGTGGACTTGGAGCGACCGTGGCGAGCGGTCTCCGCCGGAGCGGGCCACCGGAGTGGACTTGGAGCGACCGTGGCGAGCGGTCTCCGCCGGAGCGGGCCACCGGAGTGGACTTGGAACGACCGTGGCGAGCGGTCTCCGCCGGAGCGGGCCACCGGAGTGGACTTGGAGCGACCGTGGCGAGCGGTCTCCGCCGGAGCGGGCCACCGGAGTGGACTTGGAGCGACCGTGGCGAGCGGTCTCCGCCGGAGCGGGCCACCGGAGTGGACTTGGAACGACCGTGGCGAGCGGTCTCCGCCGGAGCGGGCCACCGGAGTGGACTTGGAGCGACCGTGGCGAGCGGTCTCCGCCGGAGCGGGCCACCGGAGTGGACTTGGAGCGACCGTGGCGAGCGGTCTCCGCCGGAGCGGGCCACCGGAGTGGACTTGGAACGACCGTGGCGAGCGGTCTCCGCCGGAGCGGGCCACCGGAGTGGACTTGGAGCGACCGTGGCTGACAATCCGATGAAGCATGTTACCGGATCTCATAGTAAGGTGCAAAGAAACCAAGCCTTATACTAGAAGAGAGCCCGGGACCTCTAAAGTCAGCAGTCCTGGATACTAGAGTACTTGTAACAGGGTAGTGAAGTACGTAAACTTAGGGTACATTACCAGGCTAAGCCACGCGGAGCTTCTCTACCCCAGGATTCAAATACCACTTCTCCAGAGCAGGTCCTTAGGGGTCCGGACCGCCTTCCAGCTAGAAGGGGTGTCTTTACCTGACCACAAGCCAGCAACTTAACTTGGATTGTTAGCAATAAGGGAAACTCCGGTCAAGAGAAAAGAATAGTTAAACCAAGGCGAATAAATGTAATCAGGGTGGAGCCTAGGCAAAACTGAGGAGGAAAATCTCCTTTATTATTGTGGTTGTCACGGTATACATCGGAGGTCGGGATTACGAGGACGGACCTCCACCGCTCCGGACCGCTTTTGCCTGTTTGTGTGATAGGGCCAGAGGTCGGGTTTACAAGGTCGGACCTTGACCGCTCTGGACACACACGTAGACACCACGCTATTACAAAGGAGAAAATCTCTCATTCCTTTCTTAGGAGTAACCTACGGCTGCATGCTATACAGCGTGTTCTTCTTCGGAGGTGAAGGCGCCCTGAACGTGCCTGAACCGCATCATCCAGCATCACCTCGGGAGCTCGGGGGACCCCTCCTTGCCTAAGAGCTGTCACATGCTTACATGGCATGAGACAAATTCTTTGGCTTTGAATGGAAGAGGCCCCCTCCCCCTGCCGTCGCCGTTGCCGATGGAAACCAGAGCCCTTGCGCAGCAGATGGACCGGTGCGACGCGTGGAGAAGTGCGGTCGTTCGCCGGCTTGTCCTTGGTGCTAGCGCCAGGGGCCCCCGCACGAGGAGGCGGGGTCCTGTCTGCAGCAGCACCGAGCAACGCTGAGGTGGATCTCCGGCGCTGGAGACGGCGGGACGACACGGTCAACTTCCTCCGGGATGGCCGTCGGCTCCAGGCTCCATGTTGAGAGAAAGCCTTGAGCCGACACCATGCCACCGCTGAGGAGGCGTGGCCGTTGCTTGAGAGAAAACCTTGAGTCGACGTAGGAGCAGCGGCGCGCAGCGGCGCCTCCGCTGTGCGTTGCTACGCCGGCTCTGAGGTGTCGCGGTGGCGACACACAGCAGGCGCCGCTGCCGTGCGCCGCCGCACCGAGGGCGTCGGAGTGCCGGTGCCATAGCATGCGGAGTGAGTGTGCCTTCCTTCATCTTCAAGTTCGCCGTTGCAGAGGGAGAACACAGCCTAGAGGCCTGAAGATCCAGCCAACGCCTGTCGTCCCCACGGACGGCGCCAAAATGTTGTGGGGATTTTTAGGGGTACCCACAGCCGGGTGGCGGAGCGCACCCGCCTATTCCCAGTGAGGGAGTACTCGGGGAAGTACTAGGCGATGGGGCTGGATCTTCGCTGAGACAAGGACTCAAGAACACTCGATTTAGAGTGGTTCGGGCCGCCGGAGCGTAATACCCTACGTCCACTGGGAGATGTATTGTCTCGGTTGTGTGAATGAACCTATCCTCTGCTGGCCTTGGCTCTTGCCCAGCCTGAGGTTTTCTAGCGGCGCTCCCTCCTTTTATAGATCAAGGGGGAGCGGATACATAGGACGTCGATGCCCCGACAGGTGGGCCCAACGTGAATGCGGCTACAGTGGTAGCGAATCTTTCCTTCGATATGCGTACTGCTGCTCTCCTGTCACAGGGGTCTTCTCTTGTTCCGTCAGCTAGGTGCCCGTTGGAGTAGCGTAGCTTGCGGCGTGGCCTGCTGAGGCTATTATGTAGCGTCATAATGGGTGAAGCCGAGCCGTCGTATCCGACTGTTACGGCAGACTGGCAGACGCGGCATGGGCGGCGCCATCGGCTCCACTGCCTTGGTAATACGCGATCAATAGTGCCCCCTGGTCAGTCAAACGCCTCGGCTTCCACTATATCAAAGTGGATGTCCACCTACTGCAATGAATGCGAAGGTAGGTGGACCTCAATATGGAGACCAAGGACTTCATACACGTGTCGGCCCCGGACCGCCCTGAGGCGGGGCGTCCAAACTTTCCCTTCGAGAGGGGTCCGGTTGCTATCCAGGACCCTATGAGGGGTCCGGGACCCCGCGGGGGTCTGGATTCCTTGGGAGGTCCGGAGCCCTGGCTGCTTGCGCTTGAGCGCCTGTTTTTCCTGGGACACGTGGCGTTCCCAGACCTTCCCCGGCCGCGGAACAGGTCCGGACCTTTGTCGGGAGGACAGGACTTCGGACTGCAGGGGTCCGGCTGTTTGGTTGTAGTCAAGGATGACTACTAAGGCTCTTGCCTAGTCACAGCAAGAGGGGGTACCCCAGTCCTGGGGTACCGACACTGCACAAACTCATTAGTCACAATAATGGTTGTCATTAATCACCGAAACATACCTAGAGGGCCTAGATGCTTACACTAGTATTTGCACCTGCTAAGCAATCGTAACAAACATAGAGTAATAATTCATGATAATCATTTCCAATCATCACTTAAATTCCATATAGCATTACTACGATGCGGTGCTGCGATCAAGGTGCTCATATCCGAGAGCGACTGACGGCGAATCGATCCGCTTTAACCTTGCAAGGTGAACCTAACCAACACGGCACGCGTATGCCCCGTCGGACCACACGCACCAACCATTCCCCTCCCCGCCTCGAACTACAGGAACCAGCCCAATGACATATGGTCGGCCGAGCTCAACGTGAGACCACCAAAAGTAAACATATGCATCCCCAATTCTCCGCGACTACTCAACCACCCCAGGAATTGGGTGCGGGTTCCTGTACTTTCGAAGCAAGGCAGTACTCGGCTTACCCTAGCTCTTAGTAGAATGGTTCATAGAGAGATGATTGACCCAAAAGAAATCGATTTAAACACCCTAGATCGATCAATCTCTTTTTGCCCTAGCTCTTAGTACCTTGAGCAAGCTCTCCTTGCAAGAAAACTCAAAAACGAAGCCACCCCTTGGTGGAATACCTGGAGAAGATGATCCCCCACGCTGATTTCAGCTTCTTTGGTCTTGGGATTGATTTGGGATGGGGATTTTTGAGTTCTAGAGTTTGCGGAGAGAGAGGGCTCTTGAGGGAGTGAGAGGGAGAGAGAGTAACGAGAGAGAGTGAGAGTGAGAGTGAGAGTGAGAGTGAGCTGTGAGAGATGAGTTAGTTTTAATGGTTGTGGGGCTCAGATGGAAAAACTTAGATGATTTAGAAACTCCATGTCCGGAGTATCCGGGCCTACGGCCGGAATATCCGGGCAGGGTGTTACAGTTGTCTCCTTTTGTATTGATGCGTCCGTCGATTTGTTTCTAAGTTCTAACCCGTGGATGACAAAATCAATTGGAAAATGATATGCATGTTAGAAGAAAAAAAATCAATTGAAATAAAAGAATATGCAACCATCAGAAAACTGCAATACAGCAGATGGAAGGCGCATGTACTGATGTAACATGGCAAGAAAAAAATCTAATAACAAAATCAATAAATTATTTTTAAAAAAAACACTATACATATGTAAATACTCACATACACACACACTCATTCCTATGTATACATGCATATAATTCTACATTTACGAACACCGTACCTTCGATATATTAGACCGACAGATCTTGAGCTCGACAAAGTTACCACTTACCACAGGCGTCTTGTAATCAGCAGTCACACTACCTACCACTAGAATAATAGCACCGTTAGAACATCTCCAGTAATATAAGATACCTACTTCAGCCTTTACTCAAAAATTAGGAGCTAAAAATAAAAATAAAAAAACTCACTCTAGCAGACCCAAGAGTATGGAGGCACCCAAATCACCTCTCGCTCCTGCCACGGAAAAATCGAGCGCCTTGAGTTGCCGTCGCTGGATGCAGGTTGCAGCGGCCAAGCCGTGCAAGTGAAACGAGAGCTGTGTGTGGCTGGAAAGGAAGCCCAAACTACCCCGGGACAGGTTGTGGAGGCCCATTAGACCCTCCCGCGCTGCTGCTGCTGCTGTTGCCGGCTTGCCGCTGCTTCATGTGCATCATCATTTTTGTCAGGGAAAAAAATGAATGTGACGCAATATATATAATGCAAGTACAGTGACGAAAACTGACGGGCACCTAAAAACTAGTCCCAAATTACTGGTCATTTTAGTTTTCTTAATTTATAGACTTTGCTACGTATCTACATATATATTGTATCTAGATGTATAATAAAATGTATAAATCCAACAAAATCAAATAAGTAATAATTTAGGAAGAAGGGAGTAAAAGTAACGTGGGGTCATCATCACTAGCTAGCCATTTGCGCACGCTACATTATATGTATGTGCTCCGTGTACCGCACATATATATGATACAAACAATTATTATTATTAATTAAGGACCGTCGACTGTATGTACCATGAACGAACAAGTAGCTAGCAGCTCGATAGTTGGAGAGAACGAGTCGTCCTTCCTTTCTTAATTTCGGCTCAGCCTCCTGATATTGTGTTGATGACCTGTAGTACTATTACAGTACGCTAATAATAATTAAGACCGTACCGGCCGGCCGGGAGCTCGTGATGATTATTGGATGAAGATCGATGTGATTAATTAGCGCAATCATATCCACGAGGCAAATAATGACAACAAATTATTGTGTGGTGTGGATACTAGTCTCGATCCACCACGTATATATGTATATATGTACGCACGGATCGAGCTGCTGATGACCAGATACATTATATTGTGTGGTGGATACTATAAAAGATATGTATTAGGTTTGTTTTAAGTTAAATTTAACTAATTTTGATCAAATCAATAGAAAAATAGAGTCACGACTATTCTGACCAACATATATTTCGCGGTGGATTCAATAATGAAACAAATTCGGCATTGTAAATATTGTTATTATTTTTTATATATAAATTTGGTAGTTTGACTGTAACACAACGTGTAAATTAAAACACCCACCTAATTTAAGAATCGTTAGTTCATCTTGGAAGCAGCCGGTAACAATAAAAAGTTATAGCTAGTGTGTGATTCTCGTAATCGTTCCCACGCATGCAATTATTGGACTCCACAAAATATATACTATTACCTACGTCATGTATGTAACTGAGACCGATGAACTGACTGTTGTCGTTCAAGCAATTATATACTATTAATCTGTCGCTACTCATCCAAAGTTTATCTATCTTCACCTTGTTTATTATCATTTTCCTTTTCTTGATTAGACGGCTGCTTTTATTTGGTCTCGAACCCCACATTTTCGGTGATCTAGCTGAATGATTGCAAAAATAAAGGCCTCTATTTAAAATGGAGATTTAAAGGAGACTTGCATTATTCGTCCTGTAGTACATATATAGGTGGTTAATAACCTCCCTTTCTTTCTCCTTTTTTTTATTTGCACTTCTCAGACTGGATAATTTGTTGATCACCGTTCATCAGACTGGCTGCGAGACAACCAACCATCCATCCATGTCCAGCGACAACCGACGACCCATGAGGAGGCTATTCCTTGGTTGTCAGGAGTTTCACTGTTGCAGATTCCCCGTTGTTTCACTGAAAAAACATGCATGCATGAGTGCATCCAGAGCATGTGGGCACGCATGGATCCGTACCCGTCACGGCCATGAGTGATGAATGAGCTCGCGAGCGACGACGGAGCGGGACGTCCGGTGAGATCTCGATCGCGAATCATCAATCATGCTGCACGCCGGGCGGGCAGGCAGTACGACGGCGTGGTGGCATGGCAGTGGCACTGGCACTCGGTGTGTCAATCCGTACCTCTCGTCCTCTCACCCCTTGTGGGACCCACCCACCAGCTTCAGCTTGTCCATTTCTCTCTTCAGTTTCTCCAGGGAAGGGAATTACCATGTGGAGGCAGTTGGAACTTGGAATTGGACTATTCCAATTCCAATCCAGACAACATGTCCTCCTCCCCTTCCGTCTTCCTCTTCCCCACCTCACTTTTATCTTTTGCTGCCCGCCGCTATAATTGCCAGCCGGCTTGCTTGGTTGGTATATCGCCAGGGCCACCATTCCACCAAGCTCTTCCCCTTGCTCAGCACTTCAGCAGTCAGCAGCGGCCTCCCCATCAGAAGCCTAGCTAGCAGCTCTTCCTCGCCCCAACAGCCGTTTCCCAGATCTTTTTCAGCACCGGCACTCCACCAGGGCACAGCAAGGGCATCTACTCTGCACTTCGCCTGATCCAGTCCAACCGGAGAGGGTGTAAGAGCTCCTCTGCCTCTTCTCTTCCGTGTTTCCCTTTTCTTCCTGTTTCTAGTATGCAGCGATGTGAGCTTCTCCTTTTCGGTCCAACTTCTCGGTGCTTTGCTGAAGGGAATGTCCAGCCTACAGTGGCTTCAGGCCCCTATTGTTTTCCCCTATTGAGTGGGGAAGCCGTTCAACCTTGTATTTCTAGCATGCAAATTTTTATCGGGGGCTATTGGCCCAGCTTCTTCAACCTCCATTGTTCCTGCTAGTTTTTTTTTAAAAAAAATCTCTTTCCCCTACCTTAAAAGAAATCACTTTCTTCCCTGTTTGAGATGAGAGCCCTGGCTGCAAGTTTCATGTTCTTGGGCTGCCCGATTGCTGGAATGGAATATGCCCACGAGCAGCCCCTCACATGTTGTGTTATGCTTTTCTGAATGGATGACTGAATATTCAATTCCTATCTTTTCTGCAGCCCCCTCGTGGCTGATTGGCATTTATTCTTTCCAGATCCCAAGAATGGTCTAACTTCTCTTTGACTTCCAATTCGATTCCTGTTCTAGGTGAGAGAGGGAAAAAAAAACTAGTTTTTGGATCTCACAGGATGTTTTCTGCCAACCCAACTGATTGAGCCGTTCACCAATTTTCTGACTTAGCATGTGGTAGGGAATAACAAACAAACTGAACCAGCAGCTGTTCGCCAGTCGTGGATTTGCATTTGGCCATGCCCATAAAATTTACAGATCAGTGATGATTGATTGGAGATAAGAAATGAGACGTGAATCTATCACACGTCCTAACTGAACTCGTGTAATGACTGGTGCTTAGTTAATTTCAGAAATTTATGCAGCTAGACAAGTATCAGCATGTCATTTTTTTTTCAATTTTTATCTTGAGCTGTAATAATATGGGTAAAATTTTCCACACAGGACAGGGAAACCATTGGACTCTGCATAGAAGCTTCCTGATATTTCTAAGGGACGATAAGGAAGGGAATGAGTACAACCAAGGTGAAGAGACGTGTGGGGAAGTATGAGCTCGGTCGGACCATAGGTGAAGGCACATTCGCAAAGGTCAGGTTCGCGAAGGACACTGAGACAGGCGAACCTGTAGCTATCAAGATCATAGATAAGGAGAAGGTCCTCAAGCACAAGATGGTTGAGCAGGTCACTTTCGATTACACTTTGAATTATTGCTGCATTTTTCAATATTTGGTGATATTTCACATCTCGAAGATTGTGGCCCCTTCCTTCAGAATCCGTCCCCCCTTTAGTGTATTTACTTTTGAATGATTTATGAGCTTGGCAACTTTGTTCAGCATTGAATTAATACCTTCTTGTGGAAGTAATTTGTTGTTGATGAAAAAACTACATGGTCGAGTGCAGATTAAGCGGGAAATTTCAACAATGAAGTTGATCAAGCATCCTAATGTTGTTCGCATATATGAGGTACCTTTCTTGATCTTAAATGCATCAGAAAAGAGCCAAGTCAATAAATTCCTAACATAATCATTTAGCACGCCTATTTTCTTTTCACTGGGAGCAGTCAATTGCTGATATTTGACAAATCAATGTTTCATTAATCTTTAGGTGATGGGAAGTAAAACAAAGATATACATTGTGTTAGAATTTGCTACAGGTGGTGAGCTCTTTGACATAATTGTAAGTGATATGCACGTCCATTCCGGTTCATGCTGTTTCTGCTATACCCACTGCCTTACTTCACTATTTCAGTGTCCGCAAAGTTCAATTCATCGCTGACAAATTTTAACTAAAGTTAAACTTTTAATGTTCCTGTCATAAAGGCTAACCATGGTCGAATGAGGGAAGATGAGGCAAGGAGGTATTTCCAACAATTAATCAATGCAGTTGATTATTGTCATAGCAGGGGTGTGTACCACCGGGATCTAAAAGTGAGTTCATTTTCTTTGTATGATTTTTTTCTGTAATCAAGAAATCTATTTCAGAATCTAAACTAAGATACTCGCAGCCTGAAAATTTACTGCTCGATTCGTATGGAAACCTGAAGGTCTCCGACTTTGGGCTGAGCGCTCTATCTCAGCAGATCAAGGTAATGACTTCTTGCCTACATGCATCTAATTTAGCAATGGGTACTTGAGTACGAGAGGGTAAAATTGACACTTTCTGCATCAGCATGTTTTTAAGCATGTTTCTTCTCTCTTCTATCTTGTTCAGGATGATGGATTGCTGCATACAACTTGTGGAACTCCGAACTACGTTGCACCAGAGGTAATGCCATAAAAAAAAACTGCACAAACTGAACCAATAAAATAATGGATGCCATGGCAATTACCATTTCATTAGGAACGCAATGATATAAATATTTCTACCAACTTAATTGTAGGTCCTTGAAGATCAAGGTTATGACGGCGCAATGGCTGATTTGTGGTCATGTGGAGTTATCCTGTTTGTTCTGCTAGCAGGGTATTTGCCTTTTGAGGACTCTAATCTTATGATGTTGTATAAGAAAGTGAGCATTTCAAGGCTTTTAGATTACTGCAGCGGTCTTGTTTATTCACGCTTATTTGACTTTACCTGGTATTCCTTGCAGATATCAAATGCAGAATTTACATTTCCACCGTGGACGTCTTTTCCTGCGAAGAGGTTGTTAACAAGAATCCTTGATCCAAATCCAATGACGGTATGCCAGATCACAAAAGCTGCTTGAAAAGAAAAATACTAGCGAAATAATCTTATGTTAATGGAAATATGGAATAGAACAATTCTGTAGTCACCATACAAATGCATCACCTAGTAAGCTGATAGATAACTGATATCATTGATAAGGATCAACGAAATGATATTCCCACTGATCAAGAGTTTGTCGTGTAAGTCAGATTGACACAAATGTACTTACTAGTACGCAAACGGCCACTATGAGATGCAGTTGAGGGGAAAAAAAATCTTTTAGGAAAGGTATAGGCAATTCATATAACCATATTCAAAATGATACCCTTTGTGTGTGTAAAGAATTGCAACTTCCAGTCAAAAAGAAAGAGACAAAGCTGGATTATCGTTCATCTTCAACTTGAGTGTGTGCCAACTCTGCTTTCAAAATGAATGGGCCTTCATAATTCTCTTGATCCATAACATTAGGCTCATCATTTGGTAAACCATGGCAGAGAATAACAATCCCTGAAATATTAGAGGATGAGTGGTTCAAAAAGGGCTACAAGCGCCCCGAATTTGACGAAAAATATGACACCACATTGGATGATGTGGATGCTGTCTTCAATGATTCAGAAGTAAGTAATTGGTGCGTTTCTATTTTCTGTCTCATGCATAATGTCACGGATTTTAGTTACCAACTAGTTTTACTAATGTTATCTGCCATCATTCAGGAGCACCACGTGACAGAAAAGAAAGAAGAAGAGCCAGTAGCTCTGAATGCATTTGAACTGATTTCAATGTCAGCAGGCCTAAATCTTGGAAACTTATTCGACTCAGAGCAGGTACTGGATCTGGATGTTCCTGACTCGTCTGTAGTAACCTAGAACATTGAAAATGCAATGTGTGGTTGCTTAAATCATCATGATTTTTCAAAGGACAATGCCTCGAAACTGTGACATGCACTTGCATTTCCTTTCTAACAGCTAATAAAGGTCAAGTCAATTACATAATTATAATGCATTGTGCAAGCTAATACTCTATATGCCTATGCGATTAGAACATTGGTTTTGGAAATTTTACATTTTTTCGCAATTTAGGATCATCATTCTTCTATACTTTTTACTTATATTTGTAATAATTTGTGTTTGCAGGAATTCAAAAGAGAAACAAGGTTCACCTCAAAATGTCCACCCAAGGAAATTGTCCGCAAGATTGAGGAAGCAGCAAAACCTCTAGGATTTGATGTTCAGAAGAAAAATTACAAGGTTCCTTCCCACAACTCTATGATAACTGATTATCTGAATATTTTCCTTAAGTTTTTAAACTTCTCAATAATGTATACAAACTTTAGATAGATCTTTATGCATTCTGTCTTATTGTGTGACCAGTTGAGGCTCGAAAAGGTGAAAGCAGGGAGGAAAGGAAACCTCAATGTTGCTACTGAGGTAATGCGAGAAAACAAAATAAAAATCTGAACTGCAATCTTTTTTTAAGTAAACTTCATCTGCCTAACATATATTATGCATTTTGGTTCAGATACTACAAGTCGCACCCTCTCTTCATATGGTAGAAGTTCGAAAAGCAAAAGGCGACACTCTGGAATTCCATAAAGTAACTACCATATACACAAAGATCATGCTTATAAAAGAAACATATCTATTCATGAAGCTGAGCCATTGGTTGGAGAAGTGGATTAATTCCTATACTTAGGCTTCTTTAACCACCAGCAGTTTGGATTCACTAAGATAGAGAGATTCTCAACTTATATTTGCTCTTCAACAATATATGGTACTTATACGTGTAAACTGTAACTTTCTGCAGTTCTTCAAGAACCTTTCCAAGACCTTAAAGGATGTTGTCTGGAAATCTGAGGATCTGCAAATGCAACCTGCTGCTTAGCAGAACCTCAGGAGAGGAAGGATGGAAAAGTATTTGTGTCTCATTCTTCCAAGCAGATTCCATTTTGGTAGCCTACTAGCCTGGATCAGCAAATCTGTTCTCCGAATAATATATGTAATGGTGTGTGGCCCGGCAAATTGTGCTGGTCCTCCACTACTGTTGTAAATGCAGCATTTTGAGAGGTAATTGCTTGCTGTAGACTGTAGTTGGAGTGAAGCTTGTTCAGTAGATTTTGTCAGTATGTGAGCTTTGTAAATCCATGTATGCCTATGAATCATGTTGAAACATAATGCACAAAATCTGCGAAATGAAGCCAAGTATGGTTTTTGCATCCTTGCCCTTGATATGTTGCCCCCATTTTCTGACTAGTACTGAACAGAAGAGCTTAAGCAGGTTTTCATTGTTTCAAGAAAAACCTGGCAAGTTAATTGGGAACTCACGTTGGTTACCATTTCAATTTTTTCCCATTTACAATGTGGATTTTGTTACATTTCACTCAGCTGTCAGCAAGAAATGAGGGTGGCAGAGTGAGTTTCAGAGGATTGTACAGGAGGGGCAGGTACTCTTGGCGTGATCCGAGTCACTCCCATGGCCTTCCATCTCCTGGTGCCTTCGCCTGCACAATGAATGACCCAAGAACCCAACATAAGGGTCAGGTTTAGGCTTCAGATGAAAATCATGCATGAGTAGTTCTTTCAGCTGAAGTTTGATCCATGAGTGTACTGCTACTTTCAAACTGCACTGATGAACTTTCAAGGCCCAATGCAATGCAAGTAGGTGCATTTGTTGAGTACCGTCTGCGTTTAACTTGGCGGCCCATTTGCAAGATCCGAAATGCAAGAACCCAGCGACAGACGCGGTATCCGTTTTTCAGGAGCGACGGCATGGCCGGTTCCTCTGACTCCAATTCGAGCCTAATCGATTAATTGAGCAGGCACCTATCAATACCTAGTTTGATATATCAATCAACGATGAATCTTTATGCTAATCTACGCGAGGGACGCAATGCAATGAAAAAAAGTAAAAAAAAAAAGAGGAGAGATCTTTGAATTTGGATGGTGACTCACTTGGCCAGCATGACCTTTGCGAACTCGGTGTAGTTGATCTGGCCGTCGCCGTCGACGTCGGCCTCGCGGAGCATCTCGGCGAGCTCCTCGTCGGAGAGGCGCTCGCCGAGGTTCTGGAGGACGTGGCGGAGCTCGTCGCGGGAGATGAAGCCGTTCTGGTCCTGGTCGAAGACGCGGAAGGCCTCGCGGAGCTCTTCCTCGTCGGCGCCGCTGGCCTCGCGCATCTGGCGCGCCAGGAGGGTCAGGAACTCCTGGAAGTCGATGGCGCCGCTGCCGTCGGCGTCCACCTCCTTCACCATCTCCTGCAGCTCCTCCTCCGTCGGGCTCTGCCCCAGCGAACGCATCACCGTGCCCAGCTCCTTGCTCGTGATCGTCCCTGCATTGATCAATTTGTGCCTCATCAACTCTCAATTGCAATTGCAATTCATTGATGAACAATGCGATTCGGCCATGGCCCTGCATACCGTCGCCATCTTTGTCGAAGAGGCTGAAGGCCTCCCGGAACTCCTCGATCTGCTGCTTGGACAGTTGTTGCTCCACCTCGTCCATTCTTCCTCTCTCGATCGATTCAATGGGCTGCTGATCGATCTCTTAACTCCGTTGGAGAAACCACATGATCGATGGACGACGCGTTTTGTGCCCTCGATCACAAATTCACAAGCCACGATGGATGCAGACTAATTTGTGTGCCTAAATCGCGGGAAGGGTAAAGGTGTATTCCCCTATCTAGTTTGTGCCTTCTTTCCTCTGTTCTTCTGCTCTTGCGTTGGCCAAAATAAGGAGTCTGGGCGAATTATATAACCTGCTCGGAAATACTTTTTTAAAATTTTATCTTGCCAAACTTATAAAACTTTGATTCTCAGTGACTTCTAAAACATTTAATTCGAAATCATTACCTGAAATCTCTTTTTTTCCAATCTTTTCATTATGCTTTGATTTGAATACTCCCTCCGATTTTTTTTAAATGACGTTAGGACATCAACCTTTAGCTTATTTGTAGTGTAAAGTTTTGTCTGAAACGTCAAATATTAAGATATGGAGGTAGTATTATTTAATAAAAAGAATATCTGTATATTTAATTTTCTGCAAAGGGAGCACAGAATATACGCAGCAGCAATGGAGCGGAGCATATCTAAATGGGCTGCTGCCAAATTTTCAAAAACGAACAAAGCCGGTATCAGACGCCGACCACGCTCTACAAAGATCCTTCCAGCCTGCCAATCTGCCTAAGTGAGCCATAACAAATCAGATTCCTACTTTCAGAAACATTTCTGTGGAATAACATCTAACAAATCATGCATCATGGCAAGCTTTGTCTTTGTAGCCTCAGCACCAATAGCACCTTAGGTTGCTCTGCTAGCTGTGAAAAGGAAGCACTTTCTGCTTCAACGCCACAGTATCGACTGATATATATGCTGTGCCACCATTAGACTACATAGCAAAAACTGTGCACATCACATCTTTATCTATATAGCATAGAATGTCAGCCAAACAAAATTTATCATCCTCATCCGCTCAACACAAATGGCCGGCAGCTAAACAGGGATACTACTGGATACATCTATGACTCAGCAGATGCCATGGTTGCATCAGTGTTGCCAGGAATAGTTGTATCAATGTTGCTGGGCATCAACACATTAAAGCCGTCAATTGCTGTAGATATTATCATTGAGGGTATCTGCGGGTGCCAATGCAGTTCTTTCAAGTCTTTTTGGCCCTGCTCATAGAAACAGTCAGTCATGTATCACTCTTTACAAGCAATAGAACTGTGCAAGAAAAATGATACAGCCACTAAAGATGAGGCCACAAGGTCAGTTTCGAATCCCATCATGATCAAATGAGAGAACAAGTTAATAGTACTACCTGATGAACAAAGAGAAGTTGTGGGGGTAGATCTTCAGGTGCATTCGCCTGCTCCTTCATCTTTGCTCTGAACTCAGCCTCCTCTTCTGCATCTCTTTCCAGTGAAAGGTCCCAAATTCTATGTCCAGACAATTCATGAGAAATACTGGGAAAAACACTTTGACAGTCCAGTGTATTTAAGACATGAATGAGAAGGGAAGGAGGGAGTATTACGTGAGTTGATGATCTTCAGACGTTACAGCTAGTGATGCCGCTTCATGTGGACTCCACTCAATAGATGTAACTGCTTTCTTGTGATACTCAAAATGCGCTACCAATGAGTCCTCCTGCCAGTACGATAGAGAGTATAAGGGAAAAAAGATTCACAAACAAAACTAAAAAAGTACAAAACTAGAATTACTATAACCAGTATGAATATGCCTAGATAAACTGGGCAATACGACAACGGTACAAGCACGGTAGCAAGCTGGACTGATTTGTGCACAGTGCACTGTTTGCTCATTTTCTAATATCTTCAGAACACCCATTCATGTGCAATTGTCATTCCACATATTGCATAGACCATAGAGGCAAACAGAACCCCAACTTAAAGCAAATTATAGAAACACAAATTAAGGAAAATGTCAAGTTGGCTACATCCGAAACTCACAAGCATAGAAATTATGATATATCAAGAAGGAATACCTGAATTGATCTGAGATCACGAACTGAGAAACTGCCATCATCACACCCTGAAGCTATCATGGAGCTAGCAAGCCTGATAATGCAAGTCAAAATGTGTGTAAAATATTATGAAGCAGAAGTTGTAGTACTAGTAAACTCAAGAATTTTCCGCTGCACATACCTATTCCATGAGATAACATTCACATCGGCCATATGAGCTTTTATAGAAATACAAGGTTTCTTCCCTGTACGTATATCCCATATCGCTATCGTACCATCCACAGAACAAGAGGCAAATACGTCAGCTTCCGTGGGACTCCACTGCAAGGATATTAGTTATAATAGTTGAGACAATCACATTCAAGGAAACATATTAATAACATGATACATCATTCAGTGGCATGCCTGTAGATCTTCAACACTTGCAGTGTGTCCAACAAATGGATTTGCATCTACGTTCCAGTTGTTCTGAGTTGGCTCCCACAGGTGAATGCACTTATTGCAGTCGCCTGCATAGAAAAAGCATTAAATTATTCCATGAAAATATCTATACACCAAATTAAATGGCATATGGACATGGAATAGAATAGAGGGATAATGCTTTGAGTTCTCAGACTATGGAAACATTTTAGATGACAAACATTGTGAAATGCACAAAATCAGGTACACACCAGAAACAAGTCTTCCAGTAACAAGCGGACTCCAATCAATTGCATATCCCTCATCTTTATGGCCACTAAATACTTTCAGAGGCAAGTGTTTGTTGATTATGTCATCTTCTTTGGGTGCAGGCGCCCCTGACTCTGCTTCAGCTAAGGAATTAAGGTAGGAGCTGAAGTCCCACACCTGCATATTTAGCAGTCGGGTAACAGTTGGCAATGCATAAAAAACAAGTCAATATGGTGCATTCAGTTTCAGGGCCTGTTTTCAAAAGGTAATGCGATATATAGAATTGATATACAGGTTTAGGTTGCCAGCGACCAAAATAACTAAAAAACAACAAATGTGAGGTAAGAATTAAATTACCTGAACATGACCAGTATCTCCCCACGTAGCACATAGATGTGGTTTTTGAGTCATTGAGCGTATCCGATTTACACTACCCGCATGAGCCACCTTTTTTAGCTGATACATTGAAATGTAGCAACAGAACACATCACAAGCTGTATATCAACGTAGCTTGCACGAGACTGAAAAAACTTGAGTTTTGTGGCCAAGTAGAGTTATGATATCGATTAAAAAACACACATGTAGAATGGGCTTTGTATCCTCATTAATTTCTTCGTCTTCTTCGTCGCTGCTGCTGTCACTATCCGCATTCGTGTCACCATCAACTGTTGAAGCTGGTATAGGTTCCCGCTTCTTCCCCCTTATGTTAGAAAGCTTGAAAATGCCAATATAATTTGATGAAGCCTTCTCAGCCTGAAGAACAGTTTAGCTCCAAACTCAGAGAGACAAACTAAAAGTTTAATGATTATAGTATTCCGAACAATCAAGCCATTCCTTTAAGCTGAATGCCATAGCAAGATTCAAGAAAGTTGCTAAATTTAGGCTTAAATTAATTAACCTTCTAACACCAAATTCGATCACTAGCAACCAATTACAATCTCTAGCAAGAATCATGATATTAAATGCCTGTGAATGCACACAATATGTTTCTGGTACGTTCCCCGTTTTTAGCTTAGAGTCAGCAAATGCACACTGCTTAAAGGAAAAACATATTAACAAGAACATAAATACAAATAGGCAATATCATAGCATGTTCCCATGATATTCTCTGTAAATTTTAATTAAAATTAAAATACAGAAGAATAGGTGCATAGAACAAAACAAATGTTCCTGTAGAAAGTATGATTCAGGATTTTAAAAAAAAAAACTATGTGATAGAAATGAAGTCAAGCTTTGCCAGTAACAATGATTAGGTTTTGAAGGCGTACGAAACCTGGGTTCCAGCAACACCATATAATGCATGGGGGAACTCTGATCGTATGAGTCCAAGTTGATCGCGCACAATATCAAAACTGCAATGGAAGGTTATTCATTGAGAACGGATCATATATTGTCCTTAAGTAGCACGAAAAAAAACGATGCCACATGCTGAGAAACATTACCTCAAGCAAGACCAGCCAATGTCGAACCCTCGGAGATAATTGTAAGCCTCAGGATCAAACTGGAGTTCCTCCCCATCTTCCAGTGTATCTACACCCGGTTGCCAGACCTAAAACGAAGTACTAACTAGTTGGGTATAGGTTGCACGCTCAAACAGTATGCATAATCATCTAAAAAAGGGGAAAAACTAAAAAAAGACTCCTAAGCAGAAAGGCGATTGATTTAGGAGTAACTTTGCGAGCAAACATCACTATTCTGGCTGTGTGAAAGAAAAGGGTAGGATATTCCTTCCTCACCTTGGCCGGACCAGAGGCAACCGCAGGATTAGATGACGAGGAAGCTTCAACTTTCTTCAGATCATTAATACAGCAGAATTAGGCATGTGAACAAAGAACATACTGAAACAACTGAAGGAAGACACATCAATCAGGACTCCAGAAATAATGTCCTGTATGGTACCTTGGCCTTCTTGGATTTGGCCTTCTTGGCCTTCTTGATGGTGCGACCCATGAGTGGAACAACTTTTTCAGAATAGAACTCGGCGGAGGTGGGTGGTCGCCGGCGGCGGAGCTGTGACTGCAGGGGACGGGGAGGAGAGCAGCGGAGGAGGGGCGGTGGTCGGCAACTTGGGTATAGCGGGTTTTGGCGGCGGCCGCCGTGCCCCCAAGCGGCCAAGCCCCAGGGTTTCGGCAGCAAAGCTTCTCCATTACCAATATTGGGCTGGGCCGAGAATGTTATAATGGGCCGTGTGGGCATTGCTTAGTGGACAGTCATTCCAGCCCAGGAATTTTTTCAGAGAATTCCAGCCCATGAAATTTAAAAGGTTGCTCCATTTCCTTTCCTGATGAAAAATAAATTGTGGAGTTTGCTCCATCTCTGTCTATGTCTAGTGCCTTAATACCATCCTGTTTAATGTGGACCTGAATGTTCATATTTAGAGATAGTATATTTATGTTGTTTATGAAACTTACTTTATAATAAATAAACCTTTCGTTTAGGATCGTATGGTTTTATTAATATTGCTGGTCAAAGTTAGAAAAAAATTGACTTAGCATAACTGCAAGTCTGCAACTACATGAACTTATACAGAGAAAACATAAGACTGGATGAATTTGAGAGACTGGAATCAGGTTGATGGCTAATAGATATGGGAGTAATTATGTGGAATACATTGTCAATATAAGCGGTACTTTTACTCTTTAGCAAGAAAACGTATAAGCAGAAAATCAGTAACAATGGCATTTGGCATGTTATCATCATGTCACAAAGGTAATGAAGGTTGAAGACCACGCTGACACAAATCATAGAGAATCACAGGGCGGGAATGGCGGCGGGCTCCTCCTGCTGGCAGAGGAACGGCGCGTCGACATTGGCGTCGCTGCAGTAGAGGCAGGGGTGCTGCTCGAACCCCTGCTCCCGGAGCAGCTCCCTGGCCCGGCTCACCACCTCCCGGTTGCTCAGCGGCGCCGGGTGCGCCGCCAGCACGGCCTGCACCGCGCTGCTGAACGCGCCGCACGCCTTGCCACCGTCGGCCGCCACGTCCGCGGACGTCTCGTCCGTCTGGCACCCGCTCAGGAGGATGCCGCCGTCGGGGCTCGGCGTCGGCGTGTCGTGGTGGCGGAACTTGGCGCTGGCGTCGGCGCCGAAGAGCGCGAGGAGGTGGTCGGCGACGTGGTGGGACGCGTCGACGCCCGAGGAGCCGGAGAGGTGGCCGACGACGGTGGCGTACGGGAGGAAGCGGCCGCGGACGGCGCGCGTGGTGGCAGTGGCACCGTCGGCGAGGTCGGTGACGGCGGCGGGGCCGATCTGCTCCTTCTCCTGGTCGATGAGGCCGCCGCTGTGGCACGAGTCGGAGACCATGGTGAAGGTCGCGCCCTGCGGCACCAGGTCCACCAGCTGCCGGAAGTCCACGTCCGTGGTGAGGTTGAAGTCGCAGGGGACGATGGCCTCGTCCAGCTGGCGCGCGTCGTGGCCGTGGCTGTGCGGGACGAGCGTGCCGTGGCCGCTGTAGTGGAAGAAGAGCACGTCCCCGGGCGCGGCGCGGGCCACCATGTCGGCGAGCGCGCGCTTAATGTTGGCGCCGGTGGGGAGCACGGCGGCGCTGCGGTCGTCGTCGGTGAGCACGGCGATGTCGCCGGGCGCGAAGCCCAAGCGGGCGACGAGGGTGTCGCGCATGGCGAGGACGTCGTTGATGCAGCCTCGCAGCTCGTGGGGCGTGCCGGCGTAGTTGCAGCCGACCAAGGTAGCAAGCATCTGCTTCGGAAGACCCTCCATTGTTAATTAGTTTCTCTGACAAGTTCCAACTGCTAGCCTAGCCGGTGTGTGCAGCTTCAATTCTTGAGTGCGATGGGAGCAGCTGGATTGTCCCGTTAAGTAGAGATGGATGTTGCTTGGCTTGTGGATGCAAGGAACATTTGCGTTGTGAGCAAAGCAAGCTACTGGATAGGAGTTACTATGTCTGTTTGAGCCATAGAAGCAAGCAAAAGCAATGAATTGAAACCCGGTCAGCTTCCGATCCAGTCAGATGTATCAGATGAATCGTCGCGCAGGGAATGAATCATAGCACGAACAAGGTAAGGCGTACGCGTTCGTAACAACACAGGAATGGTCAGGGGGCAAAAAAATAAGCTAGTACTAAAAATACAGTAGTATTAGTACGTACACGGTAAACTTGGTCATCCAATACTCCTTACCTAGTTCGTGCAAAAAAAATAAGCTAGTACTAAAATACAGGAGTATATATTATGCAAGGCATATTGGTGATGGATGACGATGACAATGGAATGAATGGAACACACGGCAGAGCAGAGCAGGGGTCCCGTACCCCAGTCAATGACTCAGGTCACATGTTGGTATCTCGATCCATCGATCGTTCTTCCTTTGAAGTTCCACTCAAAGGAGGAACTAAATAAATTATTTCCATAATAATTGTTGCAGTAGCTCGGACTCCATAGCGGACATGATGGATCTTGCGTGCAAGAAACATGATTCAAGCCAGCATATTGCAATATACTCCTAGTTAGTTTCCCTTCAAAGCTAAGCGTGCCCAATGATCTCTAATTGTCGGTATAATCAATCATATTAATTGCTACCAATTTGGCTTGCTAGCGGGGATCGGACTTGAAATCAATTAATTAGGAGTATACTCTAATCATATATAAAAAGGGTTTAGTGTACATGGTTTGTTTGTTCTTCAGGAGCTCTGCTTCTTTACCTCATGCATGCTACACTGGACAACAGATCGAGACAGCTACCAGTGCAAAGCACCACTTCAACAACCTGAACACTCGCAACGGACTCCTGCAAACTAAATTGCACTGTACGCACCACTGTGTTTTCAATCTTCTCTATGCATTGCTAGCTCGCTTCATTTGTACTGTTGGGGAACTGCCAGGAAAGGCTTGAAGGTCAGCATGAGCCCGATGAGCTCTGTCAAATTCAGTAGCAGAAACACCATCTGGTCTCCTGCATGTACACATGAAAAATGTGAGGATCAATCAAATACCACCTTTATCAATAACATCCTCTATGGTGATTGTACTATATGGTCGTCAGTTATATTGGTGTTCGGGTAAGCTATCACACTTGTTCTGAATGGTAGCATTACAATCCATATGGTTCTAAGAACTACCGCATATATGTGCTCTGTACCTGGAAAGAATGCGGCATGTTGGCGCTTCTGTGCCCATGAGAATCTGCAGTCACAGGTATTTCAACAATATGAGTCTCTTCTTCAAAATACTTGAATTGTTCGAATTGGTCCATGTTTTCATGCTTATTAGGTACAATGCAATCACCAAGGTAGGAATAATTGTTCAAATTAGCAAAAAAAAATTCTTCAATGAGAACTGAGATAACATTATGTGAATAATAAGAATGCAAGAGAGCACTCTTTATACATACATAATGCCTGCTCCAGCTGGAGCAAAAGCCTTCGACAAAGACATTGCTGTTGTAGCTACTCCATTTGCAGCGCCCCTTTGTTCTTGTGGCTATAAATAGCACCCAATTCAGGTCATCAGATAAATAATAATTTCTTTTCACGACATCAGTTAGTAAATCATGAACCGACATAAGTTGGACACCTACCACTGCATTGTTTTGCAGCAGAGAAGTGCCAGTAACTCTAGTTATCTGATCAACATACTCACATTAGAATCCCAAAGATAGATACTTGAATACACAGAGGTTTAAACTAGAGTAAAATACATGGACGGTCCTCGAACTTGTCTCGAGATGTCATTTAGGTCCTTAAACTCTCAAAATGCATTTTTAGACCTCTAAACTTGTTTGGAAGTGTCATTTGGGTCCCTAAACTCTCAAGATGCACCTTCAGTTCCCCAAACTTGTCTCAATATATCATTTCGATCCCTAAACTCTCATGGTGAATTTTCATGTCCCTGAAAATTAATAATATTTAAAATGGACTATTTAATAAACTTATTTTTCAGCTGAATCATTTAAAAATCTTAGCACTAAGATCATTTTAATTCTTAGTTAGTGGCTTATTAATCATACATCATAGGTTAATCTCGATCTTTTGATATGAAGGTTGGATATTATAGTTTTCTCATTTACATGGTGATATCAATGCGAATCCTGAATATTTCCTACTAACTATTTTATGTTTTGCATGCACTTTGTACAAATGTATTAAGATAATTTATTCCCATTCTAAATAAAAATTAAAATAGCAATTTTATTAAATTTAAAGTAGCAAAAGAATTTTTTCATTAACTTAAAAGTAGCAAAACAACATTTATATTAAATTTAAAATTGCATCTTGAGAGTTTAGGGACTTGCATGACACTGGAGAACAAGTTTATGGACCTAAGCACACATTTTTTGAGAGATTAAGGACCTATTTGACACTTTGAAACAAATTCAGGATCTGAAATGCATTTTAAGAGTTTAGGAACCTATATGAATAAGTTTAGGGACCACTTGTGTACTTTACTCTTTAAACTAATATACCAGCATTTTATTTGTCCAAGATTTCTAACAAAGTACAGTGGTTACTGGTGATGTATTTAATGTGTTGCTGGATCTCAGAAGTATTAGCCATAAACGACTTACTGCAAAGACACTTTTCAGCATTGCTGCAATGTAGAGCGGCACACCAAGTCTTATTCCTGATAGGTGTGTCATGAAGGGATAAGCAGCAATTATTGGTATAGACAGTGCCTGAGATGCTTAAGGTCAATTTTTAAGAATTATAAAAATTTCTTAACAGAAAAATAGGAAATAATAAGGACCGGGCAGACTGCAAAAAGTCAAATTATTGTGATTTTAGCAACTCACCGACGAAATTCGGGTTGACTGGATAGGTCCAAAAGTTTTATCCACCCAACGATAAGCAAAGAGTTGATATACTAGAAGACTGGCGCCTACAGTTCAACAAAGGATGATTATTGACTTTCCAAAAATTACATTCAGTACAGCTGATTAACCTTAAAGCACAAACATCATTCAGAAAGCAGTTGATTGACTCGGAATTACCTGCGACTGTAAGAACTTGGCCCACATCTTTAGATGAAAAGCTAAGGCCGCCGTATTTTCTGTTACTTACAGCCCATAGAGAAAATATCTGATGTCGAATTGCAACAAATAAATTTCAGAACCGTTGTATTTCAAAGTAGCAGAGCGGATCAAGTGAGTAGATGGTACCTCAACATATGCCGTGTCATGAAGCGAGAAGACACAGTAAGTGATAATGGAGGACATCAAAGGCCAGTTTTTAAGTAAACTCTTCTTATGTGGTTCTGTGCTTTCTTGAGCTGTAGAACCTTCTACCATTTCAACTGTTCTATCAAGGTCTTTGTGATTATGTAGGGTCTCCTGTTTAGTTACTCGATGAAAAATGACAAGTAAATAAAAATAACAGTGGGAATAAGCTCACATGTGTAAATTATTTAGCAGATTTTTTGTGTATTTTAAGGTAGGATAGGATAATATTTTGGTGGTCCAAGAAGACATATAATGTGTGAATAAATCATAAAGTACATGAAAAACTCTTCGTGATAATATTAAAATAAATAAATTTGAAAGAACATACAAAGTCAGAGTAGGGTTGTACTTACTGGGAGCCATGCACAGCTTATGAAAACCAAGGTAGCAAAAAATGAGATAAATAGACATGGTAATAAATATGGGAACCTGCATGGTGTTGGATCAAGAAGACAAAAGTAAAAAAAAATCATTCTATCTTAGTGTCAAAAGAATTTAATTTTAGTCCAAAGACATACCTTCCAAACACTGACTTCTCATGAAACAGATGTGGATATTGTTTGACAGGCTGGTAATAAATAAAAGACATAAAAGGTGAAAAACTAATCCAAATTGTTGAGAGATAATAATTTTTGTGAGATACCTGTGCTAGGTAGCCCCCAATTGCTGGGCCAATTATAACACCCATTCCCCATGCTGTGCTGACCTAAATTTGATGAATGGATAAAACTTAGTTCATGGTATGCAATAGTTATCTCATATGCGGCAGCGCTATTCGTTTATATGCAGAATTGGAACCTACAATTGATATACCCAAAGCTTGTTGTTCAGGTCGACAAACTTCAATAGAGTAGGCCTGTAGCAGAAAGCAACAATTACAATTTATTGAGTAGACTTTTGCTGGAATTGTTTTTAGGAATTGCCACTTCTATGCAACAGAGTACCTTTACTGGTGCAAGGAATCCATTCAGGGCACCAAGAAGAAACCTTGTAGAAATAGCCATCCAATATTTCACACTCAGCCCAAACAAAGTGTTGAAAACAATGCTGAAATGTGGGTTTAATTTGGAAATGGATTAGAATTCATCATACATCAAATGGAACATAATGGCATTCTACTTTTGGAGTACATTTTGGTTACATTTCTCAGGTCAAGAAAGATATATAGCACGAGTACTTACACTGAAAATACCGAGAATGCAATTACAGGCTTTCGCCCAATACGATCAGCTATGATACCCCAGAAGACTGATGCAAGACCTCTGCCGATCATATATGATGCACCTAAAGAAAAAGGACGAAATATATAGAAATATAATAATTTTCCAAAAAAGTAAATAAATAAGTATATATGCATGGTTTTTGTTACTCAGCGACACTTTGTGGCAACAAGTCTTACCGTGAAAGCCAGCGTAGAATCCAATGTCTTCTTCTCTTTGAGCAACATGCAGGTCTCTTATCTGTGTGTAGAAATTATTAGCAGTTTTACTTATTTGCAAAAACACATATTTAATTCGGAGAAAGAGGAATATGCTAATATAATAGAACGGCATGGTAGCTAGCTTACCATGAAGTACAAAAATGGGAACAAGGATGTTATTGGCAGAGCTGAGAAAGGACAAGAGACAAGTTTACATCAGTGGAGTATATTAGCATATTAAAAAATATAAGCTCAGACCATATCCATGGGCATGAAGCGATTAACAAGTGAAGCAATCACAGCATCAGCATATACGTTGGTAGCATAGACGATAGATGAGTGACCATGCACCTACCCGAGGCAAAGGTGGTGATGGCAACGAAGAGCAGCTCCTTGTAGGGAACGCCCTTGCGGCTCTCCTTCTTGCTGTCCATGGCGCAGCCGGGGCAGCCGTCGTAGTACACCTTCGACTGCGGCGACGGCGGCTCTCCCACCGTTTTTTTTCATTTAGAGGATGCCTAACCGGCTAACTGGGTAGAAAAACCCCCCGAATCATGATCTATGCCCGAGAGGGCCAAGCTTTGCGGCGAGCACATCGAGGATTTTTTTTTCTCCCAGCAGCCTGAAATTCGCTTCTGATGAGATTCGAACTCAGGACCTGCTGTGAGCGCGACGCTATCGGGCCGGGCTAGCCATCTCAACCGCCCGGCCTTTCGCCCAGCTCGCTTTGTATAGCACTCAAATAAATCGTGGAATGGAAGGAGAGAGGCATCAGAAGAGAGGCTCTGGATATATGAGAGGGCAGAGCAAGGTTGAAGGAAAAAGGAAACGTGACAGGTGCAGCGGCGTTGGTTTCTGGGGCTGGGCCCCTCCCGCCCTTGGTCCGCGTGCCGGCGTTACTTGTCTTGCAGAAACTGATGGCCTGGGATGCTGGCTGAGCGGGGTGACAGATGGCCTGCGGTCGGATGTGCCACTGCAACGCCGCCTCAAAACAACAAAGCAACAGTAGGTACGTTCTGAACTCTGTCGTCGTTCCAAACACACACACACAAGCAGGCCAGCACGCCTAGTAGGCGCATGCTGTTCACTCTCAAGTCCATCCCACGCTCTTCCTTGGATTTTCAGGCCAGGTGGGACGTGGCTTTCAGGTAAGGTCCCAAGATCGTCAGGCACTACGCAATGTCCACGTCATCAACGTCCACGTCATCAGTGTAGTGGAAGACTGAACCCAGTTGCCGCGCAAGGATATGAACACATCAATCGTGCAAGAGATTGCCCGGATGCAATGCAAGAGCATTAATGGAGAGCAAACAGGCGAAGGAGGTGACGCCGATGAAGAAGAGCTCCCTGTAGGGGATCCTCCCTTTAATTTGCTTGCTGCTCGCCTTCCGCCGCTCCATGGCGCAGCCGGGGCAACCCTCCATCGCCGGCGCCAGGCAGCAGCAGCAACGGCGCTTCTTCGCTGCCCATCTCAACGGTCGCTTCGGTCACCACCACAGCAGTCAGCAGGCACGCATATGCTGCTGCTCAAGCTCTGCTCCTCTATATATGCATCTCACACCGCAATGCTGCTGCCGTTCGATCTTTGGTCGACGCCTAAGAATGAATTTCTCAGATTCAACAAGATTTCAACCTCATTGAGCCACCAAATATGTGGAATAAAAAGGCTGCTATGCTGGGCATTCATTTTTGCTGACAAAAAAAAATGTTCTCTGCTGCTTCGCTTCAACATTTTCATCAGGATGCCATGTTTTTGACTCGACGCAGAAGGATGAGTCAATCAGCAGAATAAATTAGAACCAGACATGTTGATCAAACAATTATTGCTGCTTTACAGTGCAGCAACTCGGCACAAAATGCCTGCCTAATTAAAAGCAAGCAATCGATTGGCTGCCATTTACCAAGTATACATTTCCTCTACTGAATTGCTGCAACTACATACAACACTTGCAGTTTTCTCGAAGCATACAACACTTACAGTTACACGCAAACAACTCGATCCATCTCCCTCTTTCAGGTTCCTCTTTGTGGAAGGTCATTATGCCCTTTACCTCACCGGTGCAAGACTCTGTTTGAATATCCCTAAGCTTCTAAAATTTGAATTCTAATTTCTATTATTATATTGCTCTGGCACAGCCAGAAAGGGTTTGAATGTGAGGACAAGTCCGAGCAACTCAATCACATTCAGAAGAAAGAACACCATCTGATCACCTATGCGGGTGGAATTGGAGAAATTATGTGATGCCAAAAAGAAAAGAAAAGGCATCTGAAGTTTCCTCAAAAAAGGAAGATAAATTTACCTGGAAAGAAAAAACTATGCTGTCGTTTCTGTGCCCACGAGAACCTGAATAAATACCCGCAAGAAAAATCAGCAACAGTACATGCTTCACGTGGAGCAGATACATTCTCAAACAAATTTACAAGCAGTAGCCAGGAGGGAAGTGGTAGATCCAATATACAGCTTTGCTACTTTTGAAAAATAAATTTAGCAGCACAGTAGAAAAAATTAAAGTAGACTATAGCTCAGCCTTCCTATTTTTGAAGCTTCAAGAACATTTCATTTAAATATACCGTCAAGGCAACGGTGCATATTGCAAGTTTATTTCAACTTCGAAGTCAAAAAACTTCTTCAGAAAAGGTACAAGGAGCAAATTATACTCACACCATGCCTGCTCCTGCTGGAGCAACTGCCTTGAAAAACGACATTCCTGTCATAGACAATCCATTTGCAGCTCCTCTTTGATCCTGAGGCTGTTAACAAGTATTGTCATCAGTCAGTTACAGATTAGCAGCAGATCCATAATAATATACAAATTGAGCTAAACACATGTGTGCATACCACGGCATTGTTTTGAAGGATGAATGTGCCTGTAATGATGGTTACCTGATATAGAATGTCATTGAAATGGAATAAATTATAACAGGAAATAAATAATACGTACAATCTAAATACAACAACAAGAAGAAGCCTTTTTTCCCAAGCAAGTTGGGGTAGGCTAAATATTCAATAGAAAAAGGGCGCAGACTTCTAGGTGGTGGGTAAATATACAAGATTCATATGTTTGATATTTCCCAACCATCACTAGGAACTAAAGTTTTTTTAAAATTTATTCTTTTCCATTTTCTGAGCAGATTACTGAAGACTTTGTAAGTGTATCAAAACTGTTATTCACGTAGTTATTTGGTCCCAAAAGATCAAATAAATAAACACATAATGAGATGCAGAGATACTCACAGAAAGATTATTTTTTATCACCGATGCAATATTGAGAATGATTGATAATCCAGGTTGAGAAAGGTATGTCATATAGGGGTAGGCAAAGAGGATAGGTATACACAGGATCTGCAAGATTGAGTAAATTAGTTCATATGTGCAGAAAGAAGAGAGAGAAGACTGCATGAACTAAATAACATAAGCTTTTACATACTGCTGCAATTCGAGAAGAATTGATAGGCCCAAGAACTTTATTGATACGAGGGTACAGTAACAGTTGATATACAAGAAGACTGGCACCTGGAATGGAAGAGGTAAAATAATGTAAATGGCGGTATCACAAATAACCGAAAGTTGGTTACAAAATATTGAGAACCACAACCATGCAACCAGATGGAGGACAGAATTTGCAGATTCTGAACAGCGTGAGTGAAATGATTGAGTAATCTTTTTTGCACATACATGTGATAGGTTCTAATTGGTACTTACCTTCCATAAAAAAAATTGGGTACTTATCATCATCTAATTAATAGTTCGTAGTGCATGAACCACTTTAGAATAATAAGAAAAATTCACCTGTAACTGCGAGGACTTGACCGACATCCTCGGATGATAAACTGAGTCCACCATACTTCTTGTCACTTTCAGCCCATAGAGAGAACACCTGGAATTAGTTTTGGTTAGTGCTCTATGACATGCTGAAAAGTTCTCTAGAGTATTCAAGGGAAAAAACTATGTCCTCTAGATAATAGCAATTACACATCATACATCTAGATCATTTTCAAATAAGCATGGAAATATAAAACTTATATGTTGGTACTAGGTACGTTCATAACATGCATAGGTTTTGTCTAAAATCATAAATAACATCCCACAAGTGGTAATAAACAAATACCTCTGTGTAAGCCATATCATGGAAGGAGAAGATGCAATAGATAATTATTGATGACATCAATGGCCAATTCTTGAATAAGCTCTTCTTGGTATCCAAACTTCCACTTTCTTCAACCTTTTCTTTTGGATCAATCAGATGAGCTTCCAAAGCTTCAATGCTCTGGTTTTCATTTTCACTAACTTTATGCTTATGCAAAGTCTCCTAGAAAACATTTTAAGATGCTTTATGGTGAGTACGGAAGAATCAAAATTGTACAAATGTTGGTGAATCCAAAATGAATTCAGAGGGATCTCACGTACCGGCATCCATATGCAGCTTATGAGAACAACAGCAGCAAAGACTGATGTGCATAAGCATGGTAAGAAATATGGAAACCTGACAAGTTTAGGCCGAAAGTAAATATTCAATTAATTGATTATTTGAGACTATATTGTTTTGCTGTGTAGAAAAGAGATACCTTCCAAAGAATGAGTCAGGTGAAAAGATATTTGGAAAATTTTCTGCAGGCTGCCATAAAGGTAACCAGGTTAGTTTTGACAATTAGATATGCTTTAACATTGTTAAATTGCCTCTGATGTTGTACCAGTGCAAGGTAGCCTCCTAAAGCAGGACCAATGATGAGACCTATTCCCCATGCCGTGCTGACCTAAAATTATGTGAAGGTGAGTTCCAGTATCAAAGTCATTGGAATGAGAAATATTAGTAACACATTAGCATGAAATTTGTATCTTACAAGTGACAATGCTAGGGCTTCATGTTCTGATCGGCAAACTTCAATGGCATAAGCCTGTAAAATTCAAGCAAGATGTTATTGACTACATATAACATTGTAACGTAAAAGAGCTTGCAAATTCACCATACCTTAATTGGTCCAAGTAGACCATTTAAAGCACCCAGCAAAAATCGTGTAACAATTGCCATCCAATAGCTGACACTAAGCCCAAACAAAGTATTGAACACAACCCTGAGAAATTTATAAGAACTAAGTTTGAGTTTCATTTCCACGCAAAATCACCACTCTTCCATATAAATGGAAGTGAAATGTTACTAACACGGAGAAAATGCCAAACATGACAACTGGTTTCCTCCCAATACGGTCCGCCGCTATTCCCCAAGCTGTTGAAGTCAAGCATCTACCAAACATAAATGAAGCACCTGAAAACATCCAGAGCATGTAACTGATCAATCACAAATTTTCACTATTTATGAATACTGAACTAAGCCAAGCAGAATATGAGGGAGCAATTCATAAAAAACTAACCTACAAAACCGGCATAGAAGCCGATATCTTCTGTTCTTTTAGCAACATTCAAGTCTCTTATCTGTGTAGTATAAAAGACAATATGAACCTTTGTCAGATGAAGTAACTTAACAGATGCATGGTATAGATGAAAAAGAACTATACGCAGTCAAGGTATCCAAAAACATAATTGATGTACTAGCTACATATTAGTCATATAACACACCCTGAATAACCAGAGAAAAGAGTACGAAATTGTGTACATACCATAAAATACAAGAAGGGGAACAATGATGATATTGGCAAAGCTGAAAAGGAGAGAAGAAAATTAGAGACAGTAAATATTAGCAACACAGGAAAAAATATCCAGTTATGTTCTGTAGGACAAGAAGTGCAGATGGTGACATCTATCGAGTTAGTTCAATAATAGCAACTGAGGAACTGCTTAATAAGACTTAAGAAAAGTGGTCGTGCACTCAGAGAAATCAACCTTAAATAAAGAAAGCATATAATCATTCACTATTAAAGGTTGTGACATGTGAACAAGTCTCATAATTATAAAAGTTTTAACTCTTAAGTCCTATGTGCTGCTTAATTGGAGTGACCTTGCAACTTCTCAAAAATAAAAAATAATAATAAATCCAACGGGAGGTGCATGGTATCTCTGTGAGTACATCTTCAAAAGGTGAGGGAGGTGTTATATAGTAGAGGTAGAGAGACACAGCAATGACTGCAAAAAAAACCTAAAATTATGAAGAAAATCAGTAGCACCTACAGCGCTACAGCAGGAAATTATTGTCAAGGATTGGACTTTAGCTGCTATATATGACAAAGTAGCAGAGAATTATACGGTATTCACATTTTCCCCTTACAGTAATCCCCCAATGGATAAAAGTGGTACTAGTAGTTAGCATACTGCTGTACCATCGACCTACCAACAAGAAGTACAACTTAACATCGAGAAAAGATTTCTGCCACTCATGTTGCAGTACATTTTTCTATCCTACCAACCTGAAGCACTAGTTATGACCTGCTATAGCTATTGTAATAGGTGGCGGTCATCCAAATTCTCCAAAGTTACGAGCTCAAAAGAAAAATCAGGCGAAAGGGTTCGGAAAGAACGAGGTGTAAGGAAGAGAACTCTGTACCGGCCGTGAGAGAAACCATCCAGACATAGAGGAACCCCTTGTACGGCAATCCCCTGAGGAGGCCCTTCCTCCGGTTGTAAGCGCAGCCGGGGCACCCCGGATGGTACTCCTCCTTGAGCAACGGCGAAGTTCCCTCCTCCCCCATCGTCGGCGGCCAGCGAGTTACTTGCCAGAAGAACCGAATCAAGGAAGGCAAAAAAGCAATCCTTTTCAGCGCTGGCAGACGGCCAATTAAATCGGCGGATCCAGTCGGCCACCGAAATCGCCAAAGATGCTTCCTTTCGCTCTGCTCGCCCTAATGGTGGGGGGAATTATTGGCCAATGCGAGAGGCGTGTTCGCCCGAATGTTTGAGGCGTCCGCGCTGATAAGGCAGGTCAGGTCATCAGGACGAGGAAGACGAAGGCAATACGACGAGTTGAACCTCGTCGGTCGACATCGGAGGTGGCGCCAAGCGGAACGGGAACGGGATCCAATGCAATCACGGGCATTGCAAAGCATTGCATCTCGACCCTCACGGGTGCCTCTCGAAGAAGAAGAAGAAGAAGGAGGAGGTTCGCGGCGGAGGGAGAGTCGTGTAGATCGGCCGCCAGACCAAATGGGCCTGAGGAGAAACAGACCTAAAGCCCATCCTGCTAACGCAACACGGTTGGGCAGGCCTATTAATTCCTCTATGGGCTAGGCCTATATAATTAAGTAGGATTCTGGCCCAATTTCATGTTGAAACCGTACCCGATTTTCTATTTTCCCATATCTTTTTTTTGGGAACCTATTTTCCCACCAGCCCCGCCTGAGCATCTCGTCATTCCTTCTCTTAAGCACACGCGTGATTTGCCTTTGGCGTATGTTGTCGAAGAGAAAAGAGAAGGAATGCAGTGATGGCAGCAGCAGATCGCATATTGATAGAGAAAAACACAATTAGAAGGTATAGGTAGCCCCAGCTAGCCATGCATGTTAATAAGATGAAGTGTTGAGGAAGGTTGGAATTGGAATGAACTAGACAGACAGAAGAATCGATGCTAGCTAAGCTAGCTAGTAGCTGTGTATTTAGTAGTAGCAGCTTAATTGGCAACTTATTTTTCTTTTATGGGAAACTAGCAAGCAAGCAGGCGATTAATTTCGATATGATCGATGCATGAGGAGCTAGACACATAGTATGCTGGAGCATGGTACCTGTGCAGAGGGTGACGATCCAGACGTATATGAAGCTGCCGTAGGGGATGCCCGGGTTGGCCGCCTTCCTCCTGTCCACGGCGCACCCGGGGCACCCTTCCACCCAGGCGGTCTGCTGCTTCTCCTCCAGCAACGGCGCCGACGACTGCCCCTCCTCCTCCTCCATTATTGTTGCCGGCCTCTTGGTTAGTTGGAGTCTTGGAGATCTCGATTCGCTAGCTCCGATCCCCGGCCGTCTTCTTCTCTTGTTGCCTTGTAGTACTAGCTCCCTCCAGGCGATGGATTTGTTCACTCCCCCTGTGGAGTGGAGTCCTAGCTACTCCCTTGTATATATGATGTGATGAATAATTCCCTCAGAACGAATGGCTGACAAGGGCGAGTGGAGTAGGACGGCTGTCTGATGACCTCTGCCCCTCTGGACAATTGCACATGCACGAACACGCCCTTCTTTTTCTTTTCTTTTTTTTTTTGGTTGGGACCCTACTAACAACAGATGGAGCTATAATATATGGAAATGGAATCAATTGTCACGTGCTGTTTTTTTGGTGGCTAGCTTCCGTGGTGGCCAGGCAGCTAGCTAGGAGGTAGCTGCAGGCTTCAGCTAGCTCTCCAGTCGAGTCATGGCCAAAAGAAAGAGACACAAATCAAATTGCCTATTGCTACTTGCTAACCGATCCACCGCGGAAACTTAAATTCCCAGTAACAATCAGCCGCCTATGCTGACAACCGATGCGTCATCGATCACGTCAGGAATGGTAATGCAAGCATGCGACACAAAAGGACGCGACACAAAATCTATGATATGAGTTATGAGTTATGTGTTTTGGTTATGTGTGTTATGGCTCGGATGGTAATGCAAAGATGCGACACAAAATTTATATTTGTACGGACAGAATGTCCCTACGTCTAGTTCGAGCTCTCGTGTAAGGATTACAAACGGGTGATAGAGGGAACGAAGCTCCCAAGTCTGTGTAGTGCATGCGAGTGGGTGTGTGAATGGTGGAATGGTTGATTGGTCCCCCTCATAGGGGGGCGCTTTTTTTCCTTTTATAGTCCAAGGAAAAAAGGTGATCAGATACATAAAGGATAAGAGATAAAAAGGAAGAAAACTAGAGGGTCGAGTGCCGCCCGACTCCTTTCCTTCGTCAGCCAGTCCTGGTGGCCCTGCTGATGGTGACGGCGCGTGTCTACACCCCACCCCCGGCTCTGTTCTGATCGTGGTGGACGGGGAGGGGCGTGGCGCATTGTGGATGACGCTGTTTTGGTGACGTTGCTGTTTGTAGGGGATGGGCATCCGATCGCGTCCTCCGTCCGGACAATCAGCACTTCCGTGTATTGGGGAAACATTCGTGTCCGCGCTCGTGGGTCACCATTTGACCGAAGGCATTTCCGTGTACCACGAAGTTGGTGGGCCGTCACGTGGTGGTGCGGGTCCCTACGCCCGAGGGTCGGGCGAGGCGGAGCCCTCCTGCGGGGGAACTTCCAAGCGGGTCGTGTTCTGTAGAATGGGTGTACTCCATTCCTTCCACACGAGAGAGAAGCGGGCCGCCTTCGATGTCAAGCCCGCACTCCCGGTGGACAACGGCCCAAGAATAGAGTACCAAATATTTCTATTTTACTCCTTGACCGATTAGGACACCTGCTTTCACAAAAAAAACATTGGGGCTCTCCCATCCCTTATATTCCTGCAGTATTAAGCTAGTCTTAATAGAAATTTTATAGCACAGTTATTTAAATTAGAAACTAAATAACTATGTCAGAAGTTTTATGAGAATGAAACTCCTCTCACATATAATGAAACTACTCCCACAGAAAAAATGAGCATTCGTCCAACACATTTGTACCGAACACATTTTTTGTCCAGTACTAATGCACAAAATTAGTACCAAGTAGAATTTTCTGATCCTCGGAGGTAATTTAGTACCGGTAGTCTGGTGCTTTGGCCCAGTACTAAAATGACGCGGCTATTTAGTAGGTCAATGACACCACCCGGTACTAAAAGATGATATTTAGTATCGGTCGGTGTCTTCGTCCGGTACTAAATGTCCTCCACAGCATACTTCAAAATGAAAGCATCTCTCATCTAGTCACATATATGGCTAGGTGGGATGGTAAAGAAATAACGCGTAAGATCGAAAGTAGTGGATTTAAATCCTCGCAACTGCGCATGAGCATTTACGTGTGAAAAATTCTTGTGACTTGACAGTGCACATGTGCCGGCCTCTCAAAATTGTCATTTTTTTTCATTTTTCCAGGTGGCACATTTAGTACCGATACTAAATGACACACCATTTAGTACTAGCCAGGCGGTAATCGATACACCACTCAGTACTGGCCAGGCGGTACCGGTTATTGTAGCCGGTACAAACCGCGCACCTACGGCCGGTGCTAATGGTGGTTTGTCTAACTGCATTTTATCTCTCCTTATAAATACCTTGCCAATGATGTGGCATAGAAATTCGTACTTACAAATCTCTCCATGAAACTCTCATTGGTTTCTCATGCAATCTACCGAATCCAAAAGTAGAGAGCAACCTAATTAATAACTAGCCTAACAAGCAGTTGCGTAATGGGCAGCCTACTGTTGAGCAACCTTCCTTGAAAGACGGGAGACCCCAAAACTCAGATCCTTGCAGTTGCGCAATGGGCAGCCTACTGTTGAGCACCGGCGGTCGAGAAATCCTCAGTCGTGCCGAAGCACTGTTGCTCCAATAAGAGCGTCTGCCCTTTTGGACTGATGTCGATGCCAAAGAGACGCACTACTACTCTCAGGGGCGTAGACAGGGGGCGGGCAGGGGCCTAGCCCCCCTATGGCTCCCAAATTTACATTGAAAATTTGAATTTTAATTAAATTTTTATATAAATTAGCATGGTTGGCGGATAATGAAAAAAACAAATTCTTGGCTCCGCCCCTGACTACTCTACCAGCTCCGACTGGCGCGGTCGACGGCGCCTCCTCTTGATATATATTATCTAAATATCTAACCAAATTCCTCATAAGTTATGAGGACACGCAAAAGAGAAAATAAAATCTCTTCTTCTATATTAATATATGCCCGGTAAAGTCCTTGCAGGTTGCTTTATAAAGAAAGAAAGAAAATAAATAAAATCTTTCCTATAATATCAAGATATATACAAAGGTTGGGAGGGTAAGAATTCATACATACCAGTAGTAAGGCAGATCATCCAGACATACAAAAACTCCTTGCAAGGCAAACCCTCTTGGAGGTCCTTCTTCCGGTCATAAGCACAACCAGGGCAGCCAAGGTGGTACTCCTTCTGCAGCAATGGCAGAGTGCTCTGCTCCTCCATTCCCCAAACTGTCACAGGGGTTTGGTAGACCCTAAAAGGTAGACCCTAAAAGCTCAGAGAACAATAAGAGGAGCAGAGCTCCAAGGGTGAGAATGAACCACCTTTTTAATTTGTTGGTCCGGATCAAGGAAGACCAGGGGCCAAGATGCTCAAAATTTGGCTGCTCGGCAGCGTTTTCCTTTAATAAAACAAAAGTGTCCCATCCTTTGGCGCTTAAGTTATGTCATCTCATATAGAACAACTAAGCCATGTTAAGAAGGCCAAGAGGAAGAAGACGAGAACTAGAGAGGAGCGAGGAAGACAATCGAAACTTGTCTGCACGCTGCGCTAGAGCAAATCTGTCACGCCTTGCGTCATCACAACAGACAGAGAAATGGACAAATCGAGCACGGATGGCTGGAAGTTTTGCAGGCGATGCAAGCAGTAGTTTTTTTGCTTTTGCTGTTGTCACATCTGCAAATAAAATAAATGCCACAGTACTAGCTAGAGTATACTAGTCACATATAAATGCCACAGTCTTTGCTTATGAGAACAACAGCAGCAAAGACTGATGTGCATAAGCATGGTAAGAAATATGGAAACCTGACAAGTTTAGGCCGAAAGTAAATATTCAATTAATTGATTATTTGAGACTATATTGTTTTGCTGTGTAGAAAAGAGATACCTTCCAAAGAATGAGTCAGGTGAAAAGATATTTGGAAAATTTTCTGCAGGCTGCCATAAAGGTAACCAGGTTAGTTTTGACAATTAGATATGCTTTAACATTGTTAAATTGCCTCTGATGTTGTACCAGTGCAAGGTAGCCTCCTAAAGCAGGACCAATGATGAGACCTATTCCCCATGCCGTGCTGACCTAAAATTATGTGAAGGTGAGTTCCAGTATCAAAGTCATTGGAATGAGAAATATTAGTAACACATTAGCATGAAATTTGTATCTTACAAGTGACAATGCTAGGGCTTCATGTTCTGATCGGCAAACTTCAATGGCATAAGCCTGTAAAATTCAAGCAAGATGTTATTGACTACATATAACATTGTAACGTAAAAGAGCTTGCAAATTCACCATACCTTAATTGGTCCAAGTAGACCATTTAAAGCACCCAGCAAAAATCGTGTAACAATTGCCATCCAATAGCTGACACTAAGCCCAAACAAAGTATTGAACACAACCCTGAGAAATTTATAAGAACTAAGTTTGAGTTTCATTTCCACGCAAAATCACCACTCTTCCATATAAATGGAAGTGAAATGTTACTAACACGGAGAAAATGCCAAACATGACAACTGGTTTCCTCCCAATACGGTCCGCCGCTATTCCCCAAGCTGTTGAAGTCAAGCATCTACCAAACATAAATGAAGCACCTGAAAACATCCAGAGCATGTAACTGATCAATCACAAATTTTCACTATTTATGAATACTGAACTAAGCCAAGCAGAATATGAGGGAGCAATTCATAAAAAACTAACCTACAAAACCGGCATAGAAGCCGATATCTTCTGTTCTTTTAGCAACATTCAAGTCTCTTATCTGTGTAGTATAAAAGACAATATGAACCTTTGTCAGATGAAGTAACTTAACAGATGCATGGTATAGATGAAAAAGAACTATACGCAGTCAAGGTATCCAAAAACATAATTGATGTACTAGCTACATATTAGTCATATAACACACCCTGAATAACCAGAGAAAAGAGTACGAAATTGTGTACATACCATAAAATACAAGAAGGGGAACAATGATGATATTGGCAAAGCTGAAAAGGAGAGAAGAAAATTAGAGACAGTAAATATTAGCAACACAGGAAAAAATATCCAGTTATGTTCTGTAGGACAAGAAGTGCAGATGGTGACATCTATCGAGTTAGTTCAATAATAGCAACTGAGGAACTGCTTAATAAGACTTAAGAAAAGTGGTCGTGCACTCAGAGAAATCAACCTTAAATAAAGAAAGCATATAATCATTCACTATTAAAGGTTGTGACATGTGAACAAGTCTCATAATTATAAAAGTTTTAACTCTTAAGTCCTATGTGCTGCTTAATTGGAGTGACCTTGCAACTTCTCAAAAATAAAAAATAATAATAAATCCAACGGGAGGTGCATGGTATCTCTGTGAGTACATCTTCAAAAGGTGAGGGAGGTGTTATATAGTAGAGGTAGAGAGACACAGCAATGACTGCAAAAAAAACCTAAAATTATGAAGAAAATCAGTAGCACCTACAGCGCTACAGCAGGAAATTATTGTCAAGGATTGGACTTTAGCTGCTATATATGACAAAGTAGCAGAGAATTATACGGTATTCACATTTTCCCCTTACAGTAATCCCCCAATGGATAAAAGTGGTACTAGTAGTTAGCATACTGCTGTACCATCGACCTACCAACAAGAAGTACAACTTAACATCGAGAAAAGATTTCTGCCACTCATGTTGCAGTACATTTTTCTATCCTACCAACCTGAAGCACTAGTTATGACCTGCTATAGCTATTGTAATAGGTGGCGGTCATCCAAATTCTCCAAAGTTACGAGCTCAAAAGAAAAATCAGGCGAAAGGGTTCGGAAAGAACGAGGTGTAAGGAAGAGAACTCTGTACCGGCCGTGAGAGAAACCATCCAGACATAGAGGAACCCCTTGTACGGCAATCCCCTGAGGAGGCCCTTCCTCCGGTTGTAAGCGCAGCCGGGGCACCCCGGATGGTACTCCTCCTTGAGCAACGGCGAAGTTCCCTCCTCCCCCATCGTCGGCGGCCAGCGAGTTACTTGCCAGAAGAACCGAATCAAGGAAGGCAAAAAAGCAATCCTTTTCAGCGCTGGCAGACGGCCAATTAAATCGGCGGATCCAGTCGGCCACCGAAATCGCCAAAGATGCTTCCTTTCGCTCTGCTCGCCCTAATGGTGGGGGGAATTATTGGCCAATGCGAGAGGCGTGTTCGCCCGAATGTTTGAGGCGTCCGCGCTGATAAGGCAGGTCAGGTCATCAGGACGAGGAAGACGAAGGCAATACGACGAGTTGAACCTCGTCGGTCGACATCGGAGGTGGCGCCAAGCGGAACGGGAACGGGATCCAATGCAATCACGGGCATTGCAAAGCATTGCATCTCGACCCTCACGGGTGCCTCTCGAAGAAGAAGAAGAAGAAGGAGGAGGTTCGCGGCGGAGGGAGAGTCGTGTAGATCGGCCGCCAGACCAAATGGGCCTGAGGAGAAACAGACCTAAAGCCCATCCTGCTAACGCAACACGGTTGGGCAGGCCTATTAATTCCTCTATGGGCTAGGCCTATATAATTAAGTAGGATTCTGGCCCAATTTCATGTTGAAACCGTACCCGATTTTCTATTTTCCCATATCTTTTTTTTGGGAACCTATTTTCCCACCAGCCCCGCCTGAGCATCTCGTCATTCCTTCTCTTAAGCACACGCGTGATTTGCCTTTGGCGTATGTTGTCGAAGAGAAAAGAGAAGGAATGCAGTGATGGCAGCAGCAGATCGCATATTGATAGAGAAAAACACAATTAGAAGGTATAGGTAGCCCCAGCTAGCCATGCATGTTAATAAGATGAAGTGTTGAGGAAGGTTGGAATTGGAATGAACTAGACAGACAGAAGAATCGATGCTAGCTAAGCTAGCTAGTAGCTGTGTATTTAGTAGTAGCAGCTTAATTGGCAACTTATTTTTCTTTTATGGGAAACTAGCAAGCAAGCAGGCGATTAATTTCGATATGATCGATGCATGAGGAGCTAGACACATAGTATGCTGGAGCATGGTACCTGTGCAGAGGGTGACGATCCAGACGTATATGAAGCTGCCGTAGGGGATGCCCGGGTTGGCCGCCTTCCTCCTGTCCACGGCGCACCCGGGGCACCCTTCCACCCAGGCGGTCTGCTGCTTCTCCTCCAGCAACGGCGCCGACGACTGCCCCTCCTCCTCCTCCATTATTGTTGCCGGCCTCTTGGTTAGTTGGAGTCTTGGAGATCTCGATTCGCTAGCTCCGATCCCCGGCCGTCTTCTTCTCTTGTTGCCTTGTAGTACTAGCTCCCTCCAGGCGATGGATTTGTTCACTCCCCCTGTGGAGTGGAGTCCTAGCTACTCCCTTGTATATATGATGTGATGAATAATTCCCTCAGAACGAATGGCTGACAAGGGCGAGTGGAGTAGGACGGCTGTCTGATGACCTCTGCCCCTCTGGACAATTGCACATGCACGAACACGCCCTTCTTTTTCTTTTCTTTTTTTTTTTGGTTGGGACCCTACTAACAACAGATGGAGCTATAATATATGGAAATGGAATCAATTGTCACGTGCTGTTTTTTTGGTGGCTAGCTTCCGTGGTGGCCAGGCAGCTAGCTAGGAGGTAGCTGCAGGCTTCAGCTAGCTCTCCAGTCGAGTCATGGCCAAAAGAAAGAGACACAAATCAAATTGCCTATTGCTACTTGCTAACCGATCCACCGCGGAAACTTAAATTCCCAGTAACAATCAGCCGCCTATGCTGACAACCGATGCGTCATCGATCACGTCAGGAATGGTAATGCAAGCATGCGACACAAAAGGACGCGACACAAAATCTATGATATGAGTTATGAGTTATGTGTTTTGGTTATGTGTGTTATGGCTCGGATGGTAATGCAAAGATGCGACACAAAATTTATATTTGTACGGACAGAATGTCCCTACGTCTAGTTCGAGCTCTCGTGTAAGGATTACAAACGGGTGATAGAGGGAACGAAGCTCCCAAGTCTGTGTAGTGCATGCGAGTGGGTGTGTGAATGGTGGAATGGTTGATTGGTCCCCCTCATAGGGGGGCGCTTTTTTTCCTTTTATAGTCCAAGGAAAAAAGGTGATCAGATACATAAAGGATAAGAGATAAAAAGGAAGAAAACTAGAGGGTCGAGTGCCGCCCGACTCCTTTCCTTCGTCAGCCAGTCCTGGTGGCCCTGCTGATGGTGACGGCGCGTGTCTACACCCCACCCCCGGCTCTGTTCTGATCGTGGTGGACGGGGAGGGGCGTGGCGCATTGTGGATGACGCTGTTTTGGTGACGTTGCTGTTTGTAGGGGATGGGCATCCGATCGCGTCCTCCGTCCGGACAATCAGCACTTCCGTGTATTGGGGAAACATTCGTGTCCGCGCTCGTGGGTCACCATTTGACCGAAGGCATTTCCGTGTACCACGAAGTTGGTGGGCCGTCACGTGGTGGTGCGGGTCCCTACGCCCGAGGGTCGGGCGAGGCGGAGCCCTCCTGCGGGGGAACTTCCAAGCGGGTCGTGTTCTGTAGAATGGGTGTACTCCATTCCTTCCACACGAGAGAGAAGCGGGCCGCCTTCGATGTCAAGCCCGCACTCCCGGTGGACAACGGCCCAAGAATAGAGTACCAAATATTTCTATTTTACTCCTTGACCGATTAGGACACCTGCTTTCACAAAAAAAACATTGGGGCTCTCCCATCCCTTATATTCCTGCAGTATTAAGCTAGTCTTAATAGAAATTTTATAGCACAGTTATTTAAATTAGAAACTAAATAACTATGTCAGAAGTTTTATGAGAATGAAACTCCTCTCACATATAATGAAACTACTCCCACAGAAAAAATGAGCATTCGTCCAACACATTTGTACCGAACACATTTTTTGTCCAGTACTAATGCACAAAATTAGTACCAAGTAGAATTTTCTGATCCTCGGAGGTAATTTAGTACCGGTAGTCTGGTGCTTTGGCCCAGTACTAAAATGACGCGGCTATTTAGTAGGTCAATGACACCACCCGGTACTAAAAGATGATATTTAGTATCGGTCGGTGTCTTCGTCCGGTACTAAATGTCCTCCACAGCATACTTCAAAATGAAAGCATCTCTCATCTAGTCACATATATGGCTAGGTGGGATGGTAAAGAAATAACGCGTAAGATCGAAAGTAGTGGATTTAAATCCTCGCAACTGCGCATGAGCATTTACGTGTGAAAAATTCTTGTGACTTGACAGTGCACATGTGCCGGCCTCTCAAAATTGTCATTTTTTTTCATTTTTCCAGGTGGCACATTTAGTACCGATACTAAATGACACACCATTTAGTACTAGCCAGGCGGTAATCGATACACCACTCAGTACTGGCCAGGCGGAGTAGTCAAGAAGAAGACTGAATTGAAACAAGTGAAGAGGAAAATATAAACACAAGTTTTTCAATTTTGTCAAAAGAAGATAGACACGGGTTTTTTTTTTCTTTTTTTTTGTCTTCTTTGTTGCTGGTTGCTACAATTTACCGGCTACTCCTGGAAGTGAATTTGATGATCTATCGACATTCTATCTATCTAAACGTCCTGTATTTAAGCCTTTTAAGGACGGATGTAGGACTCCTATAGTAGGAGTAGGTGTACAGCAGCTACTAATATAGTTTTTTTTTTGGAAAGAGCTACAAATATAGTTAGCTATACATATTTGCCTGGGCCAAAACAAGTAGCTGCTGTAACGATTTGCCTGTCCTTGAATTTGGGCCTTCCGTGTGGGCTTGGAATTTCAAAATATAGTTTTTTCTTTTTTATATTTAAAAACTATATTACAATTTGAGTACTATTACAGACTTTTTCAAATAAAATAATTATACATTAGAATAGAATTATGATAGTACCTTATTGATATTGCAGTATAAGACAATAGAATTATAACAGTACCTATATTTTCACGCATCGATTTGGTATACGATATGTGCATTGCTTAAATTATGGTTTGTTATTTGGCGCACCACACTATAGCGCCAATGTCTTCGTCAGGATCAACCTACATTCCGTGGAGCAAGTGTAAAGCCACCGTACCCAAAGGAATTAATGTGCCAATGTGCTTCTGCGGTTCGTTATGCAAGTTCATGCAATCTGAGGTTTTAGGAGATGACTACGGCATGAGGTTCTTTATGTGTGAGAACTACGAATATGATCCACCTAAGCGATATGGCAAAGACCGGGCCAAGGTAGCAGGATAACATACGCTATTTTTCTATATGACCTAACATTGAATTATGATTCTAACTTGTGTTGGACAAAGTCTCCTCCGCCTCTTTGTGATTTTATGCAGTGGTTCGACACCGTGCAGTCGCAGCAGGCAAAGGACATTGTGGAACAAAAAGCAAGATGGGCTGCAGAACGTTGGCGCCGAATGAAGCACGAGGAGCAGCAAGAGGAGAAGCGCAACAAAGAGCAAGAAGAGATCCGCAAGAGGATGGAGGAGGTGGATCGTAAGGCGGCGGCCGAACGTGAAGCTGACAGGGATAGAAAGCGAGAGAGGGCACGCCGTGCGAAGGAAGCCGAGCCCGAAGCAATTAGGAAGGGCAAATATCCTAGGTGCACTCAGTAGAGTAGTACCATGTAATCCCGGCATTTTACATTCCATAAGGCATGGTAGGTTTAGATGCAACAAGAAATTATCTTGTCGCGTGCACATGCCACTGCAATTAGTTGTTTATGTTTTAAGTTAAAAGCTTAACTCTGTGTGTTGTAGCCTTTACCATTAATTTGCAGTTGTAGCCGGGAGTCTATGAAATCTTTGAACTTTTCCTTAATATTTTCGGAGCTTTTCATGTCACTAGAATACTAAAAAATACACATTAATATAACGATAAGAATTAAGAACTAAGAAATACATCAGGGTCTGCTGCTAAAAAGCTCAGCACGGCGATCACAGGTTTCCCAAATGTCGCATTGTTTGCCTAGACATACGTGACAAAAGACGACAACCTAATAGCAGTGCTCTTCCAACATTTCAAAAAGATGTGACAACACGGCAACCACACCAGCTCACCTTCAAAGCATTCTCTCTGGCGAGGACGACGGACCTGTCATTCTACAGCGAAGGTCTGTGGCGTGTAGTGGGGAAGGCGGCATCTAGGCGCGATCGACCGAGCGGCAGTAATGCAGTGCTGTGAGTCTGCATGCACAGAGATGCATCGAGTAGTGAAATTATGACGATTAGGCCGGTGCCCTGCAGTGTTCCGGGCGATGGGATATGTCGGGGCAGTGCAATAATCACGAGTGAGCGCTGTAGAGCGTGCAAGTGCTGAAGTCATGAGCAGTGAGACGTCGTGTCGTTGTTTAAAGTGGGAGGAGTGAGCGGTGTTGAGCGTGCGAGGGTACAAATCAAGAGCAACGAGAGGTCGTGTCCATGTTTAAAGTGGTACGAGTGAGCGCTGTGGAGCGTGCGAATACTATAGGCTTTTCATGTTCATTTACACTCCACACTCCGGTTATCAGACCTTTGTGCGCCTATAAATACTCACCAGTTTGTGAACTCCCAGCACCACTTAAACACCAAAGCTTATTGTATACCCAATGTCTGGAGGTGGGTCTAGCGGGAAGAATTACTATGGTTTTGGGAAAGGAAAAGGGGGAAGAAAGGGAGACCCCATAATATGGGAGGGGCCTCTTGGACCTGATTCCTTTCCGGAACCAGTGTTTGAGTTTCTGCCACAGCACAAGAGTGAATTTACCAATGAAACTCCTCTTCGACAATACGATAACCGTAGAGAACCGTGGCCAAAATGCAGACATGGTGAGGACTGCTTAGTGCAGATGTGCACCGACGGGATGGATGGCGGTCGGCGTTTCTTTAAATGTCCACACGCATGGGTAATACTTGGTTGTTTCATTTCTTTATCTTCAAGGAGACACCTTACCTGGAATTTGTTTTGCAGTCTTCCGATGCTCCAGAAAACTGTGGTTTTACTAGGTGGGTAGATCCTGCACCAATTGATTCTGTTCAGGAGTTCATCGAGTACCTCCAGATAAAGATCTTTGATCTGGAATGTAAGGTGAACCATTATGAGGAAGTGAGCGAGGCTAACAAAGACGACGAAGTTGATGATACCAGCAATGCAGCCGGTTCACAGGATGAACCATGCACTATTCCTTACTGCAACTGCCCTTGTCACAAGAAGAAGGGCCATGCGCCTCCGGCACCACCGCCTGCACCACCTGCAATGGGTGGATACTGTGGAGAAGGCTCAACACAGTTTGCTACGTGGGGGTACGGCTACTAGGACTACCCTAGTGCTAGTGACATGCTGCATCATTGTGTTTATTCTGTTTTTTTTAAATTACCTAAGGCATGTTAGGTTAGTCCGGAATCTGTTTACCGTAGTTTGCAACGGGTTCTGACATGCCACTGCATGTGTGATGTGTGTTTCATTATCATTGTATTATGATGTAAAATTTGGTGGTTCACATTATTACTTCTCGTCACCCCTCTCTATTTTTCTGAATTTTTAGTCTCAAATGACAAAGGGAATGGCGGCGAATGGTGGCCAGGGTTTAAGCAATAACGGAAGCAGCAGCAATTAGTGGATTCATGTTGAGTTCCTCGTGTCAAAAAAAAAAGAAATGGTTAAGGATAAAATCAACCAAGAAATTATTACTTCGAACTTCTAAGCTCTATTGGTAGAAGTAACTAATAAGTACAAATAAATGATAATCGAAATCGTCCGAATTGCTTCGAGATCTCGTTTTTAGTTTCTAATCATTATAGGTTTGTGAAATCTGCATCTACCAGACATCCGCGCTGACAAAAAAGTTTATAGTTCGAAATCACATGAAAAGTAGTTTCTCTAGTGTCATCCTTTAGAGGCCGCATCGCCCACCAAAATTGACATCCGACACCTTCCGTAAATTTCATGATAATTCGAACTCGATTTCCAAATCCTTCTGCAAATATATCACAATAAATCTTCGGACGCTGGAGGAATTTTATGAAATTCAATAGGCTTTGTTGGCCACACAGGACCCTGTCGCCCCCCCAACGGGCGACAGGCCCCCATCTTTTTTTTTCTCCAGGGACTTCGTTGCAAATTTGAAGAAAAAAAATTACATTTGAGCCCTGTCGCCCCCCATAGGGCGACCGGGGTATATTTTTGAAATTTTCCAAAACCGACATATATTTTTGAAATTTTAATTTTTTTTAAATATAAAAAAGAAAAAACCGCCAAAAATCGGCCATATCGGTGCCATCTGATCTGTGTCTGGCCCTCTGGCTAGATTCATCCAATCCATGGAGGAGGGAACTTGGGAAGCCATTGACCCGCGCAAACAATTTGGAATCAGAGCTTGCAAGTACATATAAACATCAATCATCTCTCCTGTACTACCTCAAGAGTGTTTTGAAAATACAATTACTACCTCAAGAATGACCAAACTGAATTCAGCATACAACAGGTTGTTACATTCAGGAAGCATGGTATAGAATTTCACCCTCTGTAAATTTTGCGAATGTCGCCATACTATTCCAACTACAAGCTACAAGATATGATCATCGTCGTCCAACAACGAGAGCAAATGCTGCTCCATCTCGTCGTCAGTCATCATCGAGTTTGCAGGCGCTTCCTCCGCTTCGGCGGTCGGCACCACCTCATCTAGGGCCTTCATCGCTGGCCTCTTGGGCGGCGGCGGCGGCGCCTGCGCGATCACGACGGGCGCAGGTGGCGCGAAGAAGGCAGCGGATTCTTGGCGCGCCGCGGAGCCTGGAGCGGCCCTCGGGGAGACGTAGATGTTGCAGAACACGTACTGCCTGTCGCCGACGACGGCGTCCTGCAAGCAGCACGAGTACTCGTCCATGAGCCAGTCCGTGTACGCGCCGCCCTTCTTGTACCGCAGCTTCCTCATCTCGCCGGCCTTCACTTGCTTGCCGTCCACGATGTCCGTCACGCTCTGCGAGTGCCACGACCCTGCGCCGGCGGCGCGCGTGGCCTTGCTGGCCTTCCCCGCCCTGTGCGGCTGCTGGAGCTTGCAGTGGGTGAAGAAGAAGCGGTGCCCGGTTCTGGGCAGCGGGCGGAACTGGCGGGCGAGCTCGCCGGGCTCGCAGGCGTAGACGTCGGCGTGGTGGATGAAGGGGCGGACGGTTTCGTGCATCGGCGCGCCGGCGAGGAGCTGCGGCAGGTAGTAGGTGGCGGCCTCGAGCGGCTTCGGGTCGAAGCGGAAGCCGCGGAAGAAGATCTCCGGCCCCAGCGACGGCGTCGCCATGTCGATCGGCGAGACGAGACGGCGGCGCCGAAAGGGGAAGAGATGGATGGGAGGGATCGATGGAGCAATGGAGGGGAGGCGGGTTCGATTTATAGGCGCGGCCACAAGTCGGAGCGGTCGGATTGGTGAAATGGGAATTTGACTGACTGCTGGTCGGAATCCGACTGACTGCGACGGCGGCGATGTGGAGGCCTCGGCAGCACCCGACTCCGATGACGTCTCACTGCCCGACCACCGCCGCAGCGCTGCCTCAAGTGAGGTTTACGGCATCGCCGCCGCCACCACTGTCAGAGCCCCCACCACCAGTGTGGCAGTGTCTGCAGCTCGAGATGAGGTTTCTTGATGCCATGGAGACCTACGCGTGTCACAACTTGGTTCCCTCAAGCAGCCGGCGGCGGACGCTTGATGCTCGCCACCGCCTTGTTCAACTCCCCGCAAGACAGGAGCTAGCGCAGGCAACAGGGGGACGGCGGCGCGCAAGCCCGCGCGTGCAGGTAGTGGTGGTGGAGCGCCGGCCCTCGCACCTAGGCCGCAACGACGGCGGCACTACACAGCTCCGCATCTTCTCTCCGACCGCGCGCGGTGGCCCTTCCCTAGCTCCTAGCTGGTACCCTGAGGCAGGCAGCAGCGAACTCCAGGGGCGGCGCAGTGTGGGCCGGCTGAGCGGGCAGCGCAAACGTCGAGCACGATAGCTGTCTGCGCGGTGGCCTGCATACTGGAAGTCGGAAGGAGGCGCGGCCAGGCCTGCAGCCACAACCTGCTGCGACGGCGGGCGGCGGCGTTGGTCAACACATGCCGGCTGCCTGCACTAGCTAGCAACCCAATGGTATCGAATGCTCTTGTCCATTCTTATTCTCTTTATGTTCTTCCTTTTTGGGTTATCGTATTGTTGGCTGTTGTCTCTGATTGAATCTAGATCTAATTTGATTTCTTTGGTCACTGTCCTTTTGTTTAGGGAGATAGCAATGCATGTTCACATCTGATTTAGTTTGTCAGGTTTGTTTCTAAATCCATGCCTGCATCTTTAGATTAAATCTGTTTTCATTATCCCCCCTTTGATGGCTGCTCCATGCGTTGCTCTGCAATTTGTCGCCTCATTATCATTGCCAATGGTTATTGTTGATTTATCTTCATATAATTTTCTTTGCCTTTCCATGTGAGTTCCCTTAGGATATAAATTTATTTGCCTTTAGCTGGTTGGGTTGGGAAGGATGTATTCGGAGGGGAGTCAGATGTATGTGTCTTATTGGTTTGAAACACTGCCTCAGTTCTGTTCAGCTAGAGGTTCATTCCCAATTTCTTGGGATGATTGCTATTTAACGGTAATATTTAATCTCCTCCTGCCAATTGCTTGAATACAAGGTTTAATCCTTTGCATTTGTTTCTTCTTTTTATTTTCCCTTTCCACTCTTATTTCTGGAGAGGAGGTTGACAACCGCTTCAAACTCTGACTTCCTTCATGGTGCACGGATTACCTATTGAAAAAGGAGACAGGTAATCTTGATATTGGTCTCAGCAGTATGGATTTAGTTAACATCTGTATTAGAAGCTTCAGTTTATGCATGCATCCAAATAAAAAGATGATTACAAAAAGGCATCGCAAAAGGGGTAGCTCCCCATAAAGATTAGTAAGATTAGAGCTAGCTATATTTCTTATTGGCTTTGCAAGCAAAAGGAGTTCATCTTCTAATCTTGGTACTTAGATTCCGGTGTAAGGTTGCAACATCTTTATCCTGGCAGATTTTAATTTTGTCCTCTTATCCATTTCCTGTTAGCGTTACTTTGGATCGCGTAGTGGTAGATCGAGTGAGTGACGAACTTTGCCAAGAGGAATACCTTACTGTTTCCATGGTGCGGCCTCGTTCGCCGATGGAGGCAGCGCATAGGCAGCGACGGGCGGTGTAGATGCGTTGTGGTGGCTGGTGCCGGCGCTGCGCAGTCGTGGTCGTTGAAGGCCGCTGACACAGTGGGTCGCCAGAGTCGTAGAGAGCGGCACCGGTGGCGCGCAGTGACGTTCGTCGACGAGGACGTCCTCGCTATGGCGAGGATGGTGGCGTCGGTGGACTTCCCACCGTAGCAGCGCCCCCTCTAGATCGGGTTAGGGTTTTGGACGGTGGAAACTGTAGCGGCGGCGGAACCTCGTGTCATGTGCCGTAGTCCCCACCTCCTCTATATATGGCACTGCGCGACGGGGGCCCACCAGCCGTCTATTGGGCTGGGCGTCCCCGATCAGGACGCGAGTCAAGGGCCCAGTTGTCGTTGGGCCAACTGGTGGAGATCAATACTAACATTCTCCCCTTTGATCTCACCTTACACTTTTAAAACTTTACAACTTGACGTAACCCTTTTTACTTTCTCTTTAGTTGCTTTGCTATTGGCCTCATCTCATTGCAGATCAGTACGTAGAGCGTACCTCATCATGACGGTTATTAGTTACCGTCAGACTTAACAGCCACAATGTACATTTCTGTATTGAAACAAGACCTTAACCTTTCTTTGGGCCCTTTAGTAATCCAGAAATCATAGGCCTTCCGTAAAACCCATGTCGACTTGGGTGGTAGGCCTTTGGTAAGCGGATCCGCAAGCACTTGCTCGATAATTCTGATGCTAAAACGGAATACTTTTATGTGGTGTATATTGTTTTTTATAGAATTTGTCCCTGCCTTACAACCCATTGTGTTTTTTATATTATCATGATTTTATACTTTCTTTGGCAGGATGTTTTTCCAACACTGCCAACAATACCTGTCTGGATTGGCCTTTACAAGCCCTTTCAAATGTAGCGAATGAGGTAAATTAAGTCCAACCCCTTGAAGCTTGCTTGATTAAGTGGTTTTTTTGGGCTGATTATCTTCAATGACATGAAGGGGCTGTTGACTGAAGGATTTTTCTGGATTCCATCATTGGGAGGCCCTACAACAATTGCAGCTCGGCAAAGTGGTTCTGGAATTTCGTGGTTCTTCCCATTTGTGGTACTGAAACTGATCTTTTTATTAACCTATAGATTAGTCATTTCATTACTTTTTCCTGAGAAAAAAAACTGAACTATTGCACTTGACTAACATTACAAATCTTGTAGGCCACTGTCGTCACCTATATACATACATGTTGGTCAATCCTTGATCCACTCGCGATCGAGCTAGCTCTCCACCCCTGGACGACAATGGCTGCTGCAGTGCATTCAGAGACTAAGCCTGCACCAGTTTGGCATCAGATTTGGATGTTGTGGGCTCCCTAGGGGCATTGCAGGCATCGATGGGCTCTATAAATATGTCTCTTGTTTTCATAGAAGTCTCACTGTTTTCAGGATGCAGAACCTGCTGCTTAAGCTCCTTCTACTCGTCCTCATATTACAACTCTCACTGGTATGTGCCTTGCATAATTTTTTTAACTTGCCACATTGTATGTTATTAGCAAATCCCACACGCCCTACTCTATTCAGATAATTAGCTAGCAATCACAGAGTAGGATTGACAAATGCCCTACTTAGAATTATCAGAATTATTTGCTCTCTATCCTGGCATTATAAATACCTTTCCTGCTTAGAGGTATATAGTCATGCTCAGTAAACCTCCAGGAACTATAGTAAACATGCTACTTTCTTATTTACCTAGGTCTTAGAATAGCAATTGCCTGTTAACTTCCATTGCTTACATTGCAACTAAGATGGTTGTTACAGAAACACCTGTGCCATAATTGCATACTTTCGAATAATATTACTACATCTTCCTTTGCTGGTTACTACCTGCTTAGAGGTACATAATCAAACCCAGTCAAAATTACCATAAGCCAGAGTGAGAGCTACGGTTACCATTAGAAACTGAATGTTTCCTCCTAAATCTATTTTACTTCTTGTAGGTCAGATGCAACGGCGACCAAAAAGAAATCGAGCAGGCGAAATAGCCATTGGTATGCTAACTGGTGGTAGAATTCAGGTTCCTGCAGTTGAAGTAGGGGCTCTTTTGTTGGGTTCCTTACTCAGCCTTATAATTGCAATACCATCAGAGGACCTTCTTTCAAAACCACTGCAATTTATCATCTCCCTCTTTGTGGCCACACTAGCTGCTATAATGTGGAAAACGATTCTCTATTTACTCATTCGCCACTACCACAACAAACGAAGGAATATACCTAGCTGTGTAATAGATGTTCCTACATTCATTGACCAGTATTTGGCTCCACAACAATTCTCTTTGCACATAGCATGTCACCTGCGTTCGTTACCTGCTCCATCTGTTAACCACACTTCTATTAACCGAGTTGATGCCTAGATTGTTCCACAAGGTAATGGCCGTTTTCCAGGTTCGCGCGCGATAGCGCGCGTCATCCACTAGTGAGTTGGTATGGCGCTGAGCGATGAAGTGCTAATTGGTACACTGAGGAAGTGAGGAAGAAGACTGAGCAGTGGCGAAGCCAGCCCAAAAAATGACCTAGGGCGGAGTTCTACCTCAAAATTTTCGCACGGCCAAAGTAATGCGCCGAGGATTGCTGCCCGATTGCAAGCGCCCGCGGCAGCGGTGCACAAGATCCGTTGACGCGGCTGGCGGGTGTCGAGTTGGGGTTGCAGGACGGGCGGACGGATGCGGAGCGCCATCGTGCAACGACAGCAATGCGTCGCCGTGAGTGCCTGAGCGGGACTGCAGGCAGGGGGTGGATGGTGAACTGCCAAAGTCGCCAGCGGCGTCTGGTGGCAAGAAGACGCAGCGTTGGGCTAGGGCTAGGCTGAACCTCTTAAGAGGCTACAGCCCACTCGACCGGACGGCCCACGAGATCACGAAGTCCTCTCGTGTAGTGCTCCATTGGCGTTGGCCCAGTCCGAGTCTCGCAACTCTTGGCAGTAGATGACCGTCGTCCTCGCGTTCGGGGGAGGGAGGCGCCATCGCACCGTCATGAGCCCCGGTCGGAGAGAACGGGGGGATATTGTCAGCACCCACGAACCGGAGGAAGCATCTACTACTATGGACAGCCCCACCAGAAAGCCTAGTGTTAGTTTTGGTGGCAGCGAATGAGTTTGTTAGATGTGCCTGCGCGCACGTATCAAGCCCAACCCATATAAATGCAAGAGAGTCGCTAGTTAAAATATTGAGTGCATATGAGGAGGAAGGATATCGAACAACTTATATGAACTCTTATTCTTTACTCAAGTAAGTTGTCCTCTGAAAGTTAATTCCTTGTTCTCCTCTGTTCTTCTTATGTTCCTCAGATCCATCCTACTTTTTATTCTCCGCTACCTTTGCTGTTAATAGTATGCTTTGGATCTCGTCGAGAAGCACCTAGGGCGGCTGCCCGGGCTCGCCCTAGTGGTGGCTCCGCCACTGAGACTGAGGTGACGGTCTGTCAATGGCGGAGGTCAAGGGATTCACCTGCTGTATAGAACGTCTGAATGGAGAGAGGGAGAAGAGTTTGCTGCACTGCATGGTTTCGTGCTTCGTGTGTTCGATCGAGAACAAAAACTTTAAATTTTGTGAAATCTAGAATTTTGTTTCCAGAGTGAAGGCAAGGATCGGCGGTTTGCATCATCGCTTTGGGCGGCTACTTTTCGGTGTAGGACTCGGTTCTGGCGCCATGAATCATGTGGTGTGGTGGCATCCTATGCATGCCTCTTGACGATTACCTCCTTGCTCTGCTGCTCTCCAAGCCTCAAACTGAGCTGGGCATGCGTACGGTACGGACACGGGCCCCATGGGCAACAGCGGTGGCAACTCTGTATACAAAACAGAGACGAGATTCAGCAGAATTCAGCTACTGCTGATGCTCTTCATACCATCGAGATGAATGGGAACTTGGACGATCAATTCCTCGATCTTGCTTTGGTTGGCTGCTACGGGGCTAGTGCTAGATACCTGACTGCACCGGAGTCATGGGATCGATCATCTCAAGGTTCCAAGCGTGATGCACAATTCAAGCATTCAGTCCTTCGCAGCCCGGCTGTCCAACTAACACTGGGCCAACCAAGTATAGACAGGCAAATAGTAGCGAGCAGCACATTGCTAGTGCTCAACTGAAAAAAAAAATCGCAACTTCAATCGATTTTTCAACAGCAATCCACAAGATGATGATGATGATGATGATGTTGCTGCTTCGCATCGCATCAACGATCAATCCAAGCAACTAAAAATGTCACTGAAATTGTAGGACCTCACATCCCCAACAAGGTCAGTGTCAGCTGTCAGCACTCGACGGCGGCGCACGCGGCCCGCCGGAACCCCCGCGGCAGGTCGGGCGCGCGGCTCCACTTACCGCCGCCGATGTCGTACACCAACACCATCCCTTCCAGTGCTGCGCCGCCGCCCGCCGCGTTGTGGCCCCGCACGGCTGCTGCCACATTCACCACCGCGGCCACCCGGTCGCCGCCCACGCCGGCCATCGCCACGCGCACCGCCATGCCCAGACCCACGGAGCCCCGGGGCACCGGCGGCGCCTCCAGCGCCACCCACCCACACGCGCCTCCTCCTCCTCTGTTCGCGCCGCCACCTCCGCCGCTCCACCGCCAGAAGGAGAGGTCCACCGCGTGGCTCGCCACCACGTAGAGGTGGCCGTCCCCGGCGCCGCACGCGCCCACGACGCACCCGCCGCCGGGCACCGCCCGCGGCCGCGCCGACCACGCCCACGCGCCCGACGCCACGTGCAGCGCGTCCACCGACCCAGCGCACGCGTGCGCCTCGAGCGCGCGCGCCCCGCCGTCCCCGCCGGGGTGCCCGGAGACGGCCACCCCGCCGGCGACGTAGAACACGCCACCGGCAGCCGCGCCGACGCACCCGTACCTCCGCCGCGGCGCCTCCGCCACGACGCGCCACGCGTCGGCGGACGGGTCGTACTCCTCGACCGCCGCGGTGCGCGCCGAGCCGCCCGCGACGTAGATCCGCCCGCCCACGGCCGCGGCGGCGAACTTCTTCCGCGGGAACAGCGTGGGCGCGCACGCGCGCGCCGCGCCCGTGAGCGCGTCCACCCGCAACGCGGCGCCGCGGCCGATGAGGAACACCTCGCGGCCCAGCGCGACGGCGCGCGCGTGCGCGAACGCGGAGGAGGAGCCCGCGCAATGCAGGAGCGGCGGAGGCAGGGGCAGTGCGGCGACCTCGAGCTCTGGACGACGGGACCAGGGGCCGAGCTGGAGCAGCGCCCGGGCGAAGGTGCCGGCGGCGCCGTGGGCGGAGGAGACGGAGACGGCGAGGAGGCAGGGGCGGAGGCGACCGTGGGCGCGGCGGAGGTGGAGGAAGCCGTGGGAGGCGAGGAGCGCGGCGAAGCGGCGGCAGACGGCGGGGAGCGGCGGGAGGGAGGCGCGGGGCACGCGGGCGAGGCACTCGAGGAGGAGCTCGTCGGGGAGCGCGGAGATGGGGGACTCCTCAGCGTCGGAGGCTGGGTTGGTGGCGGAGGAGGCAGCGATGGGGACGGGCACGGCGATGTGGCGGGCGGGGTCGGCGGGGATGCAGGACCTGGCGAGCCACGAGAGGCCGCGGGGGTGGCAGCTCTCCGCGGCCATGGCTGCCAGATCGGGATGGAGCTCGCAGCTGACTCACTGGCTCACTGCGCCCCACCCCTCTGGCCTCGCAGCTGCATTGGCCGGCCGGCCTGCTTTCTTGGGGAAGTCCACGCGGGTGACAAGTTGGGGAGTGGGTCTGCTCGGTTTTGCGTGCGATTTTGTTTGGTTCTTTTGCTGCAGTTGACTGATTGGGCATGGAGATGGAGGAGCGGGAGGTGGGGGACGAGCCGTTGGGCACTGCCCACTGTGCCGGAGCTCCGCAGGCGACGAGATCGCGGTGGTTTGATTTTTTTTTTGAAAGATATGGTTTGAAAAAATCAAAATGGAAATGGGTGTGTTTGATAAAGAAATTGTACGTTGTTTGAACCGGTTTGAGCTTGGGCCTGTTCTTCAATTTTCTCTAACCCCTTCGGTGGAATAGATGCCAGCAAAAATGGTGATCATATGCTAATCTAGAGCAGGTCCAACAACTAGACCCGCGATCCTCTCTCCTTGCGTTGACCATTTAAAAAAAGCACTAGCTAGCCCCATTGACCAAATAACCAAGCATGTGTGGCGAGTTGCTGCAGAAGCTTCCTTTTTTTCATTACAAAAGAACTGCTGCACGTGGTCTCGTGCTCTTCAGAATTTCTTGATTGAGGCCGTGTTTAGTTGTCTCTCATAAAATCTTTGAAAAGACATCTTTCTACATTTGAAATACTAAACATAGACTAATCACAAAAATAATTACAGAACTCGTCTGTGAATCGCGAGACGAATCTAATGAGCCTAATTAATCCGTCATTAGAGGTTGTTTACTGTAGCATTGATGTAGCAATTTAGTGTCTAATTGCAGCCTAATTAGGTTCATTAGATTCGTCTCGCGATTTATAGGCAGCAGTCGCAATGCGTTTTTTATTTCGTCTAGATTTAAGTCTCCATACAGGTACCAGAAAAAAAATTTTGGAATTTTGATTTTTGGAACTAAACACACGTGAGTTCCATCTGTTCCTATTCCTCCACAGCATCCCACGATCCCGGCGACATCGGGTTGTAGAGCAGCAGAGGACTAGCTAGAGCAGCAGCAGCCGGGCTCACCGCCGCCAGGTATCTGCCTATCTATACGCAACTGAGGTAATCATGCATGCTTGCCTGTTGTTGCCCTCTCTGCTCTGAAATTGCAATTAACGTCCTTGCGTACATGCTGTTAGTAGGCAACCTCTACTAGCAGTTCTTCCAACAGATGCCTAACCCGATCCGCTTCGTACTCGTACCTCGCGCTTTTGTCGCCTGATGAATTGTAGTAGTATCCTTTGAATCCTGCTGCTACATGGCTTCCAAAACTTTGCGCTTTGATCTTTCTTTTTTCATGGGATGGGATCTGTCTAGCGGGATGGGATCTGTCTAGCGCAAGCTTCCAATCATTTTATCGGGTACCAGTGGCGGAAGCAGGATGATACATGAGTGACTCTCCTCCTATTCTTCCTCCTCCAACCTCTCCAACGAAATTTGTAGAAAAGTAAAGAAAGCTTTATGGTATTTCCAACGGTAGGAGGGGCCAAAAGTGAGTCTGAAGTCTGCAGGGGCTCGAGCCCCTCTAGACCACCGCTAGATCCGCCCCTGTTTGGTACACACAAAAACAGCTTGTAGAAGAGGAAACACCCGTGAGTAGCTGCACTGGAACATTCCGGAGGATCTAGGCCATTTTGGTTTTGCTGGTGGGAGCTAGCTGCTTAGGTTCTTCATATGCTAACCTAGGGCCGGTTCAACAGTGTTCATAAAAACTTGTTATTTCCGCAATCACACACAGGAGCTATGCAAAAAAAGTCAGCATTTAAGTGAGTTGTATATCATCCTGTACTCAACAAAAGGACTATCATGCTAGCACTAGCGCTATCAACCAAATAACCTCAACTTTGCCTGTGCCATCCATCCATCCGGAACAAATCTGTGTGAATGCTTGGGCGCTCATGGTAGGCGACGGTTTCAGTCGTTTTCTCTCGCCATGTAAGTCAATCTGCTACAAGAAAAGTTTCTTCTTTTATAGGATTTTATGCTTGCATTGTGGTGGGACCATTGTGGTTGGTGGCTGATGCTCTAGTCACCGACCGATCTGCTACGCTTTGGTGGCCAGCAAGCACGCTAGCTGAGAAGAGGAGCGGAAATATGCTACTGGCAGTTCCATCTGTTCAGCATCTGACGTGGCCGGCGGCATCAGGTTGTAGAAGCGGCCAGCGGGGCGGCTTCTTCCTGGAAGCTGCTGTGAACCCCGGCGGTGTATCAGGTGGCTCTTGGCTGCGGCTGCGGCAGAGGCTGAGACTAGCAGGGGCCGCCGCCACCAACCAAGCCATATCTCCCACCCCGGCGGCGACCTCCAGCGGCGACGAGGAGTTCACGGAGGTGGTGGTGGTGCGGCATGGGGAGACCTCCTGGAACGCCTCCCGCATCGTCCAGGTCAGTCGCCCCTCCTGATTCTTCGCCGTCCTTCTACTGGATTTTGCGGTCTGGGTTCCGAACAAGAGGAAATCTGTTGACGGGTCACAAGCACACATGATTGGTTGCAGGCAATTTGTCCATCCTTCAAATGCTAATTAATGCATTTGTTTATGCCGGTTTGATCTGCCATCCATCTCGTCCTCCAAAGTTTCATTTTTTAACTACATAGCACAATGTCTCTTTTGTCATATCTGCATCTAGCTAAACAATACTATCTTGGCCCTATGAATCAGGCTTCAATGTATTTTGTTAGATTTTTTGTTTCTTAATGCTGAATATTGGCTGGTTGAACTTTTGAAGCTGGAAAAGGATGCCAAACCTTTTGCATTCTCTTATCAACTACTCTAAATGCTAGATTTAGGAGCTCCTTGTAGCCATTCTTCCATTAGCTGTTATTTTTTCCCCGGAAAAAAAATTATTATGCTGACAGAAATCAAGATCCTTCAACAGGGACATATGGACCCAGAGCTAAATCAGATTGGTAGAGAGCAAGCCCTTGTGGTATGGTTCATTTGCTCAAACCGCAATTCTGAACTGATTATTGTTTGCAGTTCCGTGTTTAGCAATAATATATTTGTAAAAAATCTGGTGAAACTTATAAGGTGGCTCATCGGCTGTCAAAAGAAGCCAAACCAGCTGCCATATACTCTTCCGATTTGAAGCGTGCTGCTGAGACTGCAGAAATTATAGCAAAAGTTTGCGGTGTAACAAATGTAAGGGCATCCTGTTCCTTTTTTCTGAAAGGAAATGGAATATATAAGTGCATTGTGCATTCTATCTGTCCCTTCTCTCAAATGTTTTTTTTTCAGTTGGTGCTGCACAAGGCACTGAGAGAAAGGCACATGGGATATCTCCAAGGCTTGGAGTGGGATGATGCTGTAAAAAAAAATCCAGATGTTTTCAGAGGGGCTGATATTTTTAAAATTACTGAGGGCTCTGATCCTGACAGCAGAAACCAAGAATTACCGGTAAATTCACATCTTAATTTGTCCAGATTGAAATGGTAACCGGCAAACTTCTGAAGTACTGCTACAATGTCATGGAACCATTTCACTTCCAAATTACAATGGCCGCTCCGCTGGTCCATATTTATTAAGATCTTGAATCGCCACCATGTGAATAGTTGTACAAATATTTTGAACTTCATGCTGCTAGTTACAACTTTGAAGAAGATGTTGAAAACAGGACAAGTTTTTTCCTTAGCTACTTGCACCGATGATAAACCCATGTAATTCTGAACTTCACTCTGAAGAGCTTATCAACACTTTGCATTGATGTTCAGGGTGGTGGAGAAAGCCTGAATCAGTTAAATGAGCGCTGCGTCTCTTACTTGAATAAGATTGCCCGAGAACACACTGGTAATCTGCAAGCCTCATTCTTAATCTTTTTTGTCTCCCAAATTCTCTTATGGGTAACAGCACTACACCAAAGTTTGAAATAGGCTAAACAAATCTGAACTTTTTATGTCACACACTCACACTGCGCTGCTGCTTGTAAATACCTGCTCATGGCAGTTCTCAACTCTGAAGCATTTGGTTCTACGCTAATAATGGTGCTACTGCATGGACAGGGGAGAGGGTTGTGGTGGTCTCCCACGGTGCAGCCATACTGGAGCTGTGCAGGCACACCGATCCACCTAACAGCTCCATTCGTAGGAAGATTCCCAACACTTCGCTGAACGTTTTCCGTGTCTCCACCGTCACCGGGCAGTGGATCCTTAAGAGTTGTGGAGACGTCAGCCATCTCGATGGAAATGACTTTCTGGAGAACTCATTTGGCGGCGACGGGGCCTCTGCATAACTCTTGTAGTGAGTTTTTGGAGATGGACTCGGCACAATCATCGTCGGAGATTTAGGCACGCTCTATGTTATTTTCTTCCGCGCGAGTACAGCATGTATTGTTGTTTTCTTCGTGAATAAGGCGACTAAGTAATTGTGCTCTAGTGTCGTCACTCTGCAATTAACTTTCGTTTTCATGGTTGAACTTGAATAGCCAATCGTCATCATGCTCATGCTGGTACAACAAACTTGGTCGGATGACTTGGCGCAGAAACCAAACGTGCTGTTTTTTTAGATAATGGAAAGATTATCCGGCTTCACCCTCCTCATTAAGGAGGGATCAGACCAACCTTATTACAAGCAGTAGTAACCACACCATATTCTTACAACGTAATTAAAGTATGAAGCATGCTTATTGAAAGCCAATCTGTAAAATTAAAGGCCATCCATGGGATGTGAAGAAACAAAGAGACGACATCTCCAGCAAACAACATGCCTGAATCATCCTCTTTTTTTTATCTTCACTGCGCTGCAACTACGTCCAACGGCGTAACCAATACGTTCTCCTGAATAAAATCTGTAAAAAAGTTTTCGATTGACATTTGTTAAAAACAATATCATTCCTGGAGAGCCAAATCACCCAACACATAGCTGATATGCCTCTCAATAAATATAAATTTGGTTTACTGGGCAATGGGCCCCACATGGCATAGGCTCAACCATGAAACATTTAATAACCGTACGCATGGCTTTGACAGCATACTGGTACATGAACACCACGCATATTGGTTTTTATCGAATCTCATTTTGTGTTAGGAAAAATAATCATCAAACAAATACCACGCCAAGTCATGTCTATGCGCGAAGTAGCTGAGATCAGCATGAAGCAGGAAACATTTGACTTGGGGTATATAACATATAGTTTGCAATATTATTTTTGAAACTAAAACATTTATGGTCTGGTCTCCTTTGAATTGACTACATAATATGGTGAACACCATATGCCACATCATGAGTTAGCAATAATAGGATAGCTAGATGGGGTCAAAGCACATGCCACTATAAACAATAAGCAGACGCAAGTTGTGGCGCCAAATCATACCACTTTGTTAAAATTAATATATTGGTACAGGACAGTGAGAACGTCATGTCGCATCCTCATCAGTATAATAGAGGATAATCACCTATGTTCCATTATGACCAAATGTATTGGTGTCAGCTAATGGAATGTACTCCTCCATATTGTAAAGAAAGCCGTTTCGTCACGGTCTTCAAAAACAAGTTTGACCACTATCTTTTTGCTATATAAAATTTTACAAAATATAGTTAATATATACTTTTATGAAACTACATTTCAAAATGAATCTACTTGGATCTCTTTTATATTTTTCAAACTCAATCTAAAAAAAATTGTTTATAATCAACGTTTAAAATGTTTGACTTAAGACAAATTTAAAACGGCTTTCTTTACAATATGAAGGGAGTGTCATATTACGAATTAGTGATGTACATGCCAATAAAAATGACAATCATATGTTTTTTTTTCGATTACACAGTATACCTCTGATATTCACAATGCACGCACACTTACTCCTATGAACTCCATCTCTATAAGCATCTTCAAAGACTAATCAGGAAATCCTCAAAATTGATGAAGTCACCATAGGTGTCTCGTTGTCGATGAAAACGTCCACTACTACAGTAGTTATTTTTAAGAGCAGGTAAAATATATTTTTAAGGGCAGGTGTGGTACCCGCCTCTAGTTTTTGCAGCTAAAAATGCTATTTTTAGGAGGCGGGTAACACACCCGCCCCTAAAAATATTTTTAGGACATGTTATGGTGTGGCCCATCCGTAGAAGAATCGATTTCTAGGGACTGAGTCATGTCATGGTCCGCACCTATATATCCATATCTATAAAATAAAAAAATAAAAAAATCGAAAACAACAAACTAAAAAAGAAAAAAAATATTTCAACCAACCAGCATCACTAGCTTTGTAGTGTCGAGATATAATTTTTTTAACAAAATATGCACACTTATATTACCTAAGATTCGAACCGCCTACCTAGCTTCGCGCGTGGCTTCCTTACCACCACACCTCACAATCACTTGTGACTCCATGGGTATGGTATTCTTTTACATTAACTCTGAAATTAATTTATAAGGGCGGTGGCGTCACCCGCCCCTAAAAAACCATTTCTAGGGCGGGAGACACCACCACCCGCCTCTAATTTTTTTTCTATTTTATCCAAAAATTCATTTAAACCATATAGCAAAACAAATAAAAATGATAAACTTATAAACTATGGTTATTATGAATTATAGAAAACCAAAACATGCCAAGTATATTTCATTGTATATAGATGTAAAGATTGTGAAAACATCAAAGTATGACTTGAGTTATATGAGATACTATAACTAGAGAACTTATAATAATTTTTTGGACCATTAAATGCCCTTGAATGAAAAAGTTTTTCACTACAAAGTTTTAGATCTCTTCATTCTCTAAAATTTTATATAAAGTTTGACTTCATCCGAGATAATATGAAAAATTTATGAATTTTTTCTGCGTGGTTCCATTTGCAGGGCCGGTCATGCCATCATCCGCCTCTAAAAATACAATTTTAGGGACGGGTGAGACCATCACCCGCCTCTAGAAATGCCACTACTTTTAGAGGTGAGTCATGGCATCAACCGCCCCTAAAAATTCTCTTTTTAGGGGTGGGTGACGCCATCACTCACACTTGAAAATGGAATTCATTTATAGAGACGGGTGATGGCGCCACTCGCATCTAAAAATGCATTTGTAGTGACCCTGCTCCATTTGCAGGAATGGGTTACTTTTTGACTCGTCTCTAAAAAATAGGACATTGCTACAAGCAACAAATCGTTTCTTGTAGTAGTGGCCGGCTATCGTTAAATTGTAAAACATTCGCTCCTATGAAAAGAACCCAAAACCTGAACCATCAGGCTACATGCCCTTTTGCTGGTGGTCATAGGCTAACCTAGAGCAGGTCCAACAGCTAGTTTTCAAAAACTTGTTATTCCCTTAATCACACAAAAGGCTATGCAAAAAAAAAATCAGCATTCTAGTGAGTTGTTTATCATCTTGTAATCGACAAAGGAATATAATGCTAGCACTAACTAGCACCGTTGACCAAATAACCAATCATGTCGCGAGTTGCTGCTGAAGTTTCCTTTTTTCCATTACAAAAGGTGGCTCATCGGCTGTCAAAAGAAGCCAAACCAGCTGCCATATACTCTTCTGATTTGAAGCGTGCTGCTGAGACTGCAGAAATTATAGCAAAAATTTGTGGTATAACAAATGTAAGGGCATTCTGTTCTTTTTTTCTGAAAGGAAATGGAATAAGTGCGTTGTGCATTCTATTTGCCCCTTTTCTCAATTTTTTTTTTCAGTTGGTGCTGAATGAGGCACTGAGAGAAATGCACATGGGATATCTCCAAGGCTTGAAGTGGGATGATGCTGTAAATAAATATCCAGATGTTTTCAGAGCCTTTGACATTTCTAAAATTGCTGAGAGCAGAAACCAAGAAATACCGGTAAATTCACAACTTAATTAGTCCAGATTGAAATGGTAACCAGCATCTTCTGAAGTACTGCTACAATGTTATGGAACCATTTCACTTGTAAATTACAATGGCCCTGCTGGTCTATATTTATTAAGATCTTGAATTGACACCATATGAATAGCTGTATAAATATTTTGAACCTGCTGTTGCTAGTTACAACTTTGAAGAAGATGTTGAAAACAGGATAAGTTTTCCTTGGCTACTTGCACCGACGATAAACCCACATAATTCTGAACTTCACTCTGAAGAGCTTATCAACACTTTGTATTCATGTTCAGGGTGGTGGAGAAAGCCTGAACCAGTTAAATGAGCGATGTGTCTCTTACTTGAATAAGATTGCCCAAGAACACACTGGTAACCTGCATGCCTCATTCTTATTCTTTTTTAGTCTCCCAAATTCTCTTATGGATAACAACACTACACCAAAGTTTGAAATAGGCTAAACAAATCTGAACTTTTTATGTCACACTGCGCTGCTGCTTGTAGATACCTGCTCATGGAAGTTCTCAACTCTGAAGCATTTGGTTCCACGCTAATTATGCTGCTATTGCATGAACAGGGGAGAGGGTTGTGGTGGTCTCCCACGGTGCAGCCATACAGGAGCTGTGCAGGCACGCCGATCCACCCAACAGCTCCGTTCATAGGAACATTCCTAACACTTCACTGAATGTTTTTCGAGTCTCCGGCGTCACCGGGCGGTGGATCCTCGAGAGGTGTGGAGACGTCAGCCATCTTGACTGAAATGGCTTTCTAGAGAACTCATTTGGGGGCGACGGGATCTCTGCATAACACAATCATCATCGAAGATTTCAGAACGCGCTAGCCGAAGGGTTTTCCGTGTTGTTGGTCTTCCCGCGTTTCTTTGGTAGCAGTTCACTATCTTTTATTATGAAATACTTTCTCCGTCTCAAATTATTAGTCATTTTAGCTTTTCCTAGATACATAGATTTTGCTATGCACCTAGATATAAAACATATCTAAATACATAGCAATTGTTATGCACCTAGAAAAGCTAAAACAACTAATAATTAAGAACGGATGGAGTAGTAATAAACGAGATCAATATGATGTTGCAGTCAATAATAAACGTGTTGTTGAACATTTTATGCTGTTGGAATTGGAATTGTTAGAAATCTAGGCAATTTTCGGTATATTTTAATTCCAAAATTAAATGTATAAACTAGCAATATTTCTATGACTTTAAGGAGTAAAATAAAACATGTGAACATGTTTATACTTATCACACATATAAGCATAAACAATATAAATAACCAAAGTTTCAGGGAGTACCCTAAAGCGGGGCCGTTGCCGGAGGCATTGGCTGCGCTGTTACCAACTGGAGTAGACATCTACTCGGTTGTCCTCAGTCGAAGTAGTCGAACTAAATCGGTGCAGGAAGAAGTTCGCAGTGCAGTCCCACGAACGGTCACCAAGATGTAGTCGACGTAGTCGTTCGGCCACCAGAATGTAATCGACGTAGTCGTTCGGCTCGTCCACCAGGAAGTAGTCGTACAATCGGGCAAAGCCTTAGTATTTTTGAGCAGTCACGCTAAAGCGTTACCCAAAAACCTGATTGCCCGCCTATCCCGTGCAGGATCTCAAGGCGAGCAAGGTTTCGGAGGCCTGCTCACGCTAATTCTGTGCGCGCAGAAATTAGCGTTGGGGAACTCAGTTGTTGCAACTGGAGAGGGAGAAGAGAGGAGCCGAGTTGCCTCAGTGCTCTGGTGCAGGATGGATGAGGGGAATGGCACTCCTTATATAGTGACTCAGGTGCTCAGGTTCGTTGAACCTGGACACCATCAGAGTCATTTAGGTGATGCGGTTATGGCCATTAATTATAGATTTAATTGCACGTTTAATCGCACGATTAATTGCTGTCAACGGCAAAATAGCCATCACATCACACCGCGCCGCGCCGCGCCGCGCCGCCCGTCCGGCCGGCCGGGCCGCGCCGCGCCTCGCCTCGCCCACGGCCACGGCCACGGCCACGGCCCGGCCCGGCCCGGCTCGGCGAGGCGAGCGAGCGCGCGCGCGCGTGTGGTTCACCGTCCTCCTCTTACCGGCTTCACAAGTGGTGTACAAGAAGTCCACCTTTTAAGTCGGTTGAGATCCTCCTCAATTCCCGGTACGGAATTAAACATTGATTCCCTAGCATTAATAGTGGGCTTTAAATTCTTTTAATGCTTTAGAATAAATGGGCCAAGCCCATTACTCCAACAATCCCCACCAAGAAATTTAAGCCACACTAGAAATACCCTCATTCTCTCATTGATATACCAGTATTCGACAGAGACTGTTAAGTTGAACTTCCATCTAGGACAAAGGCTACACTTATTCACAACTGTGCAATGGACTATGCCTTGAATTGCCAGTTTTGTGCAAACAAGTTTGACCAGAGCCCTACACTGGTACTAGACTGCAAAAGCATCCCCGCGGTTTGGAGCTTATAAGTCATACTCCAGGCCCTTCATGAGTTTCTAGAGAATACCCAATTCTCATAGACCATGACCAGTGGTCAAACTCATATAGGTGTGTTCCTTTCAGATGTTCTGTAGGACAACATCTTTGTTTCAAGAAAACAACTCATTTGTTTAAAAGAAACCACCTGGCACACATTAAGGTATAGACCAACCTGCCATACAGATTAGAAGAGAAATGCACCTTATACACGGAATGAGCCATTTTCACAAAGGTTCTCTTCTCACAGTCAGACTTTAGTTTGTTTCACCATCCTAATTCACGGGATCTCCGATCACATAGGACAGGTTTCCACTATAGAATGACTCACGTGGGTCTCAAGCCCAATTCCATAGATGCATTGTCTATCACATTTCGTGAAAGACCCTTTGTAAACTGATCTGCCAGATTTTTAGCCGTCTGAACATAGTCTAGGGCTATAACTCCGGAGTTTCTCAATTTTCTGACAGATTTCAACCGCCTTTTCACATGTCTAGATGACTTCATGTTATCCTTTGAACTATTCACCTTGACAATTACCGTTTGATTGTCACAGTTCATTAGGATTGCCGGTAACGGTTTTTCAACTATCGGCAAGTCCATAAGGAGCTCACGAAGCCACTCAGCCTCAACAGTGGCGGTATCTAATGCTGTGAGTTCTGCTTCCATAGTTGACCTCGTTAAGATGGTCTGCTTGCAAGACTTCCAGGAAACAGCTCCACCACCAAGTGTAAACACATATCCACTTGTGGCCTTTATCTCATCAGCATCAGAAATCCAATTTGAATCACTATACCCTTCTAGTACCCTTGGGTACCCGGTGTAGTGAATTCCATAGTTCATTGTCCCCTTCAGATAGCGCATTACTCTTTCAAGACCCTTCCAATGATCATCTCCCGGGTTTGAAACAAACCGGCTCAGTTTGCTTACAGCAAACGAGATATCAGGTCTTGTAGCGCTCGCTAAATACATTAATGAACCAATGATCTGAGAATATCTCAGCTGATCTCGCATTATCCTTTTGTTCTTTCTAAGAATTAAACTGGCATCATATGGTGTTGAGACAGGTTTATAGTCACTATAACCAAAGCGACTTAACACCTTCTCCACATAGTGAGACTGTGTAAGAATCACCCCACCATTGATCTCTTTTACCAGCTTTATATTAAGGATAACATCAGCTTCTCCCAGATCCTTCATCTCAAAATTTTGAGATAAAAACTCTTTGACTTTCTTAATCACATTAAGGCTAGTGCCAAAGATCAGTATGTCATCCACATACAAGCACAAAATCACTCCTTCAGCCCCACCATAGCGATAGTACACACATCTGTCAGCTTCGTTCACAACAAAGCCGGCAGAGGTCAAAGTTCTATCAAACTTTTCATGCCACTGCTTAGGCGCTTGCTTGAGACCATATAAAGATTTTAACAACTTACAAACCATTCCTTCTTGACCCTTTGATACAAACCCATCCGGCTGATCCATATAGATCTCCTCTTCTAACTCTCCATTGAGGAAAGCCGTCTTAACGTCCATCTGATGAACGAGAAGACCATAAGAGGCTGCCAAGGAAAGTAACACTCGAATTGTGGTCAATCGGGCAACTGGTGAATAAGTGTCAAAGAAATCTTCTCCTTCTTTTTGTGTATAACCCTTGGCCACAAGCCTAGCCTTGTACTTTTCAATAGTACCATCTGGCCTAAGCTTTTTCTTGAACACCCACTTGCATCCAACCGGTTTACATCCATAAGGACGTTCAACGACCTCCCAGGTTCCATTAGACATAATAGAATCCATCTCACTCCTTACTGCTTCCTTCCAATAGTCAGCATCAGGAGATGAATATGCCTCTTCAATGGTTCTGGGTGTATCATCTATGAGGTATACAATGAAATCATCACCAAAAGACTTTACAGTCCTTTGTCTCTTGCTCTTTCTCGGAGCATCATTGTTATCCTCCTCAGAATTTTCTACAAGTGTATGTTCATTGTGTTCTATCGGCTCAGCAGAGCCATCATCCTTGATGAACTCTTGCCTAGATGAACTTGTTTCATCTCTCATGGGAAAAATGTTTTCAAAAAATGTAGCATCTCTGGACTCCATTATAGTACCAACATGCATGTCAGGTACTCCAGATTTCACTATTAAAAATCTATATCCAACGCTGTGAATAGCATAACCTAGAAAGATACAATCCACAGTTTTAGGTCCAAGCTTACGTTTCTTGGTTATTGGCACACTCACTTTTGCCAAACAACCCCATGTACGTAAGTATGACAGTGTTGGCCTTTTCTTCTCCCATTCCTCGAAAGGAGTTATCTCTTTATTCTTTGTAGGAACACGGTTTAGGACATGACATGCAGTCAATATAGCCTCACCCCACCATTCCTTGGAAAGTCCCGCTGTATCTAACATGGCGTTAACCAAATCCGTTAGAGTGCGGTTCTTTCTTTCGGCAACCCCATTTGACTGAGGTGAATAGGGAGGCGTCCTCTCATGAATAATACCATGTTCCTCGCAGAATAAAGTAAATAAGTTTGAGAAATACTCGCCACCACGATCTGACCTAACTCTTTTGATCTTTCTCTCAAGTTGGTTTTCTACTTCAGCTTTATAGATTTTAAAGTAGTGTAAAGCTTCATCTTTTGACTTCAACAAATAGATGTAACAAAATCTAGTACTATCATCAATCAAAGTCATGAAATATTTTTTACCACCTTTTGTCAACACTCCATTCATTTCGCACAAATCGGAATGAATTAATTCTAAGGGTGCCAAGCTCCTTGCCTCCGCGATCTTATGAGGCTTACGAGTTTGTTTTGATTCAACACATACATGACACTTAGAATTTTTGACAAAAGTGAACTTTGGAATTAAGCTCAAATTAGCTAAGCGCATCATACAACCAAAATTAACGTGACAAAGCCTCGAATGCCAAACATTTGTTTCATCAACGTTAATAACATTGTATGCAATTTTATTACAAACATCTGACAAAGAAAGACGGAACAAACCTCCGCTTTCATAACCTTTTCCAACAAAAGTACCAAACTTAGACAAGATACATTTATTGGACTCAAAGACTAATTTGAAACCATCTCTACACAGTAGAGAACCGCTGACTAAATTCTTCTTGATGGTGGGGACATGCTGCACGTTCTTCAGCTGCACGGTCTTCCCCGAAGTAAACTTCAGATTTACCGTACCAACACCAAGAACACGCGCATGTGATCCGTTCCCCATCAGCAAGGAGGAAGTCCCGCCGGTCTGGTAAGAAGAGAACAAAGAAGCATCAGCACAAACATGAATATTAGCACCAGTATCAACCCACCACTCGGGTGAACCAAAGACTGAAAGAACAGTAGGTAATAAATTACCGTACCCCGAAGTTCCTCCAGGCTCGCTAATAACCATGTTGGCGGAGTTGTTGCCTTTGCGGTTCGGACACTTTGCAGCAAAGTGATCCGTACTAGCGCACACATAGCAAGCTCCCGTCTTCTTCTTCTTCTTAAAAGTGGTTGTCTTCTTAGTCTTTGGTTGGTTCTGCGGTGGCTTTTTCTTGTTCTTGTTGGAGTTGTTCTTCTGAACAAGATTGGCACTTGAAGCACCAACAACTCCTTTCCCACGTATGTCCTTTGCTCTCGCCTTCTCCTCAACATCAAGAGTCCCTATGAGTCCATCTATTGTGAACTCCTGTCTCTTATGTTTTAGAGAAGTAGCAAAGTCCCTCCAAGAAGGTGGCAGCTTAGAGATTATACCTCCAGCCACAAACTTATTGGGTAACACACATGGGGACTCTTTGCTGCAATTTTTGAGATCTTTTGCCAGAGTATGTATTTCATGAGCCTGTTCCACTACAGAACGGTCTTCGACCATCCTGTACTCAAGGAACTGCTCCATGATATACAACTCACTCCCGGCGTCAGATACTCCATATTGAGCCTCAAGAGCATCCCACAAAGCTTTGCCAGTTGGCAGCCGGATATAAGAATCCACCAGGTTATCACCGAGAACACTAATGATCAAGCCTCGAAAGAGGATATCAGCCTCATCGAACGCACTCCCTTCCTCTGGAGAGAATTGTTCAGGCTTACCCTCTTTCACATGGATCACTCTCGATAATGTTAACCACAGTATAAGCCGCTCTTGCCAACGTTTGTAATTTGAACCATTAAAAGGTGATGGTTTGATTGATGCAGCAAAGCTAGATACCGAAAGCCTATTAACACACTCAGGTTTTTGGATTGTTAGAAATCTAGGCAATTTTCGGTATATTTTAATTCCAAAATTAAATGTATAAACTAGCAATATTTCTATGACTTTAAGGAGTAAAATAAAATATGTGAACATGTTTATACTTATCACACATATAAGCATAAACAATATAAATAACCAAAGTTTCAGGGAGTACCCTAAAGCGGGGCCGTTGCCGGAGGCATTGGCTGCGCTGTTACCAACTGGAGTAGACATCTACTCGGTTGGCCTCAGTCGAAGTAGTCGAACTAAATCGGTGCAGGAAGAAGTTCGCAGTGCAGTCCCACGAACGGTCACCAAGATGTAGTCGACGTAGTCGTTCGGCCACCAGAATGTAGTCGACGTAGTCGTTCGGCTCGTCCACCAGGAAGTAGTCGTACAATCGGGCAAAGCCTTAGTATTTTTGAGCAGTCACGCTAAAGCGTTACCCAAAAACCTGATTGCCCGCCTATCGAGGCCTGCTCACGCTAATTCTGTGCGCGCAGAAATTAGCGTTGGGGAACTCAGTTGTTGCAACTGGAGAGGGAGAAGAGAGGAGCCGAGTTGCCTCAGTGCTCTGGTGCAGGATGGATGAGGGGAATGGCACTCCTTATATAGTGACTCAGGTGCTCAGGTTCGTTGAACCTGGACACCATCAGAGTCATTTAGGTGATGCGGTTATGGCCATTAATTACATATTTAATTGCACGTTTAATCGCACGATTAATTGCTAAATAGCCATCACATCACACCGCGCCACGCCGCACCGCACCGCCCGTCCGGCCGCGCCTCGCCTCGGCCACGGCCCGGCCCGGCCCGGCCCGGCCCGGCGAGGCGAGCGAGCGCGCGCGCGTGTGGTTCACCGTCCTCCTCTTACCGGCTTCACAAGTGGTGTACAAGAAGTCCACCTTTTAAGTCGGTTGAGATCCTTCTCAATTCCCGGTACGGAATTAAACATTGATTCCCTAGCATTAATAGTGGGCTTTAAATTCTTTTAATGCTTTAGAATAAATGGGCCAAGCCCATTACTCCAACAGGAATCACACAGGTTTTCTGGATTGCAAATAACAGCTGATGTACGTAGCAATTGCTAATTGGTCAAGTTTGGTGATCACATGTTTTTTAGAATTGGGAATATGTTAAACACATTCCAACTTCTGTATCGATTGATACATATGGCTGTTCAAAAATATAATCCACACTGCAACTAACGTCCGAGCGAAATAAAAAACAGAGTAGCAGAAATAAGACTAAAAAGGACTTATCCCATTCCGTAACGGTGGGATGTGCCATGAGAGCTCGCAGCGCAACCTCGCCATGATGAAGTATTCCCTCCGTTCATTAAAAAAAAGTGCAATTTTTGCTTCTCGATAAGTCTAACATTACGAATTTCAACTAAAATTATATATAAATAATAGCACTTATGATATAAAATAAGTAGCATTATATAACTATATAATATATTTTTAATAATAAATCTATTCAAACTAGTTATATAATATATAACTAATAAATACTAATACTATTTACTATAAATTTGATTAAATTTAAACTAGTTTGATCGTATTTTTTGACGGACGGTGGGAGCAGATAAAATCTTTCCGCCGGTCAGGCGTCAACTCTTGTCGCCCTCCGTCCGCCGCCGCTCGCTAGTCTCATGTCCAAGCTGCCCCGCATCGTCCCGCTCCCGCACCGCCGCCCCAGCCCGGACCCACCCATCACTCCGGCCTTCGCGGCCTCGCTCGCGCGCGTCCTCGCCGCCCGCGCCACCGACCCGACCTGGTCCCGCTCCCTCGCCGCGCTCCTCCCGCCCCCGCTTTCCGACGCGCGCCTCGCCGCCGCCGTCTCCTCCCTCGCCGACCCCGACCTTGCCCTCTCGCTCCTCTCCTGGTCCCGGGCCCACCACCGCTGCCACCATGACGCGCCGACCCCGCTCGCCCACTCCGCGCTGCTGCGCCTCCTCGCCCGCGCCCGCCGCTTCGACGCCGCGGACGCCACGCTCCGCTCCATGTCCCCCGCAGCGCCGCCCACGCGCGCCAGCCTCGGCGCGCTCGCCGCGGCGTACGCGGACGCCGGGTTGGACGGGAAGGCCGCCGAGACTTGCGCGCGCGCCAGGGAGCTGCACGGCGCGCTCCCGGAGCCGAGGCACTGCAACCGCCTGCTCAGGCTTCTCGTTGAGCGCCGGCGCTGGGAGGACGCCCGGAGGCTGTATGACGAAATGCTTGCAGAGGACGGCGGCGCGGATAACTACAGCACCTGCGTGATGGTCCGGGGGCTGTGCTTGGAGGGTAGGGTGGAGGAGGGGAGGAAGCTGATTGAGGCGAGGTGGGGCGCGGAGTGCATTCCCCACGTCGTGTTCTACAATGTGTTGATTGACGGGTACTGCCGGCGGGGGGACATTGGGAGGGCATTGCTGCTGTTGGGCGATATGGAGACGAAGGGATTCCTGCCAACCGTGGTGACATATGGTGCTATTATCAACTGGCTTGGGAGAAAAGGTGATTTGGACAAGATTGGGTGCTTACTTCAGGAAATGAGGGTGAAAGGGTTGTGCCCCAGTGTTCAGGTTTACAACACTCTGACTGATGCACTGTGCAAATGGCAGTCAGCATCACAGGCAATGGCTGTTCTGAAGCTAATGTTTGCAAGTGGGTGTGACCCGGATGTGGTCACATTTAATACTTTGATATCCGCGTTTTGCCGGGCGGGCGATGTTCGACAGGCCGTGCAGCTTTTGAGGGAGGCCATCAGGAGGGAGTTGGAACCGAATCAGTTAAGCTATACTCCTTTGATCCACGGCTTCTGCATCAGTGGACAAGTGATGGTTGCATCGGATTTGCTTGTGGAAATGATGGGAAGAGGTCATACTCCGGATGTTATTACATTTGGGGCATTAATTCATGGGCTTGTTGTTGCTGGGCAGGTGAATGAGGCCTTGATGGTCCGCGAGAAGATGGCAGAGAGACAGGTGATGCCTGATGCTAACATATATAATGTACTGATTAGTGGTCTATGCAAGAAACGGATGCTTCCTGCAGCTAAGAACCTTCTTGCAGATATGCTTGAGCAAAATGTCCAACCTGATAAATATGTGTATACCACTTTGATTGATGGTTTCATTAGGAGTGAGAATCTCAATGACGCGAGGAAAATATTTGAATTCATGGAGGAAAAAGGTGTCTGCCCTGATGTAGTTGTCTACAATGCTATGATAAAGGGATATTGTAAGTTCAGAATGATGAGTGAGGCAATTCTGTGCATGAGCAGCATGAGAAAGGTCGGATGTATTCCAGATGAGTTTACATATAGTACACTTATTGATGGCTATGCTAAACAAGGTAACATAAATGCAGCTCTTAGGTTCTTATGTGATATGATGAAGCGGAGATGCAGCCCAAATGCTGTTACATACTCGTCACTAATAAGTGGATACTGTAAGATAGGTGATATGGACAGTGCAGAAGATTTGTTTGAAAATATGCAGTCTGCAGGTCTATTTCCTAGTGTTATACACTATACAATTATAATTGGTAGTCTGTTTAAAAAAGATGAAGTGATCAAAGCTGCTGCATACTTTGAAAACATGCTTCTTAACCATTGCTCTCCTAGTGAAGTTACGTTGCATTATCTAGTTAATGGGCTCACAAATAGTATGCATTGTATAATCAACCTAACCAGCCATAGGAGCACTGTTAAGGTTCATAACAAGAGTGCCCTTTTAGATGTATTCAAGGAAATGGTTTCTGATGGATTGGACCCAAGGATTTCAGCACTCAATGCTATCATCTTTAGCCTATGTAGACATAATATGCTTGAGAAAGCACTGAACTTGAAAGATGAGATGGCTAACAAAGGCTACACGCTAGACCCAGTTACCTTCCTTTCCCTGCTATATGGCTTTTGTTCTATTGGAAAACCAAGCAACTGGAGGGGCATCCTTCCTAATGAATTTCAGCAGGATGAATTCGAGATAATGTTTAGGTACAAGGCATTATTCGATCAGCATGTAGTTAAGTCAGTTAGCCTTGAGGTCTATAGGGTCTTGCAGTTATATGCTAAGGATTTTCAGTTCATACAACAACTGGATCAGAGATTTGTTTGTTCTTGACTCATGGAGTCATGGCTTGCCTGGATTTTGGAAACAAGGTGTGGCCGTTATTTGGAATTTGACTTCAGAACTGGGTACTGAGCACGACATCAATATTGCTGACAGATAATTTCCTCCAGCACTGAATTTCAAGACTGGCAGTGTTATTAGCATGACAAGATATCCAATTGAGATCTTCTATCTACTGAAGTCTGAAGGTAATGATCTTGTCTTAGTTTCTCGGTCACGGTTTCTGCTCAATTAATAAAATCCCTTTATCTCTTATAATTGGTAAATAGGTTTGATTGCTCTAAAGAAACTTTCGTCCATAGTGACAGGCATTGAAATGTGAAATCACAGACTGATGGATCCAGAGGTAATTAGGTATGCAACTGTTGAAGGTCGAGAATGTTGAGCTTTGATGAACTAATTCCAAGCAATTCTATGATGCTCTTGGTATGGACCCATCTGCTTCCTGCTTTAAGTTTTCTCTTTAGAAGCTACTCACTGGTAACGCTTGGATTGTTCTGCAGGTAAGAAAATCAGTCTGCTTCCTCATAGCACTCAGAACTAGGCATGCAGGACAGTTGATACTCCACCCATGTAGTGTAGGACATTAGCCTAAATAATACAATCTGTATATAGTTGATGAACATAATGAGTAATTGACCATATATTAATATGAGAGGCACTACACAGACTATTCTTCACCTTATCATAACTAGAAGTAGGAGACATGTATGTCAATTGATCAAATCCAGTTCTTTTGATACAAAACTGTCTATTGGGGACAAAAAGAACCTGATAGAAGGCAGTTAAACTGATCTATACAGTTCTGGGCCTGTTCGGAAGTGATGGCTGTTTCTGAGAACTTGAATACTAATTGCTGATCTAACCATATGTGCAACATTGCGGCTGTGTGCAGTGGAATTTTGCTGGCATTATTCAGTTGTACATGTGTGCATTGTTTTTTTTTTCCCATCAAGAGAGAAATATGTTCCCTTGTAACTTCTCCTAAGTAACCAAGCATTCATTTTATTGGTTGAGTTTATCCTAACAGTCAAGAGATGAAACTCAAAAAAGAGTAAAATAGACATAACATAATCTATTTACAAATCCCAAATGAGACATGAAAGTATGAAATTTGAAACCGATGATGTTCTTGATCATTCAGCACCTCCAGGGACCACCCTTCTCCTCACTTGCACAGGCAAGCCCCCTTTCATTCTGAGCGTCACGGAGAGCACGTGCTCAGGCACACCGCCGGCGGCATCCTTCTTGACGTCGACCACGAACTCTTCGAGCACGCTCGCAACGATCGACTTCATCTGCACGTACGCCATCTCCTTCCCCAGGCACATCCTCGGGCCCGCATGGAACACGGTGTACCGGAACGGGCTCTCCGGCCGGAACGCGCCGTCCTCGCCGAGCCACCGCTCCGGCCTGTACTCGGCGCAGTCCTCGCCCCATATCGCCGCGAGCCTCCCCATGGCGTACGCGCTGTAGGTCACGGACCAGCCGGCGCCGACGTGCGTGCCGTCGGGCAGCGTGTCGGCGGCGGCGCACGCCTGCGAGTCGATTGGCACCGGCGGGTACAGCCGTATCGACTCCGTGAGCGCGGCGTGCAGGTAGGGCATGCCGCGCAGCGCGTCGAACCCGAACGGCTCGCCGGCGCGCGTGCCGGCGGACTCGCGCACCGCGCGGACCTCGTCGGCGATGCGCGCCACCACATCCGGCCGCGACGACACGAGCCAGAAGAACCACGTCAGCGCCGACGAAGTCGTCTCGCGCCCGGCGATGAGGAAGCTGAGCACGATGTCCCGGAGCGCCTCGTCGTCGCTGTGGGCGTCGTCGCTCGCCACGAACCGCGACAGGACGTCGTCCCGGGCGTCCAGCGACGCGCTCCGGCGCCGGGCACGGACGATGTCCATGGCGAACGCGTGGACTTCAGCGATGGCCTTCTTCAGGCGGCGCTCGGTGCCGACGTTGAGCCACTTCTTGACCTTCCATGAGACCTCGATGGGCTCCAGGAACCGGCCGACGATGAGGTCCTGCGCCTCGCCGAACGTGTGCATGAAGTCGGACCTCGCCTCGGCCAGGGTGCCGCCGTCGGCGAGGCAGCCCGGGTCGTGCCCGAACGCCACCATGCAGATGGTGTCGAACGCGAACCGCTCGAGCACGTCCTGCAAATCGAGGACAGCGACGCCGGCATCGCCGTCGCCGCCGGCGGCGTTATTCCGCCGCAGCAGGGGGAGCAGCCGGTTGGCGACCTCGGCCTGCACGACGTCGACGACGAACCTGCGGAGCGAGCGTGTGGCGAACTGGAGGCTGGCGTTCTTGCGCTGCCAGAGCCACTGGTCGCCGTCGGAGTTGAAGAGGCCGCGGCCGAGGAAGTCCCGGAGCATGGAGGTGGCGTGCTCGCCCTTGGGGTAGTTGGCGAAGTTGGCGCGGAGGACGTGCTCGACGTCGGCGGGGTTGGCGGTGACGATGCCCGTCCGCATCCCGGGGATCCAGAAGCCCATCCGCTGGTCCGGGCTGGCGACGATGACGATGAGCTCGGTGGACCAGTCGAGGAAGCGGTGGCGGTTCCTGAGGAACGCCGGGAGGTGGCCGAGGAGAGGGTGGGATTTGAGGCCATGCGTGGTGGGTTTCTTCTTGGTGAGTGTTCTTGCGAGGTGATAGGAGATGTACAGTAGTATGGGAAGCAGTAGGATCAGCAGGGATAGTGCAGAGGTTTGCATTTCTGGGATGGCCATTGCCGTTGACTTGCTAACTTTTGTTGTGTTGACCTCCTGTGGATGGGAGGGAAGAGTACGTGTGGCTGCTGGCTTTATATACTCTGCATCTCGAGGGGGGATGTTGCAGCATCCAACCCAGACTTGTACGCTGAAGAAGTTCTTTTTGCAAAATCTTTTTGCAAAATTTTTTTGCAAAAGAATCTTACCAATTTGAAGTACTAAATGAAGTATATTTACAAAACTTTTTGCACTGATGAGTTGTAAATCGCGAGACGAATTTAATGATGCTAATTAATCCATGATTAATTAATAATTAGCGGATGGTTACGGTAGCATCACTGTTGCAAATCATGGATTAAGTAGGCTCATTAGATTCATCTCGCGATTTACAGCCCATTTATGCAAAAAGTTTTGTAAATAGACTTCATTTAGTACCTCAAATTAGCAAAATTCTTTCGCAAAATTTTGCGTTTTTGTGTTTACGGGGTGGGAACTAAACGGGGCCTGAAGATGGTAACATGGCAAGTTGTTTGAGCTTGTTGACCAAGATAGGACCTTGCATTGCAGGGCAAGGAACGGCAACTTGGTGTTTCTTTAAGAATCCAAATAAGGATAGGAAATGTTTCCGTCGGAACCTTCGGATATTCCTTCCATCGGGTAAAACAAAAGAAAACAAGGGTGAAACTCTCTCTTATTAACGCGCAGGCGGGAAAGACGTGAGTTTGTTGCATAGGAGGCCCAGATAACATTTGTGAAGGCCACGCTGCGTGGCTGGCTGACTGAGAATGAGATGATGGTGGGCCGCGTGACTGACGGAGATGGAGGCCCGTCGTTCTATTGGGCCGAATTTAACCAACGGTGGACGAGACGATGGAGGGAGTCCGTTAGGCCCAGTTCGCGATTTTGGGGTGTAAAGTTACTGTAGCACATTTCATTGTTATTTGACAAATAATGTCCAATTATAAATTAATTAGACTTAAAAGATTCATCTCGTGCTAATCAATTAGACTGTGTAATTAATTATTTTTTTCATCTACATTTAATATTTATGCATATGTCCGAAAATTCGATGTGACAGTTACTGCAGCAAACTTTTTTTTGCCAACCAAACGGGGCCTTAGTTTGGTGCAGCCCAACAGGACGATGGGCGGAGAAGAGTCAAATAAGTCAACAACGGCCTTCAGTTCAGTTCAGTTGAGCCCTGAGGACTGAGGTAGTTTGTTCAGCATTTCCTCCCGTTCAGTCGTCGTCGACGGTCGAGCGACGCCATGCATGTCCAACACAAGTCTGACTGACGCTGCTCAACCTCTGAACGTAGCCTAGACAAGTTGTCCCCCGTGCAAATGAGACTGCATGCTTTGCCCAGCTGCGCCGTGGACCAAGGGCGCGTACGGCCGAAACACCAAGCACACACTCGAGTCCTCAGGTGACGCTTGCATGCTCATCCTCTCACACCCTACCATTCCATCCGGCTAAGCTCTCAACTTGTCAACCATTGCCCACACGTACGCATTTACGAGGATCCACAGATCGATGCACGCCCGGCGACCTTGACACGTACAGTGCCACTCCAAACCGGTTGCATTTACACACTTTGATACACCGGCGTGGAAACTTTCTATATATAGACCAGCACCCATCGGCAGTCACAATGCATACGCTCACAGCCCCGTGCACGATCAAACGCTTAGCATGGACGTGCAGGTGCAGCGGACGTTCGTCATCCCGCCGCCGCCGTCGGCCGAGGTGCCGCCCACCGTCTTCGACCTCGTCGCGCCGGCCTACCACGTCACCGTCCTCTTCGCCTACGCCCCGCCCAACCCCACCAGCGCCGCGCTCCTCGCAGCGCTCGCCGACACCCTCCCGCGCTTCCTGCTCCTCACCGCGCGCCGCCTCGAGCACCACCCTGACCACCGTCGCCCGTTCTTCCTCATGGGCAAGGGCGGCGCGGGAGCGCTCGTCGTGGAGGCCGCGGTGTCCTCGCCGCTCGCGGACCACCTCCCGCTCGCGCCGTCCCGGGACCTCGAGCGCCTGCACCCGCCGGTCGACGCGGCCACGCCGCACGTGCTGCTGCTCCAGATAAACCGCTTCGCGTGCGGCGGCCTCGTCGTCGCCTCGTCCTCGCACCACCAGGCCGCCGACGGCTACTCCATGTCCACCTTCTTCCACGCGTGGGCCGACGCCGTCCGTTCCGGCGGCGCGCCGCCGGGGCTCGTCGACCGCCCGCCCGTGCCGTACGGGCCGGGCGCCGTCGTCCCGCGCCGCCCGCCGCGGTGCGAGTTCGAGCACCGCGGCGCCGAGTTCCTGCCCCGGGACGCCGCCCGGCGGCTCCCCCCCGCCCGCGTCCACCCTTCCGAGATCGCCAACCTGATGCTGCACTTCACGGGCGAGCTCGTCGCCGAGCTCAAGGCCCGCGCGCACAGCAAGTACACCACCTTCGAGACCGTGTCCGCGCACCTCTGGCGGAAGATCACCGCGGCGCGCGGCCGCGCCGCCGACCCCGCGCGCACGGCGCTGAACGTCACGGTGGACGGCCGCACGCGGCTCGCCGGGGCGGACTCCCTGCCCAGGGGGTTCTTCGGCAACGCCGTGCTGACGGCGAGCGCCGGGACGAGCGCGCGGGACCTGGATCGCGGCAGCCTCGCCGACGCGGCGGCGCTGGTCCGGGCAGGCGTCCGCTCGCGGGACCGCCGGTACTTCCAGTCGTTCATCGACTTCGGCGCGCTGCACGGCGGCGAGGAGCTGGAACCCGCGGTCGGGGACGAGGACAACGTGCTGCTGCCGGACGTGGCGGCCGATAGCTGGCTTCACCTGGAGCTCCACCGGCTGGATTTCGGGTGCGGCGGACGGCTCGCTGGGATCCTGCCGGCGCATTCCCCGCTGGACGGGGTGGTGGTGCTGATCCCCGGCTTGGGGAAGGCGGGAGGGGTGGACGTGTTCGTGTCGCTGTGGCACAAGCATGCCGAGGTGCTCAGGGACATCGCCTACACCATCGACTGAAGCATGATAGGTTGAACAAGACTCGAAGCATACAAGCATATACAGCGAGGAGAAATGCTGCACGTGCTTCATAACATGAATAGAGAATTCTACTGAGAACTTGGAAGGAGAAATCAGCCTGGAATTATCATCTTTCACGTTTTCATCACGAGAAAAATAAAGTTTTCTTTTCTTTGATAATATGAATAAATTTTATTTAACGAAAGGACCGTCCAGTGATTACTATTATCTCGGCAGCACCTTAGATCCTGGGTCAGACTCCCCATACGGGCAAATTTAGATTTTGACGATATCATGCTTTCAATGGTAGGAAATATTTTTGGTTTTAATGGCATTATGCTTTCAGTAATAGACAACATTTTCGTTGACAGCACCATGTCTATGGCAACTTCGTTAATCTCAAGAATTTGTTAGCTCAGTCTCCGAAGATACTCGTAGTGGTAGAATTTACGTACCAGCATTAATTGTATGAATAGTACTGTGTACTGTAAAAAATAAATCTTATTTTCATAAAAAAAAATGAACAAAGCTTTCAGTGAGCCTTTTAAGGGGAGAAAAAAGGGTGACATCATCGCAGCCGTAGATCACGAAGACAGTCCAGCTCCAGCAGGTCGGGTGGTCAGGTCCGGTACGCACGAGTTCCGTCCGACTCGCACGGGTTGGACTCGAACCCGACTAGCATCGACTCCCCTGCTCACCTTCTTGCGCCGGAAGAAGGGAACGCCGGCGAGGCGGCGACTCCAACACCCACCAGCGCGGAAAATGGCGGAGCAGCCGTCACCCTCGGCCGCGCCCGCGCCGGCCCCCGCGGAGCAGTCGGACGCGGAGAGGTTGGACGCCCTGGACCGGATGCTTACGCGGCTGGCCCTCGCCGACGACGCCCGCCTCGCGCCGGTGCTCGCCCGCGTCCTCCCCTACGCCATCACCTCGCTCGCCTCCCCCGTGCCTGCCGTCCGCAAGCTCGTAAGCGCACCAGACCGCGCCTCGTCCTCCTCTTCCAGCCGCTTGCCCTATCTGAATTTCGGTGGGTGCCATGGGTGGCGCTCTCCTTCTTCAGTTAGATTAGTTTGTTCCTTCGGGATGTCACATACTGCACACGCGGTGATGAAATTTCAGTTTCTGCTGTTGGACTGAGGGTTTGCTACTTAATTTTACCTGCGGCAATCATTTACATTAGTTTTTATCTGTAAAATTGGGTCTATTTATGGGCTCGCAAGAGTTGCATATCCTCAGCTACCATTAGCAGTTTACACAGTTAGAACACCCATGGTGGTGTTCTACACTGTTCTTTCTAATATCCTGCATTTGAGGAGTACCTAAACGTTGATTTATAGTATCCTAAACCCGTTCAGGTTCTGCCCTGTTACTCAGTAGTGTTACTACATGTGGCTGCCCTCTGGTAATGGAACATATAGCTATTTTTTGATGTTGTATGCATGCTTTATGGATTGATGTTAATAAGTGTGATACCATTTTTTTTTTGATTTGGTCAGGTTATGGAAATTCTCAGCCACATTAACAAAAGGGTGAAGCACAGGGCTGAGATTCCACTGCCGATGCTGGATTTATGGAAGATTTATACAGAATCTGCTTCCTCAACAATTGTCCGAAACTTCTGTGTTGTATATATTGAGATGGCGTTTGAACGCCTGCCAACAGAGGTATTCTCTTTTCCTTTTGTAGGAGGGAAATAATGGATGTATTCCTCCAAACTCTAGAAGGGTGGGATATATACATCCTATACATGGGCCTCTATATATGGGCTCACATATACACCAACACCCCCCGCAGTCTGAACTACCGGCGCAGCGGTGTTCAAGACTGGACAACAAAAAAGCCACCCCCCGCAGTCTGAACTACCGGCGCAACGGTGTTAAAGACTGGACAAAAAGAGAGTACAAAGGGCAAATACCCCCCGCATCCACAACTAGCTACCTGCTACGTTGAGGCTGGAGCGAAACTCCGAGAAGGTCGAGGAGGGTAGTCCCTTGGTAAAGATGTCGGCAAATTGGAAGGTAGTCGGGACATAGAGTACCCGAACATCGCCGATGGCGACCCTGTCGTGCACGAAGTGCAGGTCGATCTCCACATGTTTCGTCCGCTGGTGCTGGACGGGGATGGTGGAGAGATACACGGCGCTGACGTTGTCGCAGTAGACGAGCGTGCCCTTGGCGAGCGGGCTGTGGAGCTCCGCCAAGAGCTGTCGTAGCCAGGACGCCTCCGCCACGCCGTTAGCGACAGCACGGTACTCCGCCTCGGCACTGGAGCGGGAGATAACCGGCTGCCGCTTGGATAACCAGGAGACCAGGTTGCCGCCCAGGAAGACGGCGCAGCCGGAAGTGGAGCGGCGAGTGTCCGGACAGCCCGCCCAGTCAGCGTCGGTGTAGTCAACCAGCTCAGCAGAGGACGAGCGGTGAAGAACCAGGCCGAGGTCCACAGTGCCACGGACGTAGCGGAGGAGACGCTTCAGCGCAGCAAGGTGTGACTCCCGGGGATCATGCATATGGAGACAGACCTGCTGAACAACTTAGGTGAGGTCCGGCCTAGTGAAGGTGAGGTACTGCAAAGCGCCAGCCAGACTCCGGTAGGCAGTAGGATCAGCCACTGGATCACCCAGATCAGCAGACAGCTTCGCCTGAGTGTCGACAGGAGTGGAGCAGGGCTTGCAGTCAGTCATCCCAGCCCGCTCCAGAATATCAAGTGCGTACTGCCGCTGGTGAAGGAGAAGACCAGACAGGCGAGGCTCAACAGTGACGCCCAAGAAGTGGTGGAGCTGACCAAGATCCTTCATGGCAAACTCCTGCTGCAGAGAGATGACACTCTGAAGCAACTGCTGACTGGAGACTGTAAGCACAATGTCATCGACATAGAGCAGCAGATATGCAGTCTTATCCCCACGGCGGTAGATGAAGAGAGATGTATCAGACTTGGTCTCGGTGAACCCTAATATCAGCAAGAGCGTGGCGAACCGAGAATACTAAGCCCGCGGAGCCTGCTTCAGACCATAGAGAGACTTGTTGAGCCGGCAAACCATGTCCAGACGACTGGAATCCACAAATCCCGCTGGCTGAGAGCAGTAGACTGTCTCTGAGACTCTGACAGAGTAACGTGAAGAAAGGCATTCTTCACATCCAGCTGGTGCACAGGCCAAGAGCGAGAGAGCGCAAGTGAGAGGACCGTGCGCACAGTAGCAGGCTTCACCACTGGACTGAAGGTCTCATCATAGTCCACACTAGGCCGCTGGGTGAACCCTCAAAGAACCCAGCGAGCCTTGTAGCGCTCCAATGTGCCGTCAGCCTGACGCTTATGCGTCCAGATCCACTTGCCAGTCACCACATTGCAACCAGACGGACGCGGCACGAGGTCCCATGTCTGGTTGGCGAGAAGAGCCGCGTACTCCTCTTCCATCGCGCGACGCCAGTGAGGATCCGCCAAGGCGTCGCGGACAGAGGAGGGTACCAGAGAGACCCGCGGCTCTCCCTCGGTGGCGGAGAGTCGCGGCCTGAGACGCCATCCGCCGAGTCACCATGGGATGGATATGCCGAGGATCCCGATGGATGACTGGCGGGTGGTACACCGCCGGCTCGGCTCGAGAGGGAGCCGGAGGAGGCGGCGGCGGCGGCGGCTCCGGTGTAGGCGCCGCAGGACCCTCCGGAGCCGGAGGCGGCGCCGGTGTCGGCGCCGAACGACGCCGGTACACCTGGACCGGCTGAGCGTACCGCGGCGGCGCCGATGTCGGCGCCGAATGACGCCGGTACACCTGCACCGACTGAGCGTACCGCGCAGGTGCAGGGGAGGCACCGGGGCCGCGCGTGGCGCAGCAGGAGACATCGGGTCCGCGCGCGGCACGACCGGAGGTCTGGGGGCCGCGCGTGGCGCGACAGCGGGCACTGGGGCCGCGCTTGGCGCAGCATGGATCACCGGAAGCGGTGCCGGTGTACCGGGAAAACCTGCAGGGAAAGAACAGATAGGTAACGGTGGCTAAACCACCGGGTCAGTCGGAAACAGGGACTCCAACTCGGGGTCGGGAGAAGGTGTGGAGGAGGTGTTGTAGGGGAAATCCGACTCGTCAAACACGACGTGTCGGGAGATCAGAACGCGACGAGAGGTGAGGTCAAAGCATCGGTACCCCTTATGGTCAGGGGAGTAACCAAGGAACACACAACGAGTCGAGCGGGGCGCCAGCTTGTGAGAAGCAGTGGCGGAGGTGTTAGGGTAACACGCACACCCGAAGACCTGAAGGTGGTCGTAGCGAGGAGGGGTACCGAAGAGAGCGTGGTGTGGAGTGGGAGCAGGAGAAGCAGTGGACGGAAGGCGGTTGAGCTAGTAGGTGGCGGTGTGGAGGCTCTCAGCCCAGAAGCGCGGGGGCAGAGAGGCCTGGATCAGAAGGATGCGCACGACGTCGTTCGTCGTGCGAATCATCCGCTCAGCCTTGCCGTTCTGAGGAGAGGTATACGGACAAGACATACGCAGCTGAACACCCCGAGAGAGGAAGAAGGAACGGGAGGTGGAGTTATCAAACTCACGCTCGTTGTCACACTGGACGGCCTTAACGGTGAGGCCGAACTGAGTGGACACCCAGGCAAAAAAGTGGAAGAGAGTGGGGAAGGTCTCAAACTTGGTGCGCAAAGGAAAAGTCCAAGAGTAGTGTGAGAAATCATCGACCACGACTAGATAGTATTTGTAGCCAGACATGCTGAGTACAGGAGATGTCCACAGGTCGCAGTGAACAAGATCAAAGGCATGCGTCGCATGCGAAGAAGAAGAAAAGGGAAGTCGAACATGGCGACCAAGCTGTCACGCATTGCAGAGGTGCTCAGCAGGAGCCCTAGTACAAGGAACATCGGTACTACGACTGAGCTGAGCCAGAACGTCGCGGCCAGGGTGACCAAGACGGCGGTGCCAGGTGGTGGAAGACGGCGGTGCCAGGTGGTGGAAGACGGCGTCGCAGCAAAAGCGGCAGACGAAGAAAAAGGCGAAAGTGGTGTAGCGGAAGACGGAAGGCGAAGGGTGTAAAAGGGCCCCGTGCTGTCACACCGGAGGAGCGGACACCGGGAGGCCGAATCCTTTACAGTGAGGCCAGAAGAGTCAAATTCGATGGAACAAGAATTGTCAGCTGTAAACTGACGAATGGAAAGAAGGTTATGAACCATCTGAGGAGCAACAAGGACATTGGGAAGACGAAAAGAACCAGGAGCAGAACCCACGGCGGTGACAGAAAGGCAAGACCCATCACCAACCATGATGGAAGGAGGACAAGAGGGGTGTGGGGGCCGGACAGTAGAGAGGATACCGACATCTGGGGTGGTGTGGAAGGAGGCACCCGAGTCGGCGATCCAATCGGTCCTGACCGGCGGCGTCAGCCCCATGGCGCTGAAGGACTGCGCCAGTGCAGCTTGGTCCCACCCCCCAGGCCAGGTCGGCTGCTGGTTGGGCTGAGCGGGCGGGGTCCAGAACGGCGCAACCGCGGGCGCGGGCAAGCGCGCCATCACCAGCGCGGCCGTCGCGGGCGTAGGCAGGGGCGGCACAGCAGGAAAGGCGGATCCGGCGGCCGGGGCGGCGGCGGCGCCCTGGGGCAGCCACGCGCTGGGGGCGGCAGCCTACGCCGGCGAGGGAGGCAGCGGCCCGCGTGGGGTCCCGGGGCGCGACGACCTGTGCGGCGGGCGCGACGGCCTGCGCGGCGTGTGCGTCGGGCGCGACGGCCTGCGCGGCGGCGAGGGAGGCAGCGGCCCGCGCGGCGGGCGCGACAGCCTGCGCAGCGTGCGCGGGGCGAGGGAGGTGGCGGCCCGCACGGCCTGCGCAGTGTGGGCGGCGGGCATGGCACGACTGCCTGCGGGGCGTGCGCGGCGGGCGCGACGGCGGCCTGCGCGGCCTACGCGGTGTGCGCCCGCGCGGCCTGGACGAGCTTGGCCTCGAGGTCCCGCAGCATCTCTTGCGCGCGCTCATGCGCGGCCAGAGGATTGGCGGCAGGGGCGGCGGCCGGCGTGCGCCAAGGGGCGGCAGGGCAGGAGCCAGCCGGGGCGGTGGCGCCCAGGGCAGCAGCCAGCTGGAGTGCCGCGAGCTGCTGGTCAGGAGGCGCGGCATCGGGCTCGCCATGGCCACGGGCTGAACCAGGGCGGAACCAGCAGGAGGAGCATCACGGGCGGGTCCAGTGGCATTGGGCCCGCCATGGCCACGGCCGCGGCATGGGAGGGCGCGCGGATCTCCATCTTGGCCCGCAACCTCGGCCGCCTCAAGAAGGCGCGCGCCGCCATCCAGCGCGAGTCCGGCCGCGGCGACGTCGGCGTCCACATGGCCGACTTGCGGGACGCGGACGCCGTGGCGCGCGCGCTCCGGGAGGCCGGGCCCGTCGTCTTGCTGGGCGGCGGCAGAGGCAGGCCACGTGCGTGGCGCTTGGAACAGAGGAGCAGAGGCAAGAGCGCCCTCCGTGTCCACGGCTCCCGCGCTCGCGGCCCCTGCCCCAGCAGCACCACCGGCGGCGGCGGCGGCGGTGGTGCTGCTGGGGCAGGGGCTGCGAGCGCGGGAGCCGTGGACACGGAGGGTGGCGGCGGGATCTCGCAGGGGCGCGAGGGCCGGCCGGGATCCCAGCAGCGGCCGAGGCAGTGTACCCGGCGCCGGCGGATCGGGGCCAAACGGCCGGAGCAGGGAAGGTGGCGGCCGGAACAGGGGAGGAAGAGGGAAGGGGAGGGAAGGAGGAGAGGGGATGGGAGAAGGAGGAGGAGGCCGGCGGCGCAGGCGGCCGGCCGGCCATGAGCCGGCGGCGGCGGCTGCTGCTGGCAGCTCGGGAAAGAGGAGAGAGATGAGAGACCTAGGCTAATGATACCATGGAGGAGGGAAATAATGGATGTATTCCTTCAAACTCTAGAAGGGTGGGATATATAGATCCTATACATGGGCCTCTAGATGGGCCTCTATACATGGGCTCACATATACACAACACCTTTGTTAATCTCTAATTTTATCTAGAGCTGCTTCACCATTTCTGCAAAAGATAACTGTATCCGCTTACCGCTTTGTACCAGGAGAAAGGAAACATTGCGCCTGATTTCTTGACCAATATATCAAATGTTCCAGCTCAGCATCAAGGGATCATCTTGAGACTTGTGACAAAGGTTTGTCATGTCCCTACTGGAGTGATCGCATTTTAACAAGCTGTGAAGTATTTTATCTGCCTTTTTGCCCTGGTGTGCGTACATTCTATAGCACTTGAGCATTTTTCCCTTCTGAATTTTCTTCTATTGTCGGCCAGGCTATCAGTGAATGTAACATACATAAGGTGGATGACGCTATTGCTTCAAAATATCAAGCAATAACTGAATCCAATGACGGTCTAGTATTTGCTGACTTCTGCTTCCATACATTATTGTATCAAAGACCATCTCAGGGGTATGTATTCCTTGCTAAATTGAGTAAAATGTACAGAACAAATTTTGAGACTTGGATATTTGAATGCTGTCAAATTCTACAGTATTGGATGTCCATCAGGACTTTCAGTTGCACAATCAGATCGTGTTACTGGAAAACTACCACTAAAAGGCGACATACTTGCATCAAGAAAGGTAATACAAAAAATGTGTAATCATGTCTGCACTGGACAAGCGCACATACACATTTTAGTTGTTGAGTGTACTGCCTGCACAATGCACCTGGCCTTCTCATGGTTGAATTTTTTGTTCAATCTCTTCAGCTAGGAATATTGAATGTCATTGAAGCTATGAACTTTGCACCTGAGATTGTCTACCCGCTTTATTTATCTGCTGCTTCAGATAGGTATTCCATTTCAGAATTTTGTCTAAAATATATCGGAATTTTTATGTGGATCGACAATGATGCTAACCACTGTTTCAACGTAGTCAAGAATCAGTTTCTAGGAAAGGAGAGGAGTTGTTAAAGCGCAAAGTTTCAACTGTGAATTTAGAAGATCCCAACCTCATCAAGAAACTGTTCACACTGTTCAATGGTATGCAGTTTCTACTTTTTAGGATCTTGATCGATGTGGTTTCAATTTCAACCCCTTTGCTTTTGCTCTCTCTCAATTTGTGTATAAATATTCTGTTTCGAGCCTTGCTATCTGATAATGTTTTCTGGTGAGGCAGGTTCCGTGGGTGCAGAATATATAGCTGCAGAGCTGAAAGTTTCCCCAGCACATGCTTCATTGCGTATGCGGCTTATGGGTGTTTTCTGCCGATCAATTGCTGCAGCGAATGCATTTCCACACACACTTCAATGTATCTTTGGCTGCATCTATGGTGTCCACTTTTGTATCCCTTTACCCCTTACTTTTCTTTTGTGTCTAATTGGTCTTGTCCCTTGTGTTATCCAATTGTTGCATTTTAATAAACTCTGTTGTTGGCAACTGTAGTCTTTCCATATTTAATATTTATATATCATTAATAAACTGCATCTCATTTGTTAATGTTTGTACCTTGTTTTGTTTGTTTGTCTCCCCTAGTCATATGAAATAAACTGCATTGTCTAACACAACATGCTATTCTACTCAAGGATCATGCTCATCTTGGTTCGTAAAGCAGTTTCATTGGCCTTGATGAGTTACTAATTGATCTTCATTATTATTGCTGTGAACTCGTTTTCCTGTGAACCTATTACCAATTACTCTATTTCTCCAGCTTACATTTAATTTATTATTAGAACCATCCTTTTTGCTGTTACAACAGGGCAATAATTAACTTCACAATTTATGTTTGTTCGTTAATTCATCTTATCTTTCATTGTACCTCTATGCCTGTAGGAAGTGGAACTACTTCAAGGCTGAAGCAGTTGGGAATGGAGTTCACTGTCTGGGTTTTCAAACATGTATGTGTACTTTGCATGTTCTAACAACGAATAGCTTAATTTTTAGCATTAGTGGCTTATTTTGTTCAAGCTTTTAGTTTTGCCACCTATGCTAATTATTTTACCATATTTTAAACTGATATGAATGGTGTAATAATTTAGGCAGTAACCGACCAGCTAAAGTTAATTGGTCCAGTTATCCTTAGTGGAATATTGCGCTCCCTTGATGGTTCTTCCACTACAGAGACAGGTCTTTGAACTACTTATCTGCCTTTTCTATTCATCTAAATGTGGTTTATCTTTGATTCCCCCACTCCCGCATCAATTACTTGGGAGTAGGATCTTTTTGATGACTAAGTTTCTGATATTGAATGGAGAAATATTGAACAGTTCGTTGATTTTCTCTCCAGATTCTACAGGTAGAGATACCAAAATATTTGCATACCAGGCTATCGGTTTGCTGGCTTCTCGAATGCCAAATTTATTCAGGCATGATATTTTCTTAAACTTTCATGGCTCTCATTTCATTGCGTTCTAATGAATGATTTTTTGCAACTCTATTCCACTGCAGCGATAAAACTGACATGGCTATAAGACTCTTTACTGCTTTGAGACTGGAGGATCAATCTCTTCGTCTGACGATTCAGGAGGCGACTACATCCCTTGCTACAGCATATAAGGTAACTCTTAAGGGCATGTTGCTTTCTCCAAAGTGTGCTTTCATGACCTACTGAAGATTTTTGCAGTGATGATTTTGAAATTTAATCAATTGATCATTCTGTACAGCCAATTATTTTGGTGGTTGATACAGCTTGAAATGCTAGCTTATTGTCAATTCAGTACATGGACAAATTGTAATGCTTCATGGTCAAAAACTTGCTACAATCAAGCTATGTGCTGGATTGGCAGCAATGACTTGTTTAAGCTTTGGTCTGTGCCTCCAAAAGGTTTAGTATGGACTTGTTACGCCTTTGGCATCCAGGTCAATTAAGGGGAATTTTTTGGATGTGAAGTTCATATTTAACCTTACTTGATTAATTAATATGAATTGCTTTGTTAATACTTAGGATTCAAAATTATACATCAATCCAATGGCATTTCATATTGTGTATTGGCAAGGCTTCATACGATTGCTCACAAGTAATATGTGAGCTTCGATACGTTATAATGCAGTTGGTTCATCTAGCAGGACACTCTAGCATGCACCTTAGGAATAGACAACCTAAAAACACAGATTTGCCACCATCCAGAACAGAACCAATACCAAGTGGATATTAGGTTTTCATTTATAACATTCTTGCATAGTTTGTTATTCTGTTTACTGCATCATGAGTTCATGACTCTACCATGATTTCTATGCATCTTATGTCTCCCCAGCTTTAATTGGAGAACTATCTTTTATCTTCATTGTCTTTTTCTTGGCCTTGATATCAGGGTGCTTCAATGATAGTACTGAAGAATCTTGAGGTGCTTCTTCTGGAAAATTGTGAAGCGGTAAAGTTGTTCTTTTCGTCATAGCTTCTCAAATTACTATCATGCTAAGCCTTTATCATCACGATTACATAGATGGTGTCATTATTGGTGATAGTTTGTGAATGCAGATATAATTACCTTTAGTGTGAGAGTTGCAATATCAAAATCTGAGTCCTTGCTTTAGGAAAGTACAGGAAACTCCATGCTGTATTTAGTTTAATAATAGATAAAAAATCATGAACCAGTTGTAAAGCTATTACTAATATAATGTGTGCCAGTGATATGCCAAACAACCAAGTTCATACAAATATAGAAGCACCTCAGCTCCACCAATCAGATTGATTTGCTGACCATCTCTTTAACTACTACTATTTTGATGCATAAACATGTTAGAAATTCAAAGAACTGCTCTCAAACAATTTCTGACCATCTCTTTAACAGTCCACGGCAAGTTTTTGGATTCTTGTTTTTTGTTCAAAAGCTCGATCCAAGGGGAGAGACGTCATGAGTGCATTGCCTGAATGGTCGAGAAATGGTACCCGGAAACTGGCTCTTACCTGTACGGGGACACTGCTGCCATACACTGGGTCTTTTTATTTTTGTGAACAAATTCATAGGCCCATACATTTGGGGGGGAAACACTGTAAGGGTCCTTATGTTGGTAGCCTCATACTGGAGGACTTACCAGCATGTTGTCCACACTAGTCTCACATTTATCTGTCTTTTTCAGGATGCGTGGTCACCTCTGTAAGAAGTCACATATTGATCCTTCAACTATGACTTGAAATCCGAATTTAGATCTCATCATTGGAGCAATTCTCCTCCACATTTTCTTAAGAAAAATGACAATGATGTGTTCTTAGCATGTGAATCGGTCATACTCTGTATAGGGAGTTATCACTGATGGCTCCTTTGGTCAATGGTCATACTCTGTATGGGGAGTTTTTATGGGGTGGCTATTTATTCTTGTGGTTTTATGATAGTTGGAACTCTTATGGATACATGGGCCTCCAGCATCATATTTTTTATTGCATCATTCCCAAATTGCAATATCTTTTTACCTCTAAGGGCCTAAATCCAATGGATGCTATGCTCTTAACTTGAACTTTATGTAGTTGTCTGATCTTAAATTCTTGTTATGAATTTTTCTTAAAGGAGGAAAGTGAGGTTCGGTTTTCTGCTATAAGATGGGCAACAACATTATATGGTACGCAGCACTGCCCAAGCCGGTACATTTGCATGACTGGGGCCTCAGATATGAAACTGGACATAAGGTTGGTTACAAAAGATTTATCTTGACACGATACTTTTCTCCACTTATACTACAAGGGCCACCCATCGTAATTTTTGTAGTCCACATCACTTTGTAAATATTTTTTCCACAAGAACCCCAAGTGTAAATTCCCTTCCCAAGACCCCATTTGGTGTGTGAGCTTTCTGCTAGAGGGAATATTCAGAGTGTCTTCCACCAAACCCTACAAGGGTGGGTAATATAATACCTGTACATGAGCCTCTAGATGGGCTTAACATATATACACCAACACCCCCCGCAGTCTGAACTACCGGCGCAGCGGAGTTCAAGATTGGAGAACAAAGAAAGCACACACAGGGGTAACATCACCCCGCAACCACAACTAGCCACTTGCTACGTTGAGGCTGGAGCGAAACTCCGAGAAAGTCGAGGAGGGGAGACCCTTGGTGAAGATGTCGGCAAACTGGGAGGTGGTCGGGACATGGAGGACCCGAACATCACCGATAGCAACCCGGTCGCGAACGAAGTGCAAGTCGATCTCCACATGCTTCGTCCGCTGATGCTGAACGGGGTTGGTGGAGAGATACACGGTGCTGACGTTGTCGCAGTAGACGAGCGTGCTCTTGGTGAGCGGGCTATGAAGCTTAGCCAAGAGCTGTCGTAGCCAGGACGTTTCCGCCACGCCGTTAGCGACAGCACGGTACTCCGCCTCGGCATTGGAGTGGGAGACAACCGGCTGCTGCTTGGACGACCAGGAGACAAGGTTGCCGCCGAGGAAGACGGCATAGCCGGAAGTGGAGCGGCGAGTGTCCGGACAACCAGCCCAGTTAGCGTTGGTGTAGACAACAAGCTCAGCACAGGGAGATCGGTGAAGAACCAGGCCGTAGTCAACTGTGCCACGGACATAGCGGAGGAGACGCTTCAGCGCAGCAAGATGTGACTCCCGGGGATCATGCATATGAAGGCAGACCTGTTGGACGGCATATGTGAGGTCCAGCCTGGTGAAAGTGAGGTACTGCAAGGCACCAGCAAGACTCCGGTAGGCAGTAGGATCAGCCACGGGATCACCCATATCAGCAGACAGCTTCGCATGAGTGTCGACAGGAGTGGAACATGGCTTGTAATCAGTCATCCCAGCCCGCTCCATAATATCAAGTACATACTGCCGCTGGTGAAGGAGAAGGCCGGAAGGGCGAAGCTCAACAGTAACACCTAAGAAGTAATGGAGCTGACCAAGATCCTTCATAGCAAACTCCTGATGCAGAGACGAGATGATGCGCTGAAGCAACTGCTGACTGGAGGCTGTGATAACAATGTCATCAATATAGAGCAGTAGATAGGCAGTCTCATCCCCACGACGGTAGATGAACAGAGAAATGTCAAACTTGGCCTCTGTGAACCCTAATGTCAGCAAGAACGGCAAATCGAGAATACCAAGCCCGAGGAGCCTGCTTTAGACCATAGAGAGACTTGTTGAGCCGGCAGACTATGTTCGGGCGACTGGAATCCACAAATCCCGCTGGCTGACTGCAGTAGACTGTCTCTGATAAAGTGCCATGGAGGAATGCATTCTTCACATCCAGCTGGTGCACAAGCCATGAGCGAGAGAGAGCAAGTGAGAGGACCATGCGCACAGTAGTAGGCTTCACCACTGGACTGAAGGCCTCATCATAGTCCACACCAGGCCGCTGGGTGAAACCCCGGAGAACCCAGCGAGCCTTGTAGCGATCCAGTGTACCATCAGCCCGACGCTTATGCGTCCAGATCCACTTACCAGTGACCACATTGCAACCAGACAGACGCGGCATGAGGTCCCACGTCTGGTTGGCAAGAAGAGCCTCGTACTCCTCTTCCATCGCGCGACGCCAGTGAGGATCCGCCAGGGCGTCGCAGACAGATGAGGGTACCAGAGAGATCCGCGGCGCTCTCTCGGTGGCGGAGAGAGTCGCGGGCCGAAGAACCCCAGCCGCCCGCCGAGTCACCATGGGATGAATATGACCAGGGTCCCGATGGATGACGGGGGGTGGTACACTGCTGGCTCGACACGAGAGCGAGTTGGTGGAGGCGGTGGTGGCGACGGCTCCGTTGTACTGTGCGCATGGCGCGCTGGAGTCTCCGGGGCCGGAGTCGGAGATCGTGGATCCGGCGCCGGTGTCGGCACCGAACGACGCCGGTACACCTGCACCGGCTGAGCGTAGCGTGCAGGGAAGCCTGGGTCCGTGCGTGGCGCCGCAGGAGGCACCGGGGCCGCGCGTGGTGCGACAGAAGGCACCGGGGCCGCGCGTGGCGCAGCAGAGATCACCGAAAGCGGTGTCGGTGTACCAGGAAAACCTGCGGGAAAAGAACAGACAAAAGTGGCTGAACCATCAGGCGAAAACATGGACTCCAACTCGTGGTCAGGGGCAGAAGTAGAGGAGCTGGAGTATGGAAAATCCGACTCGTCAAACACAACATGTCGAGCGGGGCGCCAGCTTGTGAGGAGCAGTGGCGGAGATGTTAGGGTAACATGCGCACCTGAAGACACGAAGGTGATCGTAGCTAGGAGGGGTACCGAAAAGAGCGTGGTGTGGAGTGGGAGCAGGGGAGGCCGTGGACGGAAGGCGGTTGAGCAAGTAGGTGGCGGTGTGGAGACTCTCAGCCCAGAAGCAGGGAGGCAGAGAGGCCTGGATCAGAAGGGTGCGCATGACGTCGTTCGTGGTGTGAATCATCCGCTCAGCCTTGCCGTTTTGGGGAGAGGTATACGGGCAAGACATACACAGCTGAACACCCCGAGAGAGAAAGAAAAAACGGGAGGTGCTGTTATCGAACTCACGTCCATTGTCACACTGGACGGACTTAATGGTGAGACCGAACTGAGTAGACACCCAGGCAAAGAAGTGGAGGGTGGAAAAAGTCTCAGATTTGGTGCGCAAAGGAAAAGTCCAAGAGTAATGAGAGAAATCATCAACCACCACCAGATAGTATTTATAACCAGAAATGCTGGGTACAGGAGATGTCCACAGATCACAGTGAACAAGATCAAAAGCATGTGTCGCATGCGACGACGAAGTAGAAAAAAGAAGTCTAACATGACAACCTAGCTGGCACGCATGATAGAGGTGCTCAACGGGGGCCCTAGTACAAGGAACATTTGTACTACGACTAAGCTGAGCCAAAACATCGCGGCCGGGGTGATCAAGTCGGCGGTGCCAAGTAGTGGAAGAAGAAGTCGCGGCCAAGGCAGCTGACGAAGAAGAGGTCGAAGGCGGAGCTGCGGAAGTAGGAAGACGAAGAGTGTAAAGGGGCCCCGAGCTGTCACATCGGAGGAGCGGACGCCGGGAAGCCGAATCCTTCACAGTAAGACCAAAGGAGTCAAATTCGACGGAACAAGAATTGTCAGCTGTAAACTGGCGAATGGATAGAAGGTTATGAATCATCTGAGGAGCAACAAGAACATTGGGAAGACGAAAAGAACCAGAAGCAGAACCCACGGAGGTGACAGGAAGACAAGATCCATCACCAACCATGATAGAGGAAGAACAAGAAGGATGTGGGGGTCGGACAAAAGAAAGAATACCAACATCTGGGGTGGTGTGGAAGGAGGCACCCGAGTCAGCGATCCACTCGGTGCTGACCGACGGTGTCAGCTCCATAGTGCTGAAGGACTGCGCCAGCGCGGCCTAGTCCCACCCCCAGGCCAGGTCGGAGGCTGGCTGGGCTGAGCTGGTGGAGTGCAGGACGGCGCGAACAGGGGAGCAGCACTGGTGAATATGGCCACCGGCTGGAGCTGAGTAGCGGCGCCCGTGAACTTGGCCGCTGGCTGGTGCTGAGGACGAGGAGCTCCCCTAGGCCCTGGAATGGCCACATCGAGATGCGCCCTGATCATGGGTTGTTGATGGATGGCCATGGCACACCAGCAAGAGCAGGAGCAGGAGGTGTGGGTGTGCTCCGACGACCGGTACCACCACCACATCCCCCTCGCCGTGGCCCGGGGGGAGGAGCACCAGGAAGAGTGGTGGCAGGCGGGGCAGAGGAGCTCGGTGGAGTTGCATCGAGCGCCGTGGAGGAGGCGGAAGTGTCGGTGAAGTCGACGATTGGCTGCCAGTCGGAGGAGATGAAGAGGTAGTGCTCCGCCTCGGCGACCTGGCGAGCAAGAGCATCTGCCGCAGCACGCTCGCGCTCCCAAGTGAGTGCGGCTGAGCGTACATGCTCCTGGGCCGCCGCAGCCTCAGTCTTGGCGGCGAGGAGGGCTGCGGCAAGGGCGGAGTCGGCCGTAGCGACCCCAGCGGGAAGCGGTTGCTTGCCCGCAACGATGGCAGCGGTCCGGTGGGCATCCCGGAGGAGGAAGGGGCCACCAGGAGGAGGAGCGGCGCCAGCGTGGGGAAAGGGAGCGACGCCCAGGCTGGCTGCGCCATGCAGGGCAGCGGCAGTGGGCAATGCGCCCGCGGGGGCCAGGCCGGCCGCGCCCACGGCACCTTCGGCGGCCAGGCCGGTCACGCCTGCGTCGCCCTCGGTGGCCAGGCCGGCCGCGCCCCGGTGGCCAGGCCGGCCGCGCCCCGGTGCCCAGGCCGACCGCGGCCGCGGGCGGAGGCGGCGGCGGATCCGCGACGGCGGCGGTCGGGGCCAGCCCGCCCTCTGCGGCGGCGCCCAGGCCTGGCGCGCCTGTGGCTGCAGCGAGGGCGGCGGCGGGACGCCAGGGGCCGCACGCGTTTGCAGGGGCAGGGGCAGCGGGCAGGGCAGAGGCGGCGGGCTCGGGCGACGGATCTATGACGGCGACGGCCAGGGCTGGCGCGCCAGCGGCGAGCCGCTAGCGTTAGGGGCAGGCGGGAGGGAGGAGGAGAGGGGCGGGGGCACCGGCGGCCAGCTAGCCATGGTGGCGGCGGCTGGAGGAGGAGGTGGGGAGAGAAGCAAACCCTAGGCTGCTGATACCATGCTAAAGGGAATATTCAAAGTGTATTCCTCCAAACCCTAGAAGGCTGGGTAATATAGTAGCTGTACATGGGCCTCTAGATGGGCCTAATATATATACACCAACACTTTCAGCACTGGGTTCACCCTTTTTAAGTTTCCTAACATCAATTGTGATAACGTGGTTTGTGCTTTTAGTATCTGTGACTCTTTAGTGTCCGACTGCTGCTTACATTGTATGCTCAGCTGTATATCCTGGCATGTCATGGTGGCATTCATCTGTCTTCCTAAACTATGCATGCAATTAGCATTTGTTTTTTAGGAAATATTGCAATAGCAAATTGAGTAATAAGAGTTTATTGTCCTTTTATGAGGTGATGCTATATATTGTCGTAGACTTGCTATCATACTTGTCAGTCAGTAAAACCGTTAGATTGAATTCCGATTGTAAAACATACTGGATCAATAATTGTTCACCTGACTCAATGTTGTAAAAGTCCTCTTGCTGATCTCAGGAAGTGCTTCTCATGTCCTCTAGATGCATAAAAGTAGCGACTTCCTTCAGTTCTGACCTTGTCAAATGAATTGAGAATAGTTGATGATCTTGCTTTGGCATTTGGTACCATGCACGTATCCTACTATGCTGAAGAAATTTCTCGATTATGATTCTGATACATTAGCACATCTCTTCAGGGCATGCATTTTATAAGTTATTTATGTTTAACAATTTATATCCTTCACTTATTTGGTTGTGTTGTCCCAGGGAAATGGCTCTAGCTGGTCTGAATCTTCTAAATGATGCGAGGCAATCATCTGCGGGATCTGCTGATTTCAAATATCCTAATGTTACAGAGATGCTAAATTATATCTGCCATCAGAGACCACAGTTGTTATGTTCTGATGACCAGACAAATGGAAAAATGCTTTTTGCTTCAAAAACATTTCTTTCAATGATCAAGTTTCTGATGAAGTGCTTTGAGTCTAGTGATAGCCCAGATCTTGTGCAAGACGATCCATCTCATTCCCCGGTAGCAAAAATGTGTATCATCTTAGAAAATGCCATGTCATATGAAGGGTCTAGTGAACTGCATGCATTGGCCTTGAAGTCATTGGTTGATCTTTACTCTCGTGAACCAAAGGTTTCTGCTTGATGTCATCTATTAAAAGAAACTTCATGTTTTCCTCAAACTGTTTTAAATTTATCGTTTCATAACTTCCAGATGGTGTCATTGCGGTATGCAGACCGCATAGAGTGGCTAAGAGGTCTATTGGGTCATGTTGATTCTGATGCTCGTGAAGCTGCCTCGCGTCTGCTTGGTATTGCTTCTTCAACTCTTTCAAGCTCTGTCGCACTAACTCTTCTGTCCGAACTCACTTCAACACTTAATCAAAACCGCCCAACAAGGTATGAAAATGAAAATTTCAACACTGGTGCCATGTCCTTTGTATTGCCATGTAACATTTAATTCATGTGGCTATTTGATGAATTGTGCCAGATTTGAAAATTACCATGGAGTGTTATGTGCGATTGGATATCTAACTGCTGGTTGTTTGAAGCAATCTTATGTACGTTCATCTTGCTTCCATCCTCCTAACTTTGTAGTTTGTTGTTACTGATTTTTTCTTTGTTTGCTGTTTCCTTATATGAAATTTAGCACAGTTTCTTAAGTTGCGAGCCAAACTAGATTGAACCTGTCTGAAACACTTGTACAAGTTGGGCATAAATATCCAATTTCTAAGTGTTTTGAGTTAATTTTGGCCACTTCACAAGTTTGAGTGTCTATGATTCAGTCAATTTGGCTGCCATCTTATCGCCTTAGGAAACTTTGTTTGAGTACATCATTTATGAACACCTATTTTTCTATATTTTTCGATTTAGTTTGATTTGTTGTACTGATGAGTGAATGTGCAGATACCTGAAGAAATGGTAAAAAATGTAGTTGATATTCTTGTAAAAGTTGTTGACTCTGAAGGTTCGGCATTAGCATCCGTTGCAATGGTATCTCTTGGTCATATTGGTCTCCGTTGTGTGCTGCCTTCCATCAACCAAAACTCTTCAACAGGTTAAACTTGCTATTCAGATCTCTACTGCATATGAGCTATGCTATCCAGTATCCACGATCTGTGATGTTATTTATTTTAATTACATTTGCCTGCAGGTGCTCTATTAACTATTCTGCATGAAAAGCTGACTAAGCTGCTTTCTGAAAATGATACTAAGGCTATTCAGAAAATTCTGGTATCATTGGGGCACATATCTTGGAATGAGATGTCCTTTCTGCACCTTAATAATGCATTGGACTTGATTTTTAGTCTTTCACGTTCTAAGGTAGCGGCACAAAACATCAAACTTTGCAGCTAACATAATACTATTCTTTGAAATATATTAAAATTATGCTTGTTCAGGTAGAAGATGTTCTTTTTGCTGCTGGGGAGGCTCTATCTTTCATATGGGGAGAAGTTCCTGTGACAGCAGATGTGATACTGGAGACAAACTTTGTTTCCCTTTCCCAGGCAACAAACTACCTTACTAGTGATGTGCCTCTAGTCTCGAGTAACTCCTATGAAAGAAGTGGTTGTGAAGAAGCACACGGAATGGCCCGAGAAGAAATTATTAAAAAGTTGTTTGAGACACTAATTTTTAGCAGTAGAAAAGAAGAACGATGTGCCGGTACTGTCTGGTTGGTCTCTCTGACAATGTACTGCGGTCGACATCCGAAGATCCTAGAACTACTTCCGCAAATCCAGGTCTGCCAATCAAGATTAAGATACATAGATTATTACAGAGCTCATACATTTTTTTACTTTTATCTATACTACCACAGTGCATAATCTGTAGATCGCCATATCATGCAGATTGACCTGTATGATATGTTAGTGATAGTAATCTACAGTGTCATAGACATGGAAGCTAACTTTAGCATAGTTAGGCATGGAAACTAACTTTAGTAAGTGCATTGGGCATGTACCTGCCAGTCCACTTAAACCTGCACTAGCTTTTGATTTAATTGGAACTTCGGACTAGGTTTTACATGTCACTCTATGCCTGAATTTAAAAATTGCCCTTTAGTGTGGTGCCAAAAAGGATAAATCATCTTTTCATTGAAGTGAGCTGAACGGTTTTTGCATATACTGTTGAAATGTATATCTTCTCTTCAGCTAGCACAGTTCTTGCTTTGGGGTGCTAATACTCTTACATTTGAAGCTTTCTTCCCACCAGAGTTTTTCCACCTTGTTGACAAATGTAGATGCCGTTTCTTTCACAGGAAGCTCTTTCGCATCTTCTTGGTGATCCAAATGAGCTTACACAAGATTTGGCATCCCAAGGCATGAGCATTGTGTACGAGCTTGGTGATGCATCTATGAAAGAGCAGCTTGTTCATGCTCTTGTGAACACACTGACTGGCGCCGCAAAAAAGAAAAAAGCTATTAAGGTGCATGATTTTCTCGATGTATGTTTTATCCCTAGGTGATTATGCTTTGATTCCAAGGTATTTATGTTTTATTGCACTCGCATTAGTTGATGGAGGACTCTGAGGTCTTTCAAGACGGTGCAATTGGCAATAATCCTACTGGAGGGAAACTTAACACCTACAAGGAGCTGTGCAGCCTTGCCAATGAGATGGGGCAACCTGACCTCATATACAAGTTCATGGATCTAGCTAATTATCAGGCCACTCTCAATTCCAAGAGGGGTGCTGCTTTTGGATTTTCCAAGATAGCCAAACAAGCTGGCGAGGCACTTCAGCCTTATCTGAATGCCTTAATTCCTAGGCTTGTCCGTTACCAATACGATCCTGACAAGAACATCCAGGTATCAAAGCGTGCACTCCCATTACCATATCTGCCATCTTCTATGTTTCTTATTTCTTTTTCTGTTCGGCCAAAACTAAATTGCTTGGTTGAGTGACATAATTTTGTGAAATTACATATGACCAAGTAATCTCATATAAGAAACTGAGGCACTAACCAAGTATATGATTCCCCATTTAGCTCAACTAGTTAAACTTAACTTTATATTGATTTCATCAATTTAGTAATAAGTTATCCATGTTCACATACTGGTTTGTTAGACCCTGAAAAGTTTGAGCTTATAACTTAACAACTGTATTTCAGCATTGTGATAGTTATATTATACTGCTATATACTTTTCTATCCTGTAATCAGATTGCGGATAAGATTGCCTCAGTTTAATTCCAGTTGTTTAGAAAACCTCTATTAAATTTAGTTAATTGCTGCATATATTTCGCATGTAACTCATTAAGATTAGCTTTCTACCACGATGATAGCTTTCTAGTAATCAATGCGCACCCTTGCACAATCTAACTATTTATGGAATCTACTAAGTTCTCACAAAGTTTTCTGGCTGTCATTGATATCAATAAATACTATTTTAATATTTTATCTTATTATGCCATAACATATTTCTTAATAAGTTCATAGCGCATTTCCTCCGAGGCACTGAGCTGATAGTCCCGGTTGCACGTTTTAGGATTCAATGGCACACATCTGGAAGTTAATTGTCTCAGATCCCAAAAAAGCAATAGATGAACATTACGATTTCATAGTAGAGGATTTGTTGGTTCAATCTGGATCAAGGCTTTGGCGCTCACGTGAAGCATCCTGTCTTGCACTTGCAGACATCATCCAAGGTCGAAGATATAGTCAGGTAATCGATCATTTTGTTAGATGTATATGTGTATCTTGTAGTTTCCCCATTGTATAAGGGGTTTTGTGTATATTTCCCAATACATGTACATGTATATATTCGGGCCTAGAGCTCTTATGATAAATACAAGTGCTATTCATAACATGGTATATAGAGCCAAAATTTAGGGTTAGGGTTCTTTTTCTCTCTCCCTTGTCTTCCTCTCCGCACGACGCACTTGCGTGCAATTCATCGGCTACCTCGTTGAGCAGCTTCCCCAAAGGATCGATTGGGTGTCGCGGGATCCTCTGTCCGCTCGTTCCGCCCGATTCATTGATCCTCCGCCCGCCAGAGTCGCCACGCAGGGACGCGCCCTCGCCTCGCCGCCGTTCGCTGCCTCGCCGGAATCCGCGCGGCCGCCGTCGAGATCCGCTCTGCCGGAATCCGCGCGCCAGCCGCCGGAATCCGCTCGCCCGCAGCCGAGATCTGCGGCCCACTCGCCGGGACGCGCCGCCGCCGCCGCCGGAATCCGGCGTCCGCGCCGTCCTCCCGCCCGCTGGGAGTCACCCGCGTGCCAGTTTTTCCCTTGGACGCGCCACGCCGGGACGGGCCGCCGGCTTCCTCGTGATCCTCTGTTCTGCGGCTTGCTCTGAGCCGCGCAGAGGTAAGCCTCGTGATCCTCTGTTCTGCGGCTTGCTCTGAGCCACACAGAGGTAAGCCTCCATTGTAAAAAAAAAGAAGACAGAGTTGTGATCTGGTGGCTGTTGTCAGCTAGTTTTGTCGCTTTATTTTGCCCCGGGCTCGTCAGTAGGGTACTCAAAAAAAAAAAACTGCTGCTGCCGCCGCCGCTTTCATTTGCGCTCTCGCCGTCGACCGCCGCTTTTTCTTTGCACTCTCGCCGTCGCCCGTTGCTGTTTGGAATGTCGTCCTCTTCCGTTCCGTCGTCTGGTGGTGTGCAGATTATGCGATGTCCGGTGCTTTTCAATGGCACCAACTATCGCGACTGGGTTCCTCGTCTGCGCTGGCATATGCATGGTCTTCGTCTTTGGGAGTTTATTACTGGTGATATATCCTGCCCATCTCCTGTTGTTCCTGTCAAGCCTACTATTCTTGATAAAGCTACTGATGATGTGAAGACAAAGATGCTTAATGATTATGATGCTAGTATGGAGTCCTATACATCTCAGTTTGCTGCATACATGACATGGTTGGATGAGGATGCTCGTGCTGGTGCTGTTCTTGCTGCTAGTATGGAGGAGCAGATTTCTACAGATATTGTTGGTTTTGAGCATGCACATCAGATGTGGGCTTTTCTTCGTGAGCGTTATGAGCCTACTGGTCAGTCTACCTATATTGCTGCTCTACGTCAAGAGCAGCTCTTGCGCCAGGGTGATTCTACAGTTGATGATTTCTATGCTCAGATGTCTGCAGTGTGGTGTCAGCTTGATTCTATTGGTCCTCCACTATCACCCAGTACTTGTGACTCGTGTAAGGCTCAGAAGGTTGCTCTGGAGACTAGGCGCACTTATGACTTTTTGAGTCGTCTTCGTGATGAGTTTGAGCAGCTTCAAGCTCAGTTGGTCTCTCGTGTGCCTTGTGTTTCTCTGATGGAGGCTCTTGTTGCTGTTCGTAATGAGGAGCTTTGTCTTCGTAGTGCTGGTCTATTGCAGTCTTCGTCTTCTTCAGTATTGGCTGCCCGGTCTTCTTCGTCTACAGCTGTCACCCCTCCACCTAAGGCGCCTCTTTCAGCAGCGTCTTCTTCTGAGGGAGGAGGGGGTGGTCGTCTTCACTGTGACTATTGTGGTAAGAAAACCCATGTGGAGGCATTTTGCTTCAAGAAGAAGAAAGATCAGTCTCGCCGAGGTGGTAGTGGTCGTGCTTCACAGAGTACAGGTAGTGCTGGTGGTTCTGATACTGGAGGCACTCAGCGGAGTTCTACTGGTTCTGAGACACAGGAGATGCTCATGTTGCTTCGTCGCCTTGCTGCCTCTGCGCCATCGGGAGCTACTGGTTCTGTTACTCAGTCCTCTGCACAGTCAGATGCTGCTACTGCTTCTCAGTCTTCTTCAGGTAATTTTCCTTGGATTCTAGATTCTGGTGCTTCTTTTCATATGACTCCTTATCGCACCAGTCTTTCTTCCATTAGTACACCATCTATTCCTATCACTGTTCAAACTGCAGATGGATTGTCTCTCTCTGTTGCAGGGCAGGGAACTCTTTCGTCTCCCTCTTTTCATGTCCCTGCTGTTTCTTATGTTCCCAAACTAACCATGCAGTTTATCTCTGCTGGCCAGCTCACTGATCATGGTTGTCGTGTTATCCTTGATTCTGACTCTTGTTGTATTCAGGACCGCATGGGTCTCCTGGTTGGTACTGGCCCTCGTCGGCGTGATTCTCAGCGTCTTTAGGAGCTTGACTGGCTTCGTCTTCCTTCCGCTGCCTCTGCCAGTCTTGTTGGGTCTGCTGCATCTACGTCATTCACATCATCTTTTGCTCAGTGGCATCATCGCTTGGGACATCTCTGTGGCTCGCGTCTGTCTACGCTCGTTCGTCGTGGTCTTTTAGAGTCAGTCTCTGGTGATGTATCTCTAGAATAGTGTCAGGGTTGTCGTCTAGGAAAACAACTCCAACTTCCATACTATTCTAGTGATTCGGTGTCGAAACATCCTTTTGATCTTGTTCATTCTGATGTATGGGGTCCGGCTCCCTTCGTTTCGAAAGGAGGCCATAGATATTATATCATTTTTATAGATGATTTTTCTCGCCACACATGGGTTTACTTTATGAAAAATCGTAGTGAGGCTTTGTCTATCTATAAAAATTTTGCAACCATGATTCGTACTCAGTTTGATACACCTATTAGGGTCTTTCGTGCTGATTCTGCTGGGGAGTATTTATCTAGAGCACTTCGTCAGTTTCTTTCTGAGCAAGGCACTCTTGCTCAATTCTCTTGTTCTGGTGCTCATGCTCAGAATGGTGTCTCTGAGCGTAAGCATCGTCATTTGCTTGAGACTGCTCGTGCTCTTATGATTGCTTCTTCTATTCCACCTCATTTTTGGGCTGAAGCTATTTCCACTGCCACTTATCTGATTAATATTCAGCCCTCATCCTCTCTTCATGGTGGGATTCCGTATGAGCGTCTTTGTGGCAAGCTTCTTGACTATTCTTGTCTTCACATTTTTGGATGTGTGTGTTATGCGCTTCTTGCACCTCGTGAGCGCACTAAGCTAACCGCTCAATCTGTTGAGTGTGTTTTCTTGGGATATAGTGCTGAGCATAAGGGGTATCGTTGTTGGGATCCTGTTGGCCGTCGGATAAGGGTTTCACGGGATGTCACCTTTGATGAGTCTCGTCCTTTTTTATCCTCGTCCTTCTCCTGATGCTTCTCATGCATCTGTCATTGAGCCACTCTCTTTCCTACTGTTTCCTGATACTCCTATTGCCCCTCCATACCTAGTGCCTTCTTTTAAGGTTTCTGTTGAGTCTCCCGTAGTTCCTTCACCTGTGGAGCCTTCTTCTATGGCTCCTTCATCTGTGGTCCCTTCTTTTTCGGAGGATATTCCACCGGTTCCTGTGGGCACTGCTTATGACAGTAAACCTCCTGTCACACGTATTTACACACGTACTCGGCGCGTTGCGAAACCATCTTCTGATGTGCCATCTCCTTCTGATGAGCCATCTACCTCTGTTGCACCTTCTCCTCTTGATGATTCATCTTCTTCTGATGTATCATCTCTTCCTGATGAGACAGCTTCTGCTGTGGGTTCTACACGGTATGCTCTTCGTGATCGGCAGTCGATTCGGCCTCCTGATAGGCTTGGATTTGCTGGTACTGTTCTTTCTAAGCCTATTTCTTATCGTGATGCCATTCATCATCAGGAATGGCAGCATGCTATGGCAGAGGAGATTGCTACTCTTGAGCGCACTGGCACATGGGATCTTGTTCCTATTCCCGCACATGTCCGTCCTATCACTTGTAAGTGGGTTTACAAGGTTAAGACCCGCTCTGATGGTTATCTTGAGCACTACAAAGCTCGTCTTGTAGCGCGTGGTTTTCAGCAAAAGCATGGTCGGGACTATGATGAGACTTTTGCACATGTGGCTCATATGACCACGGTTAGCACTCTCCTTGCTGTGGCTTCTGTTCGTGAGTGGTCTATATCTCAGCTTGATGTGAAGAATGTCTTTCTTAATGGTGAACTCTCGTGAGGAAGTGTATATGCAGCCGCCACCTGGGTATTCGGTCCCTGAGGGTATGGTGCCTCAAGCAAGCTCCTCGTGCGTGGTTTCAGCGTTTTGCCTCTGTGGTCACTGCTGCTGGCTTTTCTGCCAGTACTCATGATCTTGCGCTCTTTGTTCACACTTCCTCTCGTGGTCGGACTCTTCTCCTTCTCTATGTTGATGACATGATCATCACAGGAGATGACCCTCAGTTTATTGCCTTTGTGAAGGCACGTCTCAGTGAGCAGTTTCTTATGTCTGATCTAGGTCCTCTACGTTACTTTCTTGGGATCGAGGTTTCTTCCACACCTCAGGGTTTTTATCTATCTCAAGAAAAGTACATTCAGGATCTTCTTGATCGTGCTTCTCTCACTGACCATCGTACTGTGGAGACTCCCATGGAACTTAATGTTCATCTTCGTGCCACTGATGGGGAGCTTCTTGCAGATCCCACTCGTTATCGTCATATTGTTGGGAGTCTTGTCTATCTTGGTGTTATTCGTCCTGATATCTCATATGTTGTACATATCCTGAGTCAGTTTGTGTCTGCTCCCACTCAGCTTCACTATAGTCATCTCCTTTGTGTTCTGCGTTATCTTTGTGGGACCATATCTCGTCGCTTGTTCTTTCCGTGCTCCAGCTTCTTACAGCTTCAGGCATATTCTGATGCTACTTGGGCTAGTGATTCCTCTGATCGTCGATCTCTTTCTGCTTACTGTGTTTTTCTTGGTGGTTCTCTCATTGCTTGGAAGACTAAGAAGCAAGTAGCAGTTTCTCGTTCGAAGGCAGAGGCTGAGTTGCGAGCTTTGGCTCTTGTGACAGCAGAGGTTACTTGGCTGCTGTGGTTGCTTGAGGATTTTGGTGTTTCTGGGCCGACTCCTCTTTTGTCTGACAGTACAGGTGCCATCAGCATTGCTCGTGATCCGGTGAAGCATGAGCTTACTAAACACATTGGTGTTGATGCTTCATATACACGAGCACAGGTACAAGATGATGTTATTACTCTTCAGTATGTGCCTTCAGAGCTTCAGTTGGCAGATTTCTTTACAAAGGCACAGACCAGAGTTCAGCACATGTTCTATCTCCAAACTCAGTGTCGTTGGTCCACCTTGAGTTTGAGGGGGGGGTGTTAGATGTATATGTGTATCTTGTAGTTTCCCCATTGTATAAGGGGTTTTGTGTATATTTCTCAATACATGTACATGTATATATATTCGGGCCTAGAGCCCTCATGATGAATACAAGTGCTATTCATAACACATTTATCCGTGATGTTATGGAAATTTTGGTTAGTTCACTATTTCGTTTGACACAGCCTATATTAAAGTGTCTATATGAATCTGGCTAGTTTCCTTTCTGAGCAAATTATAACTCACCTTTTTCTTTACTGGTCTTAAGGTTTCAAAGCATTTGAGAAAAATATGGACAACCGCCTTTCGTGCAATGGATGACATAAAGGAAACTGTGCGGAATGCTGGCGACAGTTTGTGCCGAGCCGTGAGCTCATTGACAATTAGGCTTTGTGATGTGTCACTAACTTCTACTTCTGATGCAAATGAGACAATGAACATTGTACTGCCATACTTGCTTTCTGAAGGCATACTCAGTAAAGTTTCAAGTGTTCAAAAAGCCTCAATTAGTTTGGTGATGAAGCTTGCTAAGGTATATTGATGGTAAAACTTGGCAAGTTGAGCTGCATATTTGCCTTGATGTGTTGTATATATATTTTTGAGTGAAAGACAGTAGGAGAATCCCCTATGGTATTTTAATTATACACACACATGCATGCATGCACGCGCACACGCACCCACGCACGCACGCAGAAGTGCTCTCGAGCGCTAACCACAATACAATAAACATAGAAGAGGAAGAAAGAGGGCAGAAATAGATAAATATAAGTTATATTGTAGATTTAGTATTTTACTAAAATTTATGGTAGTTTTTCTCAACATATGTGTTTTAACTTTAACATATTCAGTAAACAAAATATCATAGCACCTTTTTCTCTATGCATTTCATAGGTTAATATCCTATGCTTATGAAGCTACCATCTCCAATTTAATACACTAAAGGGTTATTCTTAGCTTATGACTTCCTAATGTCTTTAGGGTGCTGGGCCTGCCCTTCGGCCTCATCTGGCAGAACTTGTTTGTTGTATGCTTGAATGTTTGTCAAGTCTGGAGGATCAAAGGTTGAATTACGTCGAGGTATGCTAATTTTGTTTCCCTTTTATAAGGACCGGTGGTGATGATGTTCATGTGTATATCTCATGGATGCTTTACTTTACTCACTCCTGTATTTGGATCAAGATGCATGCAGGAAATGCTGGCATCAAAACAGATAAGCTTGAAAGCTTGCGGATAGCTGTGGCTAAAGATTCTCCAATGTGGGAAACCCTTGATATATGTATAAAAGTTGTTGACAAGAATTCACTTGATATATTGGTTCCTCGCCTGGCCCAAATGGTTAGGTCATCTGTTGGTTTAAATACAAGGTTAGGTTTGCTTGTACCATAAATCTTATTCATGATAGCATCAAATGCTGCATTTCTCACAACTTCAATCATATGGTCTCATTCATTTTCTGTCTGATTTCAGAGTTGGTGTTGCTAGCTTCATCACCTTGTTGGTACAGAAGGTCATGATTGACATCAAACCATTCTCAACATTGTTACTGAAGTTACTGTATAGTGCTGTTCTGGAGGAAAGGAGTTCAGCAGCAAAAAGGGCCTTTGCGTCCTGTTGTGCTACTGTTTTGAAATATGCTAGCCCTTCCCAAGCTCAGAAGCTTATTGAAGATACTACCTCTCTGCATTCTGGTGGGAAAAATGATCAGTTATCTGGTGCAATTCTTATTAAAGCCTACTTGAGCAATGCAGCAGATATTCTTGGTGGATATAATGCAGTGGTTGTCCCTGTAATTTTTGTGTCAATGTATGTGAAGGACACATTTATTAACCTTGCATTTTTCTTTACTTCTGACATTAATTTTAGATGTTTATAATGCTTTAGTTCATGATCGTATAAATACAAGAAACTTTCCCATGTGTATAAACAGAACTTCTTTTCAGATTTGATGATGACAAAGACACCAGTGTCTTATATGAAGAACTTTGGGAGGATATTCCTAGTAGTGAAAGAGTAACCCTAACACTGTATTTACCAGAAACTGTATCTCTTTTGTGTAATTGCATGTCATCATCATCATGGGCTGGTAAAAGAAAGGTACAGTGTCTGTTTCATAATTTCCTGTCCATATGCATATCAGATTAGTAACAGTTAACATTCCTGTAGCTTGTAATATGCTTATTGTACATCCTTATCCTTGCAGTCAGCCAAGGCTACGAAGAAGCTATGTGATGTTCTTGGACAATCTGTTTCAGCTCACCACCATAATGTTCTCGAATCACTTTTGAAAGAATTGCCTGGTCGATTCTGGGAGGTATCTCACTCTCACGCTACCCTTCATTTGTTCATGTAATGATAACTGGGTGGCCTGCTTATACATTTTTTGGACCTTTATCGATTCTTGATACATTCATTTTGTTTCCTTATATTTTTCAACAGGGAAAAGATGCTATTCTGGATGCACTGGCTTCATTGTGTTCTTGCTGTCATGCCGCTATAAAAGCAGAAGACTCCAGCTTGCCAAGTGGCATACTAGATGCTGTTTGTGCTGCATGCAATAAGAAAACAAAACTGTACCGGGAAGCAGCTTTCTTGTGTTTACAGAAAGTATTTTTCTTCTTCATTCCTCATCTAATTATTGAACCCTTACCTTTTGTTACTTAATAGAATGCCGTTCGACTGTTACTTAATGGTAATTATCGAACTTAGGTTTTTCATGAAGGTTGTAACTTAATCATGTTAAAAGTATTTCAATAATTCTCAACAGGCGAGTCCTGGGAAAAAGCTTTCAAGAACAATTGTGAAGTAGCCTGAAGCATCTATCAGATCCTTTTAAACCCTTAACTCAAAGCATCCTAGGGAGATACATAATATATTCTTCTGGTGAACCGTGCTATATGAAATTTGATCAATTCTTTTAACATTTTTAGACAGTAGATATATACATGAACTAATTCTTTTAACATTTTGAGACAGTAGATATATACATGAACTAATGATTCCCAAAAGAGACACATTCTCCTATTGTGCCATTTTATGAGCACATGTTTTGTAATTTGATGGCCTATAGGCTATTCTTAGATAATTTTATAATTGGTACCATGTACTTAGGTTTTTTCTTTTTTCTTTCATCACTTTTCAGGTGATCACAGCATTCAGAGATCCAGAATTTTTCAATATTGTTTTTCCTATGCTGTACAAGGTTTGCAAACAATCTGTAATTTGTAAGGCAAAGGGTTCATCTTCAACTACTACATCTGCTGGTGCTGGTCGGTTGTCATTTTGAGCTCCTTTAATGCATTCAGCTAGTGGCTATGCTTAAATTACAATTCTTGTAATCATGCAAGAAACATCCCTTCTGTCTGATGCGCTCTCACAATTATGGATGTTATGTAGGCAACACCAATTTTGACTCCCAAGGACCTTTTCGAGAATAGCTTGATAAGGCACCTCCACAATAATACATTCATACCCTCCATGTAATGCATAGAGAGACTTTATTTACTAAGAGAGACATAGGATTAAAATGGACGTTATGAAATGTTATTGTAAGACAGGGGATAGGAGAGAATAATGGCTTGTATTCCTCCAAACCCTAGAAGGGTGGGATATATAGATCCTATACATGGGCCTCTAGATGGGCCTCTATACGTGGGCTCACATATACACCAACAGTTATTACTCTAATTGATAAAATTTACTAACACTGATTGTCTATCTTAATAAATTGGGAAGTTGCAGACACAGAGAACTGCAATACTTGATTAGATAATTCTATGCTAACCTTATGTTATAGTACACATGCGATCATATTATATAATGCTCAGCTATTTCTCTGAGTTCTCCTACTTTTATAGCTTTTGTGCATGGCTTCTTTTCTACAGAACAAGATGAAGGCGAAGGTGCCTCCGTTTATCTAGATAAAGTGCTCAATTGTGCCATGTCTTGCATCAGCGTTGCTTTTCCTCATGATATTATCAGTCAAAAGAAAAATGTTTTAGAAGTAATATTGAATTCTCTCTCACCTGAGGAGAGTTGGCAGGGTATGACTTTCAATGCAAGATCTGTAATATATTCTGCACAGCATAGAATACTTTTCTTTGAGTTCGTTGAAAAATTATTTATCTTTGATGCTTGAAAATTGTCAGTTTAATGCTTATATTTTTTCATGAACAGTTAAATTGTCATCCTTCTCATGTGTCAAAGAGTTGTGCAGCAAGTTTCAGAGTTCTGATGATAGTGACACATGGCCTCAAGACACAGCTTCCTTGGTTCAGGAGGTATTCCTATACTCCTATAGTTTGTGAGGCTTTATATTCCGCTTTTGCATTTTCTCTCCTTTTTCCATTACTCCTGACAAGCCTTTTATTTATTTATTTATTTGTTTTCCAGCTATTTCATTTGGTGTCGGCAAAAGTAGTAGACTCCATACGCTTAATTAAGATTGCTCAGGTGATTTTCTATATATCTTTCCTGCGCGCTACCTGATGTTGTGATATATTTTCATAGCACTTTTACTATAAGGTAACATATCATCTTCCTACTATTGAATAACTGACATTGGCATTCGATATATTATGTTCAGTCCTATATGTTTATAGAATGAAAGCAGTAAATATTTTGATATTTCAGTTGTGGGTGTTTAATGCATGGTTTAGCAGTCTTCTTGATGTAACGCTGTCTATGCTTGCTTGTGGCCATGAATGATGAGAAGAATGATCATAATCTCACTTTCGCTCAGTGAAACTGAAGTGTGCTTTTGTAGCTCCAAAGCACTGAAGTTCTGTAATTTACTTGTGATGGATTGTCATGGGTCAAACAAGCATTTTCAAACCAATAATTAGCAAAATGTCTAGGTACTTCATGTGAGAAGCCTTTAAGAAAGCAAGATTATTTCCTATATAAAAAAAGCAAGATTATTGTTGCAGATAATTCATTCAGGTGACCGATAGTGTCGGTACCCTACAACTGGGGTACCCACTCCTACTGTGCCAAGACTCGCGTAGTTATCCGTAATTACGCCCTAAAGAGCTGAGCAGCCGGACTCCTGGGTTCCGACTCCATCTCACCGGACCAACGGTCCCGGACCCGCTTCTCGTTCGGGGACGGGTCCGGTGTCACCACGTGTCCCAAAGGTGGAAATGCTCAGCACCTGTGGCCGCGGACCCGGATCCCCGCAGGTGGGTCCGGGTCCTCCACGTGCCATCCGGACTCCCGCAGATGCGTCCGGGGCCTCCACGTGCCTATCCGGACCCCCCGTGAGCTCTCGGCTTAGCCAGCTGCTCGGGAGGGGTCCGGAGCCGCCACGTGTCACGCAGACGCGGGCGCGGGCGCAAGCCTTCCGCTGGAAGCTCCCTCACCCACCCGCATTAAGTGCGAGTGGTTGAGGCAGGCTCTGCTGCCGCTGGGCACGGGGCAGCTTTTGTCAGTCCACACTGTGGATCGCCAGTTACCGAGGCGGCTCGTCAGTTACCAAGTGCACGCTGCTACAGTGGACTGAGTCAGTAGTTCGGCGCTTCATCATGACCTCGACGCACGGCTGCAGAGGCTAGACTCTACTCCGACAGGACAGCTCAAGACCATCCCTGGTCAGAAGCTACGCACGGAAGCCGACGACAAGATCTCCGGATCTGAGGCATTGAAGGCCAAAATGTAGTTTATAATACATCGCCGGGTCCACATGTCGGGGCCCCGCTCAGTGTACGTGCTCCCCTTGGACATATAAAAGGGAGAGCACGCCCGCTAGAACACACAATCACCAGACAATCTCCAGACAATCACCAGACAATCTCCAGACAATCTCAAGCTCTTGCAACCTTCTCACTCTCGTGGGAAGGCAATACAACACACAGTGAATGTAGGGTATTACGCTCCGGCGGCCCGAACCACTCTAAATCCTGCTGTGTTCATCGTGTTCTTGAGTGGGATCGATCTAAGACCAGCTAACCCCCGAGTACACACCCTCAGGGCTAGGGCGGGTGCCATCCGCCACCCGGCTGTGGTTTGCAGCACCACCACAGATAGGATCCACTGTGTTTTTGTTAAGGTTAAAAAAAATGCCTATTACATTCCCACCTTTTCTTTTAATCTCCTTCTATGGTTCTTAATTACACACACCTGACGTGTAGCAAATCATGGAGGCTAAGTTAGTGACATTTTGAAAGACCAGCAATATGCTGGTACTGTTCCCTGCATGGCCATGGCCAGGAGCAGCTCCCAGTGATTGCTGGGGTAAGAAATGGCCAACAAAACTTGGTGTGTGTTTCTTTCCCAAATACTCATACCATATGTTAACATATAAGAATGGTGCAAGGCCTGTATGGAATCACCTGGGATAGTCCATAATATGAGGTTACATCCGTGTAGATGGTAAAATAGACCCGTTCCTGGAAATTCTGTTTAGTTTGTGATTAGCAGTTAGCCACCAGAGACAACCTTATTCCTCACAAGTTGACTCCTTTCCTCTTTGCAGGTCCATACTGCTGCTGCAGAGTGCCTTCTTGAGTTGAGCAAACTGTATAGAGACTTTCCATTGACGGACAGAACAGAGCCCAAGTTTGAGGATGAACTTGTCGAGCTCTGCGAGTCTGAAAAAAGTGAACAAGCAAAAACATTGTTGAAGGAATGCCTGGGCATCGTTAAAACTCTCCCTGGAGTAACCATGGCAACTGATTAAACGCACCTCTGCATGACATAAATCTACACCCCGACGAAATGACCCTCCTGAATTCTGTTGAGATTGTAAATTCATTCTTATATGCAAAATAGACTATAGTACAGAATCCTCAAGTTCTCCCTCCCTTTTTACGTTAAGAGGGTAGGACAAGAAAAGGTACACGCCTCTATTCATTTGCCCATTTCATTATCCGTGACATTGTGTTACATGTATATATGTCAGAAGCTCGAAGTTATCAGGCAGTAGGCAACATTTGCTCGCACATTCTTCATTTGTGTTCAGCAGATATGGAAGAACGGTAAGCTACCAAAGATCAGATTCTCATACACGTTTCCATGGGTACACAATGAGCTCCAAATTACATTTGGAGAACTGTGCAGAGTGCCCCAAATAGATTTGCCGTTACATATACTCATATCTGTGAACACAGTTTCCTCCATGATGTCCTGACTATGCAGGATCACCTAAGGATAGAATACAACTTTATGCAGATCCATGTTCTCTGCGACTTTTACCTAAATACAAACAAAAGCAAGACCTTCAGACATTCATACGACTTGTATAAGTAAATACGTGTGATGACAGCAGCTGATATACATGCTTTTGGGAGTGCCTGAAATGATCTTCAGGGACTCAGGTGGTTAGCTTGCGCAGAGCGGCAGCAGTCTTGGAGCCCAGTGGCCTTCCTAGATGCTTGGAGATGTAATCGCCAGCCTCCATGAGCTTGTTGAGGTCGACGTTGGTCTCTATCCCCAGGCCATGGAGCATGTACACGACATCCTCAGTGGCGACATTGCCGGTGGCGCCCTTTGCATAGGGGCAGCCTCCGAGGCCTGAAACTGAGGAGTCTACTATGCTGATCCCCATCTGAGGAAACAAAGAAAATGTGAGGCTAAGCCGCTAAGGTGACCGTCATGTGAATGTTAAGTACTTTTAGTAACAAAACAAACAATACTTGAAAGTTCACTTACTTGAAGGGAGACTAGGATATTGGCAAGGGCCTGGCCGTATGTATCATGGAAATGAACGGCAATCTTGTCCGCTGGAACAAAGGACATGACAGCTTCAAGCATAGCAACTACACTACCTGAAACAGACAACACAACAAGGAAGAAGGAACAGGGATGTCTCAATGAGTTGCTGCCTGGATCAGTTTCAACATACCAATCAAAAAAACTGAGAGCAAAGGGTAAGCATTGGCAAGAACATTCAGTACCTGGTGTACCAACACCAATTGTATCGCCAAGTGAAATCTCTGAGCAGCCCATGTTATAAAGCTCCTTCGCTACATATGCCACCTTTGATGGATCGATTGCACCTTCAACAGGGCAACCAATCACACACGAAACATACCTAACACAAACACAGGGCGCAAGATTCAGACCATATTGCAGGCCAAGCAGCTTGACTAGTAACTCAATTCTTCACTTACAGTAGTTTTAGGCTTAAGAGGCCAACTGTTCGCTGACTTACCCACGGATAAGGAGTCCATGTTTCTTGGCAGCAGCAGTAACATCACGGTACCGAACAAGGCTTTCGTCAATGGTACAGTTAATGTTCGACTTAGAGAAGGATTCAGAGGCAGACGCAAAAACCGCAATTTCCTTTGCACCAGCTGCAACAGCAGCCTCAAATCCCTGTGAACACTCATTCATTGCTACACATCAGATCATGTAGTGGCAATTACGTGTAGCATAATAAATGCTGTGATGTGGACTTTCGTAGTAGAGTTCTGTAGAAAAGATATAGAACTTACTCTGAGGTTAGGAGTTAACACAGGATACCGTACATTTGGCATCTGCTGGATTCCTTTGAGGACTTCCTTTGCATCAGCTAGCTGCAGTTTCCAAACTGAGATAAATAAGACATCCATGATTTGCCATGGAAAATGGCAATCACCAAATTCACTAGATCGCTTGATATGATTTAAGTGCATCACCTGTGGCACCCATTTTGGGGATACAAAACTTGTGGCTTCAACTACTGATAGACCTGCAGCCACTAATTTGTGTATCAGCTGTATCTTTACAGATGTTGGTACATTGCCCTTTTCGTTTTGCAGGCCGTCTCGGGGTCCAACTTCAACAATCTTCACAAAGCTTGGCAGATCCCACATAACCTGAAGACAGATAATTTCAAGAGAAAAAAACTGAGACAGATTGTTGATCGAGTGGATTAAAGGAAAGCATTGTGATGCCAATACTCTGATCATTGTACTTTTCTAATTCTCATGGCAAGTTGGCAACACCTATTGCACTTTATAGTTGCAGATTGGAATACTGTGACCAAGTAAATGAAAGAATTTTGAACAGAAGTGAATATCAGCTCAGTCCTAATCGTGGAATTGAAACTACCTTCCGAGGGAGATCTCTAAGCTCCACCGCATCACATGAGGAATCGGCCTGACGGCATTGCTGATGCCATGCATGGGAATTGGCATGGAAAACCATCGGCGTGCCACCATTGCAGGTGATGTTGTACCTGCGCGCGAACAGTTAGCACGCACTTGCCGAATGAACCCTTTACTGAATGAAAATCTTCGTGAATATACTCAACTGACAAAGTGACATTGATTATCATCCATTTTACTAGAGTAGCAACTGATGCGTTGTCAAACGAGACTGATTATCCATTTTGACCAGAGTATTCAGACTTACTCGCGAGTGTTGCGGTCATCAGCCGCTGCCCTACGATAAGCACTTGGCTGGGAGAAGCTTCCAAGTCTGTTAATACTCAACTTCGGCAGGTCTCCAAGACCAAGCGGCTCCTCGAGGCTTGACATTCTAGGGGGGGGGGGGGGGGGGGGGGGGGAATTACCGCCGGGAAGCTCTTTAATTTTTCGATTGGAAAGGGCAATCGAAGCGAGGCTAAACAGGATTGCAGGAAATTGGCCGCGACGGGCGTGCGTACCTCGATCGATCGGAGCAGGAACTGAAGCTGAACTCGGTCTACGGGCGCAAGGTGTGCGGTCAGCCGTCAGAGCAGAGCTTTAAATCAGCAACCGGGCGTCGATGCGCACGAGGCACGTCGCCGGAATCTGACGCAACCAGCTGGTTTGGTGGAGTACGGTTGGGGGGAACGGTGGACGGAGATGTCGCAGCAGCTGCAGCGCCTCCTCCGCCCGTGTCTCCCACAAGGAAGGAAGAAGGGGAAGGAAGACGAAATCAAAGGAGCCGGTGGCCAGCGGCGGTGCCGCGTGGGCCTGGTCCACGCCTCGGGCGCCCTGTGGGCCCAAGTGTCGGCGGGAGTGGAGTTATTAGGCCTGGTGTATGAGTGGTGGTGTGGCGGGCTGCGTAGGCTGGGGCGTTGGTGCGCGCCTTTTCTAGTTGGGTGAGCGGCCACACGTTCAACCTAACCAGGGTTCAACTTACCGACCGCTAACCGGTAACCGCTGGCCTCCGGTTCCGGTATACCGGACCGGTTTGGCCGTTTACCGGTCGGAACCGGACAAATTCAAATTTAAATTCAAACTTCCCCGTTCAACCGGTTCGTACCGGTATACCGGCCGGTTTGACTGGTAACCAGTCAAATTCAATTTTTTTTCTTTTTTTGGTTTAAATTCAAATACCCGCAAAGTATACTAAATAAATGTTTGTATAACATATTTTAGTCTAAATGAACCCTCCAACCCTCTTTTGTACTATTTTTACATTGTATTTGTATACTTTTGTATGCACGTTTTTTTGTTTAACTTTAAATCCCCGCAAACTATACTAAATGAACGAATTTTTGAGAAAATTTGACACCATTAAATTTGTCGCATCTTGAAGTATTTTTAGAAATTTTTTGAGAATTTTTCATTTTTTTTGAATTCAAATTTAAATTTTGAATTTGGACCGGTTTATACCGGATCAAACCGGAACCGGTCCGGACCGGTTTGACCGGTAACCGGTCAAACCGGACCGGTTACTGACGGTTAGGGGAACCATGAACCTAACTCGTCTAGTCTCCCCACGAGCTCTTAGCCTCTTACCGGGTCGGATTTGGAATCAACAAACATCTGATTAGGGGTGCCAATTGGTATCCATTAGGTGCCCCTTACTCATTGGCACCTCTACATTGATAAAATGAAAAACTTTATGTAACAAAAGTTGTAGATCGAATTCAGAACAGTTGAGTTTGTATTTTTCCGATTTTTCTACGATTTTATATCGATTTTACAAGTTTACTGTTTAATTCGCCCTATGCGCCAGGACCTAAATGTAAAATTTTTTTACATTTAGGTCCTGTGGGCATTCTTAAAAATTTTCCTATTCGGCATATATTTTTGAAATTTTAATTTTGTTAAAATATAAAAATGAAAAAAAGGCACATGCGCGGGAAAAGGAAAACCCACGAAATGGGAGCGCAGGCGGCTCGGCCCATAAAGGGTCCATTAGGGTTTGCCCCCTTAGTTCCCGTGCCACCTACATAATCTCATTCGCTCCTGCCGCCGCCGCTTTCTTGCCACCCCTCGCCGCCGCCGCAGACGCCTCCCATCCGCCTCGAGGCTTCCGCTCGCCGGTCCCAGCCATGGTGAGATCCCCCCTCCCCCATCTTCTCTCTCGCGCTCGTGTTCCTTCTTTGTTGCCGCCATGGATTTGGCCTCGCCCTTACTGACTCCTGCCTTGCGGCGGCGCTTGCTTTTGGTTCCAGGTGAAGTACTCGAGGGAGCCGACCAACCCCACCAAGTGTAAGCTCTGCCGCGCTAGGTTTTCGCCTCGTTTCGTACATCTGCGGCTTCATCTGATATTCTGATTCCATTGTGTTTCTCTGTGATGCGTTGCAGCCGCCAAGGCCATGGGCCGGGACCTCCGTGTTCACTTCAAGGTGAGAGCTCCCTTCCTCACTCCCGTTTCCAGAGATCTCATGATTTGTTTGCGTTATTGTTCGGTTGTAGCCTATTTTATAGTACCTATTAGTGTTCCTCCTTTGGTTTTCATGTAGCCTTTTCATGCTGAACTCACTGGCGTCACCATTCATATCTTTTGTTACTGTTCATGATCCTTTCCTTGTTCTGAATTCTGAATACAATCTGTAGAGTCCATTTGTAGTTGGCTTCTTTCCTTTTACGATACAAATCTGTAGATGTTTTTTGGAGCATGGCTGTGACAAATAATCATTGCTAATGTGATTTTGTCTTAGCGTCATGGAATTCTCAACTACTTGAGTTTCTTCTTTTGGTGGATTATGCTGTAATTGTTGCAGCTTCTTTGATTTAGGTAGAGAATAGACACAATATGCTTCTTCTAAACTTTATAGAATGCCAACTTCATTGTTATTGGGTTGAGTGGTTATCGCAGCCTGATGCCAGTTGGTTCAGTAAATTTGCCATTTTATCCTGCTGTTTATTCCTTGAATTCTTTGTTGATTCCCTGCAATTTGCGTGTAGTTTTTGTATGACATGCATTTCCCCTGTTTTTGTGTCTATATGAAGGTGTCATATGGACACAACTGATGTTCAATTAGATGAGCATTTTCTGTGTGCTAGAGGAAAGTTAGATAAATTTCAGGGATTGAAATTCTTCAAGGTCCACCATTTCTAGTAACTACAATAAGGGCAGTTATGCAGTCCTTTGCAGTTATGTGTCCCTTTATAATGTAAAGTTGTAGTTTCTTTAATTGGTACCCTAAAGAAAAAAGCAGGATGCTGTGTTATTTGATAGCAGTATCCCCGTAAACTTTAGGAACATTGTATTCATCGTTATTGGGTGAACCGTTGGTCATGTCCATGTGTTGGACAATTCCATGTCAATTGGTTCAGTAAATGATGAAACATTTCTTTTCACAATTTGTTTGCTATGGTGTGAGCCCATATTTAGTTGTGCCCATCCATACAGTTTCTGATGTCTTTTATACTTTGAGCAATAATATGTTGGTGCACAATTTAGTGTTTATTAACGCTATCTGTCATACTTGCAGAACACCCGTGAGACAGCTTTTGCCCTCAGGAAATTGCCACTCACTAAGGCCAAAAGGTACCTTGAGGATGTGATTGCCCACAAGCAGGCCATCCCCTTCCGCAGGTACTGTGGCGGTGTTGGGCGTACTGCTCAGGCTAAGTCGCACCACTCAAATGGACAGGGACGCTGGCCCGTCAAGTCTGCTAGATTCATTCTTGATCTTCTAAAGAATGCTGAGAGCAATGCTGAGGTCTGCAATTATACTGTGCCCTGTCATATCTATCTTTGATTACTAATGTTATTAGCTAATTGTGAATTTCCATGTGGCAGGTCAAAGGTCTCGATGTCGATACCCTGTATGTGTCTCACATTCAAGTGAACCAGGCTCAGAAGCAGCGGCGCAGGACCTACCGTGCCCATGGACGCATCAACCGTAAGTTTATCTGAAGTTGAAGTTTGTTCCGTTTGTTGTGTTTTGCTACTGCATGCATGTTTCTCATGTTACAGCTTAACATGTTTAAACCACCTGTTGCAGCTTACATGTCCTCCCCGTGCCACATTGAGCTGATCTTGTCGGAGAAGGAAGAGCCAATGAAGAAAGAGGTTTGTGTGGTTCTCTGTACACTGTTTGTGTCCCATCTATCCGATACATCTGATACTGTTGTGCTAATTTGGCTGATCTGTTTGATCTTCAGGCGGAGTCTCAGATTGCGACCAGGAAGGCTTAAGGAAGGGAGCTCCGCAGTTTTAGAGTGGGTTGTAGGTTGTCGTTGCCTAATTGAAAATTTTGGCTGGTTATCTGTCGCCTCCTTTATCAGTGTACTGCTAGCTCGTTCTGTCACCTTGATCAGTTTCTGTACTGCCTATGCAATTCGAAGCTATGAATGAAGTGTTTGTGGATTCTTTCCATATTTATATTGATGGTGATGTCAATGCTCGCTAAACGTTTTGGTTGTGGCTGGTGGCTGGTGTTGATTTAGTCTGAGAGAACAGTACTGTTGGCTGACAAGCCAAATGAATAGAGCGAATGCGTGAAATTTCAGAAAGTACGTTGATTGTGAGCCTTAAGGTGGCACGGTCGGTGGTGCCGGCGAGGCCGCATTTAGCCTTAAGCTGGTTTGTTCTTGCATTTCAGTAAATGCAGTTCAGGTTCCTTCTCTTCTAATTTTGCATCCCTTGTGATTGGTTTGTTCTTGCATTTCAGTAAATGCAGTTCAGGTTCCTTCTCTTCTAATTTTTTCATCCCTTGTGATAAGTTCAGCAATTTTTTGGTCAAGCAAACTGAAAGGCATTGCCATGGCAGATCGAACTGAGGAGCCGAGGGCAGGCAGGCGCAAACGAGGTACGGATTTGAAAAATATTTATCCGAGTCAGGGGGTTTGAAAAATATTTATCCGAGTCAGGGGGTTTTATAAAAATAATCGGATTGTGATTAATCCTGATACGAATCAGGGGTTTTCTGCCAATACAAAACACGAGGCTCCATCGATCATCTTCCTCCCTTCTTCCACTGCCGCTCCGATCCCGCCTGCTTTTCCCCGCATCCTGGAGATGGCGCCGCTGCTGGGCGCGGAGATCTTCAGCCGCGGCTTCCGCTTCAACCCGACGCCGCTCGAGGCCGCCACCTACTACCTGCCGCGCCTCGTCGCCGGCGCGCCGCTGCACGAGGCCGTCCGCCCCGTCATCCACCACGCCGCCGTCTACGCCTGCGAGCCCGCCGACCTCGCCCGCCAGTTCCGCCCCATGCCCAGGACCGGGCACCGCTTCTTCTTCACCTCCTGCAGGAAGGGCGTGCGCCGAGCCGGCCCCGGCTTCTGGACCCTGCAGCGCATGACGGTCATCATGGACGGCAAGGGAGCCAAGGTCGGCGAGATCAAGAAGCTCCGCTACAAGAAGCGTGGCGCGTACACGGACTGGCTCATGGACGAGTACTCGACGTGCTGCTCCGAGGACGCCGTCGTCGGCGACAGGCAGTACGTCTTCTGCAACATCTACGTCTCCCCGAAAGCCGCCCCAGACTCCGCGGCGCGCCAAGAATCCGCTGCCTTCTTGGCGCCGCCTTCGACTGCGCCTGCGCTGCCGCTCAAGAGGCCAGCGCCGCAGGCTGCCGAACCGCCGTGCCCCAAGAGGACGCGGGGTGCCGTCTTCGCAGCATCTGATCTGCCGTCCGAGGAGTCCCCTGCGGCGGATCAAGATGGCGAGTTGGTAGAGTCCACTGAAGGGATCGTGCCGACAGCCGAAGCAGAGGAAGCGGCTGCAAACTCTGAGTGACGACAGCAAGAGCAGTAGCAGCTGCAGAGGAAGCAGCATCCTGAACAAGGCTTCGCATCACATCTCGTAGTAGGATCCTAGCACTTGTAAAAAGTTTCTATGGATGAAATTTTATCCATCCTGAATGTAACTCAGGTGCATGTTGATGAATATGTTGGGAAGAATCCTCCTGTCCATGACATTATAACTGTCAATATCAACATTCTTTGACGTAGTATGATGGCTGCCTATTTGTCTTTTTGTTGTCCCATGTTGATTGCATTTCATGTAACTGCAAAGTGCAAACTACTCCCATTCGATAAGGTTTATTCAAATTATTGTCTACTGATTTTTCTAATTTCTGCACCCTCATTCAATGTGCTTGATTGCTGTGGCAAGTAAATTCCGACAGCCAAGGAACTTTTATTTTCAGTGAACCAAAAGTTTTTTTTTGGAAATGCTCATTTTTTTCACCTGTTTTTCATGAAGCAGAATCTGACAGTGAAGATACAAGTCTTTGGCAATATTTAATAATGCATTTCTGAAGAAATGGAAATATCTTGAATCTGTACCATCAGTGTTACTACAGTATAAGCACTCCCTAACACCTCATAACTACAGCAGGTGTGTAACTAGAACCCCTGAGACTGAGATCGCCTGAACATTACAATTCACAAAAGCGTTCCACACTGAAATCACACCACGAGAACTCCACAGTCCACACCACCTTATCCTCCCAAATTTGTGACGGGTCCCTTGAACCAGTGTCGCGCGCTGATGATCCATGACAACAGAACGAGGGTGAACAGCCCACCAACAGCGACCGGGGTGTAGTTGAGAGTGTCCTTGGTCACCGGGTATGAGACCGGCAACGAGAAGAGGACGGTGATGGTTGCCACCCAGAGGACGGCAACCCAGCCGACAAGCACACTGTACCGGCCGAGGTTGAATGGGCCTGGCACGAAGCTCTTGCGTGCCAGCATCACACGGAAGAGGATTGGCAGTGCGTAGGCAATGTAGATTGCGGTTGTCGCGACCGATGCCATCGCCTGGAACGCGACGAGGCTGCCCAGAGACTGCATTTGGATTGGAAAGAAGGTGAATCTTGTGTTGTTCAAATGCTGAAATGCTGCCAAAGCAGGAATAAAATGAAAGCTCATTTTTGAAGGGTAGCAGCGAAAGGATCATGCGTTGATCAAATACTGAAAAAGTAGGAATGAACTTGTAAGCTCATTCCCGAAGGTTAGAAGTAGAATGGTTTAGTTCAATTACCGGCAATGCCATGCAAAGGGAAATGAAAGCTGAGAGCCACACAGCGTGTATCGGCACTTCGAGCTTGTTAACTTTATGCCAGAGGGACGAAAATGGCATTGCCCCATCTCTTGAGAACGCATAAGTCATCCTAATAATCAAAAGAAGCACATCGGTGAGTAACCGTGATCACTCTACTATGGAGGTCAGACATCTCAATGACAAATAAGCAGAGGATCACCTCGAGTTACTAGTCATTGAGCCCATGCCACAGAAGTTTATGGCAATAGCAACGATCCACAGGCAAATGATCCCTCCAACACCACTCCCATACCGGCTTTTGAAGGCAAGGTAGAACACTTCAGCAATCGCGTACCCTCCCGCATCATTGTCAGGGCTCAGGAGGTAAGGAATGTCCTTCACTGCAAACGTGATGCCAAGTATGTAGCCCCAGCCAACTATCAACGATATGCCAATTGAGCTGATTATACCAATCGGGCCATTCCTGTCTGCATTTTTTGTTTCTTCGGTCTGCATAAAACAATTTTAGTATCAAAGAATTAGGACAGCGCTACTTACAATAGTAACATTTCCTAATACTCCATTCTCTATTAATAGTCCTATTTCACCTTGACACAATGACCAAAGAAAAGCAACCTTGCTTATCATCTAATTAATGTAACACAAGACTTTTTGCTAGTCCTCCAATATCTTTGTTAGAAACTCCTCGTTACTAGTGCTATTTATTGCCATGGTCCTTATCAATAGCAAATAGGACTATCATTTGTGAATATTTGAGTTTTGGAAATAGAACTATCAAAAGAGAACGGAGGGAGTATGATTGAAGTTACTTGAGGACTTTTCTGTACCATATGCGCAGATGCGTCGTATCCTGACAGTGTGTATTGGCTCATAAGGAGCCCCAGAACAAAAATATAGGGGTGACTGTGAATTCCAGCACTGTTATCGGTGTTGAAATGGGTGAAAACAAACTTTGCACTGGCCCTCTCGGTGGCAACAACTGGTACAGCTATCATCAGGACAAAGACACCTGAAAAGTCCAGGTATCAATGTATCATGAACATCCCAAGCAATTTAATGAGCCTTCCTTAATTAGCAAATAAAGTAAATACTACTATGTTTTTTATTGGTTCTGTAAGCGAAGAGATCCATACTTAATAAAGCCATTACCTAGCATATTCCAAAGGGCAGCAAACTGCCCAAAGAAAGATAGCCAAGTGATAGAGAGGCTGTTGATGATGGCATGGCTCAGTAGAATCACAGCATGGAAGGCGAAGACAACATACTTGGATGCCAGGTACCCTCCACCATTGTTACCACCTGTGCTGAGCAGGACGATCACCTGAATCAACTGCGCTAGTGAGAAGTCGATACTAGCCGTGCCTGCCCACTGCAAAAGAAAGATGGAACTATCTCTCAGTCCACCAATACTGAAAATTGAGGGGAGAAAGGGAGTCTCAGAAAATTGTCTGGTTACCTGTCCTACTATGTTGAACCTGAAAGCAACGGAGGTGAATAAACGGCAGAAAGAATTGAGGTCAGTAGGAGTTCACGATCTCATAGTACTGAACATGAAAATAGTACTATCAAATGGTATCCTCATGAATTCACCAACCAATTCAGAATAGTGTATATTGTCGAAATCCTGGTCCCCAATGGAAAATTCGCTATGAATGCGATAGCAGCAATCATGACTCAAGTCAACGCATGCAGAACAACTGAACAAGATGCTCCAAGCAAGAGGTAAACGAAAAATTGGTTATAAAAAAACGCAAGATTTAGCACACTAGACCCACACTGATCCGATAAATTTTCAGTAAGCTACAGTCTGAAAAAATATTAACAGTAGTACATTTTTCTTCCATGCTGATAAAGATTAAAAAGCATGCAAAAAAGGTTTCATTTTTATATGGCCCGGGCAACTAAAAGGAACATGGCTACAATTTTAATGAAAGGGGCAAGCACTGATACGTGGTGGATTGGAAGATAGCAGTGGAAGTAGTAGTACCATCCGGTGATCCAGGAGGCGAATGGCGCCCACCGGTCGCCGGAGAGGCGCGCGCTCCAGTAGTAGAGTCCGCCGGAGGTGGGGAAGGCGGAGCAGATCTCGGCCATGGAGAGGCCGACGGCCATGGTGAAGGCCCCGTCGACGAACCAGCCGAGCGTCATGGTGGCGGGGCCGCCGAAGGCGAGGCCGGTGTTGTAGAGCGTGGTGATCCCCGTCAGGACCGAGATGACGGTGAAGGAGATGGAGAAGTTGGACAGCACCCTGCGAGCGCGGTCGAGGGAACCAGCAAGATGGAGTGAAGCAAGAAAGAAGAAGAAAAAATGGTCAAACTGACGACGGAGAGACGGCGTACGAGAGGTGGCGCTTGAGCTCCTGCTTGTATCCGAGCTCGCGTAGGCGACCATGATCGGTATCGAGGGCATCGTCGGCGGCGACGGTTGGGCGCTTGTTCCAGGTCATCATGGCGCCGCGCCGCGCCGTGTTCTCGGCGTAGCGGCGCTGTTTGGAGGCGACTGGCGACGTGACGGCGGGGAGAAAGCCCAGTCAACTGGAGAGCGAGCCGGACGAGTCTGGCGCGATTCGTATCACAGTATCATGCTTGGTTGCGAAGAACTTTGAATCTTGCTTGAATTAGTTTTCCCGGATGTCTCCGTCGAGCGAGACTGTTTGCCAAATTTAGGGGCTGTTTAGTTAAAAAAAATTTCACCTCGGAATTTGTGCCTCCTTTTGGACACATGCATAGAGCACTAAATGTAGTTAAACAACAAAACTAATTGCACAGTTTGGATGTACACGATGAGACGAATTTTTTGAACCTAATTAGTGCATTATTAGCTATAAGTGCTACAGTAACCCACATGTGCTGATGATACGATCAAAGACCTCACAAGATTCGTCTCGCGATTTCCAAATGAGTTCTGAAATTAGTTTTTTAATTAGTGTCCGAAAAAACCCTCCCGACAGTTGATCAAACATTTGATGTGACCTTTGGACCAAAAATTTTCATCAAGTAAACACCCCCTTATATAACAAAAATCCTAAATAGTCATTATGCCGAATGCCAAATTTATATAACAAAAATCCTAAATAGTCGTTATGACAAAGTCCTGAATCTGTTTTGTTAGATAGCCAATGCTGAAGCTATTCAGTTTCGTCAGACTAGCAAGCAGAGGAAGCCAGCAACTTCACTCCGACGACTTTTCATTATGCCGGATGCTAAACGAAATTGCATGATCATTTCGTATTAATTTGGTATAAACCTTTTGCTTAAGCTTTTTTTTATAAACCTTATGCTTAAGCTAATGACCGAAGCACTCTTATTTAGCCCTTGTTTAGATGCGTAAAAAGGAAGTTACAAAGTACTGTAGAACTTTAGTTTGTATTTGATAATTATCGTCCGGTCATGGGTTAACTAGGCTCAAAAGATTCTTTTCACAAATCACAGACAAACTGTGTAATTAGTTATTTTGTTTAGCTACATTTAATACTTCATGTATGCGTTCAAAGATTCGATGTGATGTAGAATCTTCTAAAGTTTTGGAATTTTGAAGGAAACTAAACAATGGGTTAGAGTAGGTTTCTACTTTCTAGACATGGTCGTAATTGATGAATATTTATCTCAATCAAGGCCCTGTTTAAATTACTTTTGATTTTGGGATTTTTAGAAGAGAATTTTCAACATTTAAAATATTAAATGTAGACTAATCACAAATCTAATTACAGATCTCGTTCGTAAACTAGGAGACGAATCTAATCAACCTAATTAAACCATCATTACAGCATGTTTACTGTAGCAATTTAGTGTCTAATCACGATCTAATTAGGCTCATTAGATTCGTCTCGCGATTTACAGTCCATTTGTGTAATGTGATTTATTTTTTGACTACATTTAGTATACCGGGTAAGCAATTTACAAAAATTTTAGGTTTTTAGATCTAAACAGGGCCCAAATATTCAAATGTACTACTTGTCCATTGCTGCAACAGCGACATCTGAGAAATTGGGTTGTGGCACAGAGGATTCAGGACTGCCAAGATCTGGCTCCCGAGCTGAGGTCACTTACTCCCGAGCTGACCTCAGGTGACCCGCTGGCTGCTGCTCTCCATAGTCTATATATCCAATGGGATGTTATAATAACTATTTACTAATTATAAATTAATTATTGATTAATTAGACTCATTAGATTTGTCTCGCGATTTATAATCAATTCTGTAAAAAATTTTGTAAATAGACTTTTTTTAGTACTCCAAAATAATAAAATATCGGTTCATAAAAATTTGGCCAAGGCCCTGTTTAGTTCCAGTGCAAAAAAAATTTTGTTGGAATCTTATTAATTTGAAGTACTAAATAAAGTCTATTTACAAAACTTTTTGCACAGATGGGTTGTAAATTGCGAGACGAATCTAATGATGCTAATTAACTCATGATTAATCAGTAATTAGCGGGTGGTACTGTTGCATTACTGTTGCAAATCATGGATTAAGTAGGCTTATTAAATTCGTCTCGCGATTTACAACCCATCTATGAAAAAAAATTATAAATAGACTTCATTTAGTACTCCATGTATGTGTCGAAATATTCGATGTGACGGTGTTTTTGTATTTACGGGGTTCATGGGGTGGTAAGGGCAAAAAAAACTAAACAATCGCTGGAGCTCAGCTGACAGGCATACATGGGTTTCAGACCAGTACAGTTATGTTCCCAGTAGCAATAGCTAGTTGTATTGCACGCGTTCGGTAGGCTGGAGCTGGAGTGATGTTAGAGAAAAATAATGTTACCTAGCTGGTGGCTGGAGGTTAGTGCTGGAGCGATGTGAGAGAGAAATATTGTAGGGCTGGAGGCTGGTGCACCAGCCGAACACGGTGACTAGGTACTGTACTGTACTGTGGGATAAACGGGAGGTAGCAGCAACGGTTCGGAATCGGAGTCGAGGGCCTCCTGCTGCCCAGGAGCTGCCGTGACGAACGTAGCTGCGTGAGGTCAGCACGCAGGTCCCCCCCCCCATCCGTTGCTTGCGCACTAGCTCGCCTCGCCTCGCCGCTGCAGCTCGCAAGCTGCAGTGCACGGTATGGAAAACTCTGCGACTGTCCAGAGAGATTGATCCCCCTTGATGATAGTCTCCACTGCACTGTTGGAGGAGGTCGAGCAAGGCGACAAAAGTCCAAGGCTGCGTCTGCTTAAAGTGATGATCTCGGTCTTTATGGCAGAGATTCAGCTATCCTCCCGTACACACAAACATAAACACAAACCCTGTTTGCTTTGGTTCGTGCTTCAAGTAGCATAAAATTTAATTAATAATTAGAAATACTAAATAAAGTTAATTTATAAAATTAATTTTACAACTCCTGCGCTACTTCGCGAGACGAATCTAATGAAATCTTTGACTGCATGATTAGAGGTTGGCTACTATAGCATCAATGTAGTCAATTATCAATTAATTACGGTCATTAGATTCTTCAGGCAAAGTTACACACATCCGTAAAAATATTTTGCAAATAAACTTCATTTAAGCCCTGTTTAGTTCCCAAAAATTTTAAAGATTCCTCATCACATCAAATTTTTGGACACATACATGAAATATTTAATGTAGTTTTAAAAATAACTAATTGCACAATTTAGCTGGAAATGATGAGATAAATTTTTTAAGCCCAATTAGTACATGATTTGATATTAATTATCAAATAAAAATGAGAGTGCTACAGTAGCAAAACTCAAAAAATTTCACAAACTAAACACACCCTTGTTACTCCGTCTTGTTTGTTTTCTCCACACGCTAAAAAAAATTCATGCATGGAGGACACTGCTGCTACTGCAAGAGACAATTTCTAACCTCTTCTCTCCCCGGCCTTGGCCAGTCGGCCAGGGCCCTCGTCATGTTCGTCACCAGTTCACCACCACAGACCACACGCAGACGCAGCTCCCGATGCCCGCCTTTCTTGTCTGCCATTACGCCAACTAGAAGCGTACCTCCTTCGTTTGGTTGCTTCAATTCTCTCTCTGCCTTTCCGCCGCGCGCGCAGACCTACCGCGCTCCCCTCCCCCATGCTCCTATCCTACCACCTCTGCACCTGCAAGCCAGCCGTTGTGTTGCTCATCATGCCATGTCTCCCCCTGCATTTCCTCACCTCTCTGACCAGCTTGCCTCATCTGTGTCTCCCCTCCCTCCCCTCTTTTCCCTGTCTTACTTGGACCGGAGGACATCCCAGTACACCACCTCCATTGACTTCCTTCTTCCAGGGTGCTCTTCATCGTTCTTGGCTTCTGCTTTCCTCTCCACTCTCCGGCCGGCCGTGTCGTCCTAGCTAGCCACAAGCCTCCCACATTGCTCACCGCAAGAGCTCCTTCGTTTGGTTGCTTCCATCCCATTCCGGCAGCAGCCATGATCACGGCGCTGGACCTGTACCACGTCCTCACGGCCGTGGTGCCGCTGTACGTGGCCATGACGCTCGCCTACGGCTCCGTCCGCTGGTGGCGCATCTTCACCCCGGACCAGTGCTCCGGCATCAACCGCTTCGTCGCGCTCTTCGCCGTCCCGCTCCTCTCCTTCCACTTCATCTCCACCAACAACCCCTTCCAGATGAACCTCCGCTTCCTCGCTGCCGACACGCTCCAGAAGCTCATCGTCCTCGCGCTGCTCCTCTTGTCTGCCCGCCTCCCCTTCGCATCCTCCGTCCTCAACCTCGACTGGAGCATCACGCTCTTCTCCCTCTCCACGCTCCCCAACACGCTCGTCATGGGCATCCCGCTGCTCCGGGGCATGTACGGCCCCGACTCCGCCGGCACGCTCATGGTCCAGGTCGTCGTCCTCCAGTGCATCATCTGGTACACGCTCATGCTCTTCCTCTTCGAGTACCGAGCCGCGCGCGCCCTCGTCATGGACCAGTTCCCCGACGGCGCCGCCGCCTCCATCGTCTCCTTTCGCGTCGACTCCGACGTCGTCTCGCTCGCCAAGGGCGACCTCGAGGCCGACGCCCAGGTCGCCGGCGACGGCCGGGTGCGGGTCACCGTGCGCAAGTCCACCAGCTCGCGTTCCGAGGCCGCCTGCTCCCACTCGCACTCCCACTCCATGTCCATGCAGCAGCCGCGGGTCTCCAACCTCTCCCGGGTGGAGATCTACTCGCTGCAGTCGTCGCGCAACCCCACGCCGCGTGGCTCCAGCTTCAACCACGCCGAGTTCTTCAACATCGCCGGCGCCGCCAAGGGGGCAGCAGCAGACGAGGAGAAGGGCGGCCACTCGCCGCAGCCGCACGCGCAGGCGGCCAAGAGGAAGGACCTGCACATGTTCGTCTGGAGCTCCAGCGCCTCGCCGGTCTCGGAGCGCGCCGCCGGGGGGGCCGACCATGGCGACGCCCTTGCCAAAGGTAACCTCCCCCCCAAGTGACTAGGACACTTCTGGTTGGCTGCTGTCTCCTAGCGATTCTTGTCGTTGTGCTGTCGACCATCCGACCAAACCATTGACTATTCAGAAACTGAATTTTCTTGAATAAATACCAAAATTTCTTTAGCATCCTCTGCTTTTAACTATGCTAAATGCTTTGCTTACATCTGTGAATTGGAGAATGCGAGATGGCTTGCTGAACCAAATTGTCATTTTTTATCTTGTTTTGCCTGCACAGGAACCCAGGCCTACGACGAGTACGGTCGTGACGATTTCAGCAGGACCAAGAACGGGAACGGCGCAGACAAGGGCGGCCCGACCCTGTCCAAGCTCGGGTCCAACTCGATCGCCCAGCTCTACCCCAAGGGCGACGGCGAGGGGAGGCCTGCCGCCATGCCGCTGGCGAGCGTGATGACGAGGCTCATCCTGATCATGGTCTGGAGGAAGCTGATCAGGAACCCCAACACCTACTCCAGCCTAATTGGTGTCATCTGGTCCCTGGTCTCATACAGGTCGCCCAATCGATGTCAATTTCTCATATTCAGCATTAGTCGTCCCTGCATTTGTGTTGTGTCTTATGCGGTCTGTGCTCTATAATCTAGGTGGGGGATTGAAATGCCCGCGATCATCGCCCGGTCAATCTCGATCCTGTCAGATGCAGGGCTTGGGATGGCAATGTTCAGTCTAGGTGTGTGGATATCTGATATCTCATTGCTCTATGTTTCTGTAATTCTATTCCTGTATGGCTGTATCATGTATGGCTTAATAGCTGCAGGCATAACTGTCTATTCTTTCAGGCTTGTTCATGGCATTGCAGCCACGGATCATTGCCTGTGGGAACAAACTTGCTGCATTCGCGATGGCCGTCCGGTTCCTCATGGGTCCAGCAGTCATGGCTGCTGCCTCCATTGCTGTTGGGCTGCGTGGAGTTCTTCTGCACATAGCCATTGTTCAGGTATACTAAAATCTTGTGTCAAATTAGCATACTGTACATAACTGGGAAAAAAAGGTCCAGAACTTTGAAATGCCACTCAATTTTCAGGCTGCTCTACCTCAAGGAATCGTGCCGTTTGTGTTTGCCAAGGAGTACAACGTTCATCCTGACATATTGAGCACAGCGTAAGATCATCTCCTGAGTCCTGACATTCCATAGTTCTCTCAGTTCCTGCTTCAAACCTGCAATATAGTATATTGATGCTTATTTTCTTGGGTCTTGCCATGAGGATTCTCTGACCATGTTTCCTGCTTTCCTTTTTGAATTAGATAATCGGAAAGCATCATTTTTAAAAAGAATGACAAACAGAAATTATCACCCACCAAGTTTCCAATCATTCCTAATGATAATGTTTGAGAAGTGCCTCGTGCAGTCAAAAAGTACTAAAAAGCAAAGCATCAAGCCAGGACAGAATCAGCATGATTGCTCCTAACATGTTGCATTTCATACTACTTGTTCATTCATGGACGTAGACCTATAGTCACAGAATTCGGGGTCGATGCCGCGATCCGTGACCTCGGATCGTTGTCCCAATTCGCGGGTCGGGGACGACAGGGGGGGTTGACGTCCCGATTCAAGATGGGTCGCGTACCTCAGTATGCCGCGCAGGCCGCCGTCCCTCGCCTTCTCGCACGCCGGCCGTCACCGCCTCCTCCCGCGCCGTCCGCCGGCCACCGTCCCCCGCCTTCTCGCACGCCGGCCGTTGGCCTTCGCCGTGCCCACGCTGGCCGTCACCGCCTCCTCCCGTGCCGTCTGCCGGCCGCCGCCCTCCGTCCTCCGCCCTGTGCGCGCACCGGCTTCTCCATCCGGCATCCGCAGCGGGAAGAGGGAAGGGGAAGAGAGAAGGAAGAGAGAAGCGGCGTCGGGAGAGAGGAGATTGGGAGGCTAGGAGCACGCCAGGGAACAGATAAGGGAGAGAGAGGAAGAGAGGAGGGGAGGAGTTGGGCTGGGCTGTTGCATGGGCTGAGAGGAGGGGAGGAGTTGGGCTGGGCTGTTATATGGGCTGAGAGAGGAGGATGAGAGGATGGGGAGTATTTCAATTAATTGGGGTCGCGACTCTCGACTCTTAGGACCGTCCCAGGGTCATCGATCCCATTAGCCACGGATTCACGTACCAAAATTCGGGTTCTCGTTCCAAAGAGGTATACCCCCCTCGTACCACAATTTTACAAAGTCTCGACCCGTTCGACCCAGGAACTTTGTGACTATGCGTAGACCATGCCACAATGACAACGATCATTCATAATTCTCTCTTGGCTGCAGTGTGATCTTCGGAATGCTGATTGCTCTACCCATTACCCTGGTCTACTACATCTTGCTGGGGCTCTGAGCTGAACCTCTCAAGTCTGCAAAAACTTGATGCTACTAACGGTCTTGTTTAGGATCCATGACTGTTGAGCTGCCTTTTTGTTTGGGTAATCCCTGCTAGGATGGTAGGTCAGTAGTGGGTAACCCTACCACTGATAGTAATAGCATCACTGATATCTATTCTAGGTGGCTTCGTGGACAGCAGCTCTTCCAGATTGAAGCATTATAATTCTGATGAGCTTTAGAATTTAAAAGCAAGGAGGGTAATTGTGATGATAATCATCTAGTCTGTGAGACATTGTTATTGGTCGACTTGTTTGATCAAATCGATTAGAAATCTGGCAACATTTTTCTTACCTCAGTGCTGTCTGTCTAGATGATATAGCAGTGCTTTTAGAGGAGCTGTAGTTAAGGTGCCCTGATGACTTGCACCGCTGAAAATTGAAATGTAACATGATCTGGACGAATTTCTTTGTCTTTTCTGATGAAAATTCATCATTTTTTTTGGAAAAAAAAGATTCAACGTGTTTCCTTTTCTAAGAATAAACAGCGTAAAGTTGTCCAGTTCACTAGAACTAGCTTTTTCTCCGGGTTGCTACAAAGGGTGGACCAAAAGATGACGGCTTCAGCAAATGGGGCCGTAGAATGATGTTGTCGGGACTTGGGAGTCAGCCTAAAGTTCTGGCTTTTGGCATGCGCACTTGAAGCAGCCATGATGCTCTTGGGAAAACCAATCACATAAAAAAAAGCTTGTTTATTTCAAAAAAAAATCTTGCAAAATACCATGGTCCGTGGCACAGGGATAACAAATTACTGTAAAAAATGCAAGCTCTATATACTGATGCTAAACAATGAAATTAGCTTAGGTATGGCACCAGAGAACAAGTACCTTCTTGGAATTAGGTGGTGCTTCTCCTACCCCGTGACAAATAACAATAATGAGCCCCTTCTTGAAAATGACCATTCAGGCTAGTTTAGTTGTTTACCTGTAAAAATTTTGCAAGAGAATCTAGCTATTTAAGAGTATTAAATGAAGTCTATTTGTAAAATTTTTTACACAGATGAGTTGTAAATCGCGAGATGATAATTAATGGATAGTTAATGTAGCATCATTGTTGCAAATCATGAATTAAGTAGGCTCATTAGATTCGTCTCGCGATTTACAACACATCTATGTAAAATGTTTTGCAAATAGATTTTATTTAGTACTTCATGCATGTGTCTAAACATTCGACGTGATATTTTTAGGAGTAAAATTTTTGGAACTAAGCACACCCGCAGATTGTGTGTTCGCCTCACATACATGAGGCCAAACAAAATTGCTCTGACACTTGCACGTACTTCTGGCCTTCTGGCAATCAAAGATTCAAAGGTTGACTCAGATCGCTACACACAAGAGACAAGAAACGGAGGCAGATCGATGGGGATCCTCACATTATGCGTAAAACTGCAGAATAAAGGGCATCCGGCAAATCTTTGGTGAGCTCATCGATAGCAAATGGCGTCAAGGCGATTCTGCCACACCGCATCGCGCAGTCAGCGCTTGACCTCATCGGCGTCACCCCCCGTGGTTGCCTCTTTTCTCGCCGCCGTGGCCGACTGGCAGTAGTCGCCGCCGTGGCTGACTGGCAGTAGTCGCCGCCGCATCAGCCTCGTCCGCCGATTTCACCTCCATCCTCCTCTTCCGCGTTTCTGCCTCCGTCTCCTTCGTCCCCAACAACCGCTAGGACTGCCCGGAGGTGGGGACTCGCCGAGGAAGCCCGCCACAGCAGATAAGAGCATCTCCAGCCGGAGACCTCAAATGAAGTTCCTATTTTTGCATTTAGGAGCTCACTTGTATTTTTTAAAAACTCAAATTTTGGAACAACTCCAGCCGGAGACATCAAATGAAGCCCCTAGTTTTCCTTTGGTGGCTGTTGGCCTTCGCGTGCTGGTGAAGGGCGACCGTCGGCGGCTTCTTGAACTCGACGCCGCGGTGCTCGAACTCGACCCTCGGCGGGTCGCGGGGCCTGAAGAAGGTCGCGCGGTCGTGGACCGGGGCGGGCTCGATGGCGGCGCCGCAGGTGGCCTGGCTCCACGCGACGAAGAAGTTGCTCGTTGCGCGGCCGTCGGAGACGAGGTGGTGCGCGCTGAACCCCCTGCACGCGAACCGTGTGAGCTGGACGAGCATGAGCTCCTCTGTGCCGGCCTCGCTCGGGTGCAGCCGCGTCGCCTCGGAGGCCGGGCTGAGCGGCAGCACGGCGTCGAGCGGGGCATCGGTGGCGGCCTCGACGAACCGCGCGCCCTCGTCGGTGAGGAGGATGGCGCGGGCGCCGGTGTGGGGGTCCGCGCCGAGCCGTTGTCACAGCCCAGGAAAAAAAGGAAAAAAAATCGCGCCCGAGCCCACCTGTCAGCCGCCTCCTCTCTCCCTCTCTCTGTTTTTGCCTCGCCGCGCGCCGCGGCACGCGTCGCCGCCGGCCGACCCCGACACGTGCCGGCCATCCTCGACCGCCGTGCCACGCTCGCCCTCCGCTCGCCCTTATCCTTCCCCGCGGCCGTGTTCCTCTTTTCCTCCTCTTCCTTCTCGCGCACGAGCCGAGCAGAACCGCCCGCCGCCACCCCCGACTCCCTCGCCACCGTCGATTCCTCGCCTCCGGTCGGTCTCCCCTCGATTCCTCGCGCGGGGAGCTCCCTCTCACTCTCCTCCTCCGATTCCGACTCTTATCCGGCCTTGGGCCTCGCTGTGCAGGGCCGCCGCCGCTCGCCTTGGTCCGCCGCCGCCCAACGCCACCGCGCCGCCCGCCCGTTGCCGCTCCTCGCCCGCGTCACCGTCGGTGAGGCTCGCCGCTGTCCCCTCCATGCCGTGCGCACCTTCCCCGGCCCGCTCTGGCCCTGCTTCGCCGCGCCGCCTCGCGCCGCCGCCGCCGCCGCCGCACGTGCGCGCGCGCGTCGCGCCGCGCGCGTGCCGTGGCCGCGCTCCCGGGCGGGTCAAGGCCGCTGGCCTCGCCTTGACCCAGCCTGGTGGGCACTGGCCAGTGGGCCCGGCCTGTCGGCCTCTGGGCTGGCCAGGCCCGGGTACACCTACCATTTTGCTAGGGTTTTTCTTAGGTTTAATATGGCTTTAATCTTGCAAAATTTGTATAAATTCGTGTATAGCTCCAAAAATTGTGAAACTTATTTTGTTGGATTCCTCTAGCTGAGATCTAATTAGGAAAAATATTTTTTTTGCATGTTACTTTGCTATAGATTTATCTATAGATTTATCTTGCAAAAGTGAGTTTATTGCTTAGTTATTTGTGTACTGCTGGAAAAATGCCAAACCAAATTTTGTTAGACTCCTTGTGAGGTGTAGTTTCCAGTGGTGCAGCTTGTTCACATGATTCCTTGCTGTTTGTTAGGGTTTATTTCGATTTCGTGCTTGCTGTCCAAAATATGGTTTAATATAGAACTTTTTGCTTGCAAGTGAGAAAATAGAAAAACCAGTTTTGTTAGCCTTGTGTTGCTGCCTAGTTTCAAAGATAATTTTCTTGGATTTGTTTAGTTGAGTTTGCATGTCTTTCCTGATTTATCTCGCTTAGAGTAGCTGAATAGTGATCTATTTTTGTTTACTTCTAGAAAAATGATTTTGCTGCAAAACCAATTTTCATGAGTCCCTTGTATCATCCTCTGCATGTTTATTTTGTTTCTTGATTTATGCTTGTTATTTAGTTCATTTCTTAACCCTTGCATCGCATTCATGCATTTTAGTGACCAAACCGTCGGAGAACGAACCCGTGGAGCCCGCCGAGCCCGTCGAGCCTGAACCTGGAGTTCCGTACGCGGTCGAGTCCGAAGCTATCCAAGGCAAGCAGCTAAGCATGAATCCTTGCTCCTATTTAATCTGACTTAACTAGTTATCTCACCGGATAATGTGGGGTTATATATTGTATGTATGTATTGCATTCTTATACCTAATTTCCTGCATTATCTTCCTTGAATTGTTAACCATGTCCTTGTCACTTGTTAGTCAGTAATAACTTAATCTGACTAGATGCTTAGCCCGGCTTAGAGTACTTCTTTTGCTCACTAGACAGGAATAGTCTGGAGGATCACACTTACTGGTTACCCTTGATCGCACGGGTTTGGTTTAGTAGTATGAGTTTGATAGTATCGAGATTCGAGCGGAATAGTAGGGCCTCGAGAATGAAGTCACATGGGCATAGTCCGCTTGGATTGATTAAGGACCGAGTTGATGCCATCGGCCTTGAGCACCTTTCCGTGCTACCACATATCCAATATAATGGAACGGATGAGCCAAATACCTTCTTTGACTTGATCATTGGGGCCCGGTCCCAGATGCGTGGCCAATGGGCTATGCAGGGAGGCTTAGCAGGTCCCCGAGTGGACCTATGTGTAGGAAAATTTAGAGATGTCCTCGGTGGAACTAAGTCTCCACGCGCAAGCTGGGCGTACCCTCAACGGTTGAGCCTTGTTGGGAACGGTTGACGTGAGTACCCCATTGCCCGGCGTGATCGGTTGGGTGAGTCGCATGGTCCTCGCGTCGTGTGGGTAAAGTAGTACACCCTTGCAAGGTTATAATCAATTCGAATTGCCGCGCTCTCGGATATGAGCAAGCTCTTGGTTCGTCGAATTCTTCATAGAGAGTTTCGGTATTGTTGGCTTTGGTTTCATGTCATGTTGAGGATCTGTTATATATATTATGTTACTCCCTTAATCAACTAAAATTATGGGGGTTGGGCAAGATTAATTAAGTTTGCTAGGTGATAGTTTAGAGAGCTCATGCTTATGCAATAATTACTTAACTTTAAAGCTTTTACTTAAGCCTTGCATGATCCTTGTCTATATAATCGCGTAAGTCTTGCGGAGTACCTTTGTACTCAGGGTGCTTTCTAAACCTAGTTGCAGGTGAGCCAGAAGTGGTGTCCGGCCATTTCTACCCCGCTGATCCAAACGCGGGGGAAGAGTAGGATGTTGCTACTGTGGTGATGTCCTTGAGCAAGGCATCATCATCTTAAGTAAGTTTTATCGTAGCTGAGCTTCGGGAGAGCATGTATTTTCAATAAGCTCTAAGTCTCTGTTTAATATGACTCGCGTGAGCTCAAGGCTTGTAAAGTGAAGCTGGAAACCCACCTACATTGAACTTGTAATATTAAGTTTCGAACTCTAGTTTTATATAACTGCTCTTTGTGGATTGTTGGCTATGTATTCGATTGTATATGGTATGTGCATATGCTGATTCTGGACGTATGTTGGAGCACATACCGGGACTACCGGATTTTATATTATTTTGAATGAATGACGTGTCGGTTATTCGTGTCTCTAGATGTGGGATAACACGTGGCACGTTCTACGGCAAGCACGTGTTAACTCTCATCTTGGTGATAATGACCGGCGGTTCGTTTAAAATAGTATCAAATTGGGCGGTTCTCACAACGGGTATCAGAGCTAAGGTTTCCATGAAGTGAACCCAAAATTGGCTTAGTGGGTTGAGAGTCAAATAAAATTTGACTACTTGTACTAATGTTTACTTTTGCTAAAACTTTGAACTTAAGGCTGGTTGCTACCTTTCTTCCTTGGTCTTAGAGCTATTTTTTCCTTATTGCTTCACTTGTTTAATTAAGATATGCTTAATCTCTCTTGTCTTCATGAGTAGCGGTAGCGTAGGAACACCCCCTTACCTGTTGGAAACCTTTTAAGCCTTTTACCGGAGTTGGGAAGGTGGGAATCACCCATTGTCCTAGGCGCTAGTAGGAGGGTTGTAGCGCTGCTGGACAATGCGGTTGTTTCGGGTCGTAAGTGAGTGTTAGAACGTTAAGGCGTGCTCGCGATGTGAGGAGACGTCATGTGCATTCATACCTCGCATGCATGCATACTTTCTTTTGGTTTTCAAATCTGCATCTACCCAATCTAGTGTGCCGTGGTCTAGTTTTCGTTGAACTCGTTCTTGCTAATCTTAGTGGGCCAAATCTATTCTTTTTCTCAGCTATGTTGTTCTGGTGTCGATTGTGTGTTAGATTTTTATCTACACATTGTCTTTCCACCCTGCCTTTGAGTATCATTCTCCATCTTTCATTCCTGACCGCTAACCATTTTGTTTATTAACAGGATGGTGTTGCGTTCGGGAAATGAAAGGGATGGTGCCAGTGGTTCGGGTGGCAATGCCAACCGCAACAACGAGGAACCCCTTCCTAATCCTCCCGTTCACCCAAATCTTGCGGATGTCTTGGCTCGACAAACTGAACTCATGGCAACCATAGTCAACCAGATGGGCAATGCCGGCAATTATGGCCCAAGAGTTGAGCCTCAAGTGAACAGGTTTAGGGATTTCTTCCGCACCAATCCACCCATTTTTCGTGGTTCCAAGGATCCACTTGATGCGGATTTCTGGCTCAATGTTATTGAAGAAAAGCTAGGTCTTATTGAATGTGAGCCACATGAGAAGGTACTCTTTGCTGCTCATCAACTTCATGATGCCCCTGGGGCTTGGTGGCGGAACTTCAAGGCATCTCACCCTGCCAACTACCGCTTCACATGAGAGGAGTTCCGTACGGCTTTCCGCTCCTTCCATATTCCCAAGGGTATCATGGACATCAAGAAGAAGGAATTTCTGAATCTCACTCAAGGAAGTTGTGATGTGATGGCATATGTGAATATCTTCAATACCCTTTCCCAGTATGCACCTGAAGAAGTGGCCACCGATGCCAAGAAGCAAGAACGGCTGTATGATGGGCTCTCCGCAGAGTTACAAGACAAGCTCTCCACTACCAAGTTTGAGGACTTCAATGACTTGGTGAATATCGCTATCAGAGCTGAGCACAAGATGAAGAATCTTGAAGCAAAGAACAAGCGCCCTGCTCCTACCTCTGCGGGCGGTAGCTCCTCACGTCCACGTCTGGGGCCTTCTCCTCTTCCACCTCGGGCGCCCCTTCTCCTCTTCCACCTCGGGCGCCGGGTACTCAACCTCCCCGTCCTATGTGGATTATGCGTCACCCTCAACCTCCTCAAGGACAAGCTCCTAGGCCGGTCAATGCCTATTGGAGTAACCCAGGTGCTGCCGCAAAGGGTCCGTGCTTTAATTGTGGTGGCCAAGGCCACATTTCCAGGGATTGCCCCTCTCCGAGGTGTGGCGGTGCCTTCAATGCACCCAAGCCTAATAACCCTCTGCCTCAAGCACAGCGCCAGGAAGCTAAGCCACAACAAGCTCCTAAACGTGGCCACCTCAACTACACTACTGCCGAAGAAATTCCGGAGAATACTGAAGTCCTCATGGGTACGCTCCTAATCAATTCTCACCCTGCTATGGTTCTTTTTGATTCTGGGGCAACTTTTTCATTCATCAGTAAGAAGTTTATACTGCATAGTAAGCTGGAGATGCAAAACCTACTAGTGCCATACCGTATAGAATCACCGGGTGGAGAGATCATTTCTAGAAACTTTTTGGACAGAGTTCCAATTCTCATTGAGGGAGCTATTTTCCAAGCTAATCTTCTTGTTCTAGGTCAGATGGGTTTAGATGTGATTCTTGGAATGAATTGGTTGGGTAAGCATGACGGAGTTATCAAATGTGGGCCCCGCACCATTGATCTTTTGCACCCTTCTGGGAGTAGAGTTTTACTATCTCTTGCCAAGATAGAATCTTGTTTATATGTCTTGGCGAGTACCATAGCCATGGCGTTGGAAGATATTCCCGTGGTTTGTGAGTATCTGGATGTATTTCCAGAAGAATTACCGGGTATGCCTTCTGATCGTGAGGTTGAATTTGTCATAGAGCTCAAGCCCGGAACAGCTCCCATCTCTAGACAGCCTTATCGAATGCCTCCCAATGAGTTGAAAGAATTGAAGAAACAACTCAAGACTTTATTGGACAAGGGTTTTATTCGTCCGAGCTCCTCTCCTTGGGGATGCCCGGCTCTTTTTGTGAAGAAGAAAGATGATAGTTTACGGATGTGTGTTGATTACCGTCCGTTAAACGAAGTCACTGTCAAGAATAAATATCCTCTTCCTCGAATTGATATCTTATTTGATCAACTCTCGGGAGCTCGTTATTTCTCCAAGATTGATCTGAGGTTAGGTTATCATCAAATCAAGATCCAGAAAGAAGATATTCCAAAAACGGCTTTCTCTACTAGATATGGTCTCTATGAATTCACTGTTATGTCCTTCGGTCTCACCAATGCACCGGCTTATTTCATGTATCTGATGAATAGCATCTTCATGGAGGAACTTGATGTCTTTGTGATCATCTTCATTGATGATATCCTCATTTATTCCAAGACCAAAGAAGATCATGCTCGTCACATTCAGATTGTCCTTCAAAAACTTAGGGAGCATCGTCTTTATGCTAAGTTTAGCAAATGTGAGTTTTGGCTTGAAGAAGTATCCTTTCTTGGTCATGTCCTCTCCAAGGATGGTATTGCTGTGGATCCTACCAAGGTGCAAGATGTTCTGGATTGGAAGCAACCACAGAATGTCCATGAGATCCGGAGTTTTCTTGGACTTGCGGGATATTACCGCCGGTTCATAGAGAACTTTTCTAAAATTGCGAAGCCTATGACTGAGTTACTGAAGAATGGGGTCAAGTTTGAGTGGTCCCAAGCTTGTGAAGAAGCCTTTAAAACCCTTAAGGATCGTCTCACTACTGCTCCAGTTCTTGCTCAGCCGGATATTTCCAAGAGCTTTGATGTCTATTGCGATGCTTCTCGCATCGGTCTGGGCTGTGTCCTCATGGAAGAAGGCCGAGTAGTGGCCTATGCTTCTCGACAACTCAAGCGGCATGAAGAAAATTATCCTACCCACGATTTAGAGCTTGCGGCTGTTGTCCATGCTCTAAAGATATGGCGTCATTATCTGCTTGGTAATCATTGCAACATTTATACTGATCACAAGAGCCTCAAGTATATTTTCACTCAATCTGATCTCAATATGAGGCAACGTCGATGGCTTGAGTTAATCAAGGATTATGACATTGAAGTGCACTATCATCCCGGTAAGGCGAATGTCGTCGCCGATGCATTGAGTCGGAAGGCTCAATGTAATTGCTTGACCATAGCCCCTCTTTTGCATACTCTCTGTGATGATCTCCGAAAACTTGGAATTTCTATGGTCAAAGAAGGTTATCTTGCTACTCTCTCGGTTAAATCCGACCTTTATGATCAAATTAAGGAAGTCCAAAAGAAGAATAAAGGTATGGCTCGAATTCGGGAATTAATGAGGAAGGGCAAAGCTCGGTGTTTCTCTACTGATGATCAAGGAGTCATATTCTTTGGGAAGCGTATTGTGGTACCTAAGGATCATAACCTCAGGCGAATTATCCTGGATGAAGCTCATAGTTCTCAATTCTCTATTCATCCGGGCAGTACCAAAATGTATCAAGATCTCAAGCAAAGATTTTGGTGGACTCGCATGAAGCGAGAAATCGCTCGGTACGTCTCTAAGTGTGATGTTTGTCAAAGGGTTAAAGCCGAGCATCTCAAACCGCCCGGTACCCTTCAGCCCTTACCTATTCCATCATGGAAATGGGAAGAAATTGGAATGGATTTCATCACTGGATTACCCAGGTCTTCTCAAGGATATGATTCTATATGGGTAATTGTGGATCGATTGACAAAGTCGGCTCATTTTCTTCCAGTGAAGACTACTTATCATGCCAAGCAATATGCGGAGTTGTATCTCACTCGCATTGTCTGTCTTCATGGAGTTCCTAAGAAAATTGTCTCGGATCGCGGCCCTCAATTTGTCGCTCACTTTTGGAGAAGTCTGCATGAAGCCATGGGAACCGATCTCACCTATAGCACTGCTTATCATCCTCAAACCGACGGTCAAGCCGAGAGAGTTAATCAAATTTTAGAAGACATGCTTCGAGCCTGTGCGCTAATTTATGAGAAGAAATGGGTTACTTGCTTGCCATTCGCAGAATTCTCCTACAATAATAGTTATCAAGCAAGTATCAAGATGTCTCCTTTTGAAGCTCTCTATGGAAGACGGTGCAGAACTCCGATTAATTGGTCCGAATCTGGGGAAAGACCTTTCTTTGGTCCAGATCTGGTGAAAGATGCTGAGGATCAAGTCAGGATTATCCGTGAGAATCTACGCATTGCTCAATCTCACCAGAAGACTTATGCTGATCGCCGTCGCCGAGAACTCCATCTCAAGATTGGTGATTATGTCTATCTCAAGGTTTCTCCATTTAAGGGCACTCGCCGTTTCCAAGTTAGAGGAAAGTTAGCGCCACGCTATGTCGGACCTTTTCGGATCACCAAGAAAGTTGGAGCAGTGGCTTATCAGTTGGAACTTCCTCAATCACTCTCCGCAGTGCACAATGTCTTTTATATCTCTCAATTGAAGCAGTGCCATCGTATTCCAGCTGACGCTGTTGACCTTGAGTCGCTTGATCTTCAACCGGGTCTTACCTACGAGGAGCATCCCATTGCTATTCTTGATCATGAAGAAAGAAAGGTGAAGCGTAGCATGGTGAAGTTTGTAAAGGTTCAATGGAGTAATCATACCGAAGATGAAGCCACTTGGGAGCGTGAGGATCGATTACGTCAAGAATATCTGGAATTCTTTTCCGATGAGTAAGTTCTCTCTCTACCACACCCCGCTTTCTTGATGAAGTTCATAGTTCTAGATGTGATATATGTGTACACAGTCACCATCAAGAAAACCCTAGGAATGTCTCACACCACATCATCCCTGCCTTTGTGCATCATCTCTTAGATGTTTATCTTGTCTAGGGGAATATGGCCTTAATCGACCTGGAGTTTTGTCCCTTCCATCCTATCTATTTAAATCTCGGGACGAGATTTTCTTAAGGGGGGAGAGTTGTCACAGCCCAGGAAAAAAAGGAAAAAAAATCGCGCCCGAGCCCACCTGTCAGCCGCCTCCTCTCTCCCTCTCTCTGTTTTTGCCTCGCCGCGCGCCGCGGCACGCGTCGCCGCCGGCCGACCCCGACACGTGCCGGCCATCCTCGACCGCCGTGCCACGCTCGCCCTCCGCTCGCCCTTATCCTTCCCCGCGGCCGTGTTCCTCTTTTCCTCCTCTTCCTTCTCGCGCACGAGCCGAGCAGAACCGCCCGCCGCCACCCCCGACTCCCTCGCCACCGTCGATTCCTCGCCTCCGGTCGGTCTCCCCTCGATTCCTCGCGCGGGGAGCTCCCTCTCACTGTCCTCCTCCGATTCCGACTCTTATCCGGCCTTGGGCCTCGCTGTGCAGGGCCGCCGCCGCTCGCCTTGGTCCGCCGCCGCCCAACGCCGCCGCGCCGCCCGCCCGTTGCCGCTCCTCGCCCGCGTCACCATCGGTGAGGCTCGCCGCCGTCCCCTCCATGCCGTGCGCACCTTCCCCGGCCCGCTCTGGCCCTGCTTCGCCGCGCCGCCTCGCGCCGCTGCCGCACGTGCGCGCGCGCGTCGCGCCGCGCGCGTGCCGTGGCCGCGCTCCCGGGCGGGTCAAGGCCGCTGGCCTCGCCTTGACCCAGCCTGGTGGGCACTGGCCAGTGGGCCCGGCCTGTCGGCCTCTGGGCTGGCCAGGCCCGGGTACACCTACCATTTTGCTAGGGTTTTTCTTAGGTTTAATATGGCTGCAATCTTGCAAAATTTGTATAAATTCGTGTATAGCTCCAAAAATTGTGAAACTTATTTTGTTGGATTCCTCTAGCTGAGATCTAATTAGGAAAAATATTTTTTTTGCATGTTACTTTGCTATAGATTTATCTATAGATTTATCTTGCAAAAGTGAGTTTATTGCTTAGTTATTTGTGTACTGCTGGAAAAATGCCAAACCAAATTTTGTTAGACTCCTTGTGAGGTGTAGTTTCCAGTGGTGCAGCTTGTTCACATGATTCCTTGCTGTTGGTTAGGGTTTATTTCGATTTCGTGCTTGCTGTCCAAAATATGGTTTAATATAGAACTTTTTGCTTGCAAGTGAGAAAATAGAAAAACCAGTTTTGTTAGCCTTGTGTTGCTGCCTAGTTTCAAAGATAATTTTCTTGGATTTTTTTAGTTGAGTTTGCATGTCTTTCCTGATTTATCTCGCTTAGAGTAGCTGAATAGTGATCTATTTTTGTTTACTTCTAGAAAAATGATTTTGCTGCAAAACCAATTTTCATGAGTCCCTTGTATCATCCTCTGCATGTTTATTTTGTTTCTTGATTTATGCTTGTTATTTAGTTCATTTCTTAACCCTTGCATCGCATTCATGCATTTTAGTGACCGAACCGTCGGAGAACGAACCCGTGGAGCCCGCCGAGCCCGTCGAGCCTGAACCTGGAGTTCCGTACGCGGTCGAGTCCGAAGCTATCCAAGGCAAGCAGCTAAGCATGAATCCTTGCTCCTATTTAATCTGACTTAACTAGTTATCTCACCGGATAATGTGGGGTTATATATTGTATGTATGTATTGCATTCTTATACCTAATTTCCTGCATTATCTTCCTTGAATTGTTAACCATGTCCTTGTCACTTGTTAGTCAGTAATAACTTAATCTGACTAGATGCTTAGCCCGGCTTAGAGTACTTCTTTTGCTCACTAGACAGGAATAGTCTGGAGGATCACACTTACTGGTTACCCTTGATCGCACGGGTTTGGTTTAGTAGTATGAGTTTGATAGTATCGAGATTCGAGCGGAATAGTAGGGCCTCGAGAATGAAGTCACATGGGCATAGTCCGCTTGGATTGATTAAGGACCGAGTTGATGCCATCGGCCTTGAGCACCTTTCCGTGCTACCACATATCCAATATAATGGAACGGATGAGCCAAATACCTTCTTTGACTTGATCATTGGGGCCCGGTCCCAGATGCGTGGCCAATGGGCTATGCAGGGAGGCTTAGCAGGTCCCCGAGTGGACCTATGTGTAGGAAAATTTAGAGATGTCCTCGGTGGAACTAAGTCTCCACGCGCAAGCTGGGCGTACCCTCAACGGTTGAGCCTTGTTGGGAACGGTTGACGTGAGTACCCCCTTGCCCGGCGTGATCGGTTGGGTGAGTCGCATGGTCCTCGCGTCGTGTGGGTAAAGTACCTTTGTACTCAGGGTGCTTTCTAAACCTAGTTGCAGGTGAGCCAGAAGTGGTGTCCGGCCATTTCTACCCCGCTGATCCAAACGCGGGGGAAGAGTAGGATGTTGCTACTGTGGTGATGTCCTTGAGCAAGGCATCATCATCTTAAGTAAGTTTTATCGTAGCTGAGCTTCGGGAGAGCATGTATTTTCAATAAGCTCTAAGTCTCTGTTTAATATGACTCGCGTGAGCTCAAGGCTTGTAAAGTGAAGCTGGAAACCCACCTACATTGAACTTGTAATATTAAGTTTCGAACTCTAGTTTTATATAACTGCTCTTTGTGGATTGTTGGCTATGTATTCGATTGTATATGGTATGTGCATATGCTGATTCTGGACGTATGTTGGAGCACATACCGGGACTACCGGATTTTATATTATTTTGAATGAATGACGTGTCGGTTATTCGTGTCTCTAGATGTGGGATAACACGTGGCACGTTCTACGGCAAGCACGTGTTAACTCTCATCTTGGTGATAATGACCGGCGGTTCGTTTAAAATAGTATCAAATTGGGCGGTTCTCACAGCCGTCCCGCCCAATCCCAGTACTCCGCCGGCGTCCGAGCCAGGCCCGCCTCGAGCATGGCGTTGGGCGGACGGAAGACGTTCGGCGCCTTCCCGGCCTCGTCCTCCGCCGCCGCGGCCGCACTCGCCGCCGAGGACCTCCCGCCACCGCAGCCGCCGCCTCCCCCACTGGCGTGCGTCTCGGAGGTGTTCTTGGAGGAGATCGCCGCCCACGTGCGTTCCGGCATTGGCCTCGGCCGGACGCCGCCGCCGCCGAGCCCCACCAGTCTGCGCGCCCGGGAGGCACATCGATCCTAGAGTTCGGGGGCGAGCGGATTCAAGAAGAAAGGTCACCTCGGGAGTTGAGGTCGTTGCGCTGGGCCTCGAGGCGGTTGAGGTTGTGGGTCTGGTAACACCTCATGTGTTAATTACCTGTCATTAAGGCTAATTACGGTCATTAGCGCCACAACCCACTGGAGGGAAACTTTTTAACAATTTCTGCCCAGTTCAGCCCGGACCGGTATGACCGGTCTAGGCTACCGGTCTGACCGGTCGAGCTCGAGTTGGTGATTTTGGGCCCCACAGCATTTAAATCTCTCCCTCACTCTCACCACAGCACACACACTCTCTCTCTCGCCCAGCTCCCTCTCCCTCACTCTCCCGTGCCCTCCCCTCTCTCCCAAACCCTCCCTCTCAAATCCCTCACCCCAAATCAAATCCAAGGCGTGGGAAGCTTCGAATCGGAGTCAAGGATCGTCCCTGGCATGAACTCCTTCCCGGGGTGAGGTGGAATCCAAGTTCTTCGTGGGGAGGAGCCCTTTCAAGGTAAACAAGTTAGAGTTGAGTTGATCTCCTTTTCTAGGTGGTTATGAGTGAATCCCTTTGGTCAAATAGCTCTAGTTAGATCCATGAACTAAAGCCTAGAAGGGAATGAGAGTTTGAAGGCTAGTGTACTCATATAAGGTATATCACCTAGGGTTGGGTAAATCCATCTTTTAGAGGGTTTTCGTCGATTTCCTTTGGTCAAGATCATCTTTATGCATCCTTGAACCTAGGTCTGGAAAGTATTTGGAATTTGGTGGACTAGTTTAACCGCGACATGGACTCCAGCTTGTGATCTGGGTAGGACCGGTCTGACCGGTCGAAGTGACCGGTCCGACCGGTGGCGTGGCTGAGTATCAAGAACCGATCTGACCTGTCTGGGGCACCAGTCTGACCGGTGTGGCAGTGACAGAAAGGGTTCAGTCTGGGGTAGTTAATGTAATCAGTCAGAAATTGTTTTGGGTATTGGGTTAATTATAATTTTTGCAAATCATGCATGCATTCTCTCATCATATGCATATGCACACGTGTAGCGGCCGCGGCGGAGGAGGTCGTGTTCGAGGTGGTTGCGGAGCAACAGGGGCAAGCCCCGCAGAAGGAGGACCGTGGGGAGTCGGCCCAAGGCCCATGTCACCCTAGTACTGAGCAGCAGACGCAAGGCAAGCTCCGGTGCATGTTCTATTATTTTAAATTATGATTCACTATGTATATATTTTATCTATTACTTGTGCATTACGTATTAGGAATTGATTGGAACCCTAGCTGCATGATCCCTAGGTTTCCTTGAGTTTTTACTAGTATGTCTAGGTCGATAGCGGTGCCAGGCTAAATAAGTCTGGTAGAAGTCGGGTGACTTCGTGTCACTCGCGAGACACAAGAAACTTTAGAAGCCGAGTAATTGCCGGTTACTCGCGAGATACATTATTATCTTTATACTTCAGTAATTGAGTAATGGATTGAAATATATATGGAGATGTGAGACCGGGCGGGGATGATGGTATTAGGTTTGGCAGCATGACATGGTTCCTGGGTGTCTTAGCCCCGTCCGTGTCGATTAAGGACCGGTCGTTGTGGCAGTGCTGATTGGGGATTGAATTGTACTAACCGCATGCCGGGAGTAGGAGGTAGTCGAAACCGGTAAGCCTATTACTGCTTTGCTTCGAAAGTACATGACTTCAACTCACCTCCTGGGGTAGTCAAGTAGTCGCGGAGAAATGGGGATGCATGTTTACTTTTGGTGGTCTCACATTGCGCTCGGCTGACCATATGATGGTGGGGTGGTCCTGTAGTTCGAGGTGGGGAGGGGAATGATTGGTGCGTGTGGTCCGACGGGGCCTATACGTGCCGTGTTGGTTAGGTCCACCTTGCAAGGTTAAAACGGATCGATTCGCCGTATCTCGCGGATATGAGGGCCTTGATCTCTTTGTCACCTCGTATCAAATGAGTTAGGATATTAGAGATATAAAAATAGATACTATTCTGAATCTTAAATTGGATGCTCCAACATGCGTGTGTAGATAGGGAAACATTAGTGAGAGTCTATCTATATAAAATATGCGGCTAAAACATTGAAAGTAAGGATACACCTCTAGTTGCTATTTCTGCAAAACAAACCACCAGCCAAATGCCATGCATGTCTAGGTATGTGGGCTAAGTTATACCCACTGGTCGGGTAAGCCTTGCTGAGTATTAGTATACTCAGGGTTTGTTGCCACAATTATTATTTCAGGGCACCCGGACGTCGACTTCTGCCCCTGCTGTGTTAAGTTCATCCGCCGGGATGCAGAGGGGTGGGAGGTGGTGGAGCGAGACCCTTAGGTTATGGGATTGTCGGGTTGTACACTCGGGGGCAGAGTGTTCAGCCTCTCTGTTTTGCGCATACCGGTCTGACCGGCCCGTGGTACCGGTCTGACCGGTGGAGGCGGCAGAATGGTGCCGACCGGTCCGACCGGTTGGGTGAACTGGTCCGACCGGTCGAGAAGGATCAGAACTGGTGATAGTCAGAATGGATGTAGGAACTTTTGATTTCGAACTTCAGACCATCTATTGTAAAGTTTTGTAAATTAATTGCACATATTTGAAAAGTTTTGTAAAGTTTATATTTTCAAGTAATATGCCGTGATTGTACCATCTGCGCCCACCTTCGCGTGGGACTACCGGTGATAATTCGATCGGGCCGTGGGTTGAGAAAGGATCGCCAAATTAATCCGTTAAGCTAATGCGCCCGATGTGTTCAAATGACGGCCATTACGCTTAATTAGAGATTTAATTTGGCGGTTCTGTCACAGCTGGTATCAGAGCCGAAACGCATCGGGGGTGGTACGAGCATGACTAATTTTCAGATATTACAAATTAAAAATGGATTTCTGACGTAGGATGAAAATAGTTTAGTAGTATGGGTGGGATTACTCGAAATAGCCCTATATAGTTCTTACTAGAGTTGTACTTAGATGTTAGTTTGGGGTGAGAGAGAAACGTAAGACGCTCATGCATCATGGCATTTAAATTTTCGGTTGCATTTGAAAGTTTGGCATAGGAATTCATTCATTATATCATACATCGCGGCATTATGATTTCCAAAATTTCAGTTAATGTTTGGGTTCAAGGGGGTTGGTACACAGTTAGGACTTACAAGTTTATTTCTGTTGGGGACCGGTCTGACCGGTCTTGTCCACCGGTCTGATCGGTTGCTCTACGTCAAGCCGGCCACAGTACCATGCAGCCCATGCGGACCGGTCTGACCGGTCGGTTGCACCGGTCTGACCGGTCGAGCGCAGACAGAGACCCTCACATTGTGTTTAAATAAGTTATTTTCTGCAAATATCTTCCATGATTCGGATATTGGTTTCTGTCACTATTATTTTTATGTAATCAGAAAAGTGTAACTAATCCAATTATGGTTGAATGCAGAATGGGAGAACCACCAAACCCTCCTAAATTGGCTCAGGCCATTGCGGCCATGCTCACTAGGCGTGATGAGCAGACGGCACTCCTCCCAGAGCGAGTTGAATCTGCGCCAGAGAAGGTGGTTGGAGCTAATTAAGGATTATGATCTGGAAATTCATTATCACCCGGGCAAGGCTAACGTTGTAGCCGATGCATTGAGCCGCAAGGCCAGTTGCAGTTGCATCTCAGCCACAGTGGTGCATACGACTTTATGTCAGGAGATGGAAAAATTAAATCTGGCCATTGTATCTGAAGGCACCCTAGCCAACGTCACTCTCACACCTACACTTCGGGATCAAATTGTGGATGCTCAGAAAAATAATGCTGGCATGGAGAATATTAGGCAGAGGCTTATGGAAAATGATCCTAAGGCTGCATGTTTTCACCAGGATGGTGAGGGTGTGTTATGGTTTAATAGTCGCCTGGTGGTACCTAAGGACTTGGAGTTACGGAAGCAGATTCTTGATGAATCCCATCTCTCTAGGTATTCCATCCACCTAGGCAGTAACAAAATGTATCAAGATTTGAAGCAGCGATTTTGGTGGACACGGATGAAGCGGGAAATTGCTAAATACGTATCCGAGTGTGACACCTGCCGAAGGGTTAAGGCGAGCCACTTGAGACCAGTCGGCCCATTGCAGCCCTTGAATATTCCATCCTGGAAATGGGAGGACATCAGTATAGATTTCATTGTCGGCTTATCCAAAACTTTCAAGGGGTATGACTCGATATGGGTTATTGTGGATCGTCTCACCAAGTCGGCCCACTTTCTACCGGTAAAGACCACACATACGGTGAAGCAATATGCCCAGTTATATATGGATCGTATTGTGAGTCTTCATGGAATTCCCAAGACAATCATTTCAGACCGGGGAACTCAGTTCATTGCACGGTTCTGGGAGCACTTTCACGCCGCCCTCGGCACTCAGCTCCTCCGCAGTTCAGCTTATCATCCCCAGACTGATGGTCAGACAGAAAGGATAAATCAAATATTAGAGGACATGCTTAGAGCCTGTGTGCTCACATATAGCCAGAAATGGGATGAATGTCTACCGTTGGCCGAGTTTGCGTATAACTATAGTTATCAAGAGAGCATCAGAATGGCTCCTTTTGAGGCCTTATATGGACGGAAATGCAGAACGCCATTAAATTGGTCAGAAGCTGGGGAAATGACTTTCTTTGGGCCGGACATGGTGAATGAAGCAGAAGAACAGGTTCGGGTCATTCAGGAAAATTTAAAGATTGCAAAATCCCGACAAAAGAGTTACGCGGATAAGAAACGTCGATCTGTCCTGTTTCAAGTGGGAGATCATGTTTACTTACGGGTCTCTCCAATGAAAGGGTTCAGCGATTCGGCATAAAAGGAAAACTTGCACCTCGCTACGTTGGGCCTTTACTTATCATTGAGCAATGTGGGCCGGTAGCGTATCGCCTGGAACTTCCTGCTCAATTATCCGCGGTTCATAATATTTTCCATGTCTCCTAGCTCCGGAAGTGCCTCCGTGTTCCAGAAAAGGTGATTGACATCGAGAAATTGCAACTGGAGCCCAATCTTGTCTATCCGGAGCAACCAATAAAAATTGTTGATTTCAAGAATCGGGTTACTCGGAATCAAACCAGCAATTTTTATAAGGTTCAGTGGAGCAATCACTCCGAGCGAGAAGCCACATGGGAAACCGAAGAGTTTCTTAAATCCAAATATCCGGAGTTGTTACAAACTTACTAAGGTACCTACCCTTCCATATTTCTTGCAATTTAACACCTCCATTAAATCTCGGGACGAGATTTCTTTTAGGGGGAAGGGTTGTAACACCTCAGGTGTTAATTACCTGTCATTAAGGCTAATTACGGTCATTAGCGCCACAAACCACTGGAGGGAAACTTTTTAAAAAATTCTGCCCAGTTCAGCCCGGACCGGTCTGATCGGTCGAGGCTACCGGTCTGACCGGTCGAGCTCGAGTTGGTGGTTTTGGGCCCCACAGCATTTAAATCTCTCCCTCACTCTCACCACAGCACACACACTCTCTCTCGCCCAGCTCCCTCTCCCTCACTCTCCCGTGCCCTCCCCTCTCTCTCAAACCCTCCCTCTCAAATCCCTCACCCCAAATCAAATCCAAGGCTTGGGAAGCTTCAAATCGGAGTCAAGGATCGTTCCTGGCATGAACTCCTTCCCGGGGTGAGGTGGAATCCAAGTTCTTCGTGGGGGAGGAGCCCTTTCAAGGTAAATAAGTTAGAGTTGAGTTGATCTCCTTTTCTAGGTGGTTATGAGTGAATCCCTTTGGTCAAATACCTCTAGTTAGATCCATGAACTAAAGCCTAGAAGGGAATGAGAGTTTGAAGGCTAGTGTACTCATATAAGGTATATCACCTAGGGTTGGGTAAATCCATCTTTTAGAGGGTTTTCGTCGATTTCCTTTGGTCAAGATCATCTTTATGCATCCCTGAACCTAGGTCTGGAAAGTATTTGGAATTTGGTGGACTAGTTTAACCGTGACATGGACTCCAGCTTGTGATCTGGGTAGGACCGGTCTGACCGGTCGAAGTGGCCGGTCTGACCGGTCGAAGTGACCGGTCTGACCGGTGGCGTGGCTGAGTATCAAGAACCGGTTTGATCTGTCTGGGGCACCGGTCTGACCGGTGTGGCAGTGACAGAAAGGGTTCAGTCTGGGGTAGTTAATGTAATCAGTCAGAAATTGTTTTAGGTATTGGGTTAATTATAATTTTTGCAAATCATGCATGCATTCTCTCATATCATATGCATATGCACACGTGTAGCGGCCGCGGCGGAGGAGGTCGTGTACGAGGTGGTTGCGGAGCCACAGAGGCCACAGGGGCAAGCCCCGCAGAAGGAGGACCGTGGGGAGTCGGCCCAAGGCCCATCTCACCCTAGTACTGAGCAGCAGATGCAAGGCAAGCCCCGGTGCATGTCCTATTATTTTAAATTATGATTCACTATGTATATGTTTTATCTATTGCTTGTGCATTACGTATTAGGAATTGATTGGAACCCTAGCTGCAAGATCCCTATGTTTCCTTGAGTTTTTACTAGTATGTCTAGGTCGATAGCGGTGCCAGGCTAAATAAAGTCCGGTAGAAGTCGGGTGACTTCGTGTCACTCGCAAGACACAGGAAACTTTAGAAGCCGAGTAATTGCCGGTTACTCGCGAGATACATTATTATCTTTATACTTCAGTAATTGAGTAATGGATTGAAATAGATATGGAGATGTGAGACCGGGCGGGGATGATGGTATTAGGTTTGGCAGCAGGACATAGTTCCTGGGTGTCTTAGCCCCGTCCGTGTCGATTAAGGACCGGTCGTTGTGGCAGTGCTGATTGGGGATTGAATTGTACTAACCACATGCCGGGAGTAGGAGGTAGTCGAAACCGGTAAGCCTAGTACTGCTTTGCTTCGAAAGTACATGACTTCAACTCACCTCCTGGGGTAGTCGAGTAGTCGCGGAGAAATAGGGATGCATGTTTACTTTTGATGGTCTCACGTTGAGCTCGGCTGACCATATGATGGTGGGGCGGTCCTGTAGTTCGAGGTGGGGAGGGGAATGGTTGGTGCGTGTGGTCCGACGGGGCCTATACGTGCCGTGTTGGTTAGGTCCACCTTGCAAGGTTAAAACGGATCGATTCGCCGTGTCTCGCGGATATGAGGACCTTGATCTCTTTGTCACCTCGTAGCAAATGAGTTAGGATATTAGAGATATAAAAATGGACACTATTCTGAATCTTAAATTGGATGCTCCAACATGCGTGTGTAGATAGGCAAACATTAGTGAGAGTCTATCTATATAAAATATGCGGCTAAAACATTAAAAGTAAGGATACACCTCTAGTTGCTATTTCTGCAAAACAAACCACCAGCCAAATGCCGTGCATGTCTAGGTATGTGGACTAAGTTATACCCACTGATTAGGTAAGTCTTGCTGAGTATTAATATACTCAGGGTTTGTTGCCACAATTATTATTTCAGGGCACCCGGACGTCGACTTCTGCCCCTGCTATATCAAGTTCATCCGTCGGGATGCAAAGGGGTGGGAGGTGGTGGAGCGAGACCCTTAGGTTAGGGGATTGTCGGGTTGTACACTTGGGGGCAGAGTGTTCCGCCTCTCTGTTTTGCGCATACCGGTCTGACCGGCCCGTGGCACCGGTCTGACCGGTGGAGGCGGCAGAATGGTGCCGACCGGTCCGACCGGTCGAGAAGGATCAGAACTGGTGATAGTTAGAATGGATGTAGGACCTTTTGATTTCGAACTTCAGACCATCTATTGTAAAGTTTTGTAAATTAATTGCATATATTTGAACTCGGTTTGTAAAACTTATTGTTTCGTTTTCATTGAGTTTATATTTTTCAAGTAATATGCCGTGCTTGTACCATTTGCGCCCACCTTCGCGTGGGACTACCGGTGATGTTTCGATCGGGCCGTGGGTTGAGAAAGGATCGCCAAATTAAGCCGTTACGCTAATGCGCCCGATGTGTCCAAATGACGGCCATTACGCTTAATTACAGATTTAATTTGGCGGTTCTGTCACAGGTCTTCTGCCAGATCTGGAGCTGCAGGTCATGGATGTGCTGCCGGTAGTACTGGCGGAGGCCCTCCCCTTCGCCGCCGCCGCGGCCTCGTCGCTGGACGCCGCCGGCGTGGGCTTCGAGATGTTCGTCGCCACCATCGCCGGCTCGGGGTGTCCTCCGCTGGCGGGGCGGCGCGTGGGGGGGGGGGGGGGTGGCCGACGCGTTGGGGGGGTAGGAGATGGGAGGCTCCTATTGTTAGGGATTTGGGGTGCTAATTTGAGAGTCCATCCAAAATAAGAGTCCATTTAGGAGGTTTGCTGGAGTTGATTTTTTCTCTAAACTCTCAAAATTTAGAGTAGGGGCCCAAATGAGAGCATGGGCTGGAGTTGCTCTAAGGATCCAGACCCAAACCAGGGCGGTTTATGAAAAACAAAGATCGCGATTATTATTCGCAATCCGAATTAGGGGTATTTGCATGTAAGGGTCTTTATGTAAATAATCGGATTCTACTTTTCTAAAATATTTGGATCACGGTCCAAATCAGGGTGCATTTTGTAAAATATAAGAAGCATATTGTAAAACTAGATCTTTTCACCGTGTTCGGCTAGAGGCTCCAGCCTCCAGCACTACAGTGTTCCCCTCTCCCATTCCTCCAGCTCCAGCCTCCAGCCACCAGCCAGGTAACAGTGTTTTTCTCTCACACCACTCCAACTCCAGCCTCCAGCTCCAGCCTGCCGAACACGGTATTTGTCTCAATTCGCCTGCTAGATTTCGCTAATCCTCGTCGTCTTGTCCTTCGCCGTCGCTATGCTGCACTGCGCTTCCACGTGCGCATCTTTTTGGCAACATCTACGGTGTTGTTGCCGTAGCATTCTCCACCACCTTCACCGCATCCTCTCTGTCTAGCTCAGCCTCCATCTCCTTCTTCACCAACTGCATCTGTGTACCGTTGCGGGTCACGGAGGATCTGCTGGTCTTATCGACCGCTCGGACCTACAATGAGTACAATCATGATAGTTTTGGCATGAACCAGAACAAGAACCGGAATGTTGCAGAGAAGAGCATCCCGGGCATGTGTAAGCTTGGGTTCAACTCAATGGTGAGCGGGAGGCCGGGCGTGATCGTGATGCCACAGGGGAACGTGATGACGAGGCACATCCTGCAGGTCAGCGCAACTGTTGGGGTTTCTGATCAGCTTCCTCCATATCACATTGACTTTATCAAATCCCTAAGGCCATATTTCACACGTCATTCCTGCATTTGTGTTGAATAGTCTTTATCTGGTCAGCGGGTTGTGTTTTATTATTAAGAGGGGGATCGAAATGTCTATGATCATTACGAACAGAAAAAATAGAAATAGAGGCATGATTTTTTCTTAAGAACTCTAGGGGAGGAACCCATTTCTATTGTATTGCAAAAAGAAAAAAAGGTGTAGCGCAGGGGAGGAACCTAGTTCTATTGCGTTGCAAAAGAACAATGTAGCGGTGTATAGTGCATAGAGTTCACACCGTTTATTCATAGAGAGGCAGAGAGCACTTTACTCCAACACGACACACGCAGAAGAGAAAACAAGCATTCACCGCAAGGCAAGGCGAGTGAGATCAACTGATGCTCGCTTCATCAACCCCTTCTTCACGCTTACTGACACATGCACGATGCTACGATCTTATGGTCTTCTTTCATCATTTGCCGTGGGGCAACTTTGCAAGATGACCACCCTTTCCTCATCTTGATATGCTCTAGCCTGGCCGCCAGCCAATCCGGTTTCGGCATACACACGGTGTGCTGCTCCAATTGCTTCGTAGGGTACATCACACTCGAGTTTAGCCACATTTGTTGCAAGTTCCCTCCTGAAAATCTGAAAACAAAAGTTGACAGTTTTCCAAATGCGCCACAGATGCAGCCATAAAATTGCATCTTAAATTCTGAATTAAACTAGCACACAATACATGACCATAGATACAGTTGTCATTGCAGACTATAACAAACCATTGCTCAAATTAATTAAGATTAGTAATGTGATGCATCGGATACTATCTCCAGATTAATAACCATAAATCTTCGAGTTCAGCGATTGAAAGCTCAACACGGAATCCCTGCCATGCTGCATCGAGCATCAGTAGTTACACATAGTTGGCCTTGCCGACGACGCAGGCTCGGATGCCACACATTTTGCCTGTGTTCTCATCTTCGGCATCTCCTCCTCCATCTCTCTTATCACTGGTTGTGGTCGGAGGTTTGCAATCCTTACCGACACCATGGAAGACCGACAACTCAGCTGGAATGTTAGATAAGAATGGGACCTAAATTGGGAGGGTTTCTAGAAAATGTAAGGGCCTTTGTAAAAATAATCAGATTATTCTGTGTTTATTTAAAAATCTGGGGGATTTAATGTAAAATAATAGGATCACGATTACTAATCACGATCCAAATCAGGTGCTTATTTGTAAAATTGTAAGGGGAATTTCCTAAAAAAACCAGGTCTTCCTCCACTCGCCGGATTCACTGGTCCAGTGGTCCTCACCCGTCTCTTCCGCCGCCGCCGCCGCCATGCCGCACCTCGTTCGCGAGCGGCTCTACTTCGGCGATATCAAAGACGCCATCGCCGCCCTCACAGAGTCCTCCTGCACCCCGACCTTTACCCACGTCCTCTCGGTCGTCAGCTCCGTCTCCATCTCCTTCATCACCGACTGCCGCCCGGGCCTCGCAATCCCAACGGAAGAGGTCCACCGAGTCGTCGCCGGCGAGGAGGGCGCACCACCTACAGCTGCAGTGCCCCCCGGGACGCTGATGCGGGTGGTGGAGCGCGCTGGGGACGGCCTGCGGGTAACGCGGATGGCCGTGCCGCTGCGGGACACGGAGGCGGAGAACCTGCTCGACCACCTCGAGCCTTGCCTTGATTTCATCGATGAGGGTAGGAAAGTTGGGAACGTCCTCGTTCATTGCTTCGCCGGGGTATCCAGGAGGTAGGAGTCTGAAGCCGTTTTCATTTTGTCGCTTACTAGAATGTGAGTTAAAGATATTAGTTTTACCTGACCAATTAGTGGCGCATGTAAACTGAATGTATCTGACACTAACAACTTGCAGCATTGTGCTGGTTGACAATTGCAAATTTGGATTAACTTACCCATATAATATTTCGATAAAGGAAATTTTATAGTATGAGCCTGCCCACTTTCAATACTGCCAGCTCCCTTTTTCATCTGTATATATGCATTCACACTTACTTTCAAGCTTATTGCAGTGCTTCCATCATTGTTGCTTATCTTATGAGATCAGAGCAGAAATCTCTGGAAGGTCTGAACCCTGTTTTCCTGGAAAGAGAACATGTATCTTTTCATCTACTCTAGTTCAATTTTACTCATATGGTGTTGCTTGTTATTTTCTTCCAGAAGCATTAGAATCTTTAAAGGAAGTTTCTGAGTCGGCATGCCCGAATGATGGTTTTCTTGACCAGGTGAGATTTGTTCATGATCTGTTGGCAGCATATGAACTCCTGGAGTGTTTATTGCTTAGTTGAACTTTGTGTGCTGTGCAGTTGAAATTGTTTGAGGAAATGGGCTTCAAAGTTGATACTTCAAGTCCTTTGTACAAGAGGTTCCGCTTAAAATTATTAGGTTAGTCTCGATCCATCTTTGTTAAAATGGCACTTACTGGTTGTCCTGACATAAAATTCGAGTCAAATAGGCGGCCTTCTCCATTTTTCGTGGGGTATTCTCTATGTTTTATTTTTTGGGTCTCTCTTTGACTACTCTCGCTGCAAATAGCACCAGTTAGTTGGACCAATAAGCTATATGCAAGCTTTCAGAAGGAAACTTGTTGACACTGAATCACAAAATATCTTCCTTGTGAATTTCGATGGTGGGCAAGTGGTTATTGATATAAATTCTGTTTGTGTTCTGATATCGCTAGATTGAAAGCAGATGATTGCGGCCAATAAATTTCTGTTTCATTTTCCAGAGTGTTTGAATATTTTTTCCTTGATAATTTGTCTTGTGATGTATTCCTGCCTGTAATTATGTATACATTTTAAGTGCTGTATGGTTAGAAACTTAGAATCTGAAGCTGCACCTGAAATAAACAAAAATGTGTTTCATCATTTTTTTTCCTCTCAAAATAGTCAAATTGTTGATAGATCAGTTCTAATCTGGCAGAAGGTTGAGCATTCAACAATACTATCGGTTCATCTAATAGAATTTGGTCATTAGTACTCGTAATTAGAAATCCTTTCTGCATTTTTATGTCATGTGTTTTTGTGACTGCATAAGGTCCATAGAATTAGAGATATGCTTGCTTCAGTGTCACTAACATTGTCGTTCCTTTACATCTATTGTGAGAACATTTACCTCTTTAAACAGCTAAGCTTCATTTAATACAATTGCCTATTTGCCTTTTGATTTCAACAAACATGTTAGAGTACGCCATGGGCCTATTGGGCCTGGGCTGGCTGTATAGCCCGTTATGGTTAGGGTTAATTAGTTGCTTGCTTAAGGGCAAAGTCAAACCTCTCTATATAAAGAGGGGAGATGTATCAATCTAATCAAGCAAGAGATTAGAAGGAAACACCTTCTCTCTTGCCGGCCGTGGGCAAAACCCCGCGGCTGGCGCTCCCAGCACCCCAGCAGCCCTAGCTGTCTCTCTCTTCCTCCTCAATCCTCTCAGCCCAACAGCCATCATAACAAAACATGTATTCTATGCTTCTGTAACCTAGCCTGTGTTTCCTCCTACAGGTCAATCCTACAAATTTGGGGAGAAAATAGGCAGCTATATATTTGAAGATGACCCTGGCCTTTCTCCACAATCTGGCTCTTGTCAAGATTCTTCAAAGACAGAGCAACACAAAACAGCTTACCGCTGCAGGAAATGCAGGAGAATCATTGCTGTGGAGGACAATGTTATAAGTCATGTTCCTGGTGAGGGTGAATCTTGCTTTGACTGGAACCGAAGGAAGAGTGGTCGTCCATACAACAACACAGAACAAGATTGCTCGTCTTTATTTGTTGAGCCTCTGAAATGGATGACTCCAGGTAGGCTGATGTTACTACCTATTTCTTGAGGACTATGTTACTACCTATTTGTGTTGTGCAAAGGAAAATTCATACAAATCTTGCACTGTTGCACATATGGTTGGTTCCCACTGAATCTATATATGATTTATTTTTTATAATTTGATTATAGGTCATCTTAGAACTGAAACCTTCATATATACTTGACGTTTGAGCATTTTTACACTTGCTTTCATTATTGGTCTTAGTAGAGCGATGGTATCGGCCCGCCTTCTTCTGCTTCTTCTTTTTTAACTAACACTTGCATTGTTTCATTTGTGCCTTTGTTCACCTAGCAGTAGAAGATGGTGCTTTGGAGGGGAAGCTATCGTGCATCCACTGTGGAGCTAGGTTAGGATACTTCAACTGGTCAGGAATACAGTGCAACTGCGGCAGTTGGGTTACCCCGGCCTTCCAAATTGTTAAGAGCAAAGTAGATGTCAGCACCATCTAAACATTGGAGAAATTTGAGGGATTAGGAGTGTGACACACTGGTGGCTTTAAGATTTCGTATATAATGTATGCACGATATGTACACAATGAGCAACATATTGTATGTTTTGCCATTGCTGATCAGGGGCTGTGTGCAGCAAAATATCCTACAGAACGGCACATTTGCTGTGAGTCAGACGTCCGTAGGGCTCGAAATGGATGGAATACAAGTTTAGCAGAGAAAGGTACACTAGTATTAATATTGTTTCAGTGAATTGAAATGCGTGAATTTCCCTATATGTGTTATCAATTAGTCTGCCGTTCAGGTCATAATTGGTCTCACTGGGTTGATTTCTGAGTGCACTTTGTTACGATCATTCGTTTATTTCATGAACATGTATGAAATTTGAAACCTGTCAAGCTATAGTAAGGCCCACTGGAAAAAAAATCAAAAAAGAAAAACGAAAGTGAATAGCGTAGTGGGCTGGCAAATTGGTAGCGAAATTCCAGATTCCCGGTACCGTTGGATCGTGGGTTTAGGGGCCATCTCGGCCGTCCGGACAGCTTCTTTCCCGACTCTTCGCCGTTCTCCTACCTTCCGCTTGGCGACCGCCGCGACCCCTTTCGTCCCTCCCGCCGCGCGCGCCTCTCCGACCACCCGCCTCCGCCTTCCTTCCCCGCCGCCCGCCGGCACCAGTTTCACTGAGCTAGCGTCGCCTTTCTTCACCCAATACCCGCCCGCTTCCCCCTGCCCTTCTCTCCCGGCTTGGATGCCCATGGAGACCAGCGGCGCGGCGGCGGCCGCCGGCGAGGTGGCCTGGTACGTGCTCGGCCCGAACCAGGAGAGTGTGGGCCCCTACGCGCTTACCGAGCTGCGAGGTGAGCATTTGCTGCTTTCTCATAGCAATTATGTGCATTTTAAGCTTAGAATTTTCTCGCTGAAGTCGGGCTTAGGGTTTAGTCCACGCTGATAATCTCGTGGACAAGTTTCCTTTCCACGCTTTTGAACTTGAAGAACTTTCGCTTCTTATCCAGCAAATAATATTGAAAATTAATAAAAAAATCTTCCCTTTGAATAGAACATTTTGCAAACGGGTATCTCAACGAGAGCACAATGCTCTGGGCAGAAGGGAGGACTGAATGGGCGCCACTCTCTTCCATCCCTGAGTTACACTCTGCTGTCACAACAAAGGATCAACATGAACAAGGTTAATGTTTGTGCCTTGCCCTTTACCTTTAAGGAAGATTTTGTAAGGTCCTCTACTCTCATTCATAGAATTTGTGTCCAGCTGCTCCGGATGCCGAAGATGATTTTGAGAAATTTCAGAAAGAGGTTACAGAAGCCGAGGCGGAGGTAGAGGCATTGAAAGGCAGTGCTGAAGATGGTGATGAGTGGCCAGCAACCCTGCCGGATGGAGAGGAGGAGTTTACTGATGATGATGGCACCATTTACAAATGGGACCGTACTCTGAGGGTATGGGTTCCTCAAGTAAGTATTGCTCATCTGTCCTCAAGTAAGAATTTTTGCAATTCATGATGGTCTCCTGACTTTAGAGATTTTGATGTCCTGTACTTTCTTTACTGACGATCAGCATTTAATGAAAATTCATGTTGGTATATCGTTTGGGTGATTGATATATAATTACATAGTATTAAGGACCAACCGGCGGAAGGTACCAGACAATCAGCCATTGCTTAATAGTCTTAAAAATTCTTGTGAGGATATTTGCTTCATTTTTAAGATTCTGCTAGCTTGTTAATTAATGCTTGTTGCGCCTTTTGTCTTCTGACTCGTTCAAGAGATTAGTTGATTTGCGCCTTATGTTATTTTTTTTTACTTTTGATTGATTATTGTTTAGAATTTTCATTAGCTAGCTGGTGCAAGATTTCAATTTATGCTTCTGAAACAACAGTCCTGGTCCTTCAGGACAAAAGCCAGGTTCATTAAAAAAATCTTATATTTCACATTAGCAACTTTAGGGGAAGTTGGGAAACTCATTTCTCCATATGAATTACGTTTCTTTGTACAGCCAAGCTTTCTCAACAGTTTCTTTCCCCTCACCATGTTCCTTCTTGCTTTGTTTGCTGAAGGCAGAAGTTTGTTATTTAGTTTTAAGTTTCATTTCAAGGACTAAAAACCTTTATTTTCTTCAAGCAAATACCGGTTTAAATTGCGGTTTAATTATTAGTTCAATTAGTATCCTTAGTTCCTCCTATCGCTTTATGTTGCCAATAATCCTTCGAGTATAAAAACCTCCCCTTCATCTTGTTTAATATTCCCATTTGCCATCTTTTTTCAATTATTCTGAATTTTCTTATGCCTTTGTAGAATGATGCATCAGGTAAAAAGGATGATTATGCTATGGAAGAGATGACTTTTGCACTTGAGGAAGAAGTATTTCAAGCACCAGTTATCCCTTGTCCTTCTGCTTTAGAAGAAAACAACACCCTGGCTGAAAACAAAAACAAAGAATCAGACAAAGCAGAAAAGAGAGGGGAGAAGAAGCGAAAATCTTCTGAAAAGCCAGCTGAAAAAAAGGTTAGTTTGCAAATCATTCTTTGGGTTCCTGATAAGTTTGACAGGTTTACTTTTAGTTTTCTACTAACCTGTTGAACTTCTGTGGTAGGAAGCAAACAAACCTCCGGAGAGTTGGTTTGATCTCAAAGTTAATACACATGTCTATGTGAATGGATTGCCTGATGACGTCACAGTGGAGGAGGTAAATTGCTTGCACCAGCTAATTGTGTAGCCACATTTCATTTCTCTTAGGGAGATCATTTTGATGACCATTTAACACATTCTTAATCAGTTGGTTATTCTAAAAATGCGTGTTCTGAACTTCTGATGCTGGATCTCTTCTGCAGATAGTGGAGGTATTTTCCAAGTGTGGAATAATAAAGGAGGTATGCTTTTAATCTGCTGTTTCCGGAGACAAAAACTGATGGATTTGTGTTTTTCACTCTTGATGATGTTTTGTTTTTTCTCACTTTTGAAAGGACTTGGTTTTGTCAGTACTTGGACTAGTATATAAGTTGCCATCTGAGAATGTAACTAATTGGTGTACTGGCAAAGGATCTTTGTAGTTTGAGTTATCAGAGTTTTGGGACCTTCAATACCTGTCAATGCTGTTCATTTTTGCAAACTGCTCAACTCAGCGATTTATATATTTATGGTCAAATTGAGCGCTTAGCAAATTTCAGCTGTCTAAACCTACAGCATGCATTATGTTACTATATATTGGCACAGTGCACATAGGTTATATTAGATGGATATGATATTAATATGTGAAATGCTGTGGGTGCCTTAAATAAACTGAAAAAAATACCACAATATTTTGACATTTACTTTTTTTCAAATAGTTATTGTTGTTTCGTTTATTAAAAATATGTTTTGGAAGTATAATATGGCTTTGATGTGGCATTTATATTTCTTTCCTGAACTTTAATGCACCGAACATGTGTAAACGTTGATAATTGATACTACAGGATCCAGAGACTAAAAAGCCTCGAGTGAAGGTCTATACTGACAAGGAAACAGGCAGGAAAAAGGGTGATGCCTTGGTGACATATCTCAAGGTATCTGCTTGTTGAACTTCTCAGATTATTTGGAATCGCTATGCATTTATTTTTACATGCCTTTCCCTTTCTGCGGTTCAGGAGCCATCTGTAGCTTTAGCAGTTCAGTTGTTGGATGGGACATCATTCCGACCTGGTGGTAAGACTCTGATGTCTGTAAGTCCGGCCAAATTTGAGCAGAAAGGTATTGCTCACGGTTATATCAAAACTAAATACTCTGTGTACCAACAAAACTTACTAATGATGCTGTCACATTTGTTTCAGGTGATGTTTTCATTGCAAAGAAAACTGATAAACAAAAGAAAAGGAAAACCAAGAAGGTTGAAGACAAAATGCTTGGATGGGGTAAGTTTGATCGTTGGTTTTTTTGGTAGTTATTTTAATCATAGCTGATTCAAACTTGGGATATGACCTCATTTTTTCTTATTAATTTTCTTTAACTAGGTGGGCATGATGATAAGAAGGTGACGATTCCTACTACCATTATTTTGCGGCACATGTTCACTCCGGCTGAGTTGAGAGTAAGTAGCCGAGCCTCCCACAATTTATGCACTTTTGATTTTGGATTGGGCTTACTTGTACTTGCTTGCACATTTGATCATTTCATATTGCTCTTGTGAGGTTCATGCTTCGTAGCAACTTTCTTTTTGGACTAACCAAAGAATATCCTGACTTGCAGGCTGATGAAGAGCTTCTTTCTGAGCTTGAGGAAGATGTTAAAGAGGAATGTGCCAAGTTTGGTCCAGTGGATAATGTGAAGGTACACCTACCCCTAGATATGGAGCCTTTTTGAACTTAACTGAAAAACAGATATTACGAATTCTTTTTACAAAGCAAAATTTTCACCATTTCAATATAATAGCAAGATGCATATTTTGTACAAATAAGAATCATCCGATAGGAAGCTCAGTTGGCATTTATCAGCCATAACTCACCGAATTGTTGCTATTACTCCTTTCTCCTTTTCCACCAAACCACTGTTGTTTAATTGACATGTTTCTGCATCCAGGTTTGTGAAAATCATCCACAGGGTGTCATATTGGTGAAATTCAAAGACCGGAAAGATGGCGCCAATTGCATAGAAAAGATGAATGGCAGATGGTATGTCAACCCCTTTGTTTCTGATCTGGTGATATTAGTGGAATGCTGAGATGGAAATTTGGCCTCCCTCCCGGTGTTTGTTTCCCTCACAAGCCTTTAATATATCATTTGTGCTATTATAAAAATATCATCATTCATTGATTTTTTTCTGAAATGCTGTGGAAAAATCCGCCACCATTCCTTGTTGATTAGTCTGAAGTGTTTTGCCATAAGATTACAAATAGGAGTAACTCTTGTAATTATTCATGTTTGCTTGCCTAAGAGTAAGAGTATATAAAGGAATCCTGAGCAGGTAACATTGGTGCTCCTGGATTGATCTGTCCTGATAGCCTCTGTTCGCTTTTTCTTACCTTGCAGGTTTGGTGGGCGGCAAATCCATGCTAGCGAAGATGATGGTTCCATTAACCATACTCTGATCCGTGATTACGATGCAGAGGTGTCAAGGCTGGATCGATTCGGAGAAGAGTTGGAAGAGTCCGCATAGAGGATAACTGGCATTGCCTTCTTGTACGATATAAGATAGCATGGGGATAGGAAGTTTTGCGTTTCACCTCTTCCATATTCTTGGCCTTTTTATGTGCCTGGTGGTTAAGCAATGAAAAGAAATCATGTTAGTGGGTCGCGTCGTTTGTTACTGGAACATTAGAGATGCACAATTTTCAGTGCTAACATGTAACACCCAAATGCTGATGTATCATGTAACACTCAGTAGTAATCAACATGTAACATTAGAGATGCACAATTTTCAGTGCTAACATGCAACACTCGGGCTACCAACCGAAATGCACTTTGCTTCCGGTGATTTTATTTCCTGGCATATGATCGGAGGCCCAAGCCCAATCGCTGGTGTTTTAGGTCGTTCCCTTTATGGCCCGTTTAGCCTAGCAGTTTGGAACTTGGTCTCGATAGGAAGGTGCAGCAGCTTGCTGCTGCTACTACTAGGCGGGACACCTGTAGCCGTCGGATCTGAGGTCTGCGGCAGAGATTGATAGTCGGACTGGCCGCTCGCGCCGTCCCCGCCCCCCCCCCCCCCCCCCCCCCCCCTCGAGCCGCCATTGCTCTCGCATCGTGCGGGTCCTTGAGCTGCTCACGCTCGTCGACGAGCCGCCCCTCGTCCGGTGGCGGCGAGGGGAAAGAGGGAGCGAGATGCCGCACCGAGCGCGGCCGATGACGGGGCTGCTGGTGTTCATGGGCGTCAACCTCGTGCTCGTCAACACCATCTCCCCCGTCTACGACTTCGTCTGCTTCCACCCCTACTGGGAACGGAGGGTACGGTACTCGCCTCACATTAGCTTGCAGTTCTTAGTTACAAGCTAAGATTTTGTGCGTTGTTTTAATTGGATTTGCCTTCTGTTGGGCGTTATGTTCCCCGTTCCATATGTGTGCACGAACTGTTTGTGGAAATGCCTGGCTGGGATGAACCATATGACAGGACCTTTAGTTTGCACGTTGCTGTGAAATTGTAGTTTCATCTTTAGGAGTAGCTTTCAGTGACACGCTTCGGGAGTTCCCGCACAATTGTGTATCACAAAAATGGTCTTTAGACATCTGTGCATTCTTTTCTTGATTCCAAATATTTTTTTTATGATGCGAGTTACACAAACCCAAATGTTGATGTATCATTTAAATTCGGGGTCCTTCTTTATAGAGAGAACGCAGCCGAAGGGAACGTGAAGCTGCGCAACTGAACGGTCCTCTAAAAACTACTAATTGAGCTCTCCTAGGTAAGAACAAGCTTCCTAATTCCTCTGTTTCACATATTTACTCATTCTGTCACATGAAATGCAAGAAACGACTTTCTGTGAAATAATTGAACTAGAACCTCTTCCTTGACAGCATACCGATTCTCCTCATCAGTGTCTGTCTCAAGTACCAAACTGCTTCTTGTACAATCCGAGGAATTGTTTGTTTCAACAGCCATTTCTTTTACACAAGGGAAGATTCACCTAGTATATCTTGTTCTTTTGATGATATGAGATCTGTTTGGACCACAGTAGTGCCCTCACTTTGATTGATGAACTGGCATCATTGTGTAAATTGGAGTTTTGAAGCCTTTCAGTATCAGTCGGTGTTTTTTCATGATGCTCCCTCAAATGTATCATCTGTTCTTTTTTTTTTCCAAGGACGAATGAGAAGAATAGATTACGTGAATATTCTTTCTGAAACACACACTTTCTGAATCAACTGTCGTATTCTTCTGCATCTAGCAGCACTACATCAAAATTTCTGTTCGGTTCAAAGATGTCTGGAGCTGAAAGCACACATGCACGCTCAATAGCGCAATGGACACAACCATGCATGAACTGAATCAAAAAAGTAACTCCATTGCATTTGTATACAGTTGTGCAAATTTGCTTGTTTGAGCTGCTATACAGTATACACATGGCACACTTCCTGCTTCACTATAGGACTACGTCTCGCCTCTTCTTGTTGTTCAGTGGCTCAGCACCAGCTGTCCCTTTCCTCATCATCGCCACAAACTCTGAATAATCTATCCTTCCATCCTACATGTGCAAAAGTAAATTTCAGTCTCTTGATTTAAGAAAATAAAAACATATGCAATCAATACAAGGAAACATTAAATTTCATAGTATTTGTTCCTTACATTGTCAGAGTCGGCATCTGAGATGACCTCTTTGATTTTATCGGCATCATACAACCCTTGCTCCTTCAAGGCTTGCTCAAGTTCCTCTCTTGTAATGTACCTGTGAGATATTAAAAAAAAGCAAATGTGTTTTACTGTATCTGTAGTCCAGAATTCAACTATGTTAGCTGTGTCGTTTTAACGTTAACTTACCCGCTGTTGTCCTTGTCGAAATACTGGAATGCTGTGTAAAGGTGTTCCTCTCTATCCAGTTTGTTCATGTGCACTGTTGCGGTGACGAACTCGTCGTAATCAATTAACCCGTTGCCATCAGCATCAGCCTGGAATCATATAAAAGGTTTGAAAAGGGGCATTTTCAGACCACCTTCTGACTCTGAATAGAAATATTATAAGTATTTTTAATTGAACACTGAAAAGTGAAAACTCACTGCTTCCATCAGTTGCTGAATTTCACCGTCCGACAGCTTGGTTCCATGCTTGGCCAACCCGTTTTTGAGCTCATCAAGCGTGATGGTGCCACTGTTATCTTTGTCGATGTTCTTGAACATCTCCTTCAGCCCGGTGATCTCCTCTTCAGATAGGCACCCAGCTATGATCTACTTACATTAGGTTGAGGGCACATTTAACATTTGTCTTGTAAGCAGTGTTGTTCAGCAGTTTGGTATGTGGTGTGCTTTTCAGAATTCAGATACGTACCCTCAGTGCTGCTTTCTTGAACTGGTTCATGGCCCTGAACTGTTTGAGCCTGTTGAGAACAACATTGTCAAGTGGCGTATCAGGTGCATCTCCATCCTCTTTGATCCATGGGTGATCTACAAGTTGAAATCCATGCCAATTTGTTGTGTCAATGTCACATAATTGCTACTGAAGAGTGAAGAACAACATGCATGGTGATGCCTGCACTACTTACTGAGGACCTGGAACGCCGTGAGGCGGTCCTTGGGGTTGATGTTGAGCATCTTCCTGACGAGATCCTTGGCTCCCGGCGAGATATGCGGCCATGGCTCGCTGGCGAGGTCAAGCTGGCCGCGGAGGATGGCGGTGAAGATGCCGTTCTCATTCTCTGCCCAGAAGGGAGGCACGCCGGCGAGGAAGATGTAGAGCATGACGCCAACGCTCCAGATGTCGGCCTCTGGCCCGTACCTCCTCTTGAGCACCTCCGGCGCGATGTAGTAGGCGCTGCCGACGATGTCCCGGAGCACCTCGCCTTCCTTGAAGAAGACGGAGAGGCCGAAGTCGGTGGCCTTGAGCGGTGCGTCCTCGTCCTTGCTGAGCAGCAGGAAGTTCTCCGGCTTGATGTCCCGGTGCATCACCCCCATGGAGTGGCAGCTGTGCACGATCTGCACGATGGTGCGCAGCAGCTCGGCGGCGGCGCGCTCCGTGTACTGGCCCTTGGCGATGATCCGGTCGAAGAGCTCGCCGCCGGCGCAGAGCTCCATGACCAGGTGGACGTTGTGCTTGTCCTCGTAGGCGCCCTTGAGGCCGACCACGTTGGGCTGGCCGCAGAGGTGGTGCATGATCTGGACCTCGCGCCGCACGTCGTCGATGTCCTCCTTGGCCACCAGCTTCCGCTTCGTGATGCTCTTGCACGCCAGCTTCTCCCCCGTCGCGCGGTGCGTGCACAGGTGCGTCACGCCGAACTGCCCGCGCCCGAGCTCCTTGCCCATCGAGTACGTCGCGCGCACGTCCTCCATCGGCCGCCCCAGCACCCCGCCAATCGGCCCCGCCGGCTTGCTGCTCGTGCTCGCCCTGCCGCCGCCGCTCGGCGACGACGGCTTCGTCGTACCAGGCTGCCCGCCGTGCTCCTCCGCCTTGGGTGCCGCCGTCGGCCCATCGGCGTCGGCGTCCTCCCCGGCGCCCTTCCCGGCGCCCTTGGCGCAGCACTGGCCCATGGCTGCTGCGGGGAACGCGTGCTGCCTGCTCCGCCGGAGGGCAGGCAGCTACAGACATGAACGGACTTGGACGACGTACGAGAGAGAACAGGAAAGCGAAACACAGGAATTTTTTTGCTTAGTTTGGAGACGGGCTTGTGAAAATTTTGCAATTCAGAACGAAAAATTGTTTTGCAGTTTGGAGGGTAGGGAGGGAATGGCGGGAAGGAGGAGAGGTAGTTATCCTTCCGTCCCTTGTGTAGGTGTCTCGTGACAGATATAGGCTGCTTGCTGTTTCTGGCAAAGCTGGTAACTGCACTTCTTCCAAACTGCAGGTGCCAGCAACACAGCTTCTTCGAGTATTTGCAAACATCAGAACTAGGAGCCAAGCAGAGGTTCCTGCTGTGCCAAGCTTGCCTGCAGTTCGACATGTGATTTCAAGAATGCCAGTTAGGCTGCTACTCCAGTGATTGTGTAAGCTGTTCCACTGTCCACAAAGTGAAAGCTTCTTCTGGACTTTCTAGTGTAGAATGCAATTGCTCCTCCACAACGATTGCATTGGACAATGTTTCCTTGTAGCTGCTTACAGCATCCTCTGGATGCCCTTTTGCTATTGATGCCTGCAATTTCAATTAATTGAGGGTTAGTATATAAGCAGGCACAAGAACGGAACTGGATGGATTGTATCCATTCTCTATACTTGAAATATACTGCTAGAACAGTAGGACTGGGTTCATGTGTATGTGAAGTAGATGGTACAAACGAGCCATACATACCAAATGCATTTCATCAAGCTTGAAAATCCAAAATCTCCATTTCTTAGACAATTCTCCATCAACATGGATAGAAATATTAGTCCAGTGTTCATGGTGGAATTCCAGTCTGTGCAACCCAAATCCAACGCCAGCACCGATTGCTTTAACAAAAGCTTCTTTAAGACACCAGTACCTATTGATAAATGGAGTAATTTACATACTGAATTTGAAGTAATAACAATGCACATTATCATTAACATCGGCACGCTTTTTTTTCCCGAGTACACTGACATGATTTTGCCATAATAATCTCAAGCAAAAACAGGAACTGCATCATGCTTAGCACTAAAACTGAAAGTAAAGGGCACATATTTGTGTGAACAGAGACCTACTCTGTTTTAAAGACAGAAAATTCCCTTCAGCTTTTCTGATGTAATTCGGTTAGCTGCTAGAGGATTTGTGTCAGAAGTCCACTTTATTGGCAAAACCGCAGATTTATTATGCTAAATGTAAATTTCAACCCACATGCAGCTGAACTGATTTGAAATTTTATTTGGGACATCAGGAATATTTCAGGTAGTTATTATGCAGGAATTTTAAACAATTTTTTTAAGAAAAAAGGTTCACCCTACTTTTTATAGAAATCAAATCGGTGTTTTTGAGAAATTTTAGACATAGTAGGGTACTTCATCATTATAGATAGTGCATAGATGATTTCCAGGATCCACCAATACAAAGTTTAAGCTCCCAACATACATGATACAACCTACTGCACCTGAAATGCTGATTCTGAATTTCTAGGTCGTCTATGAAAAAATTCCAAAAGAAATAAAACGCTGTACCTGTAGAACTCTGTCAGCACTTCACTGGGAGTGCCAGCGCGAACGATGCAGTCCCTCTCATGGTCAGTGAGGTATGAAGAGAAGTTGCTGATGAACTCGGTGGTGGTTTCTCCCTGGGGCTTGGAGACTGATACGATGTCCAGGCCAACAAGGCAAAGTGGCTCGGATGCTATTCCAACGTAGTCTCCCTGATGCGAGGTGTTGAAGTTGAAGTTTGGGAAAGTCGAACAATTTTCCTGCTGCAAGATAAATCAATCCAGCAGTGATCAGTGGGTGAATGCAACCGACCAGGCACCCAGACAGACAGAAAGGTTTGCTGCTTATTGGATGCAGCTGAAGCGAACGGTGATGGATGGTTGGCCTTGGCCAGAGTGTGTATACAAGACGTACCAGGTACGGTTTCCCCTCAGGCGTGCGGCGTATGCTGATCTGGCGAAACGGAATGCGGAGGACGTGGTGCACGAGCGAGTACTGCAGCAGGCGACTGACGAGCGCCCGCTTCCTGTCATCTTCTTTCACAAACCTGCAGGGGGTTAACAAGGAGGAGCAACTGGTGGTTATGGTGTTCTGGTTGTAGCTGCGGCCAAGGGGCAAGAATGAAACATCTGTTGGGGGCATGGATCAGGTGGACGGGAGTGGGGGACGAGATCAGCAGCATCTGTTGGGATCAGCACCTGGCGATGGCGGGGCGCTCGTGCGGCGGCAGGAGGGCGGCCGCAGCATCGAACTGGGCGGGGGAGGGGTGCCAGCGGGGGATGTCAACGAGCCACCGCCGCGCCCCTGTCTCCTCCTCCGCACCCATCGTCGCCAGCCAACTGTCCTGGGGCCGCTGCCGGCGGGCAATACTCAACTCCCTCGGCCGGCGGCGTCATCATCGACGGCCCTGGCAGGGTACCCGCTGGAGAGAAGAAGCGAGGAAATGGGCACAGCCCGGCCCAAATTGTACAACGGTAGCGAGGGCCTCTCCCTCCTCGCGCCGGCCTGGTGGACTGAAGAAGGCTTCAGTTCGATTAAACCCATGGATCGCGGCCCAAATCCCACGAGACGAATGGAGGGATGATAAATATACATGGATAAATGCAAAGTTAGTTTGTAATTTAGATATATGCATGAATTTGAATTAAATACAGGAAAGCCCTAGCCCGCGTTGCTGGTGGGATGATGACGGCGTCCTTGACGTTGTTTTTCCCGTTGGGGCGTTATTTTGGAGCTATAACTTTACTGCACGGGGGTTCTCTGGGTGAAAACCCTGTCCTCTGGACGAGCAACGACGGCGCTTCTGGCGTTTTGCCCTCATTGGAGGCGTTGTCTCTAGAGACCCAACTCAGTGTGGGGTTTTGCCAGTCCTTTGTCCATAGCGGTTTCAGTTAGGGTCGAATTTCCGCCGTGTGGCAAGCTGGAATGGTGTCGTCGGACCCACGAGGAGGCGATCGCTATCATGGTGACGGCCAGAGGTTGTCGCTTGGTTGCCAGTTGACTGCTTGCAGCAGACCGTGACGGCTGGCGTTGCTTGGCAACGGTCAGTGCGGTGTGGGACTGCATCGGAGGACAACGCTTGTGGCACTGGCATCATGGGACAACTAGGCTTGCAGTGGACTGCGGTGGGTTGCTCAGCCCGGCTGGGGCCACCTGGTTCGGTACAATGTCGGGAGATGGCGCAAGCGACTTCCTCGGCTGCTGCTATGGCGGCGATGGCTAGATGCGAGGGTAAAGCAATGAGGCGAAGTTGAAACTGCGATAGTTTGGATGTGTGATAGAGACCCGGGGGAGCGGGACATCTTTCCATACCACTCCGATGGTGACTTCTGAAACGGATCCTGGGCAGGGCATGGAGTTATGTGGCGGGTGTGGTGAGGCTCCAGGCAAAATGTTCTCTTCGAGGCGACGTGAAAGGTGGAGTCTAACAGCCAAAGCGGCGAGCCCCCCGCGCGTTGTGTTGTCGCGGCGGCGACTGCGTGGCACTCTGCAAGTGGCCCGGATCCGATATTGCTCACTCCATCGGGTGGTGTGTTTTGTTACAGCATCATCGCAGCGAAGGGTCCTGCGTGGCGGCGACCCTCTTGGTGTGGTGGTGTCCACTTCCTTTATTCTCTATAGACGTTGGGTCACGCCGAGGTTTTTCGATGACTACAAGAGTGTGGAGTGCGGGTGGGTACTGCGGTACTGCTTCGTCTTTGCTGCCGTCTTTGAGTGGAGTGGTGTGGTCTCATTTGAGTACAGTTCGAGTAAAGCTGCGTAGCTATGTTGATGTTCCATCCAATCCAACCGGTCTGAGTTGTTTGGCTTGCGTTGAAGTTCCAATCCGACCAGCTTGAGTTGTTTTTACCTAAGTTGAGCTTGGGGGTGTGTTGATGCCACAATCCAACCCGCCAGTGTTGTTTTCGTGTTTTTTTTTGGTTATGACCTCCCAGGACGTAACTTTGTATTTTTCTGCTATATCAATGAAAACATTAAAAAAAAAAGTAGGAGCGGGTGCAACACCCACCTATAAATAGGTTTTTAACTGCTCCAACAATTTTTTTTAGTAATGTATGATAGCGTGGCCATATGGCGGGCGTAACAGATCGATCAGCATATGTCGACGGTGATTCGATCGGTTAGTTGAAGTGTTTGGGAGGGAGGAGATCTCAAGTACGTACGTGATCGAATCCACTACTCCATCCAGTCCAGTCGGTTACCAGTATAGCATGCTCTTTGTGGGTGGGTGGGATGAGGATCGGAAGAGGAGTCCGCGCACCACTCGACTTGTTTGCTGCCTTGCCTTGCCGCGCAATCTGCCTTGCGTGCCGCCGCCATATAAGCCAGCGCAGTGCCCTCGCTTCTTCCGATCCACTCCAACTAAACCCTAGCTAGCTGCGAAGTCTAGTCTAGTCCACCACTCGATCCAACTAACCCTAGTCGCAATCGCAATCCCACTGCGAGCGCCCATGGACTCCTCCTCTTCTCTCCCTCCCCGCCGCCGCCTGCCCGATGACGATGATGACCTAGAGGAGGGTCAGTTCGTCTTCGTCCCCACCGCCTACCAACAATCCTCCCACCCCGACCACGACGATGCCCACTACCGCCGCCGCCGCCTTAGCCTGCACGAGCTCCTGGCTTTGGGCCGGGGCGACCCGCTGCCGTCCCCCACGCCCTCCTGCGAATCGGACGAGACCATCAGCGACGACCGCGGCAACCCCAGCCCCGCGTCCGTCTTCGGGGCGGCGGAGGAGCCCAACCGCGTCGCGGTGGCGCTCGACGGGGGCTGGGCCGCCACCGGCAGCCGAGGCTGGACAGGGGGCAAGCTTCAGCTTTTCTCGGCGGCGGCCGCGCCGCCTTTGGATGCCCGATCGAGCCACTCCCACTCCAACGTCTCCGGCGATAGCAGCAGCGTCCACGCCTCCGCCGCCGTCCACCACCCGCCTCCGCCTTACGCCGACCAAGCTCCTCAGCTACCCCGACCCCTCGTCGTGCCCCGGCGCGCTGCTGATCGTGCTCAGCGGGAATACACCTGCAAGTTCTGCGGCAAGTCCTACACGTCGCACCAGGCCCTCGGCGGCCACGTCGCCAAGCACAAGAGCATGCAGAGGGAGGCCGCCGCCGCCGCAGCCGCAGCGGCCGCCGGGATGGCGGCGATGCCCATCCAGGACGGCGACGCGCTCCGCCGCGCGCGCAGGGCGGCGGAGGCGCCGCCGCACCACCAGTGCCGCAAGTGCCACAAGGTGTTCGCCACGGGGGTCGCGCTCGGCGGCCACATGAGGGTGCACTACACCGGCCCGCCCATCGTGCCGGCCAGGAAGAAGAACAGGAACAAGCAGGGTCTCGCGCCGCTGGCCGTGGAAGACGTTATTGCGCCGCCGCCACCAGCGGCCCTTTCGCTCGCCCTGTCGATCAAGACGGAGGAGGCGCCATCGACCGCGCCGGCCGGAGCTGGTAGAGTAGTGGTACGTCTCTTTGGCATCGACATCAGTCCGAAAGCGCAGGCGCCATTATTGGAGCAACAGTACGTGCTCCGGCACGACTGAGGATTTCTCGGCCGCCGGTGCTCAACAGTAGGCTGCCCATTGCGCAAGGATTTTGTATGGGGGGCTCTCCCGGCCCGTTTGTTTGACAAGGTTTAAGGTTTTGTTAGTATAATATAGTTTCTTCAGAGATTGTTTAATTTTGGATTCGGTAGAGATTGCATGAGAAATTGTACTACACATAGGAGTGCTATATATGGTTACGGGGCAGAGCTCAAACTCTGCACCAGGTCGTGTGAAAGATATCTTAAATCAGTCAGTTTATCTGAAAAAGATAAAGATCTAGTACGTCTTACTCAAGTCAGTAACTGAACTGACAAAAAACCTTAGTTTGCTGCCATTCTTATATACGTGGCATACATATTTATATTGATCAAGTAAACTTATTATCAGGAATGCTGCACAAATTACAATGCTAATTTCGAGAATGGCTTTGTAGTTGCGTAAGTTGTTCCACTCTGTCCACAAAGTGGAAGCCTCTTCTCTGGGATCTCCAGTGTAGTATAGCTTGAAATTGTTTCTCCGCAACAACAGCGGCCACAATGGACAATGTTTTCTTGTTGCTGTTGCTGTTTACAGCATCCTCTGGATGCCCTCTTGCTATAGATGCCTGCAATTTCCATTATTGGCGTTGGTGATGGTAAATAAATAAACTGTCATAACCAGAACTGAACTGTACTCGTGTGTTTATAAAAGGCAGATGATACTGATAACAATTGCATTTCATGAAGCTAGAAAAGCCAAAATCTCCACCTCCTAGGCAACGTACCATCGATACGAATAGAAATATATTAGTACAGTTTTAGTGTTGTAGTTCCAATGCAAATCAAATCCAACGTCAGCACCTATATATGGCTTTAACAAATGATTCTTCAAGACACCATTACCTACAAAAGAAATAGAGCAAAACTGAACATTGCAATAATTTCAACTTCACAAGTTAATAATCCGAACTAAAAAAAACAGAACTGCATCAAGCTTAGCAGAGATAGCATTGAAACCACTGATTCACATTTCATAAAATGATGACATACTTTTTTACTGAAGATAGGCAGAAGAACACATTACCCTTCAACTTTTCAGATGTAACTTAAACAATTGAATGAGAAGCTGTGTGACAGGCGTGCATTATTGGCAAATTTCAGGGTAAATTTGTGGACAATTATGTAGTCATTCTGGACATACAGATGCTTGGTCGGTATCGGTGTCATGCCGATTATTCCCGGCATTATCAGAACTCAAGAATTCAAGCTGCTGATGAACGTCAGTGAAAAAAAAAACTACAGTACACACTCATAATGCTTTGGCATTTCTTCTCACATATATATACCCATAAAAGTTTCGACTTTGAACAGAAATTGATGCAGCATGCTTCAACAGAACTGCTGATTCTAAATGTGTCCATCATGTATATATCAAGAAACCCCTGTAAGAAATATTGTAACTCTGTTACCACTTGACTGGGACTGCCAGCACGAACAATACGGCTCCACTCATGGTCTCTGAGGTACGACGAAGAGAAGTTGCTGATGTAGTCGGTGCAGTTAATATTTCTCCCTGGGGGCATGGAGATGGATGCAGAGTCCAAGCCAACAAGGAAATAGCTGGCCTTGTTTGGTTCAAGCACACTATTTCTTAGCGCACGCAAATCGAGAAAAAAATCTTCTATGTATGAAGTTCAGAACGAAGTCTATTTGCAAAATCTTTTCAGGAATGGGTGTAACATTTTGCGACGAATCTAATGACGATAATTAATCGATGATTGGCTACAGTGACACTACAATAACCATCCTCTAATTACACTGTCAAAACAACCTACTACCTGCCGCACCTCCTCGCCGGCGCGCCGATGCACGAAGCCGTCCGCCCCTTCATCCACCACGCCGACGTCTACGCCTGCGAGCCCAGCGAGCTCGCCCGCCAGTTCCGCCCGCTGCCCAGGACCGGGCACCGCTTCTTCTTCACCCACTGCAAGCTCCAGCAGCCGCACAGGGCGGGGAAGGCCTGCAAGGCCACGCGCGCCGCCGGCGCAGGGTCGTGGCACTCGCAGAGCGTGACGGACGTCGTGGACGGCAAGCAAGTGAAGGTCGGCGAGATGAGGAAACTGCGGTACAAGAAGGGGGGCGCGTACACGGACTGGCTCATGGACGAGTACTCGTGCTGCTTGCAGGACGCCGTCGTCGGCGACAGGCAGTACATGTTCAGCAACATCTACGTCTCCCCGAGGGCCGCTCCAGGCTCCGCGGCGCGCCAAGAATCCGCTGCCTTCTTCGCGCCACCTGCGCCCGTCGTGATCAAGCAGGCGCCGCCGCCGCCGCCCAAGATGCCGGCGCCGCAGGTTGCCGTGCCGACCGCCGAAGCAGAGGAGGAAGCGCCTGCCAACTGGACGATGGCTGACGACGAGAAGGAGCAGCATTTGCTCTGCAACGAAACTGTCATCGTGCCCAAAGAACGCATTCTTGCTTAGACATGCAAGAGTGAGTTGCATCCAGAAGTAGGCCTCACGATCATATCTTGTAGCTTGTAGTAGGAATAGTATGGCGACATTCGCAAATTTTACTGAGGGTGAAATTCTATTCCTTCCTGAATGTAACAACCTGTTGTACGCTGAATTCAGTTTGGTCATTCTTGAGGTAGTAATTGTATTTTCAAAACACTCTTGAGGTAGTACAGGAGAGATTATTGCTGTTTATATGTACTTGCAAGCTCTGATTCCAAATTGCTCGCGCGGGTCAATGGCTTCCCAAGTTCTCCAACCCGGGAGCCAGTTCAGTTTCCATCTCTTTTCATAACTGGATATATCTCAGTAAGAAGGTACAGATGTTGCCGTTTCTCATCCAATAATGCATTTCACAACCAAACACTCGGACAAAAAAAAAAGGCAACATACATGCCAGCAATGTCTCTTTTGATCATTAGTACGTGATTATTATGAGGGTAGCACATTACAACTGCAATCATCGGCACCCTAACTTAAATAGGACCTGGTCGCATATACTGAACTCTCAGCACAAACAACGTGTCAGGCCAGCAGGCAGCAGCTATAGATCAGGCATACCAATTCCAGCTTTCTCATCGTATGTCTTCTCCAGCACGAGCTCAATTGGTGTATCCTTTGGGCCAGCTGCGTGATTGAAAGGAAACAGTCAGACCAAGAACAGAATGCATCAATTCACAAAACGGACATGCCAGCAATGCTCAAACAGGAATATAGTGCATTTGTTTTCATGCAACAAAAAATACAGACCATAGAGAAAAGGCGAACGAGTATTTTTTTTTTGAAAGGGCGAACGAGTATTTGGTGAGAGATCAAAATTTATGCAATCTATATCATCCTTTGGAGCTTATTCATAACTATTGCTCAAAACATAGCATCTTTTCACTCCACACTATGTTGAACCACTATTCTCATGCCTGCTCAGAAAAGGGGCTAAAAATGTATACTGTCTCATTAACATCATTCACTGTTTCACAAAAGCAACTGCAGTAGGGTGACTATGGGGAATCAGTTGTCTAACATGCACAAAAATCTATAGCACTCCCATGCCGGAAAAAAAAAAATCTGAGCGCCAGGAGGGGAAAATAAAGGAAACATCAAATGCACAAAAAGTTCCAGTTAGTTTACTTACACCCTTTTTAGGGAATTAATGTGCCTTGGAAAAGCACTATATAATAAGCATATAAAATGTGTTTACAAAACATGCATAATGTGAATCGCCATTAGTTAGCATAAAATAAGTTTTCATGAGACATACGTAATGTAGGCCTCGGTTTTCTTCTCTCCTTCAGAATTTCTGGCCGGGGGATCACAGCGCCAGATGCATTCATCCCTCTAGCGAACCTGACTTTGGTCCCATCTTCCAAATACTTGTATCCAACCTTACATGGTTTCCTACGATAAACATTGTGTTGACAAAATGATTTTATATAAATGTAAAAGCAATATCTCTATATGTAGCAAAAAATATCTATCATATTACATACCCAGTGACAGGATCAACTACTTGGACATTCGAAACATGAAGTGGAGCTTCGATGGAGAAAATACCACCTGCGTGCCCTTCGCCTTGCTTAATGTGTTTCTTAACCTGAAATCATGATAGCTCTATTATATACGGACTTCCTAGTGTGCAACAGGGAATGTCAAGGCACAAGACAATGACATTAGTAAGATGGTTGCAGTTAATAGTGCCCAGAATAAACAAGCAAATATGCAACGTCTTTCTAGCAAATATCTAATGACAGTAGTAAGATGGAAAAAAAGTACAGTTTCGCCATTCTTGTTTGGTATTCACCACAGGTGATCCACAATATAAATCAAATGGCAACCAATTGAGTTATTGAGCATCTATTTGTTATGGATCTTATGTCAGGATGCAACAGTAGATATGGTAGGCAGGCATGCCCCAAAGAGAATCGGTAAAGCATGTAGGAGGGCACTGCAGTATGTAAAACACAATATTGGATTGTTACACAAAGAAAAAAATACTTTTCATATGTTCTAAAATCAATCAAACTATACAAACTATCGATATTGGTGGCCTGAGTGCCACTGCTATCACAGACCTCTAACTAATATGTAAAGCTGAAGGTCGGCATCCATCTATACACAGAGAATGCACACAGATATTCAGTTCTCACTTATAATTAATATGTGCTCTCTTCCTATTTTGCTATCTTCGTGTCATGATGGACATGTGGTATCTTTGGGAGGAGGGGCTATATCCATCATTCAGCCCTCAAGTCAAACTCATGTGATCTGCATCAAAGCAGTGCAACAGGGATGAAAGCGGGGCACTATATCTAATCATTTGCAACACAAAATTAAAAACGTGAGCGCAGGCGCAGAGACAATAGTACTCTGAACTCCAGAAAATTCAGAACATTTTCTGACGAGCCGCCAGTTTGGGAATTTCACGAACACCTAGAGCACGATGCCACTTGAGGGGTAGGTTTGATTGAATCAATATAGCCAGTGTGCCACAAACTAAAGTGCCAACTATGCAGCTAGTATCAGTCCTAATTAACCACAAGTTATTATCTACTACACTGATTCCACACTCTGGCTAAATAGCCGAGGTAAAACATACAACGGCGAATTACCAAGTTGTTGCCCTCGACGATGACGCGATTCTGCGACCGAATGACCCGCTTGATGAGCCCAGTCTCCCCCTTGTCCTTGCCTCTGATGACCATCACCTGACAGTGAAAAAAAGAGAGGAGAGAATGGGAAATCTTTGCATTGAGAAGAAAGTAGGACTAACAAGAGGGATTGGGGGGATGGATTGGAGAACGAGAGAGATTACGTTGTCACCGCGGAGGATCTTCCAGTGCCTGATGAGCTTCTCCGCAGCCTTCCACCCCATCTTCCTTGGAGCCGCCTCCTCTCTCCCGAGGGTCTGGAGTGGCGTATCAGGAAGGCAGAAATATTGCGCGCTGCGGCGGTCGGTGAGGTAGGAGGCGGCGGCCGGCGAGGGTGGTGGAGGAAAGGAGCGAGTGGCGGCGCTGGGGCTGATTGCTGAGAGCGTTATTGGGCCGGGAGTGAAGGACTGATATGTGTGGGACGTAAAGAAGATTGGGCTGGTTGGACCGGCCTGGTACTCGGCCGAGCCCAAGTTGACTTTTAATCCGCTCATGCTATCGCTACGTCGCGGATTTTTTTACTTAGAAAATAAGTTTGCATGTCACATATGCACCGTGTTCAGCTGTTACATTTTAAGCTGCTTGCAGCTGCTCTCGACTGGATCTGGGCAGCCAGAGGCAGCAGTGCAGCAGCTCAGCTGCTCCTTGCAGCAGTGCACTGTAGCGGCGTTTTTGAATAGGCCCGCCGAACGGGCTGCTGCTGGCCAGCCGAACGGCTGGACTGTTCAGCACAGCCGAAAGCAGCCCAGCAGCCAGCCAGCAGCTTGAAGCAGCCCAACCGAACATAGGCAATGACTGTAGTAGTGTGCTGCGCCTTAGGGCAACACCAATGTATGTAGACCAAGTAGTCCTTAATGGTGAGTCCTGTAATAACAGGTTATACTTATTGCAATCTCCAAGTGCAAAAGAAAGCACTAATGATGGGATATTGTAAGACAGGAGGAAAGAGAGAGGAGAGAAAACAGAGGAAGGAGAGATAAATTGTTATTTTATCTTTTATGGTCTGCTCATAGCGCTATCAGTAGCTCAAGGAATCTTTTCCATAAAGATCAGTTCCACAATGCTACAGGTGGTCCATATAAGTTCTACGGTGGCTATAAAGACCACTTCACACATTGCTGGTGTCCTCTTATACATTGTACAAGCTAGCAAAGCACAAACACTTCTTGTAGGTGATCCTAACCTTTCCTAGCTGTAGCAAACAAAAAAAAATTCTCTATTATCCCTCCCTCACTTATTCTTGACGGGACGATGGCATGCACCAATTTATTTTATGAATTATTAGTGACCCCATGTTACGTGGTCACTGTAGATGATAGGTATATATTGTACAGTTTGCCTAAAAAAATATACTTGTTCACTAGTTCCAACTTGAAATCTAGTTAACCAACATGCATTTCTCTTTCCCTAATAATGGTAGAGCATATAAGGCCTGTTTAGTTCCCAAAAAATTTTGCACAGTACTCGTCAAATCGAATCTTCGGACACATGCATATAGCATTAAATGCAGTTGAAAAATATAACTAATTACACAGTCTAATTGATTAGCACGAGCTGAATCTTTTAAAACTAATTAGTCCATAATTATATATAATTTGTCAAGTAACAACGAAACGTGCTATAGTACCTAAATCCAAACTTTTCACCAACTAAACACACCCAAGATACTCACACATGGTTTCTCATTACTATATATAGGTAAAGAAGCGACACACACAAGGTTGTCTATTGCTACACAGGTAAAGAGGAGAGTGTATACAAACACTCACATGGTCATCCCTTGCTTCACGGGTAAGAAGGAAAGCACATATAAACACTCACATGGTGATTGACGAGCATGTATGTATGTAAGAGGTAGAGCATGTATAGACACTCACATGGCCACCCGTTGGGTAAAGGGGAGAGCATATAACTCACAGGTTATCTAATTCTACAAAAGCAAAGGGAGTAGCATATATATATAGACTCTCACAAGATTAGATATCGCTACAAAGGTGCGGGCAGATCTAGGGGGGCCTAGCCCCCCCCCCCCCACGTGTGTGAAGCTAATGTGTTTGCCCCCTTAATTTTTCATATTTTTTACCCATGGATGAAGGAGTGTAAGAAGAAAATAGGAGAAAAAGAAGGAGAAGATATACGCTCAAATAGGCACGGAGGCGTTTCTAGCTGATCTGGACTTCCACGTTAACAACACCACGGAGGCGCGGTGAATCAGCCTGCAACAAGAAAACCTATGTGGTGTTTCTAGCCAACTTAGACTTCCATGTTAATGCCACGGAGGCGCGGTGGATCAGCCTGCAACAAGAAAGGCTACACGGTGTTTCTAGCCGACTTAGAACTTCCACGCTAACACCATGGAGTCGCGGTGGATCAGCCTGCATCCAGCACTACCACAAAAACGATTTGTAGGAACGTCTCGATTTTTTAGATGCGAATCAAAATGTGACCGTTACTATAAATGAAGTGTGGTTATTGCCTTGAAAATACATTTTTAGGGGCGGATCACCCCCTCACATGCCCCTAAAAAGGTCGTTTGTAGGTAATCAAAACAAAGCAAAACACAGTAAAAAGGTGAAATTTGTACCATAAGCCTATTGTGATCTATAGAACTAGAAAAAATATTAAAAGCATATTTCAGTGTGGTGATTATGAGTTTGGAAACCACATGAGTTCTATAAGATAGAGTGAGTGAGTTATACAATATGGTTTTACACTCTTAACCATTATATACACTGAAATATGACTTTGATATTTTTTAAGTTCTACATATCACAATAAGTTTATGGTAAAAACTTCACATTGTTTTGATGTGTTTTGCTATATGTTTTTATGTAAATAAAATTTCAAAATAAAAATATTTGTAAGCACGGGTGGTGGCGTCGGCTGTCTCTAGAAATCCATTTATAGAGACAGGTGATGGCGTCACCTGACTGCCCTAGAAATCCATTTCAAGAATGTTACTATATATGTCGGTGCTTTGTGAAACGGCTCAGGGGCCAAGATGATGATCTGCGGGCAAAGCACTGAAGGGTTCATGCATGTCAACAGTTTTCATTTGATGTTGACATTATGACGTCAACAAGGTACCAAAACAATCTCACTCTATGGGCAAGGTTACCAAATTAAGCAAAACGCACGCTCGGTGCAAAAACCTGACAATCTGCCTAGCTAATTGCCGTCAGGGCTGGCTTGCTGCTTGTATCCTGCTGGCAATAGTTGGAGAGCCGAGGATGCTGGTAACTGGTAGCCAGGTGTTGGTTTACGTTTGAAAAGGGGGCATGAAAAGAAGATTATGTTAAGTGAATGGTTAGAAGAATTGGAACAATACTCACCCTGTTCGTTGCGCTGGTGCTGGTGGCTGGTGTTGGAGTGGTGTGTGAGGAAAATACTGTTGGCTAGCTGGTGGCTGGATGCTGGTGCTAGAGTGGTGTGAGAGAAAAATACTGTTGGCTGGCTGGAGAAGCAGCCAAGCGAACATGGTCGCTATCTGTAGGAAGCATTTGGAAAGACCTACTGGCTTTCTCCAAATAACGTTTAAGTGTGTTGGCATGGCTAACTGCATCGCCCGGAGGACTCGCTCTTCTCTCGATCGCCGCATCGCCCTCGTATGCGCCATGCGCGCTCCGCGATGCCCGCGCCACGCCGACCGTGTCCACCGCGCCCACGACGCGCCGTGACCACGCCCGGCTGCGCGTTCCGCGCACTACTAGAAAACAGGCCATCGGTCCAGACCAAAAATACCACCTGCAATTGTACTTGGTACTAATGCGAGCATCAGTACCGGGTGCAACGGCAGCTGGTACTTTTGATTTGGACCAAGTGTTCAGGGGAGCTTTTGGCACCGGGTCGTGGCACAACCCGGTGCCAATGAGAGAGACCCCTTTTAGTTTCGGGTAATAAAACGGACCGGTACTAAATGTTGAGATTGAGCACTAGTGGAAGAAACCGCCCGGTACCCACGCCTCTCGCGTCTGGATAAGTGCTGGCCGTCCTCTCTCTCGTCTCTCTACCCCTCTCGTTCTCTAGCTCTCATCTCATCTCAAAATACACAGAAAGTAACTGTTCATCAGTTGATCCGTCCCCTTCCTTTTTCACCCAAAGATCAACTTCCAACAATGCACGATCCAGTACATACATTCCTCGGCAAGGGCTACAAAGCGGCAAGGCTAGGGAATCCTACAATTTAACAACTTGTTAGAACAACTCAAAGAGCTTAACCCATACTAAAACACACATGCGTAACAACAGAATAACACAACAAGATGTGAATGCTCATGTACAAATGAATTATTGGGTGATACTTCATCAATAAGAAGCCCACCTTTGCAGATTCTTCTTAGTACAATTACAGAGTTTTTAGAAGATTTATAGCATGTTAGGGTGGTCACCTACCAAAAACAAAAATGTAACCATTCTGACTATATTGCAAAATTAAGTGCAATGATTGTCAAGATCCAGTGATTGTTTTGTCAACCAAGAATAACATTGAACTGAAGCAGCGAACAAAATTATTCTGAAATGCTACAGATAAATGAAACCGTACAAAGTTCAAGGAGGACTAAATGAGTCTAACCATACATAACTCCTGATATATCCAAACAAGAAAAAGAAGCTAATTTGTTGTATCTCATACTTGTAATCATCATGTTGAGCAAACATTTAGAGCATATTTGGTTGAGAACAACATATTGTTTCCTTGTCAAAGTTTCAAATCTAACACACTTACAAAGGTACAACCATGCATTAACCAAATGGCAGCCTGAAAGGATCATTTAGCAACGAACCATACTAACTTAGCTAAAACTAATCTTAGGCAAGTGATTGTGCCAGCAAAACTTAGAGGTTGTTTCAGTCACACCTAACTTAGGTCCATCGCGAAACTGGACGGCCCAGAGAGGTCCATCGCGAGGCCCACGGTCAGGATAAGCAGCGGGCCTACGACGGCTCAGAAGAGCATATCTTTGTTTGTTTTCTTTTCCTTTTTTTCCCCATAATGCTTGTCACTATTCACAGTTGGGGTTCGTACCATCCGCATCCTCCTAGCTGGCTGGTTTGTAGCTAGCTGGTTTGTATTACAAATTATTTACGTGCCGGTATTTACTCTGAATTACACAAAATCCTTGCGTGGAACTGAGGATCCGTGTGTATTTTGGGTAGACATGAATTATTTTTTTCATCTCGAAATAAAAGCTTCTTTCATCTTAAAATGACAGGTATCCTTGTAGTCCACCAACTCACTGCAAAACTCTAAATGTCTCTGGTTTCCTTGGTGTTTGCCTTCCTCCTAGTCGATTTCTCTGGTGGTTACAAGTGGATTTTAAAACATTACTCCCTCCATCCTAAATTGATTAGTTATTTTGACTTTTCTAGATTTACAGACTTTGCATAGTAAAAACTAGAAAAAACTATGTATCTGGAAATAATTACTAAACATTACTCTGAGTCTGTAAATCTATGTGTGTTGATGCATAGTAAAACTATGTATCTGGAAAAACCAAAACGACTAATAATTTGGGGTGGAGGGGAAGTCGTGATTTGTGAGATAACAGAGAATTGTTTCAGTTTACCCCTGATTAATTAATTCTAATGTGACAGATGCATTCTTTGTGGTGGTTTGGTTGTTTGGTCACCGTAGTTTTTTGCCTGCCTGACCATGGTGCGGCCTGCAAAGTGTAATATGCTCATGAAAGATCTGCAATGTCTTTCCAATGTGCCGTGCAGCAGAATGTGCACCACAAGATGAGTTCAATAATCAACAGATGTTGAGAATCAAAAGGTGAGATAAAACTTTTGGGTGTCACTAGGAGCAGAAAAATCACAGCATGAGCAATACAAAAAGGAAAAATCCTTACCACAAGCCAGAATATTCAATCTCCATTGATAAGCAGATTAGGAAACTAAGCTTTTATTCAAGAGAACATAGCACGATCACATCATTGGTAGGAACATGAGCTTAGGTATTTGATTGACATTATTCCGTGTCACCACACATTCAGACAAGACTCTCATCACCAACTCACAAATCTCAAGTTTACAAGAGTACTGGCAGAAGAAGCACCTGACTGGACAAGAAGATCCGAACCAGCTTACCGAGCACAGAACGCTGACACGAAGACAGGAAAGCACGACATAGCTTAGCTCCAGGACTCCAGCTCAGTCGTCAATTTTAGGTCCAAACAAACGCTGCAACGGCGAGTACGCCGGCGGCGATGCCCAGCAAGTAGCCTGCAGCATCAGCAGGGCCCGTCCCCACGGCACCGCTGTTGCCGTACTGGGCGCTCACAGCCCCAAATTGGGCGGCGACACAGGCAAGGAGCAACAGGAGAGCAGAGACCAGCTTGGAAGTAGACAGCTGATCCATCTTGCTCAGTTCAGAACTGGATACGCCTACACGTTCTGCTGTTCTAGCAAACGGCTAGCTTTATACAGCCGCCCCGCGTCGGGGTGGCAGCATCGAAATGGAAAGTATGATTGGAGTTCTTCAAAAAAAAAATGATTGGAAGCATCGATCGCTCGCGATGTTAGCAACAAGAAGCTGGGATCTCTCCATCACTCCATGGGTTGAAGCGTTGTCGCAATATTGATCTGGACAGTAGGTTTGCAGCATATTCGCCTGAACAATCGATGAAAATGGACAGTTGGTGGACCTCGATACAGCTACGATGGCTACAAAGGTGAGGCCTTGCTTTTTTATGTCCTCGTGCCGTCCGTGTATGCAGCTTGATTATTGAAAACGTCAGTTCCAGTTGAAAGTTTCCTCTTCCTTGGCTGCTCTGGCAATCAACTTGGATGATAATAAGCCAGTTCATTCTCTTCATTGTTGACTATGCCAAAGCCTGATGCAGACTAAACATGAGCTCATGAGTCAAATTTCCAAACAAAACACCAGTACAACACACACACACACACTTAACAACAATCATTCAGACATGCCCCCTCCACTTTTATCCGGGCTTGGGACCGGCATTGGCAGTGTTAGGCACCCCTCCCCCACGCACCAACACCTACCCATGAATATATAATATATAGTAATATAAAAAAATAAAAAAAATAAAAGAAAGAGAGATCCAATCCCCAGCGCCCCTCAATCACATCAACAGAACCACAAAGAAATAAACTTCGTCACGGTCAGTCATCATTACTATCAACAAACCAAATATAAGAGGAAGCTACATAAACTGCAATTGGAAATGCATCAACCACAAGATAAAACCAGGTAATTAAATCATGTAATGTAACTAAAACCAGCTCAAGCAAATGGAACCATCAGGGGAAAGTAATGCAATGGCAAGGAAAACAATCACAGATTTACCAGTATTCAAGTTAAGCCAGCATGCAAATAATGATGATCACAGATCACCCAACAAAAACTTGTTAGTTGGAACAATTCACTGAACTCAATCACGCAATTTAGCACAAAGACACTGCGGTCTTAGTATCAGAAGTTACAAGCAGTCAAGCACCGAAATTGCATGGCTCACACTCCAAAAGCGATGTAGAATTAGCGTGAAGCTCTATCTGGTTATTGACTTGCGTCACATACATGAGATGATACAAATGAGCCAATGTCAGCACAGAACAGGCACCTGCCCCAGCGTTGGCTCACCAAAATAGACATTATACGTTTAACTCGGTGAGAGAAGAATGGAGAGGTAGAGGGATGATTGGATCAATGATCTTTGGTGAATGTCTCTTCCATAGTCTTCAGCCACTTAAAATGCTGGGCTTGCTCCTTCTGATACAAGTGCCTCAGAATTGAGCTTACCAGTTTGGAGTTGACGCCTCTTGCTACCAGATATTCTTTCAATGCAGCCTTTAGTTGAGGATCCAAATCTCTGTGCAAAGAAAGGCAAAAACTGTCACTGAGAGCAAATGCTTGAGTTCTACAAAATAAACTTCCTAAGCTTAGCGCTAATCTTGATGAAGGCACCAGTGGCCTGATGATGTTCTGGAGAACATGTTCATGTATGTCTCCTTGGTGAACCAGCATGGTAATATACAGAACTCTTCTTACAAGAACCATTATTATATAATGAATTGACAACGCTAACTAATTTAGGAATGAGTTAAACAAAGAATAAGGGTGATATTGTCCATGCTTTACAAAGATAAAATATACAGTATGTCATATTTGCCTTTTACTTCAGAGCAAGGAAAGCGATAGATGCGTTGCACTAAAGTGTTAAAAGAATGCCACCTTCATTGACAACAGCTACTTTTCTGTATTAAAAAAAATCATCAATCACGACTCTTTCTTTCCACCTTGGCTTGCTCTGTACTTCTTCCCAATTCCCATTATGCTCTAGTCAATAAAGGGCCTAACATGGATCAATGACAGCATGTCACTTTCATACAACAAACTTGGTAGCAATCGACCATCTCAAGCCCAGTTTTCAGGTTAACATTAAATGATGGGTTATAACCCAGCAACTACTCTTGCTTCGTCATGGCTTGTTTCCAACCAGTGAAAGAAATAACCAAGATATGATAGGCCATTGAAGACATGGAACAAACAGGCAATCAGATTCTCTACACCCGCAGTCACTCCCCTTAAGTTTATTGAATTACTTTTCAAGATATACTGAGAAAAGTTTTGCTGACCCTATTTTGGTACTCTAGCTAAACATAATGAAAATAACAGTTGAGATCATGACATTCCAAATTAGGATAAAATAGTATAGGAACCCAGTATGATTTAATATGGCTAATTTGATCCAGGTTGAGTGGATGCTTAGTTGTGTGCTTGTGATTCTATGCTATCCACTCTTCTCGTTGATTATTAGTTTCGTACTTCCAAAGGGACTGGCTTCACCCTTCACCAACAAGTATCAACTATCATGATTGTTGACGAAAAAACCTCTCTTGCACCATGAATTTCAAATGAATCAGGTATACATGGTTCCGCTAAATCATGTGCATTAATGATAAACAAATGGCGCTGCAGGATTTACTTCCCACGTCCCTAACAAAGGCAACAACTTAACTTTAACTGGAAATTTCAAGCACAAACAGGGCTTTCAGGAGTGAGGGAGCATACAAGTTTGGTGAATACTGGCATAGTACAATGGTCATTGCCTACTTAGCCATATTTTGGACCGTCCTTAGCTAAGTCACAGAAATTTTTATAGGCGCAACACCCTTCATCAAGAAAAAAAGGTAATTAACTAAATGTAGAAGTATAATTGTAACTAGGTTTGAACATTGAGCTAAATATCTAATAAGCAAGAACATATACTTGGACCGTTACCAAATAATACAAAGGTCAATACTAGGGATTCAATCTGGATATAATGAAACATCGACAACAAGTCTTCTTGATTTCATTTGTTGATGACAACCAAGTGGTAACAAAATGCTGCCAAACTGAAAGGAATATATGCAAAATACATTCCACCGATGTATTTTGGGTGGAATGCACCAGCAGTTGGATGAAGTGGTTTCAAAGGGCAACAAATATTATTATATTAATGATCGATGCCAAGGTATTGCCACAAGTCAGAGAAAATGTTAATGTTCAATCCAATACTATTTACAATTATAATCCTGCAATTGTTAGCTGTCTATAAATTCCATGAACTCATTCGAAAGCATAAGCTAGCCCCAAATTTTAAGTTTTTAACATGAATGCCAGTGATCATCTGAAAAAGAGTATGCATATCAAAATCATACAGCAAACTTTTGGTAAAAAAAAATGTTCTTTTTAAAGATTCTCTTGCAGGGAACTGGAAACCACTGTCACTGTGTATTACTCCAGTTTACGCATTGTGGACAACTGCACATAACACTGTAACAGCATGCACAGGAGGGTAAAAAAAAAGGAAGCGGGAGCACCACCTGAACTCCGGCCCTTCATACTTGTCTTCTCGAGCGTCGCCAGGAGACGAGTGGTACCGGACGGCGTTAATAGCGTATTGACCGAAGGGTTTCTCCTCAAGCCATAAACCGCAGTCGAAGTGCAGAACCGGCGTCGCACCAGGCTTACTGACGAACACCTTCATGAGCAAGTCCCTGGGCAGGGGTTCCTGTCCTTCAAAGATCACCGGCGCGAGCAGCGCCGACACCAGGACCTCCTCGGAGTGGGTCCGGCGGCACAGGAGCAAGTCTTCAGCAAGCGGGGCGTCCGATACGGTGACGAAGTCCTGCGCGAATGGGGGGCAAAGGTGTGACTATGTGAGTGTGGCGCTGAAATGGGTGCGGATGTGCGGTACCTCCGTACCTGGCAATGGAAGGGAGGGGGAAGGGGAACGGCGGCGAAGGAAAACTCGCTGGCGAGCTCGGCCCGGAGGGCGGCCAGGACACCGCCGTCGGTCGCGCCTCCGCAGAGGGCGGCGAGCCGCAGCAGGAACATCGCGCACGGCTGGATGGGGAAACCATCGGGACACTACAACGGGACAATTTGCATCCCGGTCCTTCTGCAAATGCAAAAAAGGCCCCCACAAGATAAGAGTATTTTTGTTTCCCTTTACAAAAAGAGAGTGTTTTTGCTTTGATTGATTTGATGACCCCGGTATTTGTTTTCGAGCTAACACCATTTTAATCTCGATTTTGGATGTTTAAGCGGCTAGGTTAGATCATATCAAATTTTTTGGAAATTATTTTTCCATCGGGCAGCAATATTTATACTTATATCCAAGCCTTAAAATATGTGTGTTTCAGGAGTGAAACCAAATCTTGCCGGAAATACAAGCGCCCTTTATAGTCTCAAAATTAACAATGCGAAGTTATAACAAGGAACTCATTTCTCATTAGAATGCTACAGATGAGGAAATATAATTTTGTGGCCACTTGCTAAATAATTATTGTATACACTAAAATTACGTATATGAGGTAAGGTTAAGTGAAAAAAGAAAAGATTATATACCTATTTTGCAGAGCTCTACATGGTTCATCGCAAGTATATAAAGCAAAGTCATTTAAATATATATTTTTAGTAATTAAATGTTATGACACGTCAGCAAAATTGCGAACCTAGTAAAGTCATTTAGAGGGGTAGTTTCATTAGCATAATATTGCTTCAGCGCAGTTACCAGGTACCCAATACTACTAACAATACGATGACACTTGCAGCAAGACTAGACTTAGAGCCAGCAGTACCCTACTTACAGATTTTCGTTTCAATCAATGCGTTAAATTGAGCCAATCATTCCTTGCCAATTGAACTGCAGTCGTTCCTCGCCAAGTAGCTAAGAGGGTGTTTGGAGAGGGGACTAAAACTTTAACCTTGTCACATCAAATGTTTGCATACTAATTAGAGATACTAAATATAGATTAATTATAAAATTATTTTTTATTTCATAAATGGAGGCTAATTGATGAGTTGAATCTATTAAATCTAACTAATGCATTATTAGAACATGTTTACTGTAACACAATATGAACTAATTAGATTTAATAGATTCGTCTTGTAAATTGCCCTCTATTTATATAACTGATTTGTATATTTAATATTTAATAGTCATAATTAGTTTCCAAAAACCTCCCCTCGGAAGCAGCGTTAGCACAGCGCGTGCGGCTGGCAGTTGCGCACGCCGGACGGCCCAAAGTGCGCTGGTGTCCCATCGGACGGGCCGAGCGCGCGGTCGGAGGCCACGAAGCGCATCGAAGATCGAACGGGCACCACCACCACCACGTACGGTACGCGTGCTCCCGGAGCCGGAGGCCGGAGGCGCCAGGAGTCAAAATCCGCCGGTTTTTTTTTTATACCTGCTGCGGCTTTGGGAGAATCCCGTTCGTCCGCCCGCGGCATCGGCATCGGCGTCGGCGAGCTCTCTGCGGAGATGGAGTGGCTGGAGAAGAACCTGCGGGAGAACTTCGACCTGCCGGCCAAGCACCCCTCCGAGGAGGCGCTGCGGCGATGGCGCTCCGCCGTCTCCGTCGTCAGGAACCCCCGCCGGCGCTTCCGCATGGTCGCCGACCTCGTCAGCCGCAGCCAGAACGAGGCGCGCCGGCGATCCATCCAGGTACTCACACTACTCTACTGCCTGTCGCTACCACTCACCTCACCGCCCTGCTCGGGCTTGCGTTTCACCCTTCCGTGCACCGTGCTCCATAGCCATGCCCTCATCTCTTCTCTCTCCCCACTTCATCCGCTTCTGCAATTCTTATCTAGACCTTTTCAAGTCTACTACCAAACCCTGAAACCCATCCTGCCTTACCCCCCAGGGAATTAATTATTAAAAGGGAACTCATCCTGCTTCCATCTGATTCAGTCTCCTGCACATCTCAGTTGATTTAGTAGTGGATTATTAGTGTATATATGCTCTAAGTTAATTTGGCACCTAGGTTGGGTACACACCCATTTTTGGGAATTTTTTTTTGCTATAGTATGTTACTAAACGACAAACATGTAACATTTGTCTGTATCTCCTACCTTATATGTAATGAAAGGACTAATGTCTACTCCTATGTGCACGCGTCAAAATCATTTCATTCTTTTACTCATTTTCACCAGGAAAATTTCCGTAATTTCCGGGTCGCGGTCTACGTGCATCAGGCTGCGGTCAATTTCATCGATGGTACAGCATAACTTGCCATGTATCATGTTACAGGTTAATTTGATGCTTTACTAATTCCATCTAACCTGCGAACTATCTGATGTTGAAGGGGCCAAAAATAAAGAGTACCGGCTAACAGAAGATATTATCAATGCTGGATTTTCGATCAACCCAGATGAATTGGCATCGATCACAGGCAAGCATGATATGAAATCTTTGAGGATGCATGGTGGGGTTGATGGGATATCCAAAAAGATCCGTTCAACATTTGACCGTGGCATATCTGCTAGTGACTTGGATACAAGACAAAACATCTATGGTGTCAATCGTTATCCAGAGAAACCTTCAAGAAGTTTCTGGATGTTTGTCTGGGATGCATTGCAGGACATGACTCTCATCATTCTTATGGTATGTGCTTTGATATCTGCTGTAGTTGGTCTGGCATCTGAAGGTTTTCCCAAGGGCATGTATGATGGCTTGGGAATAATACTCAGCATTTTGTTGGTCGTGATGGTTACTGCTATCAGTGACTACAGACAGTCGCTTCAGTTCAAGGAGCTAGACAATGAAAAGAAGAAGATATTTATCCATGTAACCAGAGACGGTTCTCGACAAAAGATCTCTATATATGACTTGGTAGTTGGTGATATCGTGCATCTATCAATTGGAGACCAAGTACCTGCTGATGGACTGTACATTCATGGATACTCCCTCTTGATTGATGAATCCAGCATGTCTGGTGAGAGTGACCCAGTTTATATTTCTCAAGATAAGCCGTTCATCTTGGCAGGAACCAAAGTTCAGGATGGATCAGCTAAGATGATGGTAACTGCTGTTGGAATGCGCACTGAATGGGGAAGATTGATGAGCACGTTGAGTGAAGGAGGGGAGGATGAGACACCATTGCAGGTTAAACTAAACGGAGTTGCAACCATCATCGGGAAGATTGGCCTGGTGTTTGCCACATTAACATTTCTAGTCCTGATGGTTAGATTCCTTATTGAAAAAGGTTTAACAGTTGGTTTGTCCAAATGGTATTCTACTGACGCATTGACCATTGTGAACTACTTCGCAACAGCAGTCACTATTATTGTTGTTGCTGTTCCTGAAGGGTTACCTCTAGCTGTTACTTTGAGTCTTGCATTTGCAATGAAAAAGCTAATGAATGATAAAGCACTCGTAAGACATCTTTCAGCATGTGAGACAATGGGATCTGCTGGTACCATCTGCACGGATAAAACAGGAACTTTGACTACTAACCATATGGTGGTTGACAAGATATGGATTTCTGAGGTTTCAAAGTCAGTTACTGGTAACAATACTTTGGAAGATCTGAATTCTGTCATTTTTCCAACCACATTGGGCCTACTCTTGCAGGGCATTTTTGAGAACACCAGTGCAGAGCTAGTCAAAGAAAAGGATGGTACACAAACTGTTTTAGGAACTCCAACAGAAAGGGCAATATTTCAATTTGGGTTGAAACTGGAAGGAGGTCACAACGCTGAGGATAGGACCTGCACCAAGGTAAAGGTTGAGCCTTTCAATTCAGTTAAGAAGAAGATGGCAGTGTTGGTATCATTGCCCAATGGCACATACCGTTGGTTTTCCAAAGGTGCATCAGAAATTATTGTGCAGATGTGTGACATGATGGTTGATGCTGATGGAAACAGTGTTCCCATGTCAGAATCTCAGAGAAAGAACATCTTGGATACTATCAACTCTTTTGCTTCAGATGCTTTGAGGACACTGTGCCTGGCATACAAGGAGGTGGATGATTTTGACGATGGTTCAGATAGTCCGACAAGCGGTTTTACTCTAATATCCATTTTTGGCATCAAAGATCCTGTGCGCCCAGGAGTTAAGGATGCTGTGAAGGCCTGCATGTCTGCTGGTATCATTGTGAGAATGGTGACTGGTGATAATATTAATACAGCTAAAGCTATAGCCAAAGAGTGTGGAATATTGACTGATGATGGCATAGCAATAGAAGGACCAGATTTCCGTAGCAAGAGCCCGGAAGAGATGAGGGACTTGATACCCAATATAAGGGTGCATTTTGCTTCCCCCAGCCTATATGTACACTAATATCTTGCAACAAATTTTAATTATCAATTATCATCTGCAGGTTATGGCTCGTTCGTTACCATTGGACAAGCACACCCTTGTGACAAACTTGCGAGGTATGTTTCATGAGGTGGTTGCTGTGACTGGCGATGGTACAAATGATGCTCCAGCATTACATGAAGCAGATATCGGGCTTGCTATGGGCATAGCAGGCACAGAGGTACTCTATTATTACGCATTCATGCATGGACGTGGCATTAGCAGGAACTGATCAAGTCACGGCAGAATACATAGATAGTGATTCTAAGCTTGAAAAGTTTGTAAAAGTAATCTATTTAGTTCCATTTTCAACTCTGCGATTCAAATAGTTTGTTTCTATGTCAACACAGAAATCATCATTAAACATCAATCTCTGCCGTTCTTTTTGTTTAAACCTCTTGCTGCCTGGATACATGGTTGGTTGTATTAGAAGTTTAAACTCCTGACTTGCAAAAGCTTGTCATTCAGCGACTATCCATGATCATCGAAAGATAATGGTATAACCTAACACATCTGCAGGTAGCCAAGGAAAGCGCTGATGTGATAGTACTTGATGACAATTTTACAACTATAATCAATGTCGCAAGGTGGGGTCGTGCGGTTTACATAAACATCCAAAAGTTTGTGCAGTTCCAGTTGACTGTCAATATTGTTGCTTTAGTCATCAACTTTGTCTCAGCATGCATCACAGGTGTGGAGATCATCTATAATACTCTTTCTATGCTGCCATGTTTGTTCCATTAGTTATTGTTGATATACTCTATTCACTTAACAATGCTTTTGATTTTTGCCCTGCAGGGAGTGCTCCTCTCACAGCAGTGCAGTTGTTGTGGGTCAATATGATTATGGATACATTAGGAGCTTTAGCTCTAGCTACAGAACCTCCAAATGATGACATGATGAAGAGGCCACCTGTTCGGCGTGGGGAGAGTTTCATTACCAAGGTTATGTGGCGAAATATCGTTGGACAAAGTTTATATCAGTTGGTTGTACTTGGAGCTCTCATGTTTGGTGGGGAACGACTTCTGAACATCAAGGGTGCAGATTCCAAATCTGTCATCAATACACTCATCTTCAACTCCTTTGTGTTCTGCCAGGTGAATGCATTATAACCTTTATCAACACACTTTCAGTCTTAATGCCTATGGTGTGCCGAAGTTAAAGTTCATTCCAGATGTTCCTTTTTGGCCCTAATCTTAAAATTATAGCCTGTTTATCTGCATCCTAAACTAATACAGTTTTATGGAACCTACATGCTGCCATTTCTCTGATAAAAAGAAGGAAGATCTCTGCATTTGAATTCTTTCCCCATATTATTATGTTTGATCAGCGTTTAATATGATCTGTTGATGATCTTTGAATTATGTTACTTCAGGTGTTCAATGAAATAAACAGTAGGGAAATGCAGAAGATTAATGTTTTCCGTGGTATGATCAGCAATTGGATCTTTATCGGAATCATAGCTGTGACAGTCATATTTCAAGTGGTGATCATAGAATTTCTGGGCACTTTCGCCAGCACTGTTCCACTTAGTTGGCAGCTTTGGTTGGTGAGCTTCGGCCTTGGATCCATCAGCTTGATCGTTGGCGCCATCTTGAAGTGCATACCAGTTAAATCAGATGAAAATGCTTCAAGTCCAAATGGCTACGTTCCGCTACCCAGTGGTCCAGATAACATATAGCTGAAGAAGAGCAATTGGCAACGGCAAGGCATTGCATTTGGTAGAATATGCAGTTTCCTGAGGACCCCAGATGCACCACGGCTACATTATATTTTGAGTTCTGTTTGGGATAATTAATAAACCACTGTCTAGGTTCAGTTTTAAGTTTTAACAAATTGTTCTGTGCCTTGTCATGCAATACAACGCATTACATTTGGTATGGGCCATGGAAATAATGTTCTTGACTAATCCAAGTACAATTACTTTGTTCTCGAAAAGAAGCTACACATTTACTGGATTTAGCAAAGTTCAGTTTCACCACTCATGATTGTTCTGTTGCCACCATCCGTGGCTGAACAACGCATCCATAAAGTCGAGTACATACTAACAGAAACATTCATCAGTGTAGGATCTTCGGATCCACACTAAGCTAGCCACTCATTCATGTAATTCTTCTCCAAAACTCCACAACAATGGATGCCAAAACTCTCAGCAATGCTTCAGCTTGCTCCCGTTTCGTCCCTAGGATCATCGCCCTCTTGCGCCGCACCGTCAGCTGGCTGTGGACATGAGAAGGTACTGAGCATCCATTCGTTCATCCGCGCATCTTCAGCGGCATAGCCGAAGCCATAGCCCATCTCTGCAAATTGCTGCCATCCCATGTCTGCGGGAAGCATCTCCAATGGCTCTGGCTCTGGCTCTCCCTTGATGTCTTCGCCACCATTGATGCCGGTAGGATGGTAACCCACGCCTTGCTCCATCATGAGCTGCATCTGCCAGGTGGTGGTTGATGCCGCCCCGTTATTCACCGGCGTAGTCTGCGACGTGCTGGCATAGGAGCACCCGGCATCGGGCGGCGCCGCCGTCGTCCAGTAATCTGCGGCGGCGAAGTCGTGCTCGTGGTTCAGCGTGTCTCGTTGCCTCTTCGACGACCGGAACTGGACCTCATCGGTTTCTTCCTGGTGTTCCTCCCCGCCGTCGCCGCCCGCCGCCGCTCTCGGCGTGCGGTGCACCCTGCAGATCACCCTGACGCCCTCGCCGTCGGTGGCCTCGGGCATGCTGGTCCCGAACTCCTCCATGAGCCACGCGCTCTTGCCGCCAGCGGCGTCGCGGTACTCGAAGGTCTGCCGGTACCCGTGGCTGCGGACGGCGATCCGCTTCCCGGAGCCGTGCCACGTGCCGCCGCTCCGGACGGCGCGGGTCATCCGGGTGCCGGCGTTGCCGTCCTTCCACCGGGTGACGCAGAGGAAGTACTAGTTGCCGTCGTCGTGGCCGAAGCGCCGGAGCCGCGACGTGAGCGTGCCGGGGTCCGCGCTGTAGACGTCGGCGGCGCACACGACGCCCTCGGGCTCCCCGAACGGCGTCTGGCCGGGGTTGGCCACCCAGGGGTTGAGGTAGCAGCGGATGAGCTCCGGCGCGGTCGGCGTGAAGCGGTAGCACGGCGGCACGTCCGGCCACCGCGCCTGCTCCATCCCTCCTTGTTGCTCCATCGGCGTCCGGTGGCCACGACGAGAGGGGTTTGATCAGGATCTTGGACGGTGACCTTGAAGATTTTCGCGCGCGAGAGGTGTGTTGCGAATTTGGGTAGGCGAGCATGTGGATCGATGGCACTATTTATACCGCTGCGTGTGTCCAGGTCCGGGGATCCGAGTTCGAGCCGTGTTCTTAACCGAGAGGCGTCCGAGATGTGATAGGATTCGGCTTCGCAGAACGCGGCAACGGGTGGGTGTTGTTCTTCCATTTCAAAGCTCCCACTACACACATGACACATCGTGATCAGCAACCGTAACAGTGCAAAACTTCTCCGGTAATTCGCTGTCTGAAGCCGTGCATTTTTAGCAAGCAATCGAGCTAGTAGTAATAGCACAGGCACACAAATTTGGAAAGAAGCAAAAAAAAAAAGGCCGTGTTGGGTTGAGATGGGCCAGCTGAGCCATGAATAGTGAAAAAGCGGGGCCCATTCGTTTCAGGCCCACAAGTAGTCATCATGGGCCGGCTACATAACAAAGCCGAAGCAAACCAAATTCTTCGCCTGTGTGTGACTGTGAGCTCGGGTTTTGCTTCCGTTGTCGTCTTCAGCAGACTCGTGCGGCGGCGGCAGCGGCGTCGCCGGCTCGCCGTGCGCGGTGAGGGGAAAGCGGCCGAGACGAGGGATCGACCTTGATGGGGAAGCAGAAGGGCCGCGCGTCCAGCAGCGGTATGGCCGCGTCGCTGGTGCCGCACGCCCAGGGCGCCGTCCCCACCGTCGGTTTCGGCGGCTACCACGGCGCCGTCGGCGTTGAGCCCGCTGCGCCCTCCGACCCCGACGCCCCGATCCGGCTCACCCCGGTATGCTTTCTCGCTCTTCCTTCCTTAGGTCTATCGACGAGGCTTTCTACTTGCCTTAGTTCACCAGTGGAAGAATTTGCCTGGTTGTCCAGTTTGATTACTGGGTCCCAAATTGGGTACTCCCTCTCCGCTCAAGCGAAACCAGACGAAGTTCTAATAACCAGTAGCAACGATTCCAATGCCCTCTGTGATAGCAAGGAATTAGACTCGAATTGGCTTTATGGTTTAGAAGTGGTAAGGAGTTGGACCTGAATTCACAGGTGTAATAACACAGTATTTTTCATTATACGGGTATTGTAACAACCTACACACGCTACAATTATCTGTTTGACTCCAGCATCATCTATCTCCACATGGCACCACTAAAAACCTTTGAGTTTACTAGCTCTGTTTTAAGTTTGCTTCTGTTTGTGGCTTCGCGCTTAGGACATTCTCATGCCTTATTTGTCATAATTGTATGAAGGATGTGGATGGTGAAGAGCTTCAGAACCTAAAAAGGCTAGGAAGGAAGGATCCAACAACAAAGGTCAGACTGCTAGTCATATTGTTTTCATTTACCTTTATTTTTCTCAAAAATATTGTACTAGTAGCACTTGTGTTCTTATAGTGAGAATCTTTAGCTAAAATCCATCTTACAATCATTTCCGTTCAATAATAAAACAACAAGAATTCTGTGATGTCCTACTTACACAAATTCAAGCATTAAAAGAGAGCAGCTATTCTATTAATTCTGAGCTTTGATCACTATCTGTCAAAGAGATGCTACAGTTTTCAAATAACCTCTGACATTTCTTATTCCTTTCTTCCTTAAATGTTACACCCTTTCTATATTAAAAAAAATGAAAAATCTATGACATCGCCATTGTATTATCTGTTGCTGATTTTGTTCTTATCGTGGTTATTAGGGATGCAGGTTCCACTTGTTTTGGGTTATTGGGTCAACCTAAAATTTGCTAAAATTAACTACAATCGCATGCCACGTAATTAATTTAGGGAAGAGAAATGAATTAAAATGGCATGCCACACAATTAATTTGCTGACTGAAGAAACACCATTGGGCACCCATTTGCATCCCCAGTGGTTTATCATATCTATGTATTGTTAACCTATATCATATTAGCAGATTGTTTGCTAGACAAGATTAATCTTTAATGTCTGTAAGAGTTAATGGCGTAGAAAATAAGTATTTTAGGCATCACAATCAGAAACATAATTCTCTCTGAACCTTCAAAGGTCAGATATATGAAGTTAGATGGATTCCCAGTTCTCTATGTAGGAAATTACGTATTAAATTCTGGATAATACACTGCATATGCTTTCACTGATCTGCTATTTATAAGTTTTTTCCATTACATCTTACAGTTCTCTTTTCTTTTCTTCAATGTAGCTCAAGGCCTTATCTGCACTCTCGACACTCTTTGCACAAACACCTGGCGAGGAAGTGGTGCAGATTGTTCCACAATGGGTATTTTCTCTACCGCCCTATTGCATTTTTTATCTTGATCCTATATCCTTATGGCCCTTATATGAGTAAAGCTTATTTGCGGTAATTTTATTATGCCATACTTCATAACATTTTAATATCTTTATGAAAATATGCCTAGTGATAAAGTGGTATTGTTTTTCTGTCATACATATATTTATATTATATGCAAGGTCTTTAGTCAGAACATGACGCCCATGTGTGTTGGTGTATATGTGAGCCCATGTATAGAGGTACATCTAGAGGCTCATGTATAGGATCTATATATCCCACCATTCTAGGGTTTGGAGGAATACATCTCATTATTCTCTCCCACACTTGTCTACATGGTATCAGCTAGCCTTCTCTTCCTCCTCTAGCCGCCGCCCCGCCGCCACCGCCACCATGGCCGGCCGGAGGCCGCCGCCGCTGGGGTTTCTCTCCTCCTTCCCTCCCCTCCCCTCCTCTGCTGCTCTGGGCGCCGCCACCTCTCTCCCTGACCTGGGCGCCGCCATCTCCCTCCCATCCCCTGTCCTGGGCGCCGCCACCTCCCTCCCTGCCCAGGGCGCCACCGCCCAGCCACCCTACGCCGCCATGGCACCGGACGCGGGCGCCGGGGCGGGGGCCGGCCGATCCGACCTGGCCGCGGCCGCCCAGGCCGCCTAGCGCGCGCGCGGGCGCGGCTGGCGCGGAGGTCGCGGCCAGGCCTCCTCTAGCCGCCGCTCCTGCAGGCGCCGCTGGGGCCGCGGGCGTCGATCCCGTCGCCGCTGTCGCCGCCACCGCCGCCGTCGATCCGGCCGTCCTGCGGGCCGCGGCACAGCTTCTGCAGGCCGCGGGCGCCGATCCGGCCGCCCTGCAGGCCGCACTGCCGCTGCTGCAGGATCCCGCCACCGCCGCTGCGGCCCAACGCCCCGCTGTCGCCGCGGGCAAGCGGCCCGCCACCGACGCCGCGTCTGATGCCGCGTGGACCGGGCTCGGGATGTCGCCCGCGGATGCGCCGCTCTCCGCCGCCGCTCTCGCCGTGGCCCTTCTCGCCGCCAAGTCGGAGGCTTCGGCGGCCCAGGAGCGGGTCCGCGTGGCTGCCCTCGCCTGGGAGCGCGAGCGCGCCGCGGCCGAAGCCTCCGCTCTCCGGGTCGCCGAGGCGGAGCAATTCCTCCGCGTCTCCTCCGGCCGGCCCGTCGTCCCCGAGCCTGGCGCCTCTTCCTCCCACCAGGCCCCGCCCGCTGGATCTGCAGCCCGGTACGACCCGACCGACCCCATGGTCGCCCAGCTCCACCTCCAGGCCGCCGGCGTCCAGAACATCAGGGCCCGGTCACCGTCCTCCTCGACCCGACGTCCTCCTCCTACGGACGCTGGCGGGACCAGGTCCTGCTCGCCCTCCGCCGCTACGCCCTCGACGACCACGTCCTCCTCGACACGCCGATCGAGGCGCAGGATGTGGCGTGGCTGCGCCTCGACAGCGTCGCCATGTCCTGGATCTTCGGGACCATCTCCCTAGATCTTCAGGACCTCGTCAGGACCCACGGAGGCATCGGTCCTTCCGCCATGCATCGGATGCTCCGACGCTAGGGCACCGGTTCAACCGGTGCTGCTGTTTTTCTTTGTTTTCAGCTGAATTGACTTGGATTCAAATGTGACTTTGATTGTTTCTTCTTCCAAGAGTTGTGTTAACTTCTATTGACCATCTTTTGCTGTTTTTGAGTGAGTGTGCAAGATTTCTAAGGCCAACTTAATTTTGATCAAGCTACTAACTCATGAAACCCCTCTTAATAGTACGATCAAGAATTAGAAACTATAAAACCTAGCTAAATCAAGTGTTCTTCATCTCCTTGTGACACTTGAGACTAGAAAGGTCCCTAATCTTTCAAATTGAGTCCTTGGCACGCATGATTGTTTCGAATTGAGGGGTCTCCTTTCATATTTCATATGAGACTAAACCAGTTATTGAGTTTTCCTTTAAAACACACGTTAGTCGCATACAGTTGTCATTAATCACCGAAACTTACCATTAACATCTATCGGCCTAGATGCGCTTCAACCGCGCTCGTCGCTGCTCCACCGGCTTCCTCCGTCGCCCCTGCCACCTCTCTCCGTGGTGCTGCTCCCGCCGGGCAGACCGGAGGTGGGGGGGGACGTGGTGGTGGTGGTGGCGGCACTGGTGGCCCTGCTTCTGGGGGTACCGGTACCGGTGGGGGCCGTCGGGGCGCGCCGGTTCCGGCTCCGACTCCCGCTTCTGCCCCTGCCCCTGGAGGTACGCCCTGGCCATCCTTCAGCAACCCATGGTCAGGGCGCATCTCGATGTGGCCGTTCCAGGGTCCGGGAGGGGGGCCTCGACCTCAGCTCCAACCGGCGGCCATGTTCACCGGTGCTGCTCCTCTCCCCGCGCCGTACTGGACTCCGCCCGCTCAGCCCAGCTAGCAGCCGACCTGGCCTGGGGGGTGGGACCATGCCGCTCTGGCGCAGTCCTTCAGCACCATGGGACTGACGCCGCCGGTCAGCACCGAGTGGATTGCCGACTCGGGTGCCTCGTTCCACACCACTGCTGATGCAGGTCTCTCTGCCCCCGCGCTTCTGGGCTGAGAGCCTCCACACCGTCACCTACCTGCTCAACCGTCTTCCGTCCACTGCTTCTCCTGCTCCCACTCCACACCACGTTCTCTTCGGTACCCCTCCTCGTTACGACCACCTTCGGGTCTTCGGGTGTGCGTGTTATCCAACACCTCCGCCACCGCTTCTCACAAGCTGGCGCTCCGCTCGACTCGTTGTGTGTTCCTCGGTTACTCCCCTGACCACAAGGGGTACCGATGCTTTGACCTCACCTCTCGCCGCGTCCTGATCTCCCGACACGTCGTCTTTGACGAGTCGGATTTCCCCTACTCCACCTCCTCCACTCCTTTCCCGAACCCGAGCTGGAGTCTCTGTTTCCGACTGACCCGGTGGTCCAGCCACCGTTACCTGTTTGTCCTTTCCCTGCAGGTTTTCCCGACGCATCGCCACCGCTTCCGGTGATCCCTGCTTGCACCGAGCGCGGCCCCGGTGCCCGCGGTCGAGCCACGCGCGGCCCCCGGACCTAGGGTCGTGCCGCGCGCGGACCCGGTGTCTTCTGCTGCGCCACACGCGGCCCCGGTGCCTTCCCCTGCACCTGCGCGGTACGCTCAGCTGGTGCAGGTGTACCGGCGTCGTTCGGCGCCGACACCAGCGCCGCAGCGGTACGCTGAGCCGGTGCAGGTGTACCGGCATCGTTCGGCGCCGACACCGGCGCCGCCTCCTGCTCCGGAGGCTACTGCGACACCTACACCGGAGCCGTCGCCGCCGCCGCCTCCTCGGCTCCCTCTCGAGCCGAGCCGAAGGTGTACCACCGGCCAGTCATCCATCGGGATCCTCGGCATATCCATCCCATGGTGACTCGGCGGATGGCGTCTCAGGCTTCGACTCTCTGCCACCGAGGGAGAGCCGCGAGTCTCTCCGGTACCCTCCTCTGTACGTGACGCCTTGGCGGATCCTCACTGGCGTCGCGCGATGGAAGAGGAGTACGCGACTCTTCTTGCCAACAAGACGTGGGACCTCGTGCCGCGTCCGTCTGGTTGCAATGTGGTGACTGGCAAGTGGATCTGGACGCATAAGCGTCGGGCTGATGGCACACTGGAGCGCTACAAGGCTCGCTAGATTCTCCGGGGGTTCACTCAGCGACCTGGTGTGGACTATGATGAGACCTTCAGTCCAGTCGTGAAGCCCGCTACGGTGCGCACGGTCCTCTCGCTTGCGCTCTCGCGCTCTTGGCCTGTGCACCAGCTGGACGTGAAGAATGCGTTTCTTCACGGCACTCTGTCAAAGACTGTCTAATGCTCTCAGCCAGCGGGATTTGTGGACTCGAGTCGTCCGGATATGGTCTGCCAGCTCAACAAGTCTTTCTATGGTCTGAAGCAGGCTCCTCGGGCTTGGTACTCTCGGTTCGCCGCGTTCTTGCTGACATTGGGGTTCACCGAGGCTAAGTCTGACACGTCTCTCTTTATCTACCGCCGTGGGGACGAGACTGCATATCTGTTGCTCTATGTCGATGACATTGTGCTCACAGCCTCCAGTCAGCGGTTGCTTCAGAGTGTCATCTCCTCTCTGCAGCAGGAGTTTGCTATGAAGGATCTGGGTCAGCTCCACCACTTCTTGGGCGTCACTGTTGAGCCTCGCCCGTCTGGTCTTCTCCTTCACCAGCGGCTGTACGGACTCGATATTCTGGAGCGGGCTGGGATGACTGATTGCAAGCCCTGCTCCACTCCTGTCGACACTCAGGCGAAGCTGTCTGCTGATCTGGGTGATTCGGTGGCTGATCCTACTGCCTACCGGAGTCTGGCTGGCGCTTTGCAGTATCTCACCACCAGGCCGGACCTCACCTACGCTGTTCAGCAGGTCTATCTTCATATGCATGATCCCCGGGAGTCACACCTTGCTGCGCTGAAGCGTCTCCTCTGCTACGTCCGTGGCACTGTGGACCTCGGCTTGGTACTTCACCGCTCGTCCTCTGCTGAGCTGGTGGTCTACACCGACGCTGACTGGGCTGGCTGCCCGGACACTCGTCGCTCCACTTCCGGCTACGCCGTCTTCCTGGGCGGCAACCTGGTCTCCTGGTCCTCCAAGCGGCAGCCGGTTGTCTCCCATTCCAGTGCTGAGGCGGAGTACCGGGCTGTCGCTAACGGCGTGGCGGAGGCGTCCTGGCTACGACACCTCTTGGCGGAGCTCCACAGCCCGCTCGCCAAGAGCACGCTCGTCTACTGCGACAACGTCAGCGCCGTGTATCTCTCCACCAACCCCGTCCAGCATCAGTGGACGAAGCATGTGGAGATCGACCTACACTTCGTGCGCGACAGAGTCGCCATCGGCGATGTTCGGGTACTCCATGTCCCGACTACTTCCCAGTTTGCTGACATCTTCACCAAGGGACTGCCCTCCTCGATCTTCTCGGAGTTTCGCTCCAGCCTCAACGTAGCCGGTGGCTAGTTGTGGCTGCGGGGGGGGGGGGGGGGGTATTTGCCCTTTGTACTCTATTTGTACTCTCTTCTTGTCCAGTCTTGAACACCTCTGCGCCGGTTGTTCAGACTGCAGGGGGTGTTGGCTTTCTTGTTGTCCAGTCTTAAACATCACTGCGCCGGTTGTTCAGACTGCGGGGGGGTGTTGGTGTATATGTGAGCCCATGTATAGAGGCCCATCTATAGGATCTATATATCCCACTCTTTTAGGGTTTGGAGGAATACATCTCATTATTCTCTCCCACACTTATCTACAATGTGGAGCTAGTTTCCTACTTGGCAGTGTGGAGTGTGGACTTACTTCTTTTTTTTTTAGCGTGAGTAGATTCTTTCCCTGTAATCCATGAATACCTTAGGTTTGTTAGACTTTTTAAATGAGATCATATGAGTGGAAAACCAGTGAAAGAAGGAAGGATAACATGGTTATTGTTGCATTAAATGCTTTTATTCATTATTATTTTGCTAATCTGTTGCACTTCAGAGTATTTTGATTCTTCAATTCATTGATTGTAATGTCTGTTTCATGATTATGCTGGTACCATCACCATAAAAGTACACACTATATTTTCCTTTTTTTAGGCATTCGAGTACAAGAGGCTTCTGCTTGACTATAACAGAGAAGTTCGTCGTGCTACTCATGAGGCCATGTCTAGCCTTGTCATAGCAATCAAGTATGTCCATCTCCCTCCATTCAGCTGAGGTGGATCTGGTCTATGTAGTTTATATTTGGTGTGGTACCTTGTTGGTTTTCTTTCAGTTAGAAAAGATCTTATACCCCAGCAGAACTTAGTTGATTTCTGTAATTTCATTTATTCAATTTGCAATTCTTTTCTCATCTTTGAAGGTGTGTCATTTACTCCATTGTTTTAGGAAGGGTATAGCTCCACATCTGAAGTCCTTGATGGGTCCTTGGTGGTTTTCTCAATTTGACCCTGCTCCTGAGGTTGCACAGGCTGCTCGACGTTCATTCGAGGTGGGTGCTAGACCTTCTCTGATTAATGTTACTGGCTGCAACTTACTTCTCCTGGACCACCTAGATTTGCTGCATCCATTTCTTACCTGGAACGCTAGACGGAAAATACTAAACCCATTGAGGGCTTGTTTCGATAGGCAGGGATTTACTCAATCCCTTTGGATTGGCAGGAAAGTTAATTCATTTTCCACCTGACCAAAGGGATTGGGATCAATCCCCACGAGTTCAGGTAAGCCCTCAAAATGATTGAAAATAACTCTTGACAATTAACTGCAAGAAATGGGCCGTTGATGTGGAATCATGAATTTATTTTTATGTTCAGATCTGGTTAGGGGATGCACTCCACTGGCTGATTTTTCGTGTATATCCCTCACTTACCACTAGTTGGGAAAAGAAAACAAAAATATTTCGATTCCTTGTTAGTTGGGTATGTAAGTAAGAACACAATTCCCCCTTGGGTTTATGTACATTCCTTGTATTCGAGGTAATTTCCTTACATTTCAAGTTTTTTTTTTCCTTTGGGCCATGTCAAACTTTTTTTTTGAACTTTGACCATCAATGTGTAAAATTTTACATATATTAAAAACACAATATTGATGTTACTAGATTCATTATAAAATCTATCTTTATGATATATTTTACCTATAAAATATATGTTTTCATCTATATAATATATTTATAAATATGGTCTTCCTCTATCTTTCTAATATATTGTAGATTTGTTCACATGTTTCAGTTCTTTCTGTAGGCAGCATTCCCACAGTCAGAGAGAAGATTGGATGCATTAATGTTATGCGTGAAGGAAATATTTCTTTACTTAAGTGACAACTTGAAGCTAACAGCACAAGCTTTGTCTGACAAGGTTACACCAATGGATGAACTGGAAGATATGCACCAGAGGGTATGATTTATGGTCTTGCATTGTTCTAAATGTGGTGTATTCATCAGTTAGCTTTCCATTGCAAAGTATTTCTTTTCCTGTGTGCAATCAGTTTCAATAGATTACCAGCTAATATAAAATAAATCAGTTATTCATTCTTGTAATTGAATTGATTGAATTCCACCTTTTTTTCCCCTTAATGTTTACTCCAACTGATGCTATTAATGACGGGAATAATTGATCTATTCCTCCAACCCTAGATGGGTGGGTATATATAGTTCCAATACATGGGCCTCTAGATGGGCCTTTATACATATGGGCTCAATATACTCCAACACCCCCCCGCAGTCTGAACTACCGGCGCAGCGGTGTTCAAGATTGGACAACAAGAAAGCTAACACCCCCCCGTAGTCTGAACAACCGACGCAGCGGTGTTCAAGACTGGACAAGATGAGAGTACAAGTATAGCACAAAAGGGCTAAAATCCCCCCCGCAGCCACAACTAGCCACCGGCTACGTTGAGGCTGGATCGAAACTCCGAGAAGGTCGACGAGGGCAGCCCCTTCGTGAAGATGTCAGCAAACTGGGAGGTAGTCGGGACATGGAGTACCCGAACATCGCCGATGGCGACTCTGTCGCGCACGAAGTGTAGGTCGATCTCCACATGCTTCGTCCGCTGATGCTGGACGGGGTTGGTGGAGAGATACACGGCGCTGACGTTGTCGCAGTAGACGAGAGTGCTCTTGGCGAGCGGGCTGTGGAGCTCCGCCAAGAGCTGTCGCAGCCAGGACGCCTCCGCCACGCCGTTAGCGACAGTCCGGTACTCCGCCTCGGCACTGGAGCGGGAGACAACCGGCTGCCGCTTGGACGACCAGGAGACCAGGTTGCCGCCCAGGAAGACGGCGTAGCCGGAGGTGGAGCGACGAGTGTCCGGGCAGCCAGCCCAGTCAGCGTCGGTGTAGACCACCAGCTCAGCAGAGGACGAGCGGTGAAGTACCAGGCCGAGGTCCACAGTGCCACGGACGTACCGGAGGAGACGCTTCAGCGCAGCAAGGTGGGACTCCCGGGGATCATGCATGTGGAGACAGACCTGCTGAACAGCGTAGGTGAGGTCCGGCCTGGTGAAGGTGAGGTACTGCAAAGCGCCGGCCAGACTCCGGTAGGCTGTAGGGTCAGCCACCGGATCACCCAGATCAGCAGATAGCTTCGCCTGAGTGTCGACTGGAGTGGAGCAGGGCTTGCAATCTGTCATCCCAGCTCGCTCCAGAATATCGAGGGCGTACTGCCGCTGGTGCAGAAGGATACCAGACGGGCAAGGCTCAACAGTGACGCCCAAGAAGTGGAGCTGACCAAGATCCTTCATAGCGAACTCCTGCTGCAGAGAGGAGATGACACTCTGAAGCAACTGCTGACTGGAAGCTGTGAGCACAATGTCATCGACATATAGCAGCAGATATGCCGTCTCATCTCCACGGCGGTAGATGAAGAGAGACGTGTCAGACTTCGCCTCGGTGAACCCCAGTGTCAGCAAGAATGTGGCGAACCGAGAGTACCAAGCCCGTGGAGCCTGCTTCAGTCCATAGAGAGACTTGTTGAGCCGGCAGACCATATCCGGACGACTCGAGTCCACAAATCCCGCAGGCTGAGAGCAGTAAACAGTCTCTGACAAGGTGCCGTGAAGAAATGCATTCTTCACGTCCAGCTGGTGCACAGGTCAAGTCCGCGAGAGCGCAAGTGAGAGGACCGTGCGCACCGTAGCGGGCTTCACAACCGGGCTGAAAGTCTCATCATAGTCCACACCAGGCCGCTGAGTGAACCCCCGGAGAACCCAGCGAGCCTTGTAGCGCTCCAGTGTGCCGTCAGCCCGACGCTTATGCGTCCAGATCCACTTGCCAGTCACCACATTGCAACCAGACGAACGCGGCACGAGGTCCCACGTCTGGTTGGCAAGAAGAGCCGCGTACTCCTCTTCCATCGCGCGACGCCAGTGAGGATCCGCCAAGGCGTCGCGGATAGAGGAGGGTTCCGGAGAGACCCGCGGCTCTCCCTCGGTGGCGGAGAGAGTCGCGGCCTGGGACGCCATCCGCCGAGTCACCATGGGATGGATATGTCGATGATCCCGATGGATGACCGGCGGGTGGTACACCTCCGGCTCTGCGCGAGGGGGAGCCGGAGGAGGCGGCGGCGGCGGCTGCTCCGGTGTCGGCGTCGCAGGAGCCTCCGGAGCAGGAGCCGGAGCCGGTGTCGGCGCGGAACGACGCCGGTACACCTGCACCGGCTCAGCGTACCGCTGCGGCGCCGGGTTTGGCGCCGGACGCCGCCGCTACACCTGCACCGGCTGAGCGTATCGCTCAGGTGCAGGGGAAGGCACCGGGGCCGCGCGAGGCGCAGCAGAAGACACCGGGTCCGTGCGCGGCACAACCGGAGGTCCGGGGGCCGCGCGTGGCTCGACCGCGGGCCCCGGGGCCGCGCTCGGCGCAGCAGGGATCACCGGAAGCGGTGCCGGTGCGCCGTGAAAAACTGCAGGAAAAGGACAGACAGGTAACGGTGGCTGAACCACCAGGTCAGTCGGAAACAGAGTCGCGAGCTCGGGATCAGGAGAAGGTGTGGAGGAGGTGGAGTAGGGGAAATCCGACTCGTCGAAAACGACGTGTCGGGAGATCAGAACGCGGCGAGAGGTGAGGTCAAAGCATCGGTACCCCTTGTGGTCAGGGGAGTACCCAAGGAAAACACAACGAGTCGAGCGGGGCGCCAGCTTGTGAGAAGCGGTGGCGGAGGTGTTAGGGTAACACGCACACCCGAAGACCCGAAGGTGGTCGTAGCGAGGAGGGGTACCGAAAAGAGCGTGGTGTGGAGTGGGAGCAGGAGAAGCAGTGGACGGAAGGCGGTTGAGCAGGTAGGTGGCGGTGTGGAGGCTCTCAGCCCAGAAGCGCGGGGGGAGAGAAGCCTGGATCAGAAGGGTGCGCACGACGTCGTTCGTCGTGCGAATCATCCGCTCAGCCTTGCCGTTCTGAGGAGAGGTATATGGACAAGACATACGCAGCTGAACACCCCGAGACAGGAAGAAAGACCGGGAGGTGGAGTTATCGAACTCCCGCCCGTTGTCACACTGGACGGCCTTAACGGTGAGGCCGAACTGAGTGGACACCCAGGCAAAGAAGTGGAGGAGGGTGGGGAAGGTCTCAGACTTAGCGCGCAAAGGGAAAGTCCAAGAGTAATGAGAGAAATCATCAACAATGACCAGATAATATCTATAGCCAGACATGCTGAGTACAGGAGATGTCCATAGGTCACAGTGAATGAGATCAAAGGCATGCGCAGCATGCGAAGAAGAAACAAAAAACGGAAGTCTAACATGACGACCTAACTGGCACGCATGACAGAGGTGCTCAGCAGGAGCCCTAGTACATGGAACATCGGTACTACGGCGAATCTGAGCCAAAACGTCGCGGCCGGGGTGACCAAGCCGGCGGTGCCTGGTGGTGGAAGAAGGCGTCACGGCAAAAGCAGAAGACGAAGAAGCCGAAGGCGAGGCAGCGGAAGCAGGAAGCCGAAGAGTGTAAAGGGGCCCCGGGCTGTCACATCGGAGAAGTGGACGCCGGGAAGCCGAATCCTTCACAGTAAGACCAGAAGAGTCAAATTCGATAGAACAGGAGTTGTCAGCAGTAAACTGGCGAATAGAAAGAAGGTTGTGAACCATTTGAGGAGCAACAAGAACATGAGGAAGACGAGGAGCAGAACCCACGGCGGTGACAGGAAGGCAAGACCCATCACCAACCATGATAGAAGAAGGACAAGAAGGGTGTGGGGGTCGGACAGAAGAGAGGATACCAGCATCGGGAGTGGTGTGGAACGAGGCGCCCGAGTCGGCGATCCACTCGGTGCTGGTCGGCGGCGTCAGTCCCATGGTGCTGAAGGACTGCGCCAGAGCGGCTTGGTCCCACCCCCCAGGCCAGGTCGGTTGCTGGCTGGGCTGAGCGGGCGGGGTCCAGGAAGGCGCGAAGAGTGGAGCAGCACCAGTGAACATGGCCGCCGGCTGGAGCTGAGGACGAGGCCCCCCTCCCGGACTCTGGAACGGCCACATCGAGATGCGCCCTGACCATGGGTTGCTGAAGGATGGCCAGGGCGTACCTCCAGCAGCAGGGGTGGGAGCCGGAGCCGGAGCCGGTGTCGACACGCCGTCCCGACGGCCCCCACCGGTACCGGTGTTGCCAGAGGCAGGGCCACCAGTGCCACCACCACCACCACCCCGTCGCCGGCGACGTCCACGGCCCCCCCTCCTCCGGTCTGCCCAACGGGAGGAGTAACAGTGGAGGAGGTCGGTGGAGTAGCAACGAGCGCGGCGGGGGTGGGCGAGGACGATCCGGGCGCGAGACCCCTGGTGATCTCCTCGAGGGCGAGGTCGTCCCGGACCTGCAGGAAGGTGGGGAAGGGCCTCTGGCGGGCGATCCAGCCCTTCAGGTGGTCGTAGGTGCTGCTCAGTCCCCGTAGGACATTGAGCACCAAGACTCGATCGGACACCGGATCCCCGAGGTCGTGGAGAGCATCGGCCATGCTCTTCATCCGCCGGCAGTACTCACCGACGGAGAGGTCCCCCTGCACGAAGGTACGGAAGGTGGCGTCGAGCTGGAGGGCGCGATACTCGGCGTTGCCGAGGAACTGTCCCTCGAGCGCCACCCAGGCCTGCCGCGCGGTGCCGCCGTGGGTCCGGACGAGGTCCTGAAGATCCAGGGAGATGGTCCCGAAGATCCAGGACAGAGCGACGCTGTCGAGGCGCAGCCACGTCACGTCCCGCGCCTCGATCGGCAAGTCGACGAGGACGTGGTCGTCGAGGGCGTAGCGGCGAAGGGTGAGGAGGACCTGGTCCCGCCAGCGGCCGTAGGAGGAGGACGCGGGGTCGAGGAGGACGGAGACCAGGGCCCTGATGTTCTGGACGCCGGCGGCCTGGAGGTGGAGCTGGGCGACCATGGGGTCGGTCGGGTCGTACCGGGGTCCAGAACCAGCGGGAGGGGGCTGGTGGGAGGAAGAAGCGCCATGCTCGGGGTCGACGGGAAAGCCGGAGGAGACTCGGAGGTAGCGCTCCGCCTCCGCGACCCGGAGTGCGAGTGCGTCGGCCGTGGCGCGCTCGCGCTCTCATGCGAGGGCTGCCACACGGACTCGCTCCTGGGCCGCCGAAGCCTCCGACTTGGCGGCGAGGAGGGCTGCGGCGAGAGCGGCGTCGGCCTGCTGCCCTCGGAGGGCGGCGGCGGAGAGCGGCGCATCCGCCGGCGCCATCCCGAGGCCGGACCACGCATGATCGGCGGCTGCTGCGGCGTGCTGTTTGCCAGCAACGATGGCGGCACGGTGGGCGTCCTGCGCTGCAGCCCACGCGGCGGCCTGCTCGGCGGCCGTGGGCCCTGCGGGGCCCGCACCCGCGCCAGCAGAGGTCGCGGCGGGCGGAGGGCCCTGCTGGGCTGCAGGGGCGGCCGCAGGAGGCTGCTGGGCGGCGCTGGCGGCCGCAGGAGCTCCCCAAGTGGCGGCGCCAGCACCCACGGCGGCGGCGGCGTCCACGGCGGCGGGATCTGCGGCGGCGGCATCCACGACGGCGGGATCTGCGGCGGCGGCGGCAGCACCCGGCGGCTGGAGGGAGGAAACCAGGGCGGCGGCTCGCGTGTGCCCAGCCTCCGCGTCCGCGCCAGCTGCTGCAGAGGAGGCGGCGCGGATCTGCGGGCAGGGGGCAGCAGCGGCCCAGGCAGAGGATCTCTGCGGCGGCTGCAGGGGAGGCGCGGCAGCAGAGGAAGAAGAGGGGAGGGGAGGGAAGGAGGAGAGAAAAAACTGGCTCTGATACCATAATGACGGGAATAATTGATCTATTCCTCCAACCCTAGATGGGTGGGTATATATAGTTCCAATACATGGGCCTCTAGATGGGCCTTTATACATATGGGCTCAATATACTCCAACAGCTATATTTCACAGTCATAATTGATGCCCCATTCTCCTTTTACATAGAAGGATAGAAGTCTGTATCTTCAAATAGTAGTTCCATTTTCTGAGGAGCGTTCTTGTTGTTCTGTTGCTCTTAGAGTCTTAGACATGGCCATTGGTTCATTGTATCCTGAGCTTTTGTGTTGGTAAGTTCCTGCTGTGCTTCTAATACCAGTTGTCCATTTTCCTATTTTCCTCTGCAGGTGATATCATCATCGCTGCTAGCTATGGCAACTCTTATAGACATTTTACTAGGAGTGAAATTGCAAAATTGTGATGTTGATAGTACCAGTACAGAAAAAAGGAGTCTGTCAAAAGTTCGATCTAATACACTTTCTTCTGCTGAAGCTGCATTTTGTATGCATAAATGTTTCCTTGATGTCCTCAAGTCAAAAAGTGCTGTTATACGGTCAGCTACATACTCATTGCTTACAAGTTATATCAAACATGTCCCTCATGTTTTTTATGAAGAAACCATGAAGAAACTTTCTCCTACTATACTTGGTGCATTCCATGAAAAGGATGTGTCATGCCACTCTTCTATGTGGGATACAATTCTTGTTTTCTCTAGAAAGTTTCCAGAGGCTTGGTCATATTGCAATATTCACAAAGTTGTCCTCAGTCGATTTTGGAATTTCCTACAAAATGGATGCTATGGGTCCAAACAAATTTCATATCCTCTTCTAGTTCAATTTTTGGACTCTATACCACCTAAAGCAGTCATGGGACAACAATTTGTTTTTGATTTTTTGCATAATCTCTGGGATGGAAGGAACCAGAGGCAGTTATCAGCTGCTGACAGTTTGGCTTTCTGTATTGCCTTTAAACATATTTTTTTGTGGCTTCTAGAAAATGTATCAAGGTATCCTTTCTGAACTAGTTCAAATTGCAATTGTTTTGTGATTCCTGGAATTCCTGTGTAATTACCTTATCTCTTTTTACAGATATTCTGGAGAAGATTCTTCTGATGATACCCCTATCAAGCTTATAACAGATATACTTGCCAAAATAGTTTGGCGTGACTATCTTTTATTGTCCGGTGGCACAGCTGGTAGCGGTGCTCAGTTATCTCATAAAAATTCAGGGTCAGTGGTGAACACCCAGTACCCAATGCACTATCTTCAAGATTTGGAGAAATGTATTGTTGAAATACTGGATGTAGTTGCGGATACTGAAAATCATTTACTCAATATTTCTTGTGAGTTGCTGGTGAGGGACTGTTTGGACATAATCCAACAAGGGGAGAAGCTTTCAAAGTTTCAGGACCATGTAGAGCAACTTGTGTCTGTCTTCTTATCTTTGCATCAACTCGTTGTACACAAAGGTAAAACGTGGCCACTAGAAAGATTAGCAAGACCACTGGTTGAACAGTCTTTGCCAGCCATCATGTTCGTGGTAAGACCAGACACTTGATTTTGTCATGAAGATTAACATAATCTTTTTTCTTTTACCTGTATACTCTCTGATAAAAAATGTAAGCCGTTTAGTTGTTTTGCAACGCAAGATCAATGTTATTAGATTCATCATGAAAATTACCTATTTTTTTCCTCAGATGCACAGGACAGCTGAGTTTCATTAAGAATCATGAAAAATAACTTTTTGGATCATGCATTATTTATAGCAGGAGTAGGATAGTTATGTCGTCATGAGCACAAATGAATTATTATTTTATCATTTCTTGAACGTGAAAATTCACGTCTACGCTCCAATAAGGCTGTTCAGAAGAGGAGGATTCGTCCAGGAAGTTCTAGGATTTAGTTCAAGTTAAATCCTTGGGATTGGTTTCCCTGTCCCCCCTACCCAAATAGGCTCTAGAAGTTTAACAGTACAACAATCATGTAGAATGGGTAAATGAGCCAGATGTTCAACCAGTGTTACAATCTCTGCTACAAATGGTTTCATTGGTATGCAAATGATAGACATGAGTGCTTCATTTGAACCACTAACTTGTTAATTCTAGATCTTGTTGAATTAAACTCTGTTGGCATAAGATCTTAGACGCTGGTAGAACAAGCTTTTAAACGTCCTGAGAAAATTTTCCTTTTAGCACCAATCTAAGTGCTATTTCTTCAGTTTGTTACCATACTATTGAGTTGCATGCACCGACCAGTTCAACCCAAAAGCCTAAGCTGATGGGGAAAGGTGGGCAATTCACTTATACTCCAACACTCCCTCTCACGTGCAGGCTCCCCCAGGCCGCAAATGTGGAATATTGGAGTGGGCAACAATTTATTTATTAAATTGTGCCAGCCAGGATTCGAACTCGAGACCTCTGGCTTTGATACCATATTGAGTTGCATGCACCAACCAGTTCAACCCAAAAGCCTAAGCTGATGGGGAAAGATGGGCAATTCACTTATGCCAGTCCGTCGGTTCCTACCTTCGGCTTCTCCTCCAGTCTCACCGTCTGCAGTGCTCCCGCTGTGACTGCGGGGGGATGTTAGAGTATATTTGGTAGTTTAAATATTGTATCCGGACTGCCATACATATCCGGTGGGGTTGCCTTGCACCCAAGTCTTGTACTCTTATATATACCGGCTGAGGCCTCAAGCTAATACAATCCATCAATTACACCAATTCTATCCCTTCTACATGGTATCACGAGATTAGGGTTTGAGATCCTAGACTATCTTCCGCTACCCTAACCCTAGCGCCGCCGGCGCCCCTCCTGCCTCCTGCGTGCCGCCGGCCGTCCCCAACGGCTCCCATCCAGGGCCCCCCTTGACGGCCTCCTAGCGCGCCCCCGGGGAGGTCCCCCATGACCTCCGCCAGGGGCAGCGCCCTCCATTGCGGCGGATCGAGTTAATCTGCCGCCATCCTTGCGTCTAGCAGCAGCAGATCGTGACGTACCTCGTCACCGCCGCCATGAAAGCTGTCGTTGACGACCCCGATCTGCGCTGCCGTGGTGGCACTGTGGCAGCCGCAGTCTCCTCCGGCGTCCGTGCCCTACCCCGTGCTGTCGTGGTGGCAGCAGGGGCCCCGACACAGCGCGTCGACCTCGTCGCCGGCGGCATGCATGACGACGCCGCCCCTTCACCACGCGGGCTCCAGCCGCCGCAAGGGAGGGAGCCGCCCGGCTTCAACCGCCCCTCCGCGGCCCCTCCCGGCGGGGAGCCGCTCGGCGCAGGACCTCCAGCGCCGCCGCAGGGAGCCGGCCGCCCGCCTCCCTCATCGCCGTCCGCCGTCCCTCTCTCTCACTCTGTTTCTTCTGCTTCAGATGCGGTCGTTGACCGTGACGGGAGAGAAGGAAAAAGAGGAGATTGAGAGGATTGCGCTATGCGCACCCAGAGGTAGGGCTGGAAAAATAGCTCGTGGCTCGTAGCTCGGCTCGGGCTCGGAACGGCTTGGCTCGGCTCGGAGCAGCTCGCGAGCCTCAAACGAGCCGAGCCGAGCCAAATTTTTTGACTCGCAAAAATAGCGAGCCGAGCCGAGCCGGCTCGTTCAGGCTCGCGAGCCGGCTCGCGAGCTCGACCCAATACAGTTTAAGAATAATTTCACGATGATTGATGAATTAATTCTTCATCATTAGTGATATAAATTAATATTTATACATATAACATAGCAATTTGTATGTACATAAGAAATATATGCCACATAATTATTGTTATCATTCAAAAAAATAAATAAATTTATTTTGAGTTTAGTTCACATTGTTTAGTGTGCCTCGCGAGCCGGCTCGAGCCGGCTCGCGAGCCTCCACCGAGCCGAGCCGAGCCTGATTTTCTGGCTCGCAAAAATAGCGAGCCGAGCCGAGCTCGGCTCGTTCACTTGCCGAGCCGAGCCGAGCTCTCGGCTCGGCTCGTTTCCAGCCCTACCCAGAGGTGCTACACGAGCTGCTGTTGATTTGTTTTTTTTGGTAATTCCTCTGTTTTTTACTCGAGCACTGCTCGAGATTGAGTCGCCCACCGCCCGTCGACCGCACGCCTCTACTTCGACATCAGCATCGACTTCACCGGCCTCTTCTTCGTCTTCGACTGTGCGGCATAGCGACATGGACGGTGCCCTAGGGGACGCCCATCTGTGCCGCCCACCTCGTCGCCTCGTCCGCACGTCGATCTTCGCCGGCTCGTCGTCGCCTCCACCGATCGGGCCGCCTCCACCAACTTCGTCCATCGTTGTCTCGCCTCACGCATACTCGGTCTGATCAGCCGACATGCGCGATCCACCTGGCTCCCGTGACGTCCGTCATCGTATTGCGTGCCTCTTCCCCGTGTATGGAGGGTGGTCGCTGCTTCGCCTCTTCGGGCAGCAGCGGTACCGTCCGTGGTGTTCCTCGTCGTTGCATCTTCACCGCCGCCGACTACGTCCTCGACTTCGTCCACGCCGGCCACTTAGACCGCATCTTCGACATCGTCTACGACTACGTCAGTGCGCCTTGCGCGCACATGGTCTTCACCGAGCTGTTCGAGTTCTTCGTCGCCTTCTTCGAGCTCCGCCGCCGCGTCCTCCGGATCATCAGGCCTTGCGCCAGATCGTCCGGGGTTACCTCGTCGCTTCGTCCAGCACCACGTCGCCATCGTCGCCGTCCACTTCTACCCCTTCGTCTACTCCAGCAACTGCGGGCTGCATCGGCATCTTCTTCCTCGCCGTTCTTCTGCGCCTGCGACCGTCGTGGATGCCTTCTCTGCTGGTCCCTCAGACAACGGCGTCTTGGTGGTGCACTCTCCCTCGCACGTCTGGTCTTGGCAACACCGGTGCGTGCCATCGTCCCCGATGCATTCACGGGTCTGGCAAACCCGGGGATGTGTCGCTCGATGGCGTGTCTGCGTCGACTGCGGCATCGACTCTCTCTTCGACTGCCTCGACGCGTCGCCGCCTTCGTCTCCGGCGTCGTCTCCGTTACGCCTCCACCATGACGCTTCCTAGTGCGCCCGCGGCTTCCTGTGCGGCTCCTTACCATCGGCGACCTCGACAGCTCACCATCGACCACGGCTACCCTACGCACGATTTCCTCGACCACGGCTACTTGCTCCAGTTCGGCTTCTTCGACATCGGCACAAAGGGCTACCATCCGCATGAGTTTCTCGCCGGTTCTCTCCAGTCGCAGCATCCGCATTGCGCCGACGCTACAACTGCGGGGGGATGTCAGTCCGTCGGTTCCTACCTTCGGCTTCTCCTCCAGTCTCACTGTCTGCAGTGCTCCCGCTGTGACTGCGGGGGGATGTTAGAGTATATTTGGTAGTTTAAATATTGTATCCGGACTGCCATACATATCCGGTGGGGTTGCCTTGCACCCCAAGTCTTGTACTCTTATATATACCGGCCGAGACCTCAAACTAATACAATCCATCAATTACACCAATTCTATCCCTTCTACACATACATCGACACGTAGACGTGGAGATCGAGACAAAGTTGCATCCTTCTTTGAATTTATGGTTACACAACTTACATAGCAATTGAAGTTGATTCTATAAAACATTATGCTATTGATGCAGCCTGCAGGATACTCCAAGCTTGGTTAAGCTTCTTTCAGTTTTGGTTGAAATATTTGGACCCATTCCCCTATTTTTAAAGAATTATCATGGAAAGTCAGATGTCAAATCTTATCTGGAGTTGTTCAATTCTGAACTTCTCCCTTGGTGTTTTAATGGAAAATATAGCACCTGTAACCCAAAGATTGATTTGTTGCTTTCGTTATTTCAAGACGAGTGCTTCTTTGACCAATGGTGTTCCATCATCAAATATACTAGAACTGAACAAAAGCACTCCATTGATGATAAGACCTCGAAAATGAAGAGCCGATTAGAATTGCTTACACTGTTGCTTCAGAAAGTCAGAGAAAGAATTGCTGGGGGAAAGCTAAGAAACTTACAGAAAAATGGTTATCTTCCAGAACATTGGCGGCATGATTTATTAGATTCTACTGCAACTTCTGTCCTCTGTGATTTGACTGCTGCAGACCGTCGTGTTAGTTTTTTGTGGTATGTGCTTCAATCCCTTAGTATTTGTTTCTTTGTGAATTGTTGGTGGTGTATATGTGAGCCCATGTATAGAGGCCCATGTATAGGATCTATATATCCACCCTTCTAGAATTTGGAGGAATACAATCTATTATTCTCTCCTACATGGTATTAGCCTTCTAGGATTTGGAGGAATACAATATATTATTCTCTCCTACATGGTATCAGCTAGGTTTTCCTCTCTACCTCTCTTCCTCTAGCTGCTGCCGCCACCGGCACCATGGCCGGCCGGCCGCCGGCGCTGCCCCTCTTCCCCTTTCCTCCCTTCTCCTCCTTCCCTCCCCTTTCCTCTGCTCAGGGCGCAACCACCCCCTACGCCGCCGCGGTGGCTGACGCCACCGGCGCGCCCCCCGCGGCCTTCGCGGCCCCAGCCCCTACTCCTGCCGGCGCGGGTGCGGATGCGGCCGGCGCGGCCTGCCCCGCGGATCCCGCAGCCCCCGCGGCCTTCGCGGCCCCTGCCCGTGCGCCTGCCCGCTCCTCCGGCCGTGGGCGTGGGAGGCGCGGTCTCCGGCGCAGGCGCGTGGCCGCACCAGGACGCCGCCCCTGCAGCGTGGCCCCAGGGCGCCCCCGCGGCCGTGAGCTTCCCCTGCGCCCTGCTGCCCAGCGCGCCCCTGGGAGGCACGCCCGACGCCGCCGCCCCAGCAGCGTGGCCCCAGGGCGCCCCCGCGGCTGCGAGCTCCCCCTGTGCCCGGTTGCCCAGCGCGCCCCTGGGAGGCACGCCCGCCGCTCCGGCCGTTGCGTGGCCTTGCGCCTCTGCCGCCGCCCCCACCACGGGCTGGCGCCTGGGCTGCATGCCAGCTCCGGCCTGTGGGCCGTGTCCTGCTCCTGGGCTGGGCCAGCTCCCACCAGGCCCACGCGAGCCTGCTGCCGCCGCCGCCTGGTGCCGCGCCGCCGCACTGGATGCGTGCGCCTCGCCGGCGCGCCTGCTGCCCTCGGCCGGCGCGGCTGCAGCCGGCGGCCGCCCCTCCTCTGCTCCAGGGCACGGGCACCGCCGCCGCTGCCGCCCTCCGCGCCGCAGCCCAGGGCGCGCGCGCCGCTGGCGCGGGCACGCCAGGCGGCGCCGCCGCCGCCGCCCACCTCGCGGCCGGCCTGGCCGCCGCCGCCGCTGCCGCCCACGGCGCTGCGCCCACGCCACCCATGGCCGCGCAAGCGGCGCCTCTTCCAGCGCCCGCGCCGCCCGTGGCCGCGCTCGCGGTGCCTCTACCCGCAATGGCCGCCAATGCTGCTACGACCGACGCGGCTCTCGCCGTGGCCCTCCTCGCCGCCAAGTCCGAGGCTGCAGCGGCTCAGGAGCGGGCCCGCGCGGCTGCCCCTCGCTTGGGAGCACGAGCACTCCGCGGCCGACGCTCTCACTCGTCGGGTCCCTTTCACCGAGCACGGCCCCCTCCTTGGTACTCCTCTCACCGGCCAGACTGGGGGTGGAGGAGGCCGAGCGCGTCGTCGGCGGAGGAGACTTGGTGGTGGTGCTCGGGGCACTCCGGACCCGACTCCGGCTCCCACTGCTGCTCCTGGCCCTGGAGGTATGCCCTGGCCATCCTTCAGCGCCTCATGGCCAGGGCGCATCCCGGTGTGGCCGTTTCAGGGTCAGGGGGGCCCTCGTCCTCAGCCCCAGCCGGCGGCCATGCTCGCCGCTGCTGCTCCCCTGTGCGCGTCGTTCTGGACCTCGCCCGCTCCACCCAGCCAGCAGCCGACCTGGCCTCGAGGGTGGGACCAGGCCGCACTGGCGCAGTTCTTCAGCGCCATGGGCCGGACGCCGCCGATCAGCACCGAGTGGATCGCCGACTCGGGTGCCTCCTTCCACACCACCCCAGATGCCGGTATCCTCTCTTCTGTCCGACCCCCACACCCCTCTTGTCATTTTTCCATCATAGTTGGTGATGGGTCTTGCCTTCCTCAGATGGTTCATAACTTTTTTTCGTCTTCCCAATGTCCTTGTTGCTCCTCAGATGGTTCATAACTTTTTTTCCATTCGTCAGTTTACAGCTGACAATTCTTGGTCCATCGAGTTTGATTTTTCTGGCCTCACTGTAAAGGATTCGGCCTCTCGGCATCCGCTACTCCGGTGTGACAGCACGGGGCCCCTTTACACCCTTCGTCTTCCTTCTTCCGCTGCACCACTCTCGCCTTCTTCTTCGCCCTGGCCGTCTTGGTATGCCGCTTTTGCCGCGACGCCGTCTTCCACCACCTGGCACCGCCGTCTTGGTCAACCTGGCTGCGACGTTCTGGCTCAGCTCAGTCGTAGTACCGATGTTCCTGGTACTATGGCCACCTTCTGGTCTTCGGGTGTGCGTGTTACTCTAACACCTCCCGCCACTGCTCCTCACAAACTGGCGCCCCGCTCGACTCGTTGTGTGCTCTTTGGTTACTCCCCTGACCACAAGGGGTACCGATGCTTTCACCTCACCTCTCGCCACGTCCTGATCTCCCGACACGTCGTCTTTGACGAGTCGGATTTCCCCTACTCCACCTCCTCCACACCTTCTCCTAACCCCGAGCTGTAGTCTCTGTTTCCGACTGACCCGGTGGTTCAGCCATCTTTTCATGTCTGTCCTTTCCCTGCAGGTTTTCCCGGTACACCGGCACCGTTCCCGGTGATCCCTGCTGTGCCGAGCGCGGCCCCGGTGCCCGCAGTCGCGCCTCGCGTGGCCCCCGGACCTCCGACCGTGCCGCGCGCGGACCCGGAGTCTCCTGCTGCGCCACGCGCAGCCCCGGTGTCTCCTGCTGCGCCACGCGTGGCCCCGGTGCCTTCCCCTGCACGTGCGCGGTACGCTCAGCCGGTGCAGGTGTACCGGTGTCGTTCGGCGCCGACACCGGTGCCGCCGCGGTACGCTGAGCCGGTGCAGGTGTACCGGCGTCGTTCGGTGCCGACACCGGTGCCGCCTCCTGCTCCGGAGGCTCCTGCAACGCCTCAACCGGAGCCGTCGCCGCCGCCGCCTCCACCGGCTCCCTCTTGAGCCGAGCCGGCGGTGTACCACCCGCCCGTCGTCCATCGGGATCCTCAGCATATCCATCCCATGGTGACTCGGCGGATGGCGTCTCAGGCTGCGACTCTCTCCGCCACCGAGGGAGAGCCGCGGGTCTCTCCGGTACCCTCCTCTGTCCGCGACGCCTTGGCGGATCCTCACTGGCGTCGCGCGATGGAAGAGGAGTACGCGGCTTTTCTTGCCAACCAGACGTGGGACCTCGTGCCGCGTCCGTCTGGTTGCAATGTGGTGACTGGCAAGTGGATCTGGACGCATAAGCGTCGGGCTGATGGCACACTGGAGCGCTACAAGACTCACTGGGTTCTCCGGGGGTTCACTCAGCGACCTGGTGTGGACTATGATGAGACCTTTAGCCCAGTGGTGAAGCCTGCTACTGTGCGCACGGTCCTCTCGCTTGCGCTCTCGCGCTCCTGGCCTGTGCACCAGCTGGATGTGAAGAATGCGTTTCTTCACGGCACTCTGTCAGAGACTGTCTACTGCTCTCAGCCAGCGGGATTTGTGGACTCGAGTCGTCCGGATATATGTGAGCCCATGTATAGAGGCCCATTCAGAGCTACGAAAGCTAAGTTCAGACTGCAGGGGGGTGTTGGTGTATATGTGAGCCCATGTATAGTGGCCCATATATAGGATCTATATATCCTACCCTTCTAGGATTTGGAGGAATACAATCTATTATTCTCTCCTACATGAATGTTTTTATATCCAGGTGCCAGCACACAGGTTTGATTTGTCCTTTTATGTGTAAAATTTCAGTGCTGCACTTGGTGGCTCAGATCAGGAGGATCAGATCTGTTTTCTTTCTGCTGAGACTGTTCATAAAGTTCTAGGATCCATTGTTAAGGATTTGGCATCGGCACTCTTGGTATCAACTTTTGAATGGGCAAGGCTTGCATATTCTCTGTTGCTGCCTTCGGAACCCGAGCATTTGAAGCTTCCAGAAGAAAATTCCCTGCCAATCAACTTTGAGATGGCTCGATTCGCTTTTAAAGTACTTCAGGGTAGCTTCTTTTCACTAGGGAGACTTGAGGAAAATTCTGTATTTCCTTCTATTCTGGCAGCTCTGTTTGTTATTGAATGGGAATGTAGCATGTCTTTGGCTACTGATGATGAAAGTGATTTGGAAGATCTTATAAAAGATATGGATGTTGGTTCTTCTATGGGCAGAAGCTCAAAAGATTATTTGGATGAGAAAATGCATTTGAAGGCTAACCTTGCAGAAAGCATACATGCTTTTTGCCAAAGCTTAAGTCCATCCTTTTGGAATAACCTTCCTTCATGTACAGTGAATAGATTGGCAAATATTCTAGCTCAATCTGTCAGGTATTCTGTATTTCAGACAAGAGACTTGCATGTGGAAAAGACAGCAGTCTTATGTTCTGAGTGGGTGGTGGAAATGTTGAAGCTCGTTTGTCTTGATGACATAAACTTGCAAAGCTTTTTTGATCTTTTGCTATCTGAGGGAGAATATTGGCCGCTCTGGTTGAAACCATGTTTACAAAATGGGCTTGCATCTATGAAGGTCCAGTTGGAGCCGGCTATTACAGTTGACATTGTAAGAGTTCTTTTCTCTGTCTTCTTTCTCCCCATAGTCCTTGCTTTTATTTGGACAAAATATTTGAGTAGCACTTCTTTGGATGATGAGTCAAATCTTTATGAAATTTCTGCATAGTTGTTAGCTTAAATGTGTAACTTAGCTGTCGTAGCTCTGGAGAACTAAATCAATAATTCCTTTGGTGCAGGAACTGAAACACGAGCGGTTTGTTGCTTTCGTTGATAGGCTTGTTCTCAATCTTGGCTTTGGTGAAGTGATTTTAGGTATTCCAGGAAATCTATGACGTGCCACATCACAATCAATTGATATTACCTCACCTATGTCTTCCTTGTCTAGAGCATGGGTGGCTGGTGAGATCCTTTGCACTTGGACATGGACAGGGGGAAGTGCACTGAAAACATTCTTGCCTTCTCTGGTTCAGTACATGGAAAAGGAATCACATCTTGAGGTTAACATTGTGTCTTTGTTGCTTGACACACTGTTAGGGGGCACCCTTATGCATGAGAGTGATCCATGGGTACTGTTTAATGCTTGGCATCTTTCTGACAACGAGATTGGGAAAATTCAGGACCGTTTTCTCCGTGCTCTTGTGGCTTTGTTATTTACCACCAACACCAAGAATTGTCTTTGGAGAGAACCTGACACATTTGTATTTTTTGAGCAACTGTTGAGCAATCTTTTTATGGGCTCAACAGTAAATAGAAAATGCCTGAAAGTTCTTCCCTTTGTTATGAGTACCATTATAAAACCATTGCTGCAGAAATTGAATGAAGATTCTCCGTATGGTGATTTGGTTAGGAAAAGCATATTGAGTTGGCTTGAGGCAGCCATCTCTTGCCTGTCATCCAGCCCAAGGGAAGTACCAGTGCAAGGTAGGCTTCATTAGAATTCTTACTAGATAACTCACATACAACACTGCCTTTACAAACATGTAATATGATCTCTTACTTTGTCAGATATTGAGGACTGGATGCAAGTGGCGCTGTCTTGCTTCCCATTGAGCATAACTGGAGGAGCTCAGAGATTGGTAGTTACGGTTGAGCGAGAAATCAGTGATGCAGAGATATCATTAATGCTTACTCTATTTCAGAAATACCAGTTTTTCTATAATGGTGCAGCTTCATCATTATCCACTAGTGAAACTGTGATACCAAGGACAGTTGAGTTGTTGGGGGGTGAAATTGACGACTGTTATGGTTGGGTATTGCTGGACAAAACTTCAGGAAAATGATTGGCATTTTGTGTTCCGCATGGTATTCAAGTGTAATGAATCATCTGCTTTGCTTGTGGAAGAAATGACAGATGGCATAAATGATGCCGTAATAAACCAGGTATCAAGGGAAGATGCCTTGGAGAAGCTTAAGTTAATGGTTAGCACTACAGATAAGTTAACATTAAGCCTTGCGGAATCTTCTCTTGTTACATTGTGTCACCTCAACCATCTTGGTTATCTCCGAGAAGTAGAAACTGCCAGGAGTTTGCAGCTTATTAGATCAGGGGACTATGCTGAGAGTACTAACAAGATGGTGGAGAGTATCCTCCGTTTGTTCTTGGCTACTGGTGTTTCAGAGGCAATTGCAAAATCATTTGGTGAAGAGGCTTCATCCATCATAGGTTCCAGTCGCCATGCTTATTTGCATTTTTGGGAACTTGTAGCATCATTCATAAAGAATGCTTCACCAGAGATTAGAAGGTCTGCACTGGAGTCCACGGACCTATGGGGACTTACCAAGGATTCAGTCAGTGGACTGTATTCGATTCTTTTCTCCTCAACCAATATTTCACTTACAGTTTGCCGCTTTCTCTCTACTTCTGTCTGAGCCCTTCTGTCAACTTTCATTGCTTAAAGATTGTTCTCTGGGAGAAAATTGCTCATCTGCTCAGCGATCAGACATTAGCCAAAGCGCCCAGTTGATGCCAGATTCAGAGAAAACTCCATGTCTCAGAGATGAACTCTCAGCCTTAGTTGAATTCCCAACGTCTGAACTTCTGAAAACAGATCTGACAGCATGAGACAGGGTATGCTATATTACGTCTTTTAAAATTTTAGCAGCTATTTCTTTTATCATGTACTAATGGTTCTTTTATGTTTTCTCTCACTAGGTTGATGTCTTCATTGCATGGGCATTATTGTTGTCACACCTGCAATCACTGCCGTCATCTTCCATTATTAGGGAAAATGTACTTCGATATATACAAGAGAAGATCAGTCCGTGCATATTGGATTGCATTTTCCAGCACATCCCAGTAAAGAGTGCTGCTCCTAGTGGGAAGAAAAAGGATGCTGAACTCTTGCCTGAAGTGGAGGCTGCTGCCAAAGCTTCTAAGGATGCCATAGTTACTTGTTCTTTGCTGCCATACGTGGAATCCCTTTCGCCAGTTGGGACTTTGCAAATGGCTTCACTTGCACAGGATCATTGTATGGAATGATGATTAGACTGCTACCCTCTTTTGTGCACACATGGTTTACTACTTTGAGGGACCGTTCATTGTCATACTCTATTGAGTCGTTTACCAGACAATGGTGCAGCCCTCCTCTTCTGCTAGATGAATTTTCTCAGGTATGTGCATGATCTTCGGTGGCAAGATACCCGTTAGCCTTACTGTGAAAAAGAGTCCCGCGTGTTACAATTTATTCGCCAGTTCTAGTATTTATAGGGTTCTATTAACTAGCGCCTTAACCTCTTTGAAAACAACCTATTAGCCTGTGACACACCTTAGCGGCATTAGATGCACACTAATTCGTTTGGTTTTCAGTAATTGTTTCTTTTGTTGAAATCATGTAGTAACAGTTGAGTGGGTGTGCACATACATCGGTACATGTAAACAGTGGAGGGAAGGGTAGGGCTACTAGGGCCATGGCCCTAGGATGGGCTGGTATTTACTATTTTCTATACTGTAGCTTGTAACATAAAAGTCCTAGGTCCAGCCAGCGCGTTCTTCCATTGAGTGGTCCTAGGTGTCGGCCTGGCCCAGCTCCACCCCTGCATGTAGATAATGTTATTCCAATTGAAAATCAACATGGTCCTTGGAGCTCTATTGTTGCTCCTGCAACTCACTATCTCTCTCTTTATTACAGGTTAAGGATTCTGTGTATGCTGACGAGAATTTTTCAGTTAGCGTCAACCGGTCGGCTTACGAAATTGTTGCTACATACAAAAAGGAGGAGACAGGAATTGATCTTGTCATACGCCTCCCCAACTGTTACCCCCTGCGCCATGTCGATGTTGAATGTACTAGAAGTTTGGGTATCAGTGAAGTCAAGTGCAGGAAATGGTTGCTTTCCCTCACTTCATTCGTCCGCAACGAGGTAATTTCTTTCCTAGAACAAAAATGAGAGTAGTAGATATTAGTTGATGGCTTTCAACGCAAGGACATGAAAAAAAGGCGTTTGATCATATTTGCGTACGCTTCTCTGCAGAACGGTGCTATAGCAGAGGCGATCCGCACATGGAAGAGCAATTTTGACAAGGAGTTTGAGGGCGTGGAGGAGTGCCCAATCTGTTACAGCATTCTCCACACGAGCAACCACAGCCTTCCGCGGCTGGCGTGCAAGACCTGCAAGCATAAGTTCCACGGTGCCTGCCTCTACAAGTGGTTCTCGACGTCCAACAAATCGACGTGCCCGCTGTGCCAGACTCCCTTCTAGGCATGCATGTTTGTTGGCACCGTTCGATCGTTCCTGTAAATGACGTGTGTCTCGGTGTATGTAGTGTGTTCAGCGCCTTAAGCACAACTGCACAAGCAGGTTATTTTAACACCGTTAGCTCTAGGAAGTAGGAATCGCCTGTCCACAAGGCCCATGATATAAGGCTCGGTCTCTTTGGAGACACGTACATCGATGTAATAATAGTGTTGATAGAGCGAATCATTGGTTTTTGAACTAGAGGTGGTTATGTTTATACTGGGATGGAGGGAGTAATTTTCATTCTATTAACTAACGTATACAGCAAGCTCCTTTTCTTCACTTCAATTGACTAATGTAGTATACGGCAAGCTCTCTTTTTCTCTCTTGTTTTATACACTACTCCTTCAGTTCCAAATTATTAGTTATTTTGACTGTTTTAGATTCATAGACTTTGCTTATACACTTGGACATGATACATATATAGATGCGTAGTAAATTTTATGAATTTAGAAAAACTAACTTAAACATGATACATATGTAGATGTCTAGTTAAGCTTATGAATTTAGAAAAATCAAAACGACAAATAATTTAGGGCGGAGGCAATATTTAACAATGCCGCGGACAAGAAGCCGACCGTGAAATGCAGGTTGCAGACTACTGCAGGTCGCTGTCAGCCCTGTTTGGTTTGGAGGGTAGTACAAGTAGCACAAACTTTGACCTACAATTATGGGTACTAAATGAAGGTAATTTACAAAACTAACTTCGAAACATCTGCGCTACTTCACGAGACAAATCTAATGATAGGTCTTTGACTGCACGATTAGAGATTGGTTACTGTAGCATTACTATAGCCAATCATCGATTAATTACTATCATTAGATTCGTCGCGAAAAATTACATTCATTTGTGAAAAAATTTGTAAATAAACTTCGTTTAGTATACCATGCATGCAAAAAAAAATTTGTGCTAAACGGGGCAGCTCGCGGCGCAGAATTCCGGGAAGGTGCTGACACGAGTGGGAGTAAATAGTAATGGACGGAAAATGACTAGATGCTTATTGTTGAACAAACAGATCCAACGCTATATATCAGTTGTAGCATTTTCTGAGCTTTCACCCATCAACTTTATGATTCGCAACCCCAGCAACACTAATCAAATCCAAAAAAAACTCTCCGAACATAACCATTTTTAAACAAATGGCATGGTATGTTTAGCTTTTGCTCTGTACTGTGCCACTAGGCGATGAGGAAAGGGAGCACGGTCAGCATGAAAGCCTCATAAGTAAAAGTCGCAGACCCGGAGTATGCCGTGTCCTTCTCCTTGAACTTCTCCGTCAGTCCCTGCAAATGGTCCAAACAAATGAGTACAAGATAACGGAAGAAGATGCAAATAAAAAAAAATGCTGCGCTTGTTCAGGATGGTGGAGCCATACCTTAACAGTGAGGCAGCATCTGCAGAGGTAAAAAGGAAAAAAAAAAGTTAGGATTGTGGTAATGGGCAGACTGAAAGCATATAGAACAATGTTCAAAAAGGCGCTAGGCGGTTTCTAGGCGGTGACCCACCGCCTAGAGCCTAGGCGAGCCTAAGCGAGCCTAGGCGTTTCAAGGCGGTTTGCTAGGCGGTGCCATATACATACGTATACCTTGTCATATACATCATATACCTCTAAAAAAAAAGAAAAACAGAGGACAATTAAGCCTTGAGTTAAAAAATAAGCCAATCAAAGCAGCCCAACAACCCACCTTATCCCCTCCCCTCTCCTCCGGCCCATCCGGCCCGGCAGCCCAACAGCCCACCTTATCCCCTCCCCTCTCCTTCTCTCGTTCCCCTTCCGGTCTTCCCGACGCCCCTGCCTCCGCTCGTTCCCGACGCCACCGCCGCTGCCTCCTCCACGCCTCTGCTGCCGGCCTTCCTCCTCCTCCTCCGCGCCTGCCCCTACCTCCTCCTCCTCCGCCGCCACCGCCGCCCGTCCCCTGCTTTCTCCTCCTCCGCCGGCGCTCGTCCCTGCCTCCTCCTCCCTCTGCCTCCTCCCTCGCCGGCGCCGACGAGCTGGCGCCGCCTAGGGGTCCGCCTACCCCCATAGGCCAGGCGGGAACCCCTCGCCTAGAGCCTAGTCGCGCCTAGGCGCCCGCCTAATTCCGCCTTTTTGAACCATGATATAGAATATAATCATTTTCCCCAGTATACATCACAATTGTATAGCATCAGTAAACATGGCTGAAACTTTGGAGGTCAGTTGATGAAAAACCAGTTTTTAGTTTGATTTTTGCTACTTAAGTCACGTTTAATTCAAAGTAAGGGGAAAAATTTTGTCCCACGAGTCAGTGATAAATTTTCATAGGTGATATCAATGAGTTATTGAACATGCAAGATAACAGCACTGTATGATCCATGCGGCTATATTCATAACAGAAAAATCTGAGTAAAAAAATCATGGGTTAATTGGAAGGGTACCATTGCAACTTTTAAGAGTTGGAGATATACCACTACAACTTCTAATATTTGAGATATGCTACTCTCATACATCTTTCAACACTTTGAGCCCACCCGCAGGGTATGTATCTCTATTGCCTTTTCGTATGGATCGTATTACCCTTCGCTCATCCCATCCTGTACGTCGTGTCAATTGCAGGGCGTCGCCGCCGGTCGACGAACTGTAGGGCGCCGCCGCCCGAGACCTTGCCGCGCGGGCGCGCAGGCCCCTGCCGCGCGAGCACAGAGACCCCTGCTGCGGGGCGCAGGGCACTGCCGCGCGCAGGCCAAAGTTTTGCCGCCCACGGGCCAAAGTTTTGCCGCCCACGGGACCAGACTGGAGCATGTCAAAGGAATAGTAAACAAACACCAGCAGTAGGCGCTGTTGACTTTCACAGGCGCTAGAACATGAACACCGTACTTAACAAAGGACAAAGGTTCAGATTATCGAGGGAATTACAATTAGCATTTCCTGGAACCCGAGGAGGAAGAGATGTTCTTCGCTCACCCTCTCACAGGCGCGCGGCACTGCCCTGCGGCAGGCGCGGCTCTGGCCTGCGCAGCAGGTGTGGCACTGCCCTGCGCCCCGCGGCAGTGCCCTGCGCGGCAGGGGCGGCACTGCCCTGCGCCCTGCGGCAGACTCTGCGCCCGCGTGGCATGGGGCATACTGCGGCAAGGTCTCGGGCGGCGGCAAGGTCTCCACCGGTGGCGGCACTTAGGGCAATCGACACGACGTATAGAATGGAATGAGCAACGTACAAGAGAAGGGCAATACGATCCATACGAAAAGGCAATAGTGATACGTACCCTGCGGGTGGACCCAAAGTATTGAAAGACGTATAGGAGTAGCATATCTCAAATATTAGAAGTTGTAGTGGTATATCTCCAACTTTTAAAAGTTGCAATGGTACCCTTCCAATTAACCCAAAAATCATTGCCAGGCAATCATTTAAGAAATAAATATCTTCCCTAAAAAAAAGAAATAAAGACCAGTTAAATTGAAGGAAGCCCTTACTCAATGAAGTTATCATATTCAATTGCTCTGCTCTTGCCCCCAGTCTTGTCAAATTTAGACACAAGGAGGTCTAGCACAGTTGGAGAGACGGAATATCCCAGACTGAGAAGAGCATCACGCAGTTCTGATGAGTCAATCTTACCACTCCGATCACGGTCAAACCTTTCAAATATTGACTGAACAATAGAGCGAAACATTAGTACCAGTGCTAAGCATGACTGGTTTGCTTGCCTAAAAGTAAGAGAAAAAGGAATATTAAGTTGAAGATCATCTTACTCTCCAATTCTGAAGACTGTAAAACACAGAAGTAAATTCCTTGGGCCCTGAAAGTTTGAAAACAAAAGATAGCACATGAATACCTAAAAACAGAGAAGGTATAGGATTTAAAAAGGGAAATCATGACTGACTCTAAAATTTCGCACTAGTTGAGCAAAAGGACCAAGAAACACAACTTAGCAAGTTAGTTTTCAACTTGTATCGAATGTGTACCAAATGGAATTGAATCTAAACAATTGTGCAAGCATGGATGTCCATATGGCACAAAATTACCATTACCAAACTACATGCATTACAGGAAAAAGAGAAGATACAGAGTGACATGCCCAGTAGAACCACTTCATTGTTCGAAAAGTACCATGGTTTCAATTAATTAAGTTTGCTAACTGGAATTTCCCAGCTGGCCTCGTAGAAACCGTCCATTTCCCGATTCCCGAAGTCAACTACGTTGGGCAGAGTGATGGGCAAAACCACAGCACCGCTGACCAGCATGAGGAGCACGATAGCTGCCCACGACGCACTCGAGGCGAACTAGTCTCAAGGAACAATGGCAGGACCGAGAAGGAGGGGAGGAGCGCGATGGACCTTACCGATCTTCCGGACGTTGGCGTTGGTGAATAGGTACATGAGGAGGTGGACGGTGCGGAGGCTGAAGCTCTGGTTGTAGCCGGAGAGCGCGGACTGCAGCTCCTTGTCGTCGATCATCCCGCTGCCGTCGCGGTCCGCCGCCTGGAAGCAGGCCACCACGTTGGGGTCGGTCCCGGGCGGGAACGCGGACGGGACCAGCGACGTGAAGGGGCTCCCGCCGTACCCGCCCGGGGCCCCGTACGCCGGCGGCGCGGCCCCGTAGGGCGCGGACGCGTGAGGCGGCGCGCCGTAGGGCGGGGCGGACGAGGGCGGCGGGGCGCCGTAGGGCGCGCCGTACTGCTGGGCGCCGTAGCCTCCGCTGCCGCCGCCGCCGTAGGGCTGGGAGGAGGGCGGGGCGCCGTAGTAGGGCGGCGCGGAGGAGGAGGAGGTCTTGCCTTCCTTGGGGGGCTTGTCGCCGTAGGGCGGGGCGGAGGGGGCGGGGGAGGAGCCGTAGGGCGGCGGGGCGCCGTAGCCTCCGCTTCCCCCGGCGCCGGGGCCGTAGGGGTAGCCGGAGCCGGGCGGCGGGTAGCCGGCCATGGGGGTGTGGAGAGAGAGAGACGGTGGTGGTGGGTGGGGAATTGGGAATCGAATCGAGGCTGCGCTTCGAATGGAAATTTCTCCAGTGGAAGAGAGAAGAGAGCAGGGGAGGCTTTATTTATGACGTGGCGAATCGAAACAATCTTGTACTACGTCAACGGCTAGAATTGAATGGGGCGCTTGCTTAACCGCGGGCGAGGAGCTCCACCTCCAACTCGACGACGCGGCGGCTCCAGCCTCCAGCGCGTGCGGGCGTGTGAAACGAGCTTAGCTTTTCTTTTCTTTTTTTTTTTTAACTCGAACGAGCTTGAGCTTGGTGATGAAGGATCGGTGCGGCCACGGAGTAAGGAGTTGTGTTCACATCGCTATTTCTGAGTGCGGGAAGAAGCGCAAATATTCGGGACGTCGCGTAGGACCTAAGCGCTTTGTCTCTGCAAATAACCAGATACTTTTCTTCTTCCTCCTCGCGATGGGGATCACCGCCAGCCGGGATGGTGGTCGAGGAGGCAGTTATAAAGTTTTAGGATTTCGAGGTTCGGATCGGTTTCCATAGCCGGCGGAAGAGCATCTCCAGCAGATTTGATAAAACGGAATACCTAAATTTGCTTTTAGGTATAAGAGAGAAGATTTAGATTATGGTTTCGTGCTCCACTCCAGCAGATTTAGTATAACTAGATACCTATAAAGCTCTATAAAAATACTCTCATATTACAGGGGTTCTCGTAAAATGTCCAAGGCACAAAAAAAATTATTAAAAATTACATGTTTCATTGAGGACTTTTTGGCAAAATATCACATAAAAATCCTCCTTTCTTCCTCTCTCGTGCCGACCGCCTCCTCCCCTCCCCGGCCTCCTACGCCTCTTCCTCCTCCCCCTGCCACCACCACCTCGCCACCGTCAGAGCCGCGCCGCTCCAACCAAGCCCTGCTTCTCCGCCACGCAGCGCCGCGCCGCTCCGACCCGGCCCCGCTCCTCCACCACGCCGCGCTGCTCCGCTCCGCCCCGCCTCGCCGCTTCGACCCGAAGCGAGCAGCGACCGGCAGCCGGCGCCGCGCCGGCATCTGGGGGACGGCCGCGCGGCCTTGCGGAGAGGCGGCGGGCGACCAGAGACGACACGAAAATCTCTGCCCAGGAGCAGTTGCCTCTCCCGCCACACACCTCTAGTTTTAGCAATCCAGCCTTTGGTTTGGTATATTTGGGTCAAGGAGATAGAAATTTAGATAATTTGCTAAAAAATTTAGGGATAGGTATCCATATATCAAATCTGCTAGAGCTGTTTTTTGGTAGATTTTAGGTATTCTGGCCGTTTTTAGGAATAAGTATCCATTATACCAAATCTGCTGGAGATGCTCTTATAGAAAGAAGAGGTCGAGGATGGCGACGGTCCGATAGTGTCGGCAGTTCGACAGGGGGCGCGGGAGTGCCCCTAGTAGGGTGGGGCTTGATGCCAGGTGGATGGCAGCCAGCAATGGAGGTAAAAAAAGGTCGGGTCGAAGGCCGGCGGTGAATGGCAGCCAGTCACGCATGTTGCTCCTAACAAAATACGGAAGGAAGCATAGCCCACCATAGACTGTCATCTGGATAGAAGACTTCAGAGACTTTCTTATAAGGAAAAAGTTCTTTTAGTCTCCCTCAACTTTGAGTCGAATTTGCTTTTCCTCCCTAGACAACAAAATCGTCCGTCCAACCTTCTCAAACTCATAAAACCGTTCACATAACCTCCCTGAGCGGTTTAAGTGTGAGATGGCAGCGGTTTTCATACTTTTCTTTTATTTTTTTATTTTGACTAAGTATTTGAAAAATCACAGTAAATCACAAATAAATCATAAAAGGGAAAATCCAATTTTGTTGAACACCAAGTAAGTAGTTCTACGCATTGAACATATTATATCATATACTTTAGTACAAATTTTTTCTGTAGTTTTAGATATATGCTTTTCTATAATTAATTTATATCTACAGTTTCTGTTTTCTAATTATGGTAAATTTTTTACATTGAGCTATAGTACAAATTTTATAATTATTGGATCATGTTTGACTAAGCTATAGATTTATCTAGATAAATTAATAGCTCAGTCATACATGATCTAATAATCATAAAATTTTTACTACATCTCAATCATATAATGATTAGACCACCACAAAAATTTCATCATAATTGGATGACAGAGACTATAACTATAAATTAATTACAGAAAAGCATATATCTAAAACTACACAAACAAAATTTGTATTAAAGTACACCATATAATATGTTCCATGCGTAGATTTAATTATGTGAAGTTAAAAAAATTGGATTTTTCCTTTGTGATTTTTTTGTGATTTTTTGTGATTTTTTAAAGATTTAATCAAAATAAAAAATAAAAGAAAAGGAGAAAACCCACTACCACCTTACCCAAAACCGCTCAAGGAGGTTATGTGAACGTTTTTGTGATTCTGAAGAGGCTGGACGGACGGTTTTGTAGTCTAGGCAGGAAAAACATATTCAGCTCAAAGTGGAGGAAGACAAAAAGGACTTTTCTTCTTACAAATGAGCCAAGATCAGTCCGCAGCCCAACTGCTAGCTTTATGGGTGAAGCCCAACTCTGGAACAGTAGCGCATGTTGCTGCCGCCGCCGCCTAGAGATGAAAACGATCTGAAACATCGATAGAAGACTCCATCACTTTAATTTTTACATTTTTACGGAAAATGATACGATATTGTTAGAAATGAAAACTGCGTCGGTATTCCAATAAAGTCGAAAATGAAACTATCCGATCGAAATCGATATTTCAAAGCAATAGACACATCAAAGAACACGACAGTAGCAATATATAATTTGGTACATCTCTCACGCAAATACCAATGATTACTGCATCATATCATGCATGACACATTGTAGCATGTAGCATACATATTTGATGTTTCAAACGGTCAATTTATGTGAATAGCCTCAGTTCTCTAAACATCTCAAATCAGATAACAAATAAAGTAGTAATTAACTTGGGCTTATTTGGATTGGAAAAATGCAAAGCACATCCACGGAAGAAAAACACAAAAGAAATAAAAATGATGCCGTGTAAAAAAAAGTGAAACTCTAGCCTTTATGAGTCTCTATAGCGAAATATCAGCGAGCTAAGTGAAACTTTCACTAGAATTTATATTAGTTTGTTATTAGTACCCGAGCCACTGGTACGTGGATCAGCAAAATCCAGTGGGGCCATCACTAGTGGTAAGTGAACAAACAGCAGTTGAAATAATCTCTATCCTCTCCGCGCTCTCAGTCTCTGTCCTTATCTTCTCTCTCTCTGGTTCCTCATCGGCTCATCCAGCAACTGAGCAAATCGAGCGAAAGGGTGAAGCCAAGGGGCAGCGGGGAGCAGGAACTGTAGGCGTTACGTGGCGGCCTGGCCCGCGCAGTTCAGCGTTGAGCTCGTCCTCTCAAAGTCTCACGCGCCCCGGCCCCCTACTGCTGCCACTTGATTACTATCTCGCTCCTCGACTGCAGGCAGAAGGAAGGAAGGAAGGAAGGAAGTGGTGCCACGGCGGCCGGACCGGACCGGGAGTTGCTAACGACCACACACCTGACATGTCCTTCGCCATATCTGACATCTCCGTCAGAGCGCAGCAGCCTGCCTAGGCGATAAGCCCACCGAATGGCCACCATGGGCATGGTCCGAGCATGCGCGCCTCCTGCCGCCGCACCCTCCACCAGGGACGCTGCCCAGGTGAAGAGGTCGTCCTCGAGGACCGCCCGCGTGCTCGTGCTCGGCGGCACCGGCCGCGTCGGCGGCTCCGCGGCCACCGCGCTCTCCAAGCTCCGCCCCGACCTCAGCATCCTCGTCGGAGGAAGGAACCGGTGGGTACTGGGTACCTCGATGCAACCCACCCACCTTCTCTGCTCCAGTCCGTTGCCTCGTTACCCTCTTCTGCTCTGGTTGCCTAACCGCCACTTGGTGATGCGCAGGGAAAAAGGCGAATCCTTCGCATCTAAACTCGGAGAGCGATCTGAGTTTGTCCAAGTTGATACCCGCAACGCAAGAGTGTTGGAGGAAGCGCTACAGGGTTAGTAATGCTAATGCAGCACTTTGCTTATTCTGCGAGTTGTTGTACACTTCACCGATTGATGCTACAATTGCACAATAGCAGTGGCAGTAACTGCTCCTTTACTTGAGCCCTAAACCAATGTCTACTTCAGGGCTTGACTACCTTAAATCTCTCTCCCCAGGTGTGGATTTAGTTGTCCATACTGCTGGGCCTTTCCAAAGGGCGGAGGAGTGCACCGTATTGCAGGCAGCGATATCTACAAAGGTAGAGCAGTGACATGCCATGCTTTTGAGGCTCATCTCAATTATGTTAAGTTTCCTGATTAGATTAATCAATGTCTTACTTAATCACCTGCAAATGCTATTGGCACAACTTCAAATATTTTACTGAACAGACAGCATATATTGATGTTTGCGACGACACTGACTATTCCTGGCGAGCAAAAGGTTTCCATGAACAAGCGAAATCCGCTGGCGTCCCAGCTATTACTACTGCCGGCATATATCCTGGAGTGAGCAATGGTCTCCACATTCCTTCAATACAGTTCCTCAGATTTGCCTTTTGTTTGTCTCTTTCTGTTGTCCAGTATCTAATGTATGCTCTTCTAGTTTGGAATGCAGCACTCAAATATCTTTCATATCTTGACTTTTCAGTGTTTATTACTGACAGTGAGTAATGTTCTGTACTGTTCTCTTCTGACAGTGATGGCTGCTGAACTTGTCAATGCTGCAAGAAGTCAAAATGATGGCGAACCAGAAAGACTAAGGTTAGAGTTCGTCATTATCTACCCAAAACAAATGTCAAATTACAGTGTATTTAAAAATGGTGGTTGTAGGATTAATTTTTTGTGCTGCCATATAGTAATTAGATTGATGCCAATAATATGTCCCCTCTCCTAATTGATACACGAATAATTATGTTATCTTCAAAATATCTGCATAAGCATTGCATTGCACGAATCACTTTCAACCACGGTTCCATGGTTATGAAGCTAGCAGCTAGTAATTTGATGCATCCATACCTATGTCGTATGTCGCTAAATCCCTTTTCTAGATTCTTTTACTATACTGCAGGTTCTGGTGGTGCGGGTCCAACAATACTAACAACAAGTTTCCTGCTTCTTGGGGAGGATGTAATTGCATACAACAAGGGTACTTCATACTGCTTCCTTAGTGCGTCTTTTAATTTGTGTTCCTCGGAGAAATCTTAAAGTCATTCTTATTTCTATTACTAATCCAGGAGAAGAAATCAAACTGAAGCCCTACAGTGGAGCTCTGAACATTGATTTTGGAAAGGGGGTCAGAAAGAAAAATGTTTACTTATTGTAAGTACTTTTTTGCCAACTTTTACCTTTCTATATCTTATAATTGACAAAACAGATATCCAATATAATCACAAAAAGAAGCAAATGGGTTTGACACTACATTACTGATTCCAGGAATTTGCCTGAAGTGAAGAGTGCCTTTAAGATTTTAGGTGTGCCAACTGTCAGTGCTCGATTTGGTACTTATCCTTTTTTCTGGAATTGGGGAATGCAGGCTTTCGCAAACTTCTTACCTGTTGTATGTCTTTTTTCTCAGATTATGCATCATGAAGTTAATTCATTTGAACTCTTCTTCTAGTTATATTTACCAGTACTAACAAAATTAATGGAGGTTACAAAGAGCTATTAGCATCTACCTTTCAGTAATTACTACATTTAACCAGTAGTTCTTGTATTAAGATTAAACAATCTATATTTGACTGGAATCCAGAACATATACATAAACGATATTTTTGATTGAGTTGGAGTTAATTTGACCTCAGTATCTGACTCCATCTTTCTCTTTCCAGGAGTTCTTGAGGGATAAAAATAAGGTTCAAAAGTTAGTCAAGTCAGTTGATCCTTTGGTCCGAGCAATTGATGTCATTGCAGGAGAGCGTGTCTCCATGAGAGTAAGTTCTTTATGTGTGTGAGGAGTGGTACTTGACATCTAATGGTCATTGCCTGATCCAATTCATTTAATTTTTTTCTGCAGGTAGACTTAGACTGTTCAAATGGTCGGAATACCGTCGGACTATTTACTCATAAGAAGCTATTTGTGTAAGTACAAAGCATGAACAATTGAGAATTTTCGACACCCAATACGTAATTGATATCTAGAATTATAATCTTAATTCTTAACATTGTCACCACCTATCTGGTTACTTGCAATTAGGAAGCTTCGCATTTGTCCAAAGCACAACACAATATGAACTGATGGTTTCCTTTGATTTACAACATCATCCTGTGGAAACCTTCCGTTCCAATTTTTTGTTTAAACCTGGAAAAATATCTGGTTCAGATTTTAGTTTTCTTTGTATTCTCTTACGCCATGAGAAGTTACCATAAGGAATATATACTATCTCTACTGCATCTAAGCATGCTATATTGGAATTTTTCAGATCAGTGGGCTTTGCAACAGCTGCATTTGCTTTGGCGGTTCTTGAGGGCAACACCCAGCCAGGTGTTTGGTTTCCAGAAGAGGTTAGTAATGCTTGAATGGAAAAAGAAGAAAGGAAAGGAGGATTTACATAGGAGCTTTATTCCCCCAAACTAAACTGTCTCAATTTGCTGCAATGCAGCCAGAGGGAATAGCAGTCGAAGCAAGGAAGCTTCTTCTTGAGCGTGCATCTCAAGGGACAAGCAACTTCGTGATGAACAAGTGATTTCTCTTTTGCCAACCTAAAAAACAGTACATAATGTTCCGACTCATGTTTCATTTGAGCTAAACATGTTCATCCACTTGAATTGGCAGGCCTTCCTGGATGGTAGAAACTGATCCAAAGGAAGTCGGGCTAGGAATTTATGTGTGAGAAGATTGAGTGTTCTTAAATTCTTGGATATTTGACAGAGCTTGACTAAATCTTAGGAGTAAAGAGAAGTTGAATGTGACAGCCAGCACCCAGCAGCATGTTGAAGTCCCTCAGATTGAGCAAGAGTTTTTTTTTAATGATTGGTTGGGCTATCTTTATTTTGAAAGGGTTGTATACAAAAATGATGGTTATAAGGGGAAAAACTATTATGGGAGGATAAAACAGTTTTGTGCACCACAAGCCATACACTTGAATGGTAGTGGAAGCACGGTAAATACAGCATCCTAGACCCAGAACTGTTGGTGTATATGTGAGCCCATGTCTAGAGGTCCATCTAGAGGCCCATGTATAGGATCTATATATCCCACCCTTCTAGGGTTTGGAGGAACACAAGGCAATTATTCTCTCCAATATGGTATCATTAGCTTAGGCTCCCACCCAAGCCCGCAGCAGTCGTCGCCGCCGGCCTCCTCCTCCCCCCTTCCACTCTACTCCTTCCCTCCCCTCCCTTCCTCTGCTTCGCGCGCCGCCTGGGCCGCCGCTCCGACCGCCGCCTGGCCCGCTGCTCCGTCCCCTGCCGGCCGCCGCCGCCTTTGCCGCGTTCCGCCCCTGCCCGCGGGCACAGGGGATGCGGTTGGCGCGGGGGGCGCCGATCCGGCCGATCCGCCCCTGCGGGCACCACCGCCGCCCCTGCAGGCGCCGCTGCTGCCCCTGCAGCAGCCCTACCCGGCCCTGCACGGGGGCGCGTGCGGCCCAGGATGCCGCGCGCGCTGTCGCCGCCGCCCGATCTGGTTCCTGGGCAGGGGCCGCTGCCGCCGCCGCCCTGGGCGGGCAGGGCGCGGGCCGACGTCCCTGCCCCCGACGGCGCCCCTCTGCAGCCGCTGCCGCCGCCCCCGGGCTCCCAGGCCGGCCTCCCTGCCCCTGCAGCCGGATCCTCGGGCGCGTGGCTGCCCTGCACGCCCCTGGCACCCAGATCGACGGCAGCCTTCCCCGCCGCGATGCCCGCGCCCCTGCACACACCTACGGTGCCGCCGACCGTCGCCCGAGCTGCTCAAGCCGAAGCTGCACTCGCCGCGGCCCTCCTCACCGCCACGTCTGCGGCTTCGGTGGCTCAGGAGCGCATCCGTGCGACTGCCTTCGCTAGGGAGCGTCTTCAGCCTGTCGTCCCCTCCACCGAGCACGGCGCTCTGTCCTCCCACCAGGCTCCGCCCTCTGGATCTAGACCCCGGACCGACCCCCTCCTTGGTGCTCCTCTCACCGCCCAGACCGGGAGTGGTGGAGGTTGCAGGCGTCGTCGTCGGGGCGGGCGTGGTGGTGGTGCTGGCGGCGCTCCTTCTGGTGGTACTGGTGGAGGCCGTCGGGGCACTCCGACCCCGACTCCGGCTCCCACTCCTGCTCCTGGCCCTGGAGGTACGCCCTGGCCATCCTTCAGCGCCCCATGGCCAGGGCGCATCCCGATGTGGCCGTTTCAGGGTCAGGGGGGCCCTCGTCCTCATCCCCAGCCGGCGGCCATGCTCGCCGCTGCTGCTCCCCTGTTCGCGCCGTTCTGGACCCTGCCCACTCCACCCAGCCAGCAGCCGACCTGGCCTGGGGGGTGGGACCAAGCCGCACTGGCGCAGTCCTTCAGCGCCATGGGACGGACGCCGCCGGCCAGCACCGAGTGGATCGCCGACTCGGGTGACTCCTTCCACACCACCCCACATGCCGGTATCCTCTCTTCTGTCCGACCCCCACACCCCTCTTGTCCTTCTTCCATCATTGTTGGTGATGGGTCTTGCCTTCCTGTCACCGCCGTGGGTTCTGCTCCTGGCTCCTTTCGTCTTCCCAATGTCCTTGTTGCTCCTCAGATGGTTCATAACCTTCTTTCCATTCGTCAGTATATAGCTGACAATTCTTGTTCCATCGAGTTTGATTCTTCTGGCCTCACTATAAAGGATTCGGCCTCCCGGCGTCCGCTACTCCGGTGTGACAGCACGGGGCCCCTTTACACCCTTCGCCTTCCTTCTTCCGCTGCACCACTCTCGCCTTCTTCTTCGCTCTGGCCGTCTTGGTCTGCCGCTTTTGCCGCGACGCCGTCTTCCACCACCTGGCATCGCCGTCTTGGTCACACTGGCCGCGACGTTCTGGCTCAGCTCAGTCGTAGTACCGATGTTCCTGGTACTAGGGCTCCTGCTGAGCCCCTTTGTCATGCGTGCCAGCTCGGTCATCATGTTCGGCTCCCTTTTTCTTCTTCTTCTTCTTCGCATGCGACGCATGCATTTGACCTTGTTCACTGTGACCTGTGGACCTCTCCTGTACTTAGCCTTTCTGGTTATAAGTACTATCTGGTGGTGGTCGATGACTTCTCGCACTACTCTTGGACGTTTCCTTTGCGCGCCAAGTCTGAGACCTTCCCCACCCTCCTCCACTTCTTTGCCTGGGTGTCCACTCAGTTCGGCCTCACCGTTAAGGCCGTCCAGTGTGACAACGGGCGTGAGTTCAACAACTCCACCTCACGTTCTTTCTTCCTCTCTCGGGGTGTTCAGCTGCGTATGTCTTGTTCGTATACCTCTCCTCAGAACGGCAAGGCTGAGCGGATGATTCGCACGACGAACGACGTCGTGCGCACCCTTCTGATCCAGGCCTCTCTGCCCCCGCGCTTCTGGGCTGAGAGCCTCCACACCGCCACCTACTTGCTCAACCGTCTTCCGTCCACTGCTTCTCCTGCTCCCACTCCACACCACGCTCTTTTCGGTACCCCTCCTCGCTACGACCACCTTTGGGTCTTCGGGTGTGCGTGTTACCCTAACACCTCTGCCACTACTTCTCACAAGCTGGCGCCCCGCTCGACTCGTTGTGTGTTCCTTGGTTACTCCCCTGACCACAAGGGGTACCGATGCTTTGACCTCACCTCTCGCCGCGTCCTGATCTCCCGACACGTCATCTTTCCCCTACTCCACCTCCTCCACACCTTCTCCTGACCCCGAGCTGGAGTCCCTGTTTCCGACTAACTCAGTGGTTCAGCCACCTTTTCCTGTCTGTCCTTTCCCTGCAGGTTTTTCCGGTACACCGGCACTGTTTCCGGTGATCCCTGCTACACCGAGCGCGGCCCCCGGACCTCCGATCGTGCCGCGCGCGGACCCGGTGTCTCCTGCTGCGCCACGTGCGGCCCCGGTGCCTTCCCCTGCACCTGTGCGGTACGCTCAGCCGGTGCATGTGTACCGGCGCCGACACCGGCGCCGCCGCGGTACGTTGTGCCGGTGCAGGTGTACCGGCGTCATTCGGTGCCGACACCGGCGCCGCCTCCTGCTCCGGAAGCTCCTGCGACGCCTCCACCGGAGCCGTCGCCGCCGCCGCCTCCACCGGCTCCCTCTCGAGCCGAGCGGCGGTGTACCACCCGCCCGTCGTCCATCGGGATCCTCGGCATATCCATCCCATGGTGACTCGGCGGATGGTGTCTCAGGCCGCGACTCTCTCCGCCACCAAGGGAGGGCCGTGGGTCTCTCCGGTAACCTCCTCTGTCTGCGACGCCTTGGCGGATCCTCACTGGCGACGCGCGATGGAAGAGGAGTACGTGGCTCTTCTTGCCAACCAGACGTGGGACCTCGTGCCGCGTCCGTCTGGTTGGAATGTGGTGACTGGCAAGTGGATCTGGACGCATAAGCATCAGGCTGATGGCACACTAGAGCGCTACAAGGCTCGCTGGGTTCTCCGGGGGTTCACTCAGCGACCTGGTGTGGACTATGATGAGACCTTCAGCCCAGTAGTGAAGCCTGCTACTATGCGCACGGTCCTCTCGCTTGCGCTCTCGCGCTCCTGGCCTGTGCACCGGCTGGACGTGAAGAATGTGTTTCTTCACAGCACTCTGTCAAAGACTGTCTACTGCTCTCAGCCAGCGGGATTTGTGGACTCGAGTCGTCCGGATATGGTCTGCCGACTCAACAAGTCTCTCTATGGTCTGAAGCAGGCTCCTCGGGCTTGGTACTCTCGGTTCGCCACGTTCTTGCTGACATTGGGGTTCACCGAGGCCAAGTCTGACACGTCTCTCTTCATCTACCGCCGTGGGGATGAGACTGCATATCTGCTGCTCTATGTCGATGACATTGTGCTCACAGCCTCCAGTCAGCAGTTGCCTCAGAGTGTCATCTCCTCTCTGCAGCAGGAGTTTGCTATGAAGGATCTGGGTCAGCTCCACTATTTCTTGGGCGTCACTGTTGAACCTCGCCCGTCTGGCCTTCTCCTTCACCAGCGGCAGTACGCACTCGATATTCTGGAGCGGGCTGGGATGACTGATTGCAAGCCATGCTCCACTCCTGTCGACACTCATGCGAAGCTGCCTGCTGATCTGGGTGATCCGGTGGCTGATCCTACTGCCTACCGGAGTCTGGCTGGCGCTTTGTAGTACTTCACCTTCACCAGGCCGGACCTCACCTACGCTGTTCAGCAGGTCTGTCTCCATATGCATGATCCCCGGAAGTCACACCTTGCTGCGCTGAAGCGTCTCCTCCGCTACGTCCGTGGCACAGTGGACCTCGGCCTGGTGCTTCACCACTCGTCCTCTGCTGAGCTGGTGGTCTACACCGACGCTGACTGGGCTGGCTGCCCGGACACTCGTCGCTCCACTTCCGCTATGCCGTCTTCCTAGGCGGCAACCTGGTCTCCTGGTCGTCCAAGCGGCAGCCGGTTGTCTCCCGCTCCAGTGCTGAGGCGGAGTACCGTTCTATCGCTAATGGCGTGGCGGAGGCGTCTTAGCTACGACAGCTCTTGGCGGAGCTCCACAACCCGCTCGCCAAGAGCATGCTCGTCTACTGCGACAACATCAGCGCCGTGTATCTCTCCACCAACCCCATCCAGCATCAGCGGACGAAACATGTGGAGATCAACCTACACTTCGTGCACGACAGAGTCGCCATCGGCGATGTTCGGGTACTCCATGTCCCGACTACCTCCCAGTTTGCTGACATCTTCACCAAGGGACTGCCCTCCTCGACCTTCTCGGAGTTTCGCTCTAGCCTCAACGTAGTCGGTGGCTAGTTGTGGCTGGGGGATATTTGCCCTTTGTACTCTATTTGTACTCTCTTCTTGTCTAGTCTTGAACACCGCTGCGCCGGTAGTTCAGACTGCGGGGGGTGTTGGCTTTCTTGTTGTCCGGTCTTGAACACCGATGCGCCGGTAGTTCAGACTACGGGGGGTGTTGGTGTATATGTGAGCCCATGTATAGAAGCTCATCTAGAGGCCCATGTATAGGATCTATATATCCCACCCTTCTAGGGTTTGGAGGAATACAAAGCAATTATTCTCTCCAATAGAAACCATTCAATGTTCATCTCTCCACATATCCGCATTAGGATAAGGTATGCATCGCCTCACTTATTTTTCAGCATCAACTCTGTGCAATAATAATAATAATAATAATAATAATAATAATAATAATAATAATAATAATAAACTAAAGGGTATTTGGTCGCTGACGCCCATAAAGCTGACTGTATATAACTGTCTGATTACCATATCATGTCAAATTGTTACAACTAACAGAAGTATTCTGCAATATAGCACCCTACAGAAAACACACCGACGAAAAATGAATTGCAAAGGAATTGACCACTGAATTTGGGGCCACCACATGACCTGATGACCAGATGTGGTCATTGGTTCAAACCGCGATCCTTAGGTACATACGCATATATGGATTTCCATGTATTCTATCCATCCATCCAGATATAAGTAATTTTAACGACGCCTCCAATTGTCGAGGCCCTTACAGACTAATGAGGTCAAGATGTCTTGGCTGTCTGGAATCGTTTACACGCCTATACATTGTAGATAAAACCAACAATACTCTGTTAGTGCTCGATCATTACCTAATTTACATCTTAAGACATTGCTATCACATGTTCAACGGACTATTGTTTTGCAGTTCTTGACCAACAGTGTCCTACATTGCCATTGACGTTGCAGGAAACACCTTGTCCAGAAGAGTATAGACACCTCCACCAAGTAGAAATGCACCACTGTCAAGAAAATGTTAGTGCAAGAAGTATCCCTAGCAAAGGAAAGAGTATTGGAAGGAGCAATTGATAATGATCTATACATCAGGTCAGTAGTTTACAAAAAGAAGGGTTCATATGTCATTTCATGTGTGTTGTTTCTTTAGCCAACCTATATATCCAAGGCCCAAGAATAAATCAAGTTAGCTAGTCTATGACGTAGACTCAGAGTGGTTATGCAAGGACAGAGTGCAATCTGAAAGTTAGAAAACTTGCTATTAAGACTTTGACTAGAAAGCACAAGATGCTAATGGCTATTCAGGTTCAGCTCAAATTTATTTGTTAAGAGTAAACATTCAAATGCCAGTATGAAGTAGGTACCTGATTGGGTTTATCCATGCTGAATATCTTCTGAATGACAGCAAACTCTATATAAGGCAATTAAGTTAATTATGAGGGGCATAAAAGAGAATAAACACATTTGGTCTATTAGTCTAGAGCAGTCTTGAGAGCAATTCAAGGTTCAAATCCTGTTCGAATAGGTGGGGCACGAAGAAATAGACAGCATCCATACTTGCAATGCTCCAGCAAATGAAGCTGCAATAAGAAGAGGCGCAACATAGCCCGTTGTGTATGTCAATGACAAGCTTCCTCCAATAATGGGTTCCTGACAGAAAAAGGTTGAAGTTGTGGTGACAGGATATCCTCATCATTCCGAAAGACAGAAGCTAGCGGAAGCATATAATACAAATTAAAGTACCGCATGGCAGAATGTGATTTACTAATTTTGACAGTGTCTTCCATTGTGTTGAAGTTTAAACAACAGTAATAAACTTTTGACTACTGAGACAACTTATGTATCCAATAATACATACTCTTGAAGTGGCAACATATCCCAGAAGGGTAGCAAGAACAGGTGTGCTGCAAGGTGATGCTGCTAATGCAAATGTAAGACCAGCAAGATATGCTTGTACACCTGACCATACCATAAAATAAGCGACGAAGCAATATATTATTTTTGAATGAAAAGAAACATAATGATACGCAGATTAATATTTTTTCGATATCACTTGAAGGGAGGTTATCAGCAGCAGCTCGAGGGTCAAAATCGCTGGAAAAGGAGGGAAGTTGCAACTTGACTACCTGTTAAATACATAATAACATGAAATTAAAACATTAAGGCGAAATTTACGTGCTAATAATACGGACACAAGATAAAAGCATAAATGTGATTTCATCAGAATGAACTACCACCACAATCAGTTTATCCAAACAAACTACCGATATAATGAGAAACCAAGAAACACAGGTATCAAATCTGCTCAAGTGCTCAAAAATGATTTAGCTTAAGGAAAGGACACAGGAAGAAATTTTCCTTGACATGCTCCAGTTATCCAAATTTTCATTTTGCAGTGATTTACCTCCAGAAGGTTCAGTCCCATGATGATGGCCAATCCAGAAGCAGCCACTGGGAGTCCTTGTCCAACCTGACCATAAGCCGTTCCAGCAAACGAAGCAGCAACACCAAGAATAGCTAAAGTTGTTGCCAGTCCTAATGAAAATGCTATTGAATTTCCGATAACCTACCCTTGAGTTAGATGACTCTTTTGACGACACCAACAGACGTTTTGTGAGGAGAATTCAGGAGGTAGAGATCGGGGAGGCTTTGAAGAGGATGAAGGGAGGTAAAGCGATGGGCCCTGATGGTATCCCCATTGAGGTGTGGAGATGCCTAGGAGATAGAGCAATAGTATGGTTAACTAAGCTTTTTAATCTCATTTTTCGGTCAAACAAGATGCCGGAAGAATGGAGGAGAAGTATATTAGTACCTATCTTCAAAAACAAGGGCGATGTTCAAAGTTGTACTAACTACCGTGGGATTAAGCTGATGAGCCATGCGATGAAGCTTTGGGAGAGGGTTATCGAGCATCGCCTAAGAAGAGTGACAAGTGTGACCCAAAACCAATTTGGGTTCATGCCTGGAAGGTCAACCATGGAGGCGATTTTCTTAATACGACAATTGATGGAGAGATATAGGGAGCAGAAGAATGACTTGCACATGGTCTTCATTGACCTTGAGAAGGCATATGACAAAGTACCGAGAAATGTCATGTGGTGGACCTTGGAGAAGCACAAAGTCTCAACTAAGTACATTACCCTTATTAAGGATATGTACAAGGATGCGACGACGTTTGTCCGGACATGTGATGTCAACACCACTGACTTTCCTATTAACATAGGCCTACACCAGGGGTCAGCATTGAGCCATTATTTATTTGCTTTAGTGATGGATGAGGTCACAAGGGATATACAAGGTGAGATCCCTTGGTGTATGCTCTTTGCTGATGATGTGGTGCTAGTTGACGAGAGTAGGGCAGGGGTTAATAGGAAGTTAGAGCTGTGGTGACGCACGTTAGAGTCGAAAGGGTTCAGACTTAGTAGGACCAAGACCGAGTACATGATGTGTGATTTCAGCGCGACTAGGCATGAGGGGAGAGACGTTAGTCTAGATGGGCAAGTGGTGGTCCAGAAGGATACTTTTCGGTATTTAGGATCGATGCTACAAAAGGATGGCGACATTGATGAAGATGTTAGGCATAGAATTTCAGCTAGCTGGTTGAAATGGCGGCAAGCTTCTGTCATCCTTTGTGACAAGAGGGTGCCACAAAAGCTAAAAGACAAATTCTATAGGACAACAATTCGTCCGGCGATGTTATACGGTGCTGAATGTTGGCCTACAAAAAAGCGACATGTCCAGCAACTGAGTGTAGCAGAGATGCGGATGTTGCGGTGGTTTTGCGGGCACACAAGGAGGGATAGAGTCCGGAACGAAGTTATTCGGGATAGGGTCGGGGTGGCACCAATTGAGGAGAAACTTACCCAGCATCGGCTGAGATGGTTTGGACATGTCCAACGAAGGCCTCCTGAGGCGCCGGTGCGTAATGGGGTTCTTGAGCGGGTCGATAATGTAAAGAGGGGTAGAGGTAGACCTAAACTGACGTGGGATGAGTCGGTGAAGAGAGACCTTAAGGATTGGAATATTTCTAAAGAGATAGCTTTGGATAGGAGCGCTTGGAGACTAGCTATCAATGTGCCTGAACCTTGAACTTATTTCTTTCGGATTTCATCTCTAGCCTACCCCAACTTGCTTGGGAAAAAAGGCTATGTTGTTGTTGTTGTTGTAATGGATAGGAAAAGCCATGTCACATACTCACATACCAGTAATTATATCTAGGGAAGTATCCAGCTGGAAATGTCAACCTTTAATCATTATAGATGCTAGGCTTAATAACTCAACTAAGTGCTTTAGTGAAGATAAGTTTTCGGAAATATGCATCCTAACTTCTATGGCATACATAATCACTTGTTCATTCATCTTAAATTACCTCAGTTCGGCCTTTTCCAGAGCCAAATGCACCTAAAAGTTTATGAAGAAAGAACTATGTCAGAGTCATCAGTGAAGACTAATTCTGAAGATGAATCTAACAACCATCTCAAACGATAACCACTATATTCACCTATATATATATATATATCCTAGGGTCAATGGCAGAACGCTGAGTGTACATGGAGACAAACTAGTTACAAGTCCAGCACCAAAAATGACTGCCAAGCTGGAGGGTTAAGGTAAAGGTGAGACATAAGAGATGCGAGCATTGGGCAATAGGCATAAAAATTGAAAATGACAAGGAGGTAGAAATGTCAACAAGAAGTTAACAGAAGTGAAAAAGAACAGACCTAGAGAAACTAAGAGCAGATAGCTGATCCTGAACAGCCTCATTAGCCTGCTGTCCAGCAGAAAATAGCAAACTCCCAAACCAATCTCCGATGCCAAGATCAGCCAAAAGAAGTTCTGATGATCCATGCTGGTGAAAAGCAAGCAGTTTGCAGGGATTAATGCACTATAAATATATCACTGTAATGGAAGTTCAAGCAAATGGATGCAAAAAGAAAAAACAAGAGACATAAATTGACTACATTACAAGTGATACATGCAATGGATGATAAGAATATCGCTTGACAAATTAGCCATGCTGTAATCATAACTTGACACGGGTAATAAGGTGTCACGGCTACGCCATGAAGACGTGTTGCGTGTAGGAAGACGTATAGTAGAGTGTGGCGTATTCTGTAATGACAGGTGGGGTCCTTGAGAGGTGTTGCGTGATGGCTTAAGTAGACCAAGTCTGTATGGAGTCGGCATGTTTATTCTGAATCGAATCTAAATCAATGGATCAGGAAGGTGTCCTCTTCCTGCCTGCGATTCTCTGATCTGTTCTGGTGAAATCTCTCACGCCGGCGATACTCATCGGCCACGGGCGTTACATCTGGTATCAGATTCAGGCTTATCTCCGGCGAATCGTCCTTCTGGTCGATCGCTTCTATCGCCCGTGAGTTTTCCCCTACCCAGTTGCGGAATTCTCTGATCCTCGCTTCCCATGTTCTTCATGTTCTTCTTGTGCCGATCCCGATCGCTCTGGTTCGTCGCCTTGACGATCTCGATCCGCTCCGCCGTTAGTCCTTCCGACATCGGCGTCCACGCCCCGCCCACCGACTCCCAGTCGGCGGCGGCCACCGCAAACCGCCGCTTTCTATTTTTCAGAGTAAGTAGTATGTGTTGAGACCAAAATAAAGTTACAGAACAACATCAGCACATAACACCAGAACTTGGACATAGTGGAAAACACTCTTCTAACAGAACAAGAATAGGAAACAAAGTACCTTGGTGTCTTTCTTGGCATCATAGCTTTTGTCCTATATTGATCTTCTTCCTGTGAACTAATTTCAACTTTCCAGTTTCAGTGTTCCAAACTTCGCATTGCTATGAATTTATTACATCATGGTTGGGCTTCATTAACTAGAGTAACTGTCCATTATCATGCCCGTTCGAGAGAAAAAAGAAGTAATTGTCCATTAATTCAGAGTTTATTGTATTTTTCTATTTATCAATATTTTAGAACAAAACGGGCAGCAACATTTCACCAGCACTACTGGTTCAAAGTCAGCTTAACTTGGAAAGAACATCCCTTTCAGTAATTTGTAAAGCTAGAGTGCCAAATTGCCAATAAAACTAGAATGACAGAACAACATCCTTTTAATTCTATGTAAGAAGGTGTCTTGAATGAGCACAAAAAAGCTTCTAAATTTATCTTCGTTTATATTGAAATGTTCTCCTCTGCGATTGTAAACATGGATGATTGGAACAAGTTTTATCTCTGGACCCCTGGGGTACTTGGTTTCTACCCTTATTAATAATTTGAAGCAAAAAGTATTTTTCTCTTCCAGGTTACTGAACTCTAAATTTCAATATGGTATCTTCCAAGTTTGCATTGCAGATTACTGATCAATCTAGCTGTAAAATAATTTTAGTTTTTTCAGCTTGCTGAATGCAGTAGGCTTGCAAATCCTGTATCATCCTTCATTACCATCACGGTCCATAAAATTCTGACATTTCTTTTCATATATGCAGGACACGAGCACTGCTCAGTCCCATTATGGGAAAGGGAATTCTGCAGTTATGTTGGCAACATTTCCTGGCATAGGTTCTGCGAAAACAAGCAATATGTTTCAGTTTACAATAACCTTGAGCAGTGGGATGATTCAGGAGCCTTTGAGAATTTTCAGAATTCAAAAGCGAGGTTCTGGGCTAATTATCATGGCCAACCTTCTGGTATTCCTTTGCCAGACCCTGATATGTACATTGATAAGGTTGACCACCTCTGCAAAGTTGACCCTGAGTTGGTAGCTGACCTGGATAAGGTACGGCTACCATTTGACTCGGATTATAGTTCAACCCTGGCTACTGGATCGGACAATGCTGGGGCAGATAACAAGTGTACTCAGAACAGGTCTGGAAACTGGGACATCTATATAGAAAAGCCAGCTGAAGTGAATAAATGGGACTGGGACGCCAATGCGATTTGGGGAGGGAAGGATGAATCCTCCAGTAAATGGGGTAATAGCAACTCCGGTTGGGGTGCTTCTCTGGAGGAGCCTAGTTGGCGCGGCTGGAGCAACAACCAGTACGCATCAAAAAACAGGAATAATACCTTCTATGGTGGATCCAACAATAGTAGATACCGGGAGGAGGATCCAAGTCACGCATCTGGAAGGAAACGGAACCACGGTGGGTACTTCCAGCAGAGGAACAATAAACAGAGGAACCAGGATGAGGGGCACCACCAAAGAAGCAGCTGGCAGGATCATAGAGGAAGGAACAGAGAATAGCGTCCATGGCACACCTAGAGCCTGCCAAAAAGGTCAGGGCATAGAGGGTGGCTCTTGATCGCTTGGCGAAATCGCCGCGTTTTGTTGAGAGATGAATAGTTTTATAGCTTTTGATTTGCGCAGTCAGTGGCTGCTGGCAAATTGGTACGTGTGAATAGATTTTGAGTTGTGCTGCCGCTCTTCAGGAGCTGTGGTCTTGGTTTTCTTCTGTTGTAACGGGAGCATGCCATTCCAGGGCAAAGGTAGTTCACCTGGTTATACTTCTCCATTAACTCTGTTCATGAATTCTAAAGCACAGTGCAGTTTCTCCAAGTTGAACCAAAGTGTCGCCGCGTTCCAAATGTCTCCCCAAAATTGGCCACCAAAAGCTTACGCAGTTGCTCATGTGGCCGTGACCCGACGACAACGCGCCGGCCTGCGGCCGAGGTGTTCCGACTATGGCGGCCGGCGGCAGATCTTGAAGACGCCATGTGAAGTACTGTGACGGAACCGCCAAGTTAAATGGCTTAATTAAGCGTAATTGCCATCATTTGAACGCATCAGACGCATTAGCTTAATTAAGTATAACCTGACAGTCTGTTTCAATGGCGGAGGAGGGCCGGAGACGCGGATCGACGTGAGGGGGCGGAGCTCGGTGGTGCTCCAATGGCGGTCGGTGGTGGAGCCAGTTGATTTCCTTCGATTCGGCCGGGGAGGAGCTCAGCTAGGGGCTGGAGAAGATGGAGGAGGTGGCGAGGGTGCTCAGGGTGCGAAGAATCGAGGCATGGCGGCCGGAGGAGTGAGATCGAGGGGGGCGGTGGGTCTGCTCGGCTCGGTCTGGGGGAAGAAGAAGAGAGAAATGGAAACAGTAGCGCCCAAGGATAAGGTCGTGGTGGAGTTAAAACGGTGCAGTGCACAAGGACGGGAGCAGGTGAAATAGGACACGTCCGGGTCATCCGGCTCTCACTCGGAAGATCCGGCCCAGTTAAACACTGGGGTGTTACAATTCTACCCCCTTAAAGAAATCTCGTCCCGAGATTTAAGCGGAGAAAGGGATAGGGCTGTTCAGATTGCTAGAAGGTTCCATAGGTAGATTTTAAAAGATGGTATTAGCAATCAAGACATTTCTTCGAACTCTTGATTACCTTCTTTGCACTTCGTGAAATCAAAGGCCTAATTCCAGAGGGTGCTAGTTTCTAGATTAATCAACATAGCTGGTTGTAATGGTATAAACATTGCCAACTGATTTGCTAATTCATTGCTCGACATGGTTCTGGAAGACATAAGTTTCATAGCAACCAGACTGTCATTATCTAACTGGAGATTAATCGTGCCACTGTGGGAACTAATCAAATATTTTTCCACACTAAATAGCTCCAGGGCTTCAGCTTTTGCAGCGAGTGACTGTGGATAACATATGTGGACACAATTACCATCAAAGTGGGCCGAAAAGGGACCAGTTGGCTATTCTAGTTTGATAATTCTAGTGCTAGCACATAATAGGACTTTGCAAGCAAGAGACATTCTAAGTCCTTGAAGAATCAAATTCTCAATTTGGTGGTGAATCTAGATAGAAAAGACATCAAGGTGAGTTTTCCGCTCAAGAACATTCTTGCTCAAGTTGTCTATTATTTAAGTTGCATGATGCAAGATGCACTTGTTAGAATGCATATTAGTGTACAAACACCAAGAAACTCAAATCTGAACCAATCCGTTCACGTCGTTATTCATCTAGGGCCTACTCCCTTAAAAGAACAAAACCAGAGAAAAGTAATTCCAAAACTTGCACAAATAGAGTTGGCGATGTAGTTTCATCCACACGCACTCAAGCACCAGCGCACCCAGTAGCACAATCGCATGGTGGCCACACATGCGAGGCCCCAAGTTCCGTCGCGGCACTAGAGGTCATGGGACAAATCTCCACCACCTAAGAATCAATAATAGCACTCCGAATAACACAAATGGATCGAAAGAGATTACCAGTCGAAAGCAGCCAGAGAACGCATCTCAAAAGCACGAATACATATGGCCAGCGGAACTACCACCAATATTTCCCATGATCATGCAATAACCTGGCATGACCCAACAATACAATGCGATATTATTGCAAACCTATTCATGCAGAATGACTAGAATGCATGTGCTCAAGTTCTTAATTTATTTATATTTATTTGAGCAAGAATGTAAACAAATCCATCTTAGGCATATGAATCAGGACGATTAGGAATCAACGAATACCAATTATGGAAGAAATAACAAGATACTTTTAGTCATCAAGGATAGCCGGAATGAATTATCTTTGAGCATGAAAACAAAGGGCCTAGAGACAAGGATAAATTGTACAGTTTGATTTGGAACCAGTGCTCAAAAGAACATATACAAATCCATGAGATCCTCAAATTCTATTCCAAAATGATATTTTGATAGTGTCTCTACAGAGTTCCGGAGACTCCGAGTTGCAGTCCGGAATGTCCGGACACAATATCCAGATTATCCAGACATATATCCATAATCTCCGAGTACTCACTATTCGAATAGATTCTGACTTAAACATGTCAAATTTTCAACTTCAATAACTGTTGTGTGTCTTTAGAAAACTCAGTTCAAAAATATTAACCATAACTTGAATTCTACTCCACGAAAAACTCTAAAATTTATCTACCACCCCGAACTACAAATTACTACAACTTTCTAACTGTCTAGTTGTTGCGAGGAAATGATCTTGGTGGTGAGAATTAGGCCACATGCTATTAGTGCAAATTCTATGAACTTGTGAGACGTGCACAGGCTGAAAAGGATTACACCTAAGTGCTAGTAAAACCAAAAACATAAAAATTCAATGAGACGATGTGATGCATGCATGACCTATACGTCCTGACAAAGGTAAATTTTGCCAATCAAATTATGGCAATATACGAAGATCATTCAGTGGCACAATACGCACTCTCTCTACAGATATACTAGCCATTTGCTACGAATTGTTCCTGCGTAAACGAGGTTAGTGTACCTGTAGAAAAATTCACAATATATATCTTCACTACTAATAAATGGCTAGGAGTTAGTTGATATCATGTTTACAGCCACCTATCATAACTTACACTATATAGGGCTTACGGCCTAATCTTTCCTAGTTCCTTAAGCGCAAAGAAACTTAGTTTTCTAAAGCTCATTTTTAGTTTTGAAATCACCAAAATAATCGTTTCAGCTCTGATACCAGCTGTGACAGAACCACCAAGTTAAACAGTTTAATTAAGCGTAACCGCCATCATTTGAACGCATCAGGTGCATTAGCTTAATTAAATGTAACCTGGCAATCTGTTTCCAACCCACAGGCCGATCGAAACACACCAGTAGTCCCGTACGACGGCGAGCGCAGACGGTACCAGCATGGTAGAATCTTACAAAAATAGTAACTAACATTAAGACAATTACATAACCGCTTTCAATATAAAAATTTATAAAAATAGTTTCCAAATTAGAATTTACGTAAGAAGGGATAGCAGTGGAAAAGAATCTAACCTAAGGAACACTTTTAATACAGGACTCATAAAACAACAAAATTAGATTGAGAACTACGAAGATGAGAGGACATCACATCGAGCCCACTGACGTGAATCTCAGTTAGCTTCTACTCCTGAAACAGGGTAGACAACAAATACTGAGCAACTAATACTCAGCAAGACTTACCCGACTATTGGGTATACTTAGCCCACATATCTAGACATGCAAAGCTTTCTGGCTAGTGGTTTATTTTGCAGAAAAGCGTCTAAAAGTGGATTCTTATTTTTAATATTTTAACTCCAGGTTCTATATAGACTAACCATGATCTAATATTTGCATAAACCAATTAAAGCAAACATGGTAGAATATTAATCATAATTTAAAGTAGGCATCAACATATATAATATAATCCATGTTCTATATCATATTACTACGATGTGACGCAGTTGATCAAGGTGCTCATATCCGATAGCGACTGACGGCGAATCGATCCGATTTAACCTTGCAAGGTGAACCTAACCAACACGGTGCGCATAAGCCCCGTCGGACCACACACACCAACCATTTTCCCTCCCCACCTCGAACTACAGGACCGCCCCACCAGCGTATAGTCAGCCGAGCCCTACGAGAGACCACCAAAAGTAAATACATGCATCCCAATTCTCCGCAGCCACTCGACTACCCTAAGGGGTGGGAAGGAGTCATGTACTTTCGAAGCAAGGCAGTACTAGGCTTACCGGTTTCGACTACTTCCTACTCCCTGTATGCGGTTAGTACAATTCAAACATGATCAGCAGGGCCAATAATGGTACGGTCCTTATTCGACACGGACGGGGCTAAGACACCCAGGAACCATGTTCTGCTGCCATGCCTACATCTCATTAACCTTCCCCGTCCGGTCTCCATTTTCATTATTTTTCATATCTCACACATTGAAGTATAAAGACAATTATACATCTCGCGAGTAACCGGAAATTACTCGACTTCTATAAAATCCTATATCTTGCGAGTGACATGAAATCACCCGACTTCTACCGAGACCTATTAAGCATGGCATCGCTTTCGTCCTAGACATACTAGTATAACTCAAGGGAACCTAAGGATCATGCAACTAGGGTTCCAAATAATTTCTAAAACTTAATGCACAAGTAATAAATAAATATATATATAATAAATCATAATTTAAAATAATAGAACATGCACCAGGGCTTGCCTGGGGGTAACACTAAGTTAGTGTTAATACTATTAAGGTTTTGGGCCCTTCCGCCCTTGGGCCGGGTCTTCGATTGCCTCAGTGGGTCCTTCCATCTTCTTGAGATATCCACCGAACATCGTCTTGTGGTTCAGCTCCATCACCGCGTGCTTCACGTCCGCGCGTTGTACATCTAGCGTACCTAAATGAGGTACAACAATACATATGTATAAATGCATGGACAATGCAACAAAAAATGCAGCAATATAAGCACAAGGTCACCATTACCTAAACCTAAACAACTACATAAGCGGAGGATAATTAAACCTTACACGAGTCTAACAAAGTTAACCCAACTGGTTTTATATTTTTAGCACATTCCTAACTCTATTTACCCATTTAACAATCTAGAAAAGCATTTATCTAGTATAAATAAACTGCACATAAAAAGTTATCAAATAACACATTTCATGATTCTACCATGTAGAGAATAAAAAACGAAGCTAAAAAAACTGGTTTTGTATTTTTCTATAATTTTCTACGTATTTTACAAGTACTGAAGATCTGTACTAATCAGATGATCCGACCACCACCAGAAAGTTTTGGCTTCGGATTGCCGTTAAGTCCCCATGGTTGGATGATTCGCCCATAGGCGGGATGATCCGGCCAAACAGTATTTTTTGCCTCTGGAAGGTGCCAGATGATCTGACCCTAGGCCGGATGATCCGGACCTGAGTATTTCTGGAGTGAGTTTCGTGCACAAAAAGAGGGTTGGGTCGGTCGGATGATCCGGTACTAGGCCGGATAATCCGAACCTGGGGGGGTGCGCGCGCGGCGTGTAACGGCGCTCCGGCGAGGGAACTATAGGGAAAAGGGCGGGGAAGGTTGAGGGCTCACCGGGGAATCGATTCTTGGGTCGGTTTGGGAGGAGGAGGGCCGGAGACGCGGATTGATGTGAGGGGGCGGAGCTCGGTGGTGCTCCAATGGCGGTCGGCGGTGGAGCCGTCGATTTCCTTCGATTCGGCCGGGGAGGAGCTCAGCTAGGGGCTAGAGAAGATGGAGGAGGTGGCGAGGGAGCTCAGGGCGCGAAGAATCGAGGCATGGCGGCCGGAGGAGTGAGATCAAGGGGGGGGGGTGGGTCTGCTCGGCTCGGTCTGGGGGAAGAAGAAGAGAGAAATGGAAACAGTAGCGCCCAAGGATAAGGTCGTAGTGGAGTTAAAACGGTGCAGTGCACAAGGACGGAAGCAGGGGAAATAGGACACGTCCGGATCATCCGGCTCCCACTCGGAAGATCCGGCCCAGTTGAACACTGGGGTGTTACGAGTACTGAGCCTCACACGATGACACGAACACGACGCACCAGATGAGTTGGTGGGTTAGACAAGCAGGCGAACGGGTTAGCCATCCAGCGGTCCCACTTGGCAGTGAAAACCCGTGAGATATCGAGAAGCAAACGTTGAAGCTTCAACAGCAACAGGCCCCAATCAACATGCGACATGCTGCCTTGCTGCAGGAACAATAAAGCAGAGCAGGGAGCACTACTGGTGGGCGGTGACAGTGCGCATTCCACTAACTCGATCATTCATTCCACTAACTCATGGAAGCATCACATGAAAGCAATCCATTGCTTTGGCAATAGATAATGTTTTTAGCAAAAAGAGGCTGAAAAACCAGCTCATAAGCACAAACAATGAAACAATCTGGAAAAGATTACAAAACAAGCACATCACCCCTTCTGATCAGAATGGGAAGCATCATTCAAATAAGGAATAAAGTACTTCAGCAAAACCAGTTGTATGCAGAAAACTATTCCTCAGCAGTCAGCATAAACACAAGTCCCATGTCACCATCAGTTGCCTAATGTTCCTCTGCCAAACAGTACAAGTAAAAAAAAATCATCAGCAATTAAAAATTACAGCAATTCCGGTCTCCAATTAGACTATACTGACACCCTGACTGCACCAAGAGGATGTCTACTCTGCTCTGATCCCGACATCCCGTTCCAGGATCATCCAATCTTGGCATCACAAATCTATAATTGAAATGTGGAGTCTTTGTTGCAGAGTGCGAAGATGATAAGTCCATCCATGTGGTTCAATTGAATTGCAAGGCATCCCCAAGTTCAAACTTGCCAGGGCCTTTGATGGATTCAGTAGTCCGGCATGAGCTGGGAAATCTTGCCCTCATCCCCGGGGGTGGTGGCAGTGCGGTTCGTGGCGCGAAGCCACAGGCAGACGGCGGAGAAGCTGAGCACGAGGCTGAGCAGCCCGCTTCCAAGGCCGATGCCGACGATGGCGAGCACGGAGAGGCCCCGCGTCCGCCGCGGCGGCAGCGGGTACCCGTACAGGTCCTTGTTCCCCGCGAACGAGCTGGCATTGAACCTGGCCGTCCCGACGGTGCGGTTGGCGAGGAGCACGGGGATGGGGCCGGAGAGGCGGTTGTAGGAGACGTCCAAGGTGGAGAGGCGGACGAGGAGGCCGAGCTCGTCCGGGATGGCGCCGGAGAGCTGGTTGCCGTGGAGATCTATGACGTTGAGGTAGGCGCAGCGGGCGAGCTCCCGCGGGATGGCGCCAGAGAGCGCGTTGGAGGAGAGGTTGAGCACGGCGAGGTTGAGCAGCGCGGAGAGCTCCGGCGGGATGGCGCCGGACAGCGCGTTGGCGGAGAGGTCCAGCGACTGGAGGTTGGTGCAGTTGGAGAGCTCCGGCGGGATGGTGCCGCCGAGGGAGAGCCCCGGGAGGGCGAGCTTGTAGACGCGCCCGTTGTTGCAGGTGACGCCCTGGAGGTGCGAGAAGAAGCCCTCGCACGGCGCCGAGAACGCAGCCTTGGTCCAGTTGCGAAGCCCGCCCGAGGGGTCGGACATGGACTGGTGAAGGTGGGACAGGCACCGCTCGTCGTCGGGGTCGGCTGCGCAAGGCGGCGGCGAGAGGAGGAACAGCACTGCGGCGACGGCGGCAGCGGCGAGATGGTGTCTGGACATTTGGGAACGGTGGACGGGTGGAGGGGAGCGAACTCACTCCGGGAGTCGAGATTTTGGGGAGCGTGTCACCAGCATTAAAAATGGAGTGGTATATCGGGTGAGGATGTGGGGGCCACGCGAAGCCACGAACACGAAGCGAGCCGGTCCGCCCACGACTCCCAGCCTAAGAGGAACTCCAATAAAAAGCTAGATTTAAAGATTTGGAAACTAGCTAAATAATAAAAAGCTTCCCAAACTACCAAATTTTACAACAGAATCTCTAAAATTAGACTCTCCATATACTCCACTGACACTGGGTCCCACCTGTCATACATTTCTCTTTATCTTCTCCCTTTCTTCTCCACCGCGAGCTACATCTCCGGCGCCCCAGCCATCTCCGCCGCGCCATCTCGACCGTCCCGAAACCTCTCCGCCGTGCGCCACCTCCACCGCCACCACACCCCACCTCCGCTGCCGCCGCACGCCTTGCAGCACCGCTCCACCGCCCGGCCGCCGCATGCCACCTCCGCCGCCGCGCGCGCCTTCTCCAGCACCGCTCTGCCTAGAGGCGAAGCCACGGGGTATGCCAGGTGCACTGGCGGAGCTCAGTGTAATACAAAGGGGGCCATGGTCTCCCTGGACTACTGCAAATCTCCACTATATGAATAGTAAAATTACTACTGTTCAGCCTCTTTGGCACAACTCCACCAGCTTTAGCTTCGCGTACTGTAGTAGTACTGTATAGTACTGTAGCACGAAGCCGAAGAAGGCTCGTTTTCCAACTTCGCCAGCTTCTCCCCTCCCATAGTTGACTGTAGCATCGTGGGGAACCGGTTCAACTTCATGCTACAATATAGCACAGTAGCATACAGTGTTGCACTACTGTAGCACAAAGCTGAAGCACTCCTAGGTGGAGCAGTGCCAAAAGGCCCTACTGGCCTGTTTGGGACGGCTCCCTCCGGCTCCGGCTCCGTCCCTGTAGCGCCCTGTAGCGCGGAGCCGGAGGAGCCAGGCAAATGCAGCTCCAGCTGCTTCATCCCCTACCCAAGCAAATGTAGGGCCTGTTTGGCAGGGCTCCGGCTCCACAAAAAACGGCTCCGGCTCCGACTTCTCTGGTGGAGCGGCTTCTCTAGTGTAGTTGGAGCCGTTTTGTAAAGCGTTTGGCAAAACGGCTTCATGCTGATTTTTATGAATGGATAGAACATGTGAAATGTCCAATATGCCCTTTGCTATTTGACATGTTTGTGTACTAAATTATATATTTTTGTACCGAGTTTAAACCTTGAAGTGATGTGAAAATAAATAAATAAATAAATAAATAAATAAATAGAAATATTAGTTAGGTAATAATAATTTGTCTTCTCATAATAATAATTTGTCTTCTCAATCGTCACATAAATCATATAATCATAGATACAAGCTCATGATGATCTAGTTATTGCCACGGAATCTATCCATAGACAAATCGCTAGATTCTGGAGTTGATGTATCTCCTGCATTTTGGATCCGTCGACTTCTTTTATACCTTTCCGGTATAGTGGGCACATAATCTGGATCCCGATCACATTTAGCAAAATGTTTATCTTGCGCATTATTCTCACGAATGAAGTTATGGAGGCACATGGTTGCAGCAACAATCATCTTTTGCTTTTTCATTGGGAAACTAGGCATCTTGAGAAGTAATCTCCACTTCATTTTTAACACACCAAAAGCACGCTCTACTGCATTGCGAGTACTTGAATGCAAATGGTTAAAGTGTTCATGCTCACCACTTGGAGCAGGACCTTTCTTCCAATCTGGAATATGATACCTTGCACCCTTGAATGGTGCCAAGTATCCAGGCCTATTTGGGTAGCCAGCATCAACAACGTAATATTTTCCTAAAATAAAGTAAAAAAAATTATATGAGCTACTTACAAATAATTTACATGTGCAGACTTGGGAGTACAACCAATGTTCATACCTGCAGGGGGTGCGGAAACATGTCCTCATCATGCCTTAGTGCATGAAATAGTACATTAGTGTCATGCATAGATCCAGGTTGTCCAATTGATGCATATGTGAATCGCAATTCAAAATCAACAACAGCAAGAACATTTTGTGTCGCTTTGCCAGTTCGGCCAATGTATCTAACAAGATCATGTGGAGGTGGTGTTGCCAAAATGTGAGTACCATCAAGAGCTCCAATGCAATCTTTAAAGTATGGCATCATCCTACAATCATTAGTAATTCTTTGATGTGTAGTACGGAAGTTAGGATCAATTGGCCTTCTGCAGTCCCCCACACATAGCCACCACACAATTCAAGACCTCATCAAAATTTCTACTAATAGTCTCCCCCAGAATGGCTGAAAATACCATGTATTGCACTATTGGACATACCATGCCCACATATAACAAGAAACATAGCAAGTGATTCTACAGAATTGATATGCAACGATGACCGGAGACCGTAGGTACTCACTAGCAAATCATGAAGCCGGTAAAACAGATGTGCATCCATCCTGAACATCTTAGGGCTTCGCCCAGTGTTAAGTCTTTCCACAGTCCAACTAAAGCCACTCTGTATTGGAGTTATATGATCATTCTTGTCATGATAGGTCATGAAATATTTGGAGGCAACAAGAGCAGTAGCAAATAGATTATTCTGAGCAGCCCTCATAAATGACATAGTTTTCATTGTCCAATCATCATCAGAACTAGTATCATCACTCTTATGAGAAGAACAATCAGATCTGTGCATGAGATAAAAACACTCATTAAAATAGTATCATTATTACAGCAAATGTTCAGAAAACCCATTAAAATTGTACCATACAAACCAACAGATAGACAACATGTCAAATGAACCACAAAGAGATCAAATTCGAAGGATACATTGGTGATGCTACAAGCATCATGCCAAGAAGCAGTGCAATGCTTTCTACTTAGACACATCATTTCTTGTCATCCACTCATGCTTCCTTGTCAACCATTCAAATCTCTCTTCATGAGTTTCCAAGGTCATGAACATCTCTCGTTCAGCACTTTTGGTAAAAACAATAGATGCTATGAAATGCTCATTTGTCGATGGAACAGCACCACATTCCTTAACCAAAGCCATGACATCCTTAATGGAGCAGCCAGATTTATGCTCCCTCCTTGCAATTGACTCACAAGAAGCGGTTGTTCTCTCATTCATCTCCACAATCTTACCCATCTGTTCATGAAACCATTGGCCGGTACTTGTCTTCGGTTTCTTTTCTTTGTTGTTATCAGCCCCTTTACCTCTCTTCCCTTTCCCACTTGTAGGTGTTACCTCCTCCGGCTCACTATCATTCTTTTCATTCACGGCTTCATCTTCATCATCAACAGGAATGGGAGATGGTGGCGAGCTGAACTGGGAAGGTGCTACACCACTAGAGGCACACCAATGGTCATCACCGGTGTTACAAATATCTTCAAACATAATTTCCAATTGTTCCTCATTCTGAATGCCTCTATTCTTGAATCTGGTACAACCCTTTATTTTCTGTAATGGAACAAATAATTTTCAGTTACATAACAAAGCATGACAATGGAGAAACAACTAATTTTCAGTCTCATTCCTTTGCTGTTTCCTTCCACCAAGCCTCTGTCATGTCAATATCTTTCCCTGATGCACTCCATCCCAAACCAGTCTGCTTAGTGAGTTGCTTCCAAATACCGTAATCAACTTTCAGCTTATCCCATTTATTCTTAAACTGTTTTCTAGTATACAGAAACCCAGTCCTATCCTTGAACCTTGTTATCATATTCAAGTAACCAGTCTTACTCAAATGAGTTGTATCACGATTTCCTTTTTCCACTTCGTCTGCAAAAAGCTCACACACTATTCTAGTGTTCTCATCACACCAATCAGCTTCTCTGTTGCCAAGAATTCAGTACCATAAGTTACTACATCAAGTTACTACACAATCCATTTGAAGTACTGCCCATTCCATTGTGAAAAAAATGCAAGCACACAATGGGTTCCATGTTCACATTCTAATGCATGATACGGCACTCCAATATTATCTAGAAAATTGGTAGCAAGGGAAGTGTTCTTACATTGGATCAGTGAGATCAATGTCGACGGTAGCACTGACAGCACGAGCCGCTGCCCGCGGCCTAGGTGCACGGCCACCACGTCCTGCTCGTCGGCGAGCAGGGACACCTTCAGCGGCCTCTGCTTCTCCTATGGTTGCATGGTTCCCGATGGATGTCGAAGCCGGCGCCGTCGCTGCAGTCAACACGCTAGCGAGCCACTCCGGCCCGAGTGCCGCCGCCGCCGCTGCGTTGGTCCACCAATCCGGCAACCCACCTGCCATGGCACCCCCTCCGCCAAGCACGCCGACGCTAGGCGGGAATGCGGTTGGGGCAGCCGCCGAGGAGTTCGGCCACGCCGCATCCGCGCTCCTCCCCCGCGCTGCACCTTGGCCGGCCGCCGTGCCATGGCCGGCCGTCACGCCTCCTCCTGCACCTTGGTCGGCCGCCGCGCCACCTCCTGGGCGCAGAGTGCCATCCGGCTCGTAGGAGAACCCTTCGCCGCCCCCAATGCCCAGATCGAGCTCTGCAGGTGTGGATCCGTAGATTTCGCTCGCCGGAGTGCCCTCCCGGCGCGCTGCCGGCCGGCGGAGGGGGTTCATCGGGCGCCGCCGGTCAGTTTCCGAGTGGGGGAGAGAAGTGTCGTTCTGTTTCGCGTGGAGTGGGGAGCGAGGCAGCCGCGCCGAAGCATTTTTTCCCGAGGGCAGTGGCAAAATTGGTGTAATTAATTGGAAGTTGTGGAGCAAATTGGGAGCACACCTGTGGGCCTCAAGACGGAGCCGCGAGAAGCCTCCTTTCCCTGGCTCCGTCGCTGCTACAGGAGCCGGTTGCAGCTCTATGTCCAGCTCCAGACCTGGAGCACCTCAAATTTCCACCCTTTGGCAGGGCTCCGGCTGGAGCTGGCTTTGGAGCCGGCCGTGGAGCCCTGCCAAAGAGGCCCGTAGCAAGGAGCCGGAGCTCTTTTTTTTTTGCTGCAACAGTGGAGCACAGTACCAAACCCTGTAGCATGGAGCCGGAGCCCCTCCTGGCGAAGCCGTCCCAAACAGGCCTTACGTATGCGAAGTTGAATTGTTCCTCCCGAGGCCGCGATCACCGCCCGCTCCTTCCGCCTACGGCCTATTGCCTTGCCGTGCAGGACTGCTGCCGTTTGCCTTGCCGTGCATGCTCGTACGTTTTCTATGAGGGCTGTGTTTAGTTCCCCCAACTCCTCCAAACTTTCCATCACATCGAAATCACATTGAAACATTAAATATAGCAAATGACCCATGCATGGAGTACTAAATGTAGGTAAATAAAAAAACTAATTGCATAGTTTTGATGTACGTTGTAGGTAAATAAAAAAGCTAATTGCATAGTTTTGATGTACGTTGCGAGACGAATCTTTTGAGCCTAGTTAGCCTATGGTATGATAATATTTACCACATACAAACGAAAAGTACTACAGTGCTTTTCGCAAACACTTTTCGCATACTTTTCGCAACTAAACACAGCCGAGTTGTCTCCCAGCGCCTAGATGTCTAGTAACAACATTACAGAAAGATTGATACTGATCAATTTTCCCTTGCCAATATGTCTGCTTTATCTTCGGCCACTTACTGCTTAGATAATCAAAACTAAGAAGGTATATAGTTCTTATAAATACAGTTATATTAATTTAGATTTTTTTGTCCACACATATGTAACAACAATTTTGAAACTGCATCTATATTGTTTCTTAGAATTAATTTTGATTTTCTTATAATTAATCATCAGTAATACTAATGCTGCACCTTGTGTATGGTGTTTGTAGAATTATTGAATTACGAAGAGGAAGGACATTGCATATACTTCAATTGATGTTGAAATTGTAGACATGTAAGCTAAGCTTCTTTATGCACATTTCGGACAAAATATATATGTTCCCTTGATTGTTGAATTTAAGATTTGATAATTTATTTTTTACTCTTGAATAAAAAGTTATGTCAAATGTTGACATTTTTTTTACCGAATTATAATTATATATGGATGATGCCATTTTTATTTATCGGTTATACTTAATTGTATATGGAAAAATTTTTGTGTGGCATACCCTGTGCTACAATCCTAGATCCGCCACTGGCTCTGCCGCCACGCATGCCTTCTCAACATCGCTCCGCCGCCGCCGCACACCACCTCCGCCGCCGCATGCTACCTCCGTCGCCGTGCACCAGCTCCAGCTCCGCTCTGCCGCGCCGGCGACCCTCCCTCCCTTCTCCGCGAGCTCCGAAAGCTGCGCGGGAGGGCGCCCGGGGACCGTGGGAGGGTGGCGAGCCGAGCTCGCTCAGGAAACAAAACGAGCGAAGGGGGTAGGTACCGAACTGGGTAGCAAGTACTCCCTCCGTCCCAAAAAGACCGTTGTTCTTTGACTCTTAGAAACTGCGTTTGACTGCTCGTCTTATTCAAATTTTTTATGTATATTATAAGACAAATAAAATATTATTAAAATATCATTAGTGATGTAATAAGTCGTAACAAAAGTGATAATATTTGTAAAAGAAAATTGAATAAGACGAGCAGTCAAATGCAGTTTCTAAGAGTCAAAGAACAACAGTCTTTTTGGGACGGAGGGAGTACCTGGTTTTGGAGAGACGGTTGGATTCCAGTTTTACCATAATTTTGCTACTTTTAACTAGCTTAACTCAATTTAAAGGAAGTCTCGGAGATGCTCTAACTCCCTGCTCTCTAGAAATTTCTCTTCTGCTCCTCCTTCCCCTCGCGAGCGCTCTCTCCTCTGCTTCCCCTTTCCTCCCCACGACTCTGCCCGCCTCTAGGGTTTTGCTCCCGATCGAAATGGTGGAGGTGGAGGAGGTCGGGAACAAGATGCGGTCTCAGATGCGCCTCCATCCGGAGCCGGAGGACGACGCCGACCTCCCGCTCCCCGCCCTCTTCGACCGGGCGTCCCGGCTCCACGGCCTCGCCTCCAACTCCGCACTCGACCAGGTTCCGCCCCTCTCTGGGTCGCCTCGTCGTCCTTCTCATAAGCGCCAGGAGATTGGGCTCTCGGGGGGCGAGTCGTGCTTACTACGTGCTTTGATTTTTGCGCTGGGCAGGAAGGGATCCGGAAGGGGGTCGAGCTGCTGCGGCGCTGCGACGAGATGGTCAGCAAGCTCGGCCTCTTCTCCACCAACGAGACCAAGGAAGACGTCTCCACCGCCAACCTCAAATACCTGCTCGTATGCTCCCCTCCCTCCCTCTGCTCTGTGAATATGAATAAGTTCATGAAACAGGCCATAGATGACACTAGACGGCTAGTCAGTTATCAGTGCAGCTTGGATCGCAACAATGCTAGGAAACTTACAGCTTTTTCAGCGTTTCACAAATTCAATTGTTACTTTGGTTATATCTCAGATAATCTTTGTTGATAATTTAGGTCCCATACTACCTAGGGGAAATGACTGAGAAGATCGCACAGGAGGACAGGATCCCAATTCTTAAGGCGTCACAGAACCATTTGAAGGTTAGCAATCCGCCCTGCCAAATTGATTCATTTGCCAGCACACCACCCATTCCTCATGTACGAATCATTTCTTTTATGTTCCATAGGAATTCATTGCTCTATGTGAAGTACTGGAGCTTATTCCAGAGGATGAGCTTGAATTATCTAGACAGAAGCAACCTGATACTATGGCAAACAGAAGAGCACAGAAGGTGAGATTAATTACTTTTTTTTGCTCTTAGCATAAACAGTTTTCAATCTATAATAGAAAAGCCAGATAGAAATAAATAAGTACTGGATCCTTCCATTGAGCCTGCAAAATCTGTTTACTCTGACATGTTTTCGACTCGGTTAATCTCCTATAATTTACTCTGTTCCGTATTTCTGGAGCCTAGATTGCCCGGTTCAAACGTCAAAAAGATGCAGAAATGAAGCTCCAAGAGATTAAAGAGAGAAAAGAAAGGCGTGGGCGCTCATTGAGGGCTTCTGCTTTATCTGCTCCTGTTGAAGCTGGGGAGGAAGATGCCTTGGAGGATGATGGGGAGGAAGAAAGAGAGGTTAGCATGCTACACCCGGAAGGTGTTCTGTGTTGAGTCATATGTTTATTCTGGTTTCAATATTTCAGCATATTTTAATTTAAAATGACCTGTGGTGAATGTGATATACTAGAGCATATAGCTTTCTTCCTCAGAAGGCATTTTATTTTACTTTTGGCAAAATAATACATCCCGCAACTTTGTCCCAAGGATCACTTTAGTCCCTAAAAGTGTCAAATCAGCCATCCAAATCCTTGGAAGTTTTCTTGTTGGGTCAAAATGGTCCCTGTGATGATGTGGTGCACCACATGTTCATGCCATGTCAGCTATGGGGTATGGGCATCCTTGGATGAGTTAGCATGTTGCCATTGTCTCATTCACCTCTTATTTAGTGAAATTAGAAATGATACTTGATGTGAACTCACTAGATTCTGAGATGCCCACCATCTTATGGAGCTGCTTGAGAAGGAACAGGCAAATATAGTGGCATCATAATAATTCATATTTTGTATTTTTATTTATATATATTTATCATTATATATTTCTTTCCAATCTGAAATAATATTTGATGAACAATAATGTGATGTTTTAGCCTTCATATCTAAGGTCTCAGCAAATGAAGATCGAATTGTATTTTATCAATTTTATTTATGCATAGGTACAACAGTCCAATGGAAAATGAGGTGTAATAAAGACAATTCCTATATGCTAACTAATCCATGAGCACTTAATGCTGAATTGCTGATGTGCATTGAACATGCGGCATGACATGTCAACTTAGGGATCATTTTGACCCAGCAAGGAATCTTAAAGGACTTGGACAACCTATTTGATACTTCAGGGACTAACTTGAAACTTGGAGCAAAGTTTAGGGATGAGTTTGACTATTTTGCCTTTATTTTTTTCCAATTAAAATGAGCTGTCATATACTAGAAAATATAGCTTTGCTCCTCTTGACAGGAAGGATTTTATTTTAATATTTCAAATTAACATGAGCTTGTGATATTCTAGAAGATGAAAGTCTATTCCACTTGACATGAGGGATTCTCATTTAGTAAGTCTGATGCTTGTAGGGAGTAGGGACTAGGGAGCTTTATGAATTTGATGCATGTAGCTAGTTCTTAATTACCTGCAGGAAGTCAATCACACACCCTGTGATGCTCTTTTTAGTGCATACCAAACCCTTGAGGATGAATCTTGTTCTCTCAAGTGACACTTGACACATAGCTACTATAAAATTTATCTGTTATGGATCTAGATTGGGATGACCCTGGACCTCTAGGGCACGGCTTCGACGCCGTGGAGGCGGTGCCGTGCCTCAAGAGACAGGACTTAACCCTAGATAGAGGATAATTGATATTCTCATTGCTTGATTAAAAGAGATACAACCCTTAAGAAACCTTGATTTAACCCTTAAGAAAGCAATCTCTAAATTCAAGGAAATAACAAACCAATCTAATCTATTTTTTCCTAATATCTGAACCCTATTACTGTTCACGACGCGAACAGTAATTCCTGCCCATGACATCTCCTCCCTCCTTCGAAGACAGCTCGCCCTCGAGCTGTGGTGGTCTGGTGGAGGCCATGGTTCCAGCCCTTCACAGTCCCCTGATAGCTCTGACATGGATGTGATGCTTGTTTCTCCTGTATCCCATGGAAAACTAGCAAACTTGCTGCAGCCATCCAGAGCCAAGAACGTACGAATCTACCAACATGGTGCAGAACGATGACTGGCGGCTCCGTGCGGATGGTTGTCAGAGCGGCTCCACCCGTTATTGCCCTTCTGCGCAGAATGACATCCTGCTGCTCCGAGCAGATGGCCAGCGGCACCGCAAGCACGAGTCCTCCGACGATGTTGTCCCTGCGTGGAACAACAGCCAGCGGCTCCCAGCAGATGGCCACCGGAGTGCTGATTTGAAGGAGCGGCGCCGCCACCTCTGACGGATGGAGACATGTACAATCTGTTCGCTTGCTCCTGCGTAGAAGTCGCGCCCGCTGCCGTGCGAGGAATCCACGCGCCGCCGACTGTAGCCGCACCGCCGCATCTTTACGCAGCAAGCTCTCCTTCAACTTCAGGAGCAAGGCTTTGATCTTTGTGCAGTCTTCCAGCATGTTGGCGCACAAATCTTCCACCGATGATGACGGATCACCAGCAGCAGAATCCATGATCGAAACCAAAGCTAGCTGATACCAATTTGTTATGGATCTAGATCGGGATGGCCCTGGACCTCTAGGGCGCGGCTTCGACGCCGTGGAGGCGGTGCCGCGCCTCAAGAGACAGGACTTAACCCTAGATAGAGGATAACTGATATTCTCATTGCTTGATTAAAAGAGATACAATCCCATCCTTATATAGATGGGCTGACTTAACCCTTAAGAAACCTTGACTTAACCCTTAAGAAACCAATCTCTAAATTCAAGGAAATAACAAACCAATCTAATCTATTTTTTCCTAATATCTGAACCCTATTACTGTTCACGACGCGAACAATAATTCCTGCCAGTGACATTATCACATAGAAACAAATCTTCACGGCAAGGTCTTCAAATTTTTAATCCTTGTTCTTTCTATGCTACTTAAATTGGCATAACTAAATAAATCTTTCAGAATCTACATAGTGTTTTCATATCTTAACAATGTGTGCTTCCAAAGCTTATACTATTACCTTGCAGTTCATTTTTATAATTAATTGGAACATGTGCTCTGGTTCTGATTTACTTTTACCATGTTGCAGGCTTGGTTAGCTACTATCTCACTGGCTCTCTGCAAGGTTAGTTTTCTTCGGCAAGTAATGTTACATAAGCTGATTTTAGAGGGTTTCTGTTTCTAAAATTGCAGTACTTGTATTTCATCATATTTAAGCACTAATAGATCTGTTGTTATTCCTTATGTAGGCCTTTGATCTTCTCGACATGCTAAAGAAGGAAGAAGAAATGCTTCTAGATGTAAAGGAAAGACAGGAAAAGGTAATGCTAATGATAGTGATTTGGCAATTTCTTGTCAGTGGAATCTTAGAGGCTGATCATATTTAGGAAACTTTTTTCTTCTGAGAATGTGGGATTATGAGGCTATGATGCCTCACATAAATATGATAAATGCATATAGTTTCGGCTTTGTACAATTTGGATGGGATATACTGTCAAGTAGGCCTGGGCGTTCGGGTTACCCGAAAATTTCGGGTCGGGTTTTTCGGGTTTTTTAAATTTCGGGTTTTGAAAACTGAAATCCGAAATTTGTTTAAAATAAACAAAACCCGACATTTCGGGTACCCGATAATTTCGGGTTCGGGTTCGGGTTACCCGTACTACCCGATTTTCTACTTGCTGTTCTAATCTAGCAGCTGAACAATGGCCAGGAGAAATCTGGAGGGAGAAAAGGAAGAAAGCGCTATCGAATGAAAAAACAAACTCTTTGTCACTGCATTTATCAAGTGTATCTAGTGCTAGTAAAGAAAAAACTCGTCTCAGCCTGTGTAGTGTTCCTCCGTCGTTGGTGCCTTTCCGGCTTCCTAGTCAGTGGCCGGAAAAGCTCCTTGCCCGCACTGCTGCACGCCTGCACACAGCAAGCCTGCGCCCCCTCGCGAGCGCCGCTGGATGCCGACATGGAAGACCAGCCGCTGCAGGCCTGCAGCTTGACGAGGAGGTCGGGACTGAGGCGACGCCGTCGGCCGACGCGCACTGTTGCTGCGGCGCTTTTGGTGGGCGGTGGGCGTTGGCTTTGGCGTCCGCGACGAGATGCGCCGTCAAGGGGCGGCGGCTCCGGCCTACAGGGTGGTGTTTAAGGCTGGGTGTTTGGGGTGAGGCGGCGCGAGAGGACGGCGGGTGCGTGAAGAGGCGCGGGGGTGCGGGGGCTGGGCGGCTGCGTAGGGTTAGGGTTAAGAGGTTTAGTGGGCTGGGCTGCAATGAATAAATATATTTGGGCTGGGTTATTTTTCGGGTACTTCGGGTACCGTGGCCCAATACCCGAATTACCCGTAATAATTTCGGGTACCGTGGGTTAGAACCCGAATTAGGGTTCGGGTTTTTCGGGTTCGGGCTCGGGTTTTTCGGGTTCGGGTTTCGGGTATTGTGCCCACCCATACTGTCAATCATATAATGAGGAAATTTCAACTTGTATGCAGCCTTGAGAAAAAAAATGTTGGAATAGGAATTACAGTAGCTGGGTTCTCAACATAGCATCTGCCAAATATTAATCGAAGATGTGATGTCTTCTGATTGGGCATCTCTTCATATAGCTTCTTTTCTTATGATTGGTGAACTGCTACAGGACACTGGAAACATTCCATCCGATTAGTTCTTTTTTAGATGGGAATTTATAAAAAAAAATATTTCATATGGTGTGAATCTGGTTGTTGACTAGTTTGTGCATATTTATGAAGAAACCATGGCTATTAAAATATCTAAAAGTGATCCTTTCTCAACATATAATCCAGTAGATTTTCTACCCCTAAAAGCAATTGCTTTGATTAAACAGAAATTTTGCCTGTAATATTTCTGTAGGATGGGAATGCATTTGCTCGTGAAATGCTTGATGAGCGTACACAAAAAGCTGAAGCATGGCACCAGAATGCTGCAAACCGTGCACCATATTCCAAACCAGCTGATCCAATCACTTGCGCAACATTTGCTCAAGATGTCCTTGAAGGTAGAGCAAGTGTTTCACAAGCTCATGAGCACAAACACCAACCCCTGATATTTGGACCTGCAAGTCTTGTTGGTGGAGGACTAACCACTGAAAGGGAAAGAACGGCAGCAAAAGTTTTCCAGCCTGGTTACAGGTATGTCTTAAAAAGTGTTTACACCTGAAACACTGCAATGTTTGTGTTTTCTATACTGCACATGCTTGTTTTTGGTGAACATGCTTATTTACCACAATTCCTAGGGGAAAACACTCCTAAGTTACAGTATCATACAGAAATTTGAGTGTACACCTCTGGAGTCTTGTTTTGTCCTGTATTATCCAGGAACTTTGATGTTTCATGGAGCATTGTTGGAGTTGATGCTAACCTGAGTACCCATCCTATTGCTTGTATCATATATAGGCTGCCAACAATGAGCATAGAAGAAGCCGGTTTACGCGAAATGAAAATGATGGAGAAATGGCAAGAAAGGACCGCAAACATGATCAAAGAAGCAAACTCGGAATGGCACAAGGATGGCACTAACTCAGCCCAAGAAGATGAGGATGCCGAGGAGGCAAAAGCAAGAGCTTGGGACGACTGGAAGGATGACAACCCTCGTGGTGCTGGCAACAAGAAGCTCACGCCCTGCGGCTGAATTGCTTGCAATGTGTTGAAATACCCCTTGTGATGGATGTTCGTGTAGATTATAGACTGTTTGATTTTTATTGATGTCTGAGTTGTGATTTTGTAGTAATGTTCTGTGTATGATACGATACTGATGATGTGCTCTGCAACTCAGCGAGTGCATGATTTCATCGTATATTTGAAAGAGGTGGGTGTTATCGCTGAGGGTATGCGAACAGGTGCCGCAGGATATATCGCTTCGTGTGTGTTGTATGGCTGAAGAAATTTTGTTTTGCCATATCCGTCAGCGATAGGCGTCGTCATGGTAGCAGGTCAGCTGGGAGCTCCTGGGCATGGAGCTGCTGCGGTAGAGTGGTGTCGCTCGAACCGTGTGCAGAATAGCACAAAAGTTGCAATTTCGATTTGATGGTATTGAGTAGAGTTGGTGGCTGGCCCTAGTACGTTTGATTCGTCTCTTTTTTCTTCCTCTTTTCTGTTTGCCTTTTTTATGGATAAAACTTTGCCATTTCTCTCTATACGCAACAAGGGCATTTTTTTTAAAAAAAAAGTCGCAACACGATGAGCCTAGGCACAATCAAATAAATATTCACGCAAAAGTACAAGCAAAGCATATATCTCTGCACAAATAATGCTACGGCCATGCACAGCTTCCGGAATGCTACACGAGTGGAGTTTATACTAGGCAGACACCCGTAGTGTACTAGTGTTTACCATACTCCAAGAGGAAATAGATGCATTGCTTACCTTTGATCCTTGCAAACATCAAGCGAACTCTCCTGAATCGAACTATGGCATTGGCAAGCACGAACATTTACTTTACAGCTCAACAACTAACTGCTTAAGGTTAGTACTGTCTGTGGGTGCTGCTGGCTTTTGCGGTTTTCAAGGAGGCAGTGCAGCCGTAACGCAGCCGAAATTCCTGATGAGTTTCCAAACCAACTCACGCTCACCAAGGTCAGTCAGATCACGCTGCTGTCTGTACCTCTCACAGTGCTATAGTTTCCTGACACTTAACGAAACGCAAGCGGAAGTTTCCTGGCAGCTTCGACCATCATCAACCAAATCCGATGATGCTTCGCAGGTAGCCCCGCATTTTCATGAGGTGTGTTGTGTTGTGTATAGTATGATATACTGTACTACCGTACACGACACCGATACTTAACCTGTCCATAGTGCAATTATTGATGACACTGAAATTATATTTTCCGGTTCAACAAGTATCTGCTGTGCTGCCGACCTGAAGACGTCCCTGTCACTCAACTGCAAGTTCTAAGCTCTGCACCCGTGTTTCTTTCAAAAAAATAAATAAATAAGCTCTGCACCCGTGTTACGACGGACTGTTGGATCGCGTAGGTCGGTTTCGATATCTATCGGCTCGCAGTAGTTGACCAAATATAGCTCTCGTAAACAATTTAGATTTTGATGAAATTTATACAAAATGGAATCAATATTTATGTTACAAATAGATATTCTTATTATTAGATTAACTATGTAACATATTTTCATACTAAATCTATTAGGAAACATAAATGATTGTAATTTTTATATGATCAAATTTGAGTTTTTTTTTACTTCTTAGGAAGTGAGAGTTGTATTCTATTTAGAACGGACAATATATTTTAACCAGCACAAGTTGATGCAAAGTGAAAATAATATGTTTTCTTATTTGGTGCCTATTTTACAGTCGGTGGTGGCTGGCATGGGTGGGCTCTAAGATTCGGCCCAATAAACTTTTCACCCTCTCATTTTTTTCATATTTGATCTTATTTATTACTAGCAGAAAAATAACTGCTAATTATTTTCTTGTACGTAGCAATTGATAATTGAACTAAAAATATGAAAAGTTAGAAATTACATTTTTTTATAAAGTTAGATTGACTTATTCACTAAAATATTCAAAAAAAATATTTTATTGAACCACCCTAACATGAAAATCCTAGATTGCCACTGGTGACCGGTGACTGTGTATGTGGACGTATGCCCGTCAAAAAAAGAAAGAAGAAAGAAGAAATCATTTCAATGCATAGATATAGGGAACATATCTAGTGCAAACCCATGCAAACCTACTAAATAAAGTTTCAAAAAATTCTGAAAAAAATCATGAATGTGCTTCTCAGATTACATCATCTATATATAAAATTTCATGGTCAAATTCGTCTTACTCTAGAAGTTACAAAAAAGACAAATTTAAGATGCATTTGAACCATTATTGTTGTCAGAAAATTTGTCTTTTTTTTTAACTTCTAGAGTAAGACGAATTTGACCATGAAATTTTATATATAGATGAGGTAAGCTGAGAAGCACATTCATGATTTTTTTTAGAATTTTTTGAAACTTTGTTTAGTAGGTTTGCACGGGTTTACACGAGGTCCTTGGTTTGCACTAGATACGTTGCCATAGATATATCAGTTTATTTATTTGTTGTCTTGTTTCATGTTTCGATCTGGCCATTTCCGTAATTATGCTTGGTGTCAAGTTGTTTTTCGACGACGGAGACGTCGAGATTTTCAGTTAAAACCCTCATGATGAGTTCTCTTTCGTCTCATGCAAACGCATCCATCGCATCCGCCGTAGTATACCTTGCTAAACGAGAGAGGGAAGAAACCTTCAAATAAAACGGAGGCGAAAGAATCGCATCGCCATCGCACGCCGCAGAGGTAGGTCCCGTGCGAACCGGCCGTTTTTTTCCCGCGCCGGGCGCGAACGAAGCTTCCTGGAAGCTCACTCGGTCGATCGTCTTCCTTGTCCCGAGTCGTCCTCCCTGCTATAAACGCGAGCATCGTCTTCTCCACCCCTCTCACCTTCCTGCCTGCTTCCCCCTACCTCCAATCCTCCTCTCGTCAATTCCATCTCTCGCCTACAAGGTCACACGTACCATCGCGCGCCATGAAGCTTAGCGTGCCGTTCTTCGGTTCCTCCTCTTTCAAGAAGGTGACGAAGAGGACGAGGTCAAAGGAGGACGGCAAGAGCGGCTCCTTCGGCTCCACCACGTCGTCCTCCGACGAGTGCGCGTCCGTCACGACGCCGCGCACCGTCCTGCCGCCGCCGCCGGCGTCCGCGTCGGGGACCAAGAGGAGCCCGGCGGCGCCCCTGACGAGGGAGGACCTGGAGACCGCCCTGAGGAGGGTGGTCTCGAGCGAGGAGGAGCTGGCGGAGATGCTCGCCGAGGCGGCGGGGTCCGGGGTCCTGCTGGAGGAGATCGCGGCCGAGGCCCAGGCGGCGGCGGCGGACGAGGGCGAGCTCAGGGACACGTTCGTGGTGTTCGACGCCGACGGGGACGGCAGGATCTCGGCCGAGGAGCTCCTCGCCGTGCTCGCCTCGCTCGGCGACGACCGGTGCTCCGTCGAGGATTGCAGACGCATGATCGGTGGCGTGGACGTCGACGGCGACGGCTTCGTGTGCTTCAATGAGTTCGCGCGCATGATGACGCAAGGGGTTTGATATGTCGGGGTGGTTGATCTGTGTTTCCGTTGCGTATCATCCTCCGTGCAGTTGTGTTCTTGGATGTCAATACAAGTTGTTGTATCCTCCGTCGTGTGAGGTGAATCCAACAAAGCAACAAGAGAGTTTTGTTCGTTTCATTCCAATGATGACCACGAATGAATTTTCCGGTCATATAAGACTAAAACTCCAAACATACTTCAATAATTTCTTTAGCTTGATGAATTGAGTGTTTGATCCTCCATAACACTACGTAGCGCCACGCCACCACTGATAATCAAAGGAATACAAAAATATGAGGAATTCATGGGTTGTTATATCATTGAGAGTATATATAAGCCACCACTGATAACTAAATTTTGTGGTCAGTCACTCTGCTCTCTTTCTTATTCTAAACTTGTGATGAGCCTGCACATACTCTCTCCATACTCGAAAAAAAGTCATTTTAGATAAGGTTTGAGTCAAACATTGGAAATATAAATCATGAATAAATTTTAAGTCGTTGAGTTTCAAAATACAAAAACCATATAAATAGATTTATCTTGAAAAAATACTCATAAAAATATAAATACATCACTTTGCGATAAATATTTTTATGAAAATAAAAAGTTAAAGTTAAACTTTGAAGACTGTGTCACTATCCAAAATGACTTCCATTTCGAGTATGAAGGGGTATGTCCGAAACTCTGCATTCCGCGGGAGGTGGTCAGCTACTGGAAGTCTGAAACATTGTGGACGGTGGACCATGCCGCCGGTGAGTTCACGCAGGTTCTCTTCGAGGACGTCGCCTCCTCCCGCACGCTGCCCCTGTTCGTCTGTGCTTGAATTCCTGTCACAGACGACAACGAGGGGTGAGGAAGTGTTGCTGCAACTTAACAGGAAAAAAATATTTATGTGCTCCATTGATCCACTGCATCTTGTAGCAAGAGATTCTTGGTCCTTGAGTTATTGTTCAGAAAGTGGAAGTGCTTTAAATTTTTTTCAGGAATGTTAAGAAGAAGAAGTTTACAAAAATTTTACAACCACGGAACCACGGGTCCGATCACTACTATTTATTGTGATCTAAATATTTTCAATTTACCTTCTAATACTTTTCATATAACCCTTAAGATTGGATCGTGACTATTAATCGCGATCTGATTATTTATAAAAATAACTCTACAGATTTCATATGGGCGCCTGGTTCAGCGCTAAGTCTAGCAGCACCCGCTACACCATCCAAGCCGCAAAGCGCCGCACCATTCGAGCCACAAAGTGCGATCTTGGAAACGGAAAGAAGAAAATGAGACCGTCGAAAACCTTGTCGCCGTTGCTGATGATCCCCTGCCGTGCGATCCGTGTCCTCGGCCGGTGGCACTCGCTGCCATATCTCCTCCCTGTAAGGGCCTCTACTGAAGATATGGCGGGAGACCAGCGATCAGCCGCGACAGCATTGGCGGGAAACGAGCAGCGAACAGCTGGGCCGAGGCGCGGCGCAAGAGCAAGGAAGCCCAACACCCAAGTGTATGGGCCGGACTGGAAGTAGTCCATGTAACGAGCGTGAGCCGTGTTGGCCGCGAGACTGAGAGTGATTTAAGGAGAGGACGCGTGTGTGATCGGATCATCTCTGTATTCGCAAAACGCTGAACAACTCGTTCAAGCTGTCATCTGCAACCCCAACTGCTTCTCCTCGATCTCCCTGTTCTTCCATCTCGACCCCCCTTGCTGCTAACACTCTCGTGCCTCCGCTTTTCCTCCTGCACGAGATGTCTAGGCGCAGTGGCGGATCCAGGATTCATGGACAGAGGGGGCTGACATCCTTCTTCCTCCTCCAGCCCCCCCCTCCTTCTTTCTTCTCTTCTTTTTCCCCTCATTCCTCCCCTATTTTTCTTGATGTGCAAGCACGTAGGGGGGGCTGGCGCACCCCCAGCCCCCACGCTACATCCGCCCCTGTCTAGGCGGGTGATATAGAGTCTGTTTGGAAGGAAATAAAGTTGAGTGCTAAATTTTAGCACATATTAACATTCATATTTTTACTAAAGTTTTAACATTAGTTAAAGTTTAACCCACCCCATTAGCGCTCCTGTTTAGATAAACTAATGCTAAAGTTTTGCATTTTTAGGTATTAGCACTTGAATCCAAATAACCCTCTAACCATCAAGACCTAGAACTTGAACTTTAGATCCACATGTCATGTATGGCTCATGACTGCACGCCGATGACCTGCAATCAGGTAATGACTGGTACGAGTAGTTGGGAAACTGCAAGTCTCTCTGCAGCACCATATGCAGTGCAAGGAAATTGCCGCGACTTTGAGACAGAGTTTCAGTGTCCACACTAGCAACTTCACTGAATGGCCGAGATCATGTCACTTTCTTTGCGTTGCATCAAGCTGCAGGCTGCACGGCTTTGCATTCACCATCAGAGGCATCAGACAATGTACACATGCAGGTGCAGCAATCTTTTGGATGATGTATCATTGTATCGCTATGTTCGTGGGTGATCGATTTCTTTCTACAACGACACTCTTCAAATCAGCCGTTGACAAGCTCAATTTTATATCTCCAGCCCAAACACACTAAGCAAGCAACAGCTAATCCATTCGACCACACCGTAATCAGACTCCAGAGCGCACGCAGACACGGCACGAGGGATGCTGTACACACGTGCAATATAATCGTGCATGCTGCTGCTGCAGCAAAGCCGCCACCATGGCGGGCATGGGTGGCCTACGAGCTGCCGCCGAGCCGGCCGCCGCTTTGCCGGCCGGTGGCGGGCCTCCAGGCGGAGACGGAGTAGAGCGGCCTCCGGTGCCAGCAGAAGAAGAAGGCCTCGCCGCGGGCGTCGTGGACCACCTCGTAGGACCCGCCCCACCCGAGGCTCCGCAGCAGCTTCCGCGCCTCCATCATGCCGCCGTAGCTCATCCCCACCCGCTCCATCCCGGCGGCCTCCATCCGCCGCGCCCACTGCGCCAGCCGCTCGTGCCGCTCCTTCCGCTCCGCGCCCTCCCGCGCCACCACCCCCCGGACCTCCTCCCCCAGCACCAGCCGCTCCACCCGCGCCCGCTCCGCCGCGCACCGGTGCGCCGCCGACGCGCGCTCCAGGCAGTCGAAGAGCGATGCGTAGTAGTTGAGCGCCTCCTCGAACCGCTCCAGGAACGCCGCCGCGTTGTGGTTCGCCTCGGGCTCCGCCACCACCATGATCTTCGGGGACAGCGCCCGCACCGCCTGCAGGAAGCTCCCCAGCTTCGCCGCCGCCGGCCGTTGCTGCTGCTGTGCCGCCGCCTGCAGCACCGGGGACTGCGGCGACAGCGACGAGACCACGGACGACGCGTCGGGGCTCAGCTGCAGCCGCGTGTTCAGCTCCCGCTCCAGTAGCTCGCCGAAGCTGCTCGGGCTGGACCGCGCGATGATCTGGACCGGGGTTAGGCAGCTGCTGCCCGGGACGTGCCTCCTGCCCGCGTCGTCGGCAGCCAGGAGCCGGTGCAGCTGCGCCACCACGCTGATGGCGAGCGCCTCGCCGGACCTGACGCGGAGGAGCTGCCGGAGCGCGTCCGGGTCCAGGTCGTCGAGCCTCGCCTCCACGGCGCTGAACTGGAACGGGATGTCGAGCGCCTCGGCGTCCTTGGCAAGCGCGCCGGCCATGTTGGCCAGGAATTCCTTGTCGTCGTGCACGGCGGTGATCCGCAGGTGCGGCGGGCCCCCGCGGCGGGCGCGGAAGGCGTGGAAGAGCGCGATCCACTGCACCGGGTTGGAGGCCGGGCCGGAGAGGTCGACGACGTGCACGAACTTCTCCCCTTCCATGGCCTCCAGGATGGCGTGGTTGGTGGTCAGGTACGCCAGCTTCATGAACGGGAGCATGTCGAACAGGTGGCGCCGCGCCGCCGGGATCAGGTGCGCCTCGGCGGAGTTGGACGTGGACAGCAGCGCGCGCGAGAGGCCCGGCACGAGGTTGAGCAGCTTCCGCGCCAGCGCGTCCGCGAAGACGGCGGCGAGGCGCTGCAGCGTGTGGGGCGCGTCCAGGGAGGCCACCTGCGTGATCTGCTCCAGGCAGTGGTTGGCGCGGTCGAAGGCGCCGGCGGCCACCTCGCCGGCGCACTGGTACAGCAGGCCGATGAGCCGCACGCCCTGCTGGTCATGGCTCAGCTCCTGCACCCAGGAGCCGTACCCGTGCGGCGACGGCGAGTGCAGGGACGACGCCGGCGACGATGTCGCCGACGATACCATGTCCTCCGGGAATATGTCCATGTTCAGACTTCAGAGCAAAATCCTCACCGAACTCCCAGTTTTGGACGCAGCTATGGCCAATGGATTTCAGTACTGGATATAGCGGTAATGGAGGCGATCAACGACGACTCCATTGTTGGATCTTGTTGTGTTCTTGGCGAGGCGACAAATGTTGCAAGCCTGCAAGGGCTCGAGTTCATACGTTCCTAGGTGCCTGGTGTTAACATTGTCATGGGATGCCAAAAGGGACAAGGCAGAAATGGATGCATATGCGGCAATGGCTAAGTGATGTCGTCTGCATCTCGGTGGAATAACTAGGCAGGTTGGAATTATTCTCTTGGAACATATCAACAGCACTTTGGATCAGGAGCTACCAGACAATTTTGTGATCAATTCCTCTGGTCTAGGTTATTGAAAGTGTATGCAGAAAACAAGATTGCATAGAGACACAAAAGGTTGACAGAAAACTCAAGCTGCATATTTGTTTTCCATGACCAACCAGTGAGGTTCAAATGGTTCTAACATGGCTCCAAAATTTGCGTTCATGTACAAACTGCATTTTCCCAGAGGACAAGAAGTACACACTTTAGTTTTGTCAGATTTACAAACGGTAGGTGATTGCAAGGTGGGCTCTTCTTGGAGTACTCGATGGATTTTTGACCGCATGCCCTTGTTTTCGACCTAGAATGCTAATTCCTTATGCATTGTAGAAAGTTTATGGTATGGGGAGACAAACGAGGAGGACGAATTTGTTATAGAGCGCGCGCCGCTACCGGTAGCGGCGAACATCCCGATGGTAGGTGGACGGGCGGGCGGCGGCGAGGTCGCCGCCGGCCTTCTTGTTTTGGGGTTGCTGGGGTCACCGGAGTTCCCCGGCTACAGAGGGAGGCCGGGGGCGGCCGGCCGGCCCGGCGGAGGTGGTGGGCGCGGCGGCGGGGGCGCCGCCGGCCGGGCGGTGGGGGGCGGTGGTTGGACAGGGTCGGGGGGGGGGTCTGCGGCGACGAGACTCTAGCGGCGATGGGGGAGGTCAGAGACGGCGGCGGCGGATCCGGCGGAGTGAGCCGCCAGAGACGGGTAGGGCGGCGGGGGCGAGCTCCGACGACGAGTTAGGGTGGTGGAGGTCGAGACGGCGGCGGCGGATCCGGCGGCTCGCCGGAGACGGGCAGGGCGGCGCCAGCGGCGGGGGCGAGCTCCGGCGAGGTGGTGGAAGAAGAAGAAGCTAGAAAGAAGAAGCTAGGAAGAAGAACAATACAGGGGAGTTCGTTCGCTGGCGGCGAACGCGCGCCCTGCAGTGTCCCCCGCCAATTACAGGAACTTATCAGCATAATGTCAATGACATTTAATTTGGCAACCTTCAAAATAAATCTTACTCTTTATTTTATGTTCAGCTCGAGAGCCAAAAGATTAGGACAACAGAATTTCACCATAAACAACACATTTCACATTAAAACATCCCTGCTATAAGGAGATGATTGGTAGGAATCAAAATATTGTACAATGAATTAATTGTCTCTGTGGATTCCCATTGAACGTTGACATGATTTTTTAGTGAAACCATTACAATCCTTTCATCTATACATGCACAATTATGCTTCACATCAAATGTTGTCTCTACTTTAAAAAATGGTAGAAACTGCCAGACATCCTGCGTATCACCAGCAAGAAAAGAATGTCATTTTATTTGGCGCTGTGGCTGCACTAACATATGGTCTCTGCTCCCAGAAGCTGAGCCTATATGTGGCCTCCATGCCGATATAGAGTAGTGATGCCTGGAACCCCAGCACAGCAGAAGGCAATCACTTTCTACCTTGCTCTGACATCCACTAAATCCGAAGCTCATGAGCTTCTGATTACCCTCCCAAATGGCACGGAAGCTGAGTGGAACATGGTCAAACCCAGATCTATCCATGTGCATTGCCCACTGGCTCAGCCTTTCATGTCGCTCATGCCGATGAACTCCTTCACACACAAGTATGTTCCTGATCTCTTCCCCCAGGATCATTCTTTCTACTCGTGCCCGCTCATCGGCCCTCCGCGGGTTGGCTGCAACTAGTGCATGGAGGCAGTCAAAAAGGGCAGCATAATAGTTAAGTGCCTCCACAAACCGGTCACAGAACAGCAAGGCATTGTGGTTTGCATCTTGTTCCATCACCAACATGATGTTTGGTTTGAGCGCACGGACGGCATTGAGGAAGCTAGCCAGTAACTTCGGCGTCTTACATTGAGGGGATGGTGTTTGTGGATAGTTCAGTGTGGAAGCTGGACTGTACACTGAGCTGGCCATCTGCTTAAGTTGCGCAATGTTTGCCATTTTCTGGAGCTGACCAATACCAGAACAGCTCACTTTGTCGTCAACCACGAGTAGGCGATGCATCTGTAGAGAGCAGCTGATGGCAATTGCCTCACCATATTTTATATCTAGGGTATTGCGAAGATTACTGAAGTCCAAGGTCTCTAGTCTGCCGATCACAGAACTAAACTGGAATGGAATATTGAGCTTATCAGCTTCGTTAGATAGCAGTGTCCGCATGTTGGCCAGGTAATCATTGTCATCATGAACAACGGTGAGGCGTACTTCAGGTGGCCCACCTTGTCGCCCATGGAAGTCATGAAGGAGCTCACTGCCATGGGTGGGCGGTTGAGCAGGACAGGTCGATAATGCGGACAACCTGCAGTTACTATTGGCATCAGAAGATCACAAGCATGCGTACATCTAGATAAAACTTTGTAATCATTAACTGCTAGCCTGGGCAACAATTATACTGTACAGGTCTGCCATAGAGGTTCGAACCTCCCAGTGTTTCAAACTTATTTTATCTAAAATTTAAGATTACTGGAAATCTGGTATCTAAATAGGCTTTGACTTTGATAATGTCTCAAGCTGCATTAAAGAACTTATACTGCGCTGAACCTGAAATTTGGGTTGCCAGTAACCTAAGCCGCAATTGGGACTCGAATAAATTTACAACGCAATTAAGTATTGCTCAAAGAAAACTGTAAATGTTTTGATACTGTACCAACATCGTCAGAAAGCAAGTAAGCAGCAATGTTGACACAAAACCAGAACACTAACCAATTTCCTTTCGGCTTTTTACGAAAGGAAAATTAGACATGAAATGAAATTCTGGAAAACCTACATGTCTTGAGCACAAACTAGATACGTAAGCCACTGCAATGGAAATAGCATGAAAACTTGTATATTATATCGTGACCTTTTCAACCTCCATTGATTCAAGGATGGCCCGGTTAATGGTGACAAAGCCAGTGCTGTTGAAGGGGCTGAGGTTGACGAGGTTGCAGCGAGCAGTCCGAATGACTGACAGCTCGAAGTAGTCAGATGGATGAATGAGGGCACCAGCAAAGCCCTGGATAGGGCAGAGAAGACGACGGGCTAGGCTGTCAGCAATAGTCAGGGACAGATGCTGCAACGGCCCATCAACTATGGAGGTGAGCCTTTTAATCTGACTAAGACCAATGTCAGTCTTCTCAAATGATCCCTCGGTTACATGAGCGGCACACGCATACAGGACCGGGCCAAGCTGCGCCAAGTGATCCGCCGTGCCCTGATCCTGCATAAGTGGCCTGTACATCACTCTTGGTATGTTCAAGTAGTAATTTAGTTCAGGTGGTCTTAGCTCGAGCAACTTCTCTATTTGTTGCTACTGCCACATTTATAGTGTGTCCATAACATGAATTAGCTGATAAGGGGGTTTTGTTCTATATAGGACAACACAAGGACATTTGGAAGCATTCATGGTAAACACAAAGTTTGACATGTTGAGTGGTCCGCATTGAAAACGAATACTATGGGAATGTTCAGTTTGTTCCCTTTGGATTTGGCCCCTTGTTTTTTTCCATATCCACCAGGCACCAGGTAGCAACCAACAAACTTTACGCACAACCTAGTTATTCTTGAAGAGCATATTGTGAAACTTCCTCAAAACATATATTATTCATGATGTGCAGAAATCACCTGCACCATGGGTTAAAAAATGTGGTATTTCCAGAAGATATGTGGCTTCTACTTACAATGGCAAAATATATATTGGCAATGCATATTGTCATCATCTTTTGAAAAATGCCCTCACCAACAATCTGAGTCAGTAAAGCAACTAGTCGTCCTTGGAGATATGTGTGACAGGCCTGCCACCCAAACATCCTGTTGCGTGGACAAGGAAAATTGGCAAGGAAGACACTGATATGAAACATGGGCAAACATGGCTGGATGCAGTATCTTTTCTCATGATAAGAGAGTATATGCACTAGTCATTGAAATTTAGCCAAGTGGCTAGCATAATTAAGACAAGCAACCGTTAACATACTGCTGTGGTGGGGCTTGAAAATTTTCAGAATGGCTAATTAGATACAGGATCGTTGGTCCTGATTCATGAATAGCAAAATGGAGGCATGAACTGCCCAGAATGTGATAGATGATGGAGAACCATTGGATCAGAAGCTGGGTGAAGAACCTGCAACTAGTTTGGTAATCCACAGCAGCTTCGCATCATTTCAAGTTTCAACCTACAAGCTCAGACGCAACCTTAAAAGTGAAACCATCAATGAGGGGAAAGGATCATTTACCACAACCAGCCGGGAGGCGGCCGCGCATGCGCTGGGGCGCCGTTGCTGCCGGGATGATGGCCACGCGAGGGAGATCGAGGCCGCTGAGGGCTCGGGTACCTGGCCCCTCGGTCTATATTTGCTTCCCGGCGGAGATTACCTATCATCGGTCGGCGGCGCGCCGCCGCCCGCCGCGCCACCTTGTGGCGACCGCACTCTGACGACGAAGGGTACTGGTGGGCTCAACCGAAGATGGGTTTGGGCTACGGCCTGTGAACCAGAAGACGGCAAGTAGGCTATGTGGGCCATTAGTTACGCCCTAGCTATGGCCCATAAATAAAAGATGTACAGGAAAAAAATCACATTGGTTCGTCTGGTGCAAGATGCATCCAGCATCAATCATGGTCCTGCAAAGCTACAACCAGTCGATCTTCATCTAGAATCATTCACTCACCCACTACAAATCTCTCGACTCACTCTGTCTTGCAATCAGCTCATGCATGCCAGTCAGTGTAACAAGGTATGTACCCTCCCTCTCCCTCGATTGAACCGCCGCCATCATCAGCACATCAACTCCTCGTCAAAGCAATGATCAGGAGGAGCGGACGGTGACAGATAACCGCTGCCGACTCCATAAGCCGAGCCTCTGTCCGGCCGCCATGCCGAGACCGAGTAGAGAGGCCACGACCTCCAGCACAGGAGCAGGCATCCCTCGTGCTCTCTGCTCTCGCAGCCTCCCACGCCGCACCTCCTCAGCGTGTCGACCCCCTGCCTCAACGCGGCGTAGCTCAGGGGCACGCCGCGGAACCCGGCGACCTCCATGCGCCGAGCCCACTGGTGCAGCCGGTCGTGCCGCTCGCGGCGGCGGGCGCCCTCCCGCAGGAGCACGTCCCTGACCTCCTCGCCCAGCACCGCGCGCTCCACCTCCGCCCGCTCGGCGGCGGGCCTCCGGTACGCCGCCGCCGCCGCGTCCAGGCTGTCGTAGGCCGCGGCGTAGTAGCTCAGCGCCTCGGCGACGCGCTTCCGGAAGGAGGCGCCGTTGTGCCCGGCCTCCTGCTCCGCGAGCACCACGATCTTGGGCGACGCCGCCTGCGCCGCAGACAGGAACCCCACCAGCGCCGCCGGCATCTGGAACGGAGGGGTGGTTAACGGCGGCGAGACGAAGCCCAGCGGCGTGGCGGGGCTGCGGTAAGGGTCGTCGTCGTCGCCGTCGTCCTCGCACGCGGCGCCGCGGATGCTCGGCGGGCACGAGCCGGACGCCATCTGCTGCAGCCGCGCGATGCTCGCCGTCTGGTTCGAATGGTGCCCGGCGGCGCTGAGGCTACTACTCGCGGCGTCATCGGCGGCGGCGAGGAGGCGATGCAGCCGCGTCGTGCAGACGATCGCGCGCGCCTCGCCGGACTTCAGGCCGAGGACGCCGTGCAGGTCGTTGGGATCCAGCGTCTCGATCTGGCCGGCGACGCAGTGGGCCTGGAATGGCACGTCGAGTTTGTCAGCTTCGTCGGCCAGCGACTCTGATACCTTGGCGAGGAACTCCCCGTCGTCGTGGACGATGGTGAGGCGCAGGTGCGGCGCGCCCTCCGGCCGGCTGTGGAAGTCGCGCAAGAGTCGGACCCACTGGCATGGCTGCGCGGCGGGCCTGGCGAAGTCGATGACGTGGACGTTCTGCTCATGTTGAAGGTGGAAAATATTTTGTTAGTGTTATTTTTTGCTGTAAATCCGATGGCATCACTGCTTCAAATTGCCAGTAATTCCAATTTTTCTAGGATTTAGCACAATGTTATTTTTACTAGCTATATGTTTCGGCGAGCTACTAGCTAGCACACAAGCCGGAACCTTTTCGTTCTCCATGGCCTCGAGGATGACTCGGTTGCCGACGGCGACGGCCGCCTTGGGGAAGGGGCTGAGCTCGAAGAAGCTGCGGCGGGCGGCCCTGAGGCAGCGACGGTCGAGGTGGTCGGAGGGGTCGATGAGCGCGTCGGCGACGGCCGGGACCATGGGGTGGATCAGGCGGCGCGCCAGGCAGTCGGCCACGGGCACGGCTAGGCGCGGGAGCGGGCCGTCGCGCGCGGCGGCGGCGAGGCCCGTGGCCTGCGAGAGGCAGCGGGCCGCTCTCCATGGACCCGGCCTCCACGGCGTCTTTTTCATTTTTATATTTAAAAAAAAAAATTTCAAAAATATATGTCGAATAGGGAAATTTTCAAAAATTGGTGCCTGTCATCCCACTAATGGGCGACAGTCACCCTGTCGCCCATCCAGTGGGCGACGTGACCTAAATGTAAAAAAAAATTACATTTAGATCCTGGCGCTCAAGGCGCATTAAACAGTGAACTTGTAAAATTGATATAAAATCGTAGAAAAATCAGAACAATACAAACTCAACTGTTCTGAATTCTATGAAACAAGATCTACAACTTTTGTTACATAAAGTTTTTCATTTGATCAATGCATCTAAATCAATAAAAATAGTTCTTGCACTTAGAAAAATCTGAAATAATTCATTTGGTCTAGTTGTGCTTATCTAAAATTTACCAAACTTTTTTTATAGCTCTTAGGAAATAAAATAATAGTACTGTAAAAGTTATGGATTCTAATACTTAGTATAGCAGCATAGATAAATAACCTATTTAAACTAGACATATTGTAAGATCTAATTTAAAAAATTATTCTAGAAATGTTTTCTGGGCCTACCAATTTTTTACAAGCCTATGCTCACCATATGAAACACTCTGGGCAAAGATGACATGCATCCAAAGGATGGATCTTGAGATTTAAATAAAAGTGCATTAAAATGATATTTAAAATAGAAAAATATACATTGATCAAATGAAAAACTTTATGTAACAAAAGTTGTAGATCTTGTTTCATAGAATCCAGAACAGTTGAGTTTGTATTTTTTTTATTTTTCTACGATTTTATATAAATTTTACAAATTCACTGTTTAATGCGCCCTAGGCGCTAGGATCTAAATGTAAATTTTTTTTACATTTAGGTCCTGTCGCCCACTGTATGGGCGACATGCACCCTGTCGCCCATTACGGAGGCGACCGTCACCCATTTTTGAAAATTTCCCTATTCGACATATATTTTTGAAATTTTATTTTTTTTAAATATAAAAATGAAAAAAACACGCCTCCACGTCCGCCGCGCACTCGCACAGGGCCCGGCCCAGACGAGCGAGGCGCGAGGCCGGGCCGTTCTCAGTAGGAGGAGGAGGATGCATCATGGTCCAGTAATTCGGTTCGTTCTGACAGTGTGTAGAGTAGAGGTACTAGTAAGCTACGCTCACCTACACACTACAGTTCCAGTGTTCTGACTAGGAGCAGGCCTTACAAGTTCATGGCCTTGCCGTATTTATACTCACCGTGCTTGTCTTCTACGCAATGCAAAGGCTGCTTTCGATGATGACAACAAGAAAAAATAGGATTTTTTTTTGTGGCCAATGATAGGGATTTGGATGTGATAAACCAAGTTACATCTGAGAGAACTAGAAGCCAGATGCTGACAAATTAGCCTCGTTGAAGCAATGATGCTTTGGAATGGAATATCCAGTTTGTTGGCATTGGATATAAAGGATATTTGGGTGTTGGGGTTTTCGTATCCACTAGGAAGCAGGGGACAAACTTACTTTGTGGTCATCCTCCTAGAACTTTGGAGGACAAAATATTCCGGATAGCCGCCATGCATGCCAGGTGAACTGCTCCCTGGATTATACTCAGTGGCGAACCTAGGATTTTATAGAAGGTATGCCGCGATATTTTTTCCACTTGCTATACAGTATAATACCCTTTCAACACTTGTCATCGCAATCGGTAAAAGCCATACCAATTTGAAAAGCGTGTAAACCATATTATATAACGTGTGTCTATTTGTTTGTGCACAAGCTTTAGTGAGAGGTAAGCAAGATTCACCATGCCTTTGAAGCTATCATTTTGTCTCACATCATCAATATAATTGTCAAGTTGCAAATCAAGTTTCACCGAATCATGTTGTTAGGGTAGAACTCAGTGTAATGAACATGGCACCATTTATGCCATTTCGAGTGATTTGGTGATTGTATGACAACGCAATCAATGGGACTAATGGTTTTGTTGAGTGAACATTTCTAGATCATAGGGATGAAGTAAAAAGGCCATACAAAACAAAACACGAAGAAAGAACTCAAAAAAACACTAAATTGGACGAGTTCTGCAGAAACCAATAGCACCGGAAGAACCGATGCCTAAGCACCGGTGCATTCGATGGTTATCGGAAGAACCGACGCCCTGACTTTGGTGTACGACTGAGCGCCTCTAGAGATCAAGTGAAGAAAGAGTATAGCACCGGTCGAACCGACGCTGTCAAGTCAAGCATCGGTGCAATCAATGTACTATGTTCCAGAGACGATGTCAAGCGTGAAGAAGCCAGCCCTTCAGCATCGAAAGAACCGACGCCCACCGGAGTATAGCGTCGGAGCAATGACGTCAGCAGAAGTGGGATGTCCAACGGCTAGTCCTGACACTGTGTGTGACCGGTTTAACCGACGCCCTATGCATCGGTTTAACCGATGGTCCCTGGAGTCGCTGCAGCTGTGTCAGGAAGCCAACAGCTACTTCAGTTGCTGTGAGTGACCGGAAGAACCGATGCCCCTGCACCGAAAGTTCCGATGCCTACGCAGAAAAGCTGCTAAAGGCTACAAACGGCTAGTTCGACTTGGAGGCCTATATATATGTGCTCCCCCGTCCATTTGAAGATTGTTGGAGTCCCAAGACATCACACACACATCCAAGAATACCTCCAAGCCATCCAAGAGCATAGAGATCAAATCCTTAGTCCTTAGCACAAGCTTTGTGAGTGTTAGTGTTAAGTTAGCTCTTGAGTGAGTGATCAAGCAAGATTTAGATTCTTGTGCTGTGGTTCTAGAGTGAACTAAAATTGTATCTTGGTGCGCCAGCCATCCTTGGAGCTTTGGTGGCTCGCCGGCAAGTCTACGACCCTCCGGCTTGGTGTGGAGCGGCGTCGACAACTTTGTGCGGGGACGGAGACCCCTCCTTCGTGGGCAATCTCTCTTAGTGAAGATCGGGATCAAGGTGACCGTGATTGTGTTTGCAGAAGAGACTTGATTGCCGGGAAGCGATACTCTTCGTGAGTGCTTCAACAACATGGACGTAGGGGCGCCTTTGTGGCAATCCGAACCACGGGATAAATCTTCGTGTCGAGATTTCGCTTCCTCTCATCCCTCCTTTAAGCTTCCGCATTTCATATTGCAATCTTTGTGCCTCTACTTTCATAGAGTAGTTTCTTGATATGATTGGCTATAGGTTGCTAAACTCTTTTGGGATGAGGGTTTCACACTAAGGTGAACCGTAGTTGCACATCTAGATAGCTTGTTTTAGATTAAGTTTTGTGCAAACTAGTTGGAGCCATAGGTTAAGATTTTTAGAGTGCCTAATTCACCCCCTCCCCCTCTTAGGCTAGAGCACTCGATCGCTTTCACTCAGCTAGTCTACATATCTTTTATGCATCAAAAGAAGCAAATGAGTTGGAAGGATTGAAGGCAAATATACAAGAAAGCAACTCCATGTCTATCACAACAAATTGATAATCAAGCTCTTAACTAATTTGATCAATGACACTATTATTTACTAGGTGGATCAAAATATTTAGGTATGCCATGGCATGCATGGCCCACCCATTGGGTACGCCATTGATTATACTGCACGAGGATGAGAAATCTGCAATGTACGGAGATGCATGCACTTGTTCGCATTTTCAAGATTTTTTTTTATTTTTAACCTTTTTTTAAATAATATTTTAAATTTAACCCGGTTGGTGTTATATTTTCGCACCATAGTCCGTTTGGTCGCGCCATCCGTACTGGCGCGGCTGTTAGCCTCTGTCGCGCCAGTCCGAATGGCGTGACAGAGCCGCCACGCTGGCAGCGGGTCGCTGCGCGCGCCACGCATGGTGTCCGCGTGGACAGGCCTGCCACGCCACATGCACTGACACGACAATATTGTCGCGCCAGGAGGACTGGCACGACAGGCGCTATGTCCTAGCCCGTGTAGGCCCCCTCCTCCCCCACCCTCCCTTTCTTCTAGAACGGCTGCAATAGCGCCGCCACCTGCCGCCGCCCACCCCGATCCCCCTAAAATCCGGTGTTTTGCGGAGAGAAAAGTGGGGGAAATCGTTCCCCATCCTTCCCCGAAGGTATTGCCCCTATTTTTCTTCCTTTGACCATGTACATTAGTAGTTTTTAGTGGTTGAAGGTGATTAGGGTTTGGGTATTGATTTGAGAAATGGTGTTGTAGTTGATAGTGTACTCATGATTAAAGTTTTGGATGACACGTAGATAGTACTCTGCTCACGATTTGTACGTGAGGTAGTACGTGCATGCACCGATTAATATCTATTCTAGGATTGAGTAATGGGAATGATATTAGGATTGAGCACCGATTAATATGAGTTTCATTCATGGATAATAGGCAATGTGAAATTGTTTGTGTAGTTGATTTCTTTGTAGATAGATGAATTCACTCAGTTCTTTCACGGAGTATGTATAAGAAAAATGGAGAGTTGGAGAAAATGATTGTGGATGTCGAACTTTTAGATACTTCTCCATCGTTATAGTATGTATTGTAGTTGATACGTAGAGTGTTCTCTGCATCGATTAATATGAATTCTAGGATTGAGTGGTGGAATTTAACTTATTTGGATGTGCAATAATGACATTGTCTTAAGGTTGATGGCGGAACGCAAGCGTAAGGTTGAGATATAGTATCCTACAGTAAGATGCGAGGATGCCCTAGTCCCTTCTGCACTACCTGTCCCAAATTGTGAATGCGGTATTCCGGCAGAGGTGAAGCAATCTAGGTGGCCGACTACAGCTGCTAGAGCGTACTACATGTGTTCTGTTAAATGGGAAATGCACACTGTGAGTGCCGGAAGAGATACATATTATTGGACAAAGCCGTGTATGTTCTTTCAATGGATTGATGGACCAGACAAGTTTGACCCTAGGATTCGGCTGTTCCCACATGATAAGGATGAGACAAAGCCACTCAATGAGTTCAAGAGGTGGGTGCCGCCTCTACCAAATCATCCTCCAATGAGCAATGAAGAAAAGCAGGCGGCAGCATGCTTCCGCATGGAGAACCATCCCCTTTGCTACTGTGGACATTCTTGCAAGCTGCAGCATCCCAACCTTGAGCTCCCAAAAAAATTCACCCCATTCTTCCGTTGCAGGCTAACCACTCATGTAAGATTCGGTAGCTCCAGTTCTGAATTGGTTTAGCATCACCTATTATTTAACCAAATATCTTTATGTTGCTTATTCTTTTTTTTTCATGCAGGATGGATGGCCATTATGTGACTTCCAGGAGTACATCTACGGCCCCAAGACTCACTGGTACTACAGTGAAGAGCAAATTAAAGAATTTGAGAGTGGTAAGGAGAAATGGCCATGTGAGCGGGCTCCAAGACCTCGTTGCAAATGTGGCATTTTGGCTCGAAGGGGTGTTGTTCCAACGAAGTTGGGCTACGGTTGGTATTGTGGCAACTCTTGCGGTCTCTTTTGGGTAAATGACTTTTTTCCCTTCTATGCTTGTTTAAATTTTTTGTTTGTCATCTAGTTGGCCAATACATTTAATGTTGTGTAGGAGGGAAGAACCTATGACTGGGAGACCTTTCCTGGAAGGGAGGATCTTAGGATTAAGTTGGGCCGTTGCGCCGAACCGTATAGGACGAGAAGGAACCTTGAAAAAAAGGACAAGATAAGGCATGAGTACAAAGTTCCTCTTCCTGGCGAAAGGATACTTTTTGGTCCAGTTGTCCTTGATTTAGTAGCCAAACATGGAAATTCGGGCAAGCTTGGTCTTGAGTGTCGTGAGGAACTCATAACTTTTTGGAGGAAGAACAGAAGCAGGTACTCGGAAGAAAAGATAAGTGCGGCAGTACGTCGTGCATGTGATTTTACGAAGGTTTTCCCTAATGAAACGTAGGAACACCACTTTCAGTGGAAAGAGGCCCTAAGAAGGGGTGTTGACGTTGATGCGGTAAGGTTGAAAGCAAAGGAAGCCAAATTGTGAATGAGGCACAATTGGAGGCACAGTTGGAGGCAATGAAAGCACTTGTAGCTGACTTGGCCGGAGCAGAAGTACGTGTGAGGGCTTCTTAGATTGAGGCAATGAAGGTAGTGGTCCAAGACTTTCCCATCGACATACATGTAGTCGATAACCAAGGGAATAGTGCAGTGCAGAACAAAGAGAAGAGTGCTTTTGACCATGACCACATTCCTGATGATGGAGATGATGACAAGTGGTGGGCAATAAATGCAGCGGAAGTAGAGGTCCTAGTTTCCCAAATTGAGGCAAGGAAAGGAAAAGTTGTAGTCCAAGATGATGGAGATGATGATGATGATGATGATTGGGGAGAGCTTTTGATTGAAGGCGACTCTGATTAGGTTATTTTATTTGTAGTTGTATGGACTCTATGTATGATTGGACTATGTGTGTGACGGACTTTTTTTTATTGCTGGACTATTTATGTGCTTTACCTATTCATGTGGTTGCCATATGTGTATCGTGTGCAATGTAATGATGGGTCATCTCCATTGTTTGAACTAAAATTGTAGGGTGGAAAATGAGATGTTAGATGGATCCGTACATATCAAGTGACATAACGTAGACAGGATACATGGACGAATAATTCCCCATTGAAATGAAAAGTACTATACACCTAAAATATGGATATAGAAATACAGGATGGATAATTTGATATTACATTTGCAAGTAGAGATGCATAAGTTGCTGTGGCATGAAGCGTGCCCAAGTAGAGATGGGCACATGAATCCATGTCCACTAACCATAATAGTTCCGCCGTCTCGTAACTGTCGGTGGCATGAAGCGTCTCGTCAAGTTCTTGGCACGCTCCTGGCGCAGCTCTTCTTCCAATTGTGTGATGCGCTCGGCCATCGTCGACTTTTCTTGATTCTCAATCAGAAGTTGGTTGATTTGATCATGCTTCATGTTGATCTCTATATCCTTTTGCTGGTTCAGTACGTGGAGGTGACGTATGTATTCTTGAACATGAAGTTCCATAGCACCATTTCAATCCAAGAAAAACTACCATTTCAATCCAATAAAGACTAATTAGGAGCACAAATAGTAGGTAACATACAACACAAATAGTAGGTAACAAATAGTAGGTAACATACAACACAAATAGACTAACTAGGAGCACAAATAGAGTCCATTACAAGCATATAGTCCATCACAACCTAAAGTACTCCATTACAAGCACAAATAGTCCATCGGAAGCACAAGATGTTCATCACAAGCACAAATATGTTGTAGGTAACATATTTACAATAGTTCCAGTCAAACAAAGTATCGCTGCTCCTTCACCTACGGCGGCGTCCCTGGTCGGGAGGGCTGAAAGGGTCATTGGGGCGCCGTTGCCTTCTAGGAGCTGTTGGGAGCACGTTCGCGCTACCAACGTCGGTGTGGTCACGAGAATGCCGTTGTCGGTGACCTAGAGGGGAAGCGGCCCCGGAGTCTGGAGGATCATCTTGAGGTGCCTGCATCGAAATGGTATAGTATGGAGGCATATTTGGTGGTACAGTATGAAGCATCTAAAGGTGCCTGCATCGAAATGGTATAGTATGGAGGCATATTCTTAAGGTGCCTGCATCGAAATGGTATAGTATGGAGCATCTTGAGGTGCCTGCATCGAAATGGTACAGTATAGCGTTTCTTCCTGTCGATACTGCAATAACAATTCGGTGGGCATATAAGTGTTTGGGTAGTAATGAAACAATTTAAATGTAAGATGACCTCAAACAAAAAAATATACCGGTGCAAGGTTTGGGATGTCGAAATAGCCTCTGGTGGAAAGTCTTGCAGTCTTTAGAACTGCCTCTTGACACGGTGAGGCAAGTGCATCTCTACGACAAAGAAGAAAATCAAAGGGACGCATGACCTCGACAATTCTTCATCCCGTCTGCACAAGTCACTCAGGCCCAAGTTGTCCAGCTCATCTCTATCGTACGGTGTCCAGAAGATCTATGCAAATGTTAAACATTAGTATGTGTCTACACCATAGAAGAACTCATAAATTCGGAAGAAGTATTACTTGATTTTATGTGAGGCAATCCAAATCGTCCATGTAGCGCATGTAGCGGCGCACAGGATCCCCTCTAACAGCATCCACATTCTTCCAGCAATACGCAACAGTAGGCCTTGACTCCTCGTCATGGTGTGGCCATGCCTTCAATACAAAGTAAGTTAGGATTAAATACAAAAGGTGTTGTTCAAGTAATGAAATGCAAACTTAAGAGCATGAAACAAACCTCCAATTCGCCACGATATGGCCGGCCAACAGGGAACCTTTCCCAAATCCATATCTGCAACAAGTATGCACATCCACCAAGGTTGGAGTCATTTCCAACATGCCTACATGCGTCACAGAGCTGTCGATACATCCAAGCAAGTGTTGCTGAACCCCAGTTGTTCTGTGCAATATTCTCCCACTGCTGGCCAAGAATTGGCAAGACCATCCAAGATATAGTGTTCTCGGAACCATCGGGAAACAAGAACCCTCCAAACAGGTGCCACAGCCATGCACGTGCATGGCGCTCAACGACCTCCTGAGGTGCTCCGGGAGGACAATGGTTGAAATGCTGCTTCAACCAATGTGAACACACCCCTGAGGTCTTCCTATCCTTGACTCCGTCGGGTGGTGCTGGGGGACGTATGCCAATGTGAGCCTCTACCATATCCCTCCATCCATCACCTTGAACTATGCCAGTTACTGCATTGCCTTCTAAAGGTAGTCCAAGAATCATAGCAACATCTTGCATAGTGATGGTCACCTCCCCGTAAGGCAAATGGAACGTATGTGTCTCTGGCCTCCTACGGTCCACAAAAGCACTGAGCAGAGGTGCATCCATCACTGGGAGGCCCGCGCACACAACCCATGCGAGAGGAAGCATCCCAGCCCGGCGAAGGTACAACACATACCGCTCATCCCATCGTACTTGGAAGTGGGTACGTGGACGAAGGGGCTGCAACGCCTGTTTTGATAAAAAGGATTCGTTGGAGGACAAAAAAAAACACAAATGTAATATGATTAACGAATTAGAATGAAAATATATTATGGTATTTATTGAGGTGGAAACACTAACCTCGCCTTGGTCAACTAGGACGTGAGCCCGGTGCTTGGAGTCGTAGAACATCTCCAGTAGGGGGAATGTGGGGTGCGCCATCCTGCAAATCAAAACTTGATTAGTACAAACCAACATAAAATGAACCGAAAAGTAATTAAAATGACCATGGTAAGTAAAACGTAAATTATAGACAATCAATCAATTTTATTGCAACTATAGAGTAACAATGACCTCAATTGAAACTTTATTCTAAGCACAAACAACTGTACCTCTGCCCATGTGCTATGCCTAATCCTCTTTCTCGACTTAGGTTGGGCCATTCTTTTTCTTTTCGATTTCTTTTTCTTCTTACACTTGCACTGAGAACAAAATCTATGGCACTTGGAGCAACGGTTCTGGCTCCTGTCCTCATCGAAATCACCGGTGCCATAGTCCGCACTAGCCCGACCTTGCGACTCGTCCATGTCACCCTTGAGCCTTTTCTTCTGCCTCCTTCCTTTTTTAGGTTTTAACAGTGACGCATCCGGCACGTACTCTAGCCCCTTGTACTCGGGCCATTGAGAAGGATCAAGGTAAGGCTCAAAACTGGAGACCCATATGTTGATTGTGTTCGACCGAGCGTAGTACGGACTAAAAAATGTGGGGCTTTTGAAACAAAGTCCTCGGGCTCTACATGCCGTTATTAGGTGCGAGCATGGAAGGTGTAACAACTGTGGTGTCATGCAAGTACACTCGCCAGATCTGAGGTCCACTTTGTAATGGCATCCTCCATGACTCTCTCTCCTCCTATATTTGTACCACCTGCACCTCTAACACCATAAATCATTCTTTCAGGGCTGTAAGGTGTTGCAAGTTGGTTCACCGATCTATCCTCAGCATCCTTAAGGTGTTCCTCCGCTATTAGTCCCCATTGCTCACCCTTATCCAGCAAACTCCGGCCTTTACCCCATCTATCAACGAAGTACTCGCTCAACTTCTCGAATGAGTACTCTACAATGCCTGCAACAGGTCTTGACTAAATACCCCTGAATATATTATTTAATAACTCAGTGTTGTTTGTGGTCATTATACCGTACCGCTTTTCCCCTTCATCATAAGCAAGAGCCCATTTATCCTTGTCCACCATCTCGCCTTTTAGCCACTCCTTGGCCGTCTCATTCATTTCCTTCTCCAAATCTGCAAGTTTTTCTTCAAAAGCTTTCTCCGTGCGCACTGAACAAAGCAACTTTAGTTTCCCAATTAGTTCCTTCTTTTTCTGACGCCTCCATATGTTTGCTGCAAAGTGTCGCATGCACCACCTGTGCACAAGAGGGGGAAATCCATCCATCTGCTCTTTAGCGTAGTTTAGGAGGACATGGTGCCGGTCAGATATCATAAAAACTTGCCTGGAGGGACCCAACACATACCGCCGCACAAGCTTCATGTACCAGGACCAGCTGCCGTTGTTTTTTCCTTCGGTCAAAGCAAATGCTAACGGAACTAGTTGCCTCTCAGGATCCACGGCAACTGTCATCATTAGTGTCCCCTTGTTTTTACCCGTCAAGAATGTGGCATCCACGAGGATCACAGGTCGGCAATACTGGAATGATTCAGCACGCTGTGGAAAGCACCAAAACACCCTTTGTAAAACATGCTTGTATACTCCGTTGTGAGGAACCATCATGTTTCCCATGTGTATGAACCACCTAATCCCTGGATTGTAGAGGGACATGCCCGTCAAGACTCTGGGCACCCTTGCATATGACTCTAGCTAATCTCCCCACAACAGAGCTATAGCATGCTGTTTTGCATGCCATGCTTTCAAGTACTTCACCCGGTAAGAACTCATGCCGAAAATTGACTCCATAAGCGAAGGAACTGATGTGTCGCTGTCCTTCCGAACAATACCATGAATGTGATGTGCTAGGTATCGTGCCATGCACTGTGCGTGAACTTGCTTCGGTCTCGAGGATGCACATGTGTGAGGCTGTCTTACTCTGGTGATTTTCCACTGACCAGTGCCCCTAACAATCCATGACCATACACCCCATAGGCACCCCTGCTTGCATAGCACATCGTACCATACTCTCTTGTCCGAATGAACCACATTAAATGGACGATGATGACGCACTGCATAATTAGCGAATAAAAACTGCAACTCTGGAAGTGAATGGAACTCCATGCCCTTGCGAATCTCTAGACTGTCACTATCAATTACAAACTCGCTTTCAAAAATATATGAGTCACAAATGGCTCTATGGATCCTGCTAAGATCCTTAGCATTTGAAACCGCCAGGACTTCAACGTGGGCTAGCTTCATCATGCGCAACTCTTCAGCAGTATAACTAAAATGTGCATCAGTGTTATTAACAGCCCGACCCATTGTCCCATCCCTACACTACTCATCACCACTTATTTCCTCATCACTAACGCTGGATCCATCGGCATCATCATTTTCCTGCTCTACTTGGGGCACACTTGCATTACCCTCCGGTTCTTCTTCCCCAGTGCTTTCATCATTGTCGTCGTCATCACTACTATCGTATTCATTCTTTTCTGAACCTAAAGAAACAGCATCATCGTCTCGAGCACCCCTGTCATCGTCCTCCTCGAAGGTTCCGTTGTCGAAATGATCGGAAGCGACGGCCATATCATAATCCGCAACAAATTCACTAGCACAAGTGAGATTTGGGACATCTTCTACTACGGTTGACTCTTGAGTTATATTCTTCATACGAAATGGAACTACATCTACTCTCCCAACTGGTTCTTGTGATCTAGATCTACGGGTTATTTCAACAACCACCTCCCAACAAACCACATTTGCACGCGTTACTATATCCTTGTACTTCCTCCAATGCATCTCCGATTCCAATGTCAACATAACATAATGTGCTCTAGCTTTACCACAATCAAATCTGCCCCTCAAAGTTATTTCATCAATGCCACAAGAATGCTTTGAAACAACTCGGTCTACCAAAACATTGAACGATGGAGAACTATCGAAAAGTTCAACATCCTCTATCATATTCTCAAACTTTCCATTTTCCTTAACCATACCCCCGTGAAAGAAACGAACTAATTCATCCATTGTCTATACCTTGATCACGTATACAAAGAAATCACCTACACAAACAATTCCACATTGCCTATTATTCATAAATCAAACCCTCATTCTATTTTCAAGTACTAAATCCTAGAACAAATGTTAAACGATCTATGCAACTAATTGGAGTACAAAACAAAATATTGCCAGGTGATACAAAAAATTTGGGGTACAAATAAGCTCAAATAACCATACTATATGACTATCAAATACCACACAAGTCATTCTAAGCCATAGATAATCTTATTCCCTTAGCATCATACAAACTTCAACCCTCTGTTGCTTGTGTATGGTTGAAACAAACTCTCATTACATTTTCCACTACTCAATGCTACAACAAATGTTAAACGATCCATGCAACTACTTTCTCACGTCAAAATCGCGAGCAGAATACCATCTGAGTACCACCTAAACCTCCAAACATAACTACACTAGCAACTACAATACTATTTCTCACATCAAGATCCTAACCCTAATCAACAAAAAACACTAAGAACTACTAATGCACAAGGTAAAACGATTAGCAAATGGAAGCAATACCTTCGGGAGAGGGTGGGGATCGATTTCCCCTACTTCACCCCCCCCCAAATCGCCGGATTTGGGGAGGGATCTGGCCGGTGGCGGCGGAGGCGATGCGCCTGGCGGTGCACTGCACGGGAGCGAGGAAGAAGAGTGGGAGGGTGGGGGAGGAAGGGGGCTTGCGCGGGCCCAAGTAATGCCCTTGTCGTGCCATCCCGCCTGGCGCGACAGGCCTCTTGTCGCGCCAGTGCATGTGGCGTGACAGAGTGCCACGTCATTGCCCGTCAGTGCTGCCGTGGCGCAGCGCTGCATCGAGCGCCACCGTGGCAGCCCTGTCGCGCCACATGCAGTGGCATGACCAAATCGGCTATGGAGCGAAAATAAACTGCCAATCAGGTTAAATTTAAAATATTATTTAAAAAAGGTTAAAAATAAAAAAAGATTTCATTTTCAGCTTACATGCACACTGAACAACGAGACGCATGCTGCGAATCCCGAAATGCAAGTTCGGGGGCCCAACATACATGAGGAAAAAATATGTTGATCCAGCCCAAAACAGTGGATGTGTGGCAGGCCCTCAGTTATCCAGCCCATTACCATTGCAACACTGGTCCATTTACAAGCAAAACAACAAGTCCTAACCAGAAGTACCATAGTACACTCTCTATCAACTTGAAGCTGAAGTTACTGACAAATCAAAGCAATGAGTAATCATCAGTGGTAGGCGTACTATGGAGTACTTCCTCCAGGTTGATAAAGAAAGTCGTTTAGAACATCAATACGGTTTTAAAAAAAACAACTTTGATCACTACTTTTTTTGCTGTAAAAAGAATTATAAAATATAGTCAATATATATTTTTATGAAACTACATACATTTCAAGATAAATCTGTTGACACAGAATCGCGCCAACATACTCGAATGCGCTAGAACGCGCAGTAGATCGTCAAAACGATCTGAACCAGCAGTGCCCTGGGTGGACTGGTCTGACCGGTTCCGCAGACCGGTCTGACCGGTCGGGTGCAGAACGCCGTGATGACCTAGGAACGCAAGCTCGGGAGGGACCCCGTCGGAGCTCGCGCGGCTAGGGTTGCCCTGAGGTCGGCAAGGCCACTCAGAACGCCTTCGAACGTCGCCGGGATGCGAGAAGAACAGCAAATTAAGGTTTGGAAAAGCTAGGGTTTGAGATGAACAAAAAGTAGATGTATTTTGTATTGATTCGATTGGGAATACCTCAATCGGCCTTAGCCTTTATATTTATAGGCCGGGGAAGTCGTACCCCTTCTCTAAGTCAGATTATACAAAGTTTCCACAAATAAAACAACTCCTACTCGGACTAAAACTGGGCCGACCGGTCAGACCGGTCGGCCCGACTGGTCAGACCGGTCGGCCTCTGAGCTGCCAAATCTGGCTGTCAACATATGCCCCCCTGTTTTTTGGTGCATTTCACAAGCCAAAAAGCAAAAACTAATCTGATGTACATGTTTACATAGAGCCTACAAGTCTAAAATAAAACTATGGGCGATATCTAATACCGGCCATCTTCGTCTTCACGCACTTTGCCACACGCTGGGGTAGAATTTCTTCAAGTATCTCCCATTGATAGCTCTAGATAGACGCTCACCTTGCACCGTCTCCATCATATATGAATTACCGGAGACAACCTTGATAATCTTGTATGGACCCTCCCAACTTGGAGACCATTTGCCAAACTTGTTGCTTTTCATCCCAAGAGGCAAAATTGTCTTCCAAACCAGATCTCCAACCTGAAAAGATTTAAACTTTACCTTCTTGTTGTAAGCTCTAGCCACCCGAAGCTTGTCTTTCTCAATTTCCTTCAAAGCCTTCAAACGCTTGTCGGTCACCTCATCAATTATGGTAATCAACAGCATGAAGGTCATTTTGTTTCGCTAATCTATAAGCGTCCAGATTTACCTCAACGGGTAAAACAGTCTCTTGACCATACACAAGCTCAAAAGGAGTAACCTTAGTAGCACCATGTCTAGATATACGATAAGCCCACAACGCTTCGGATAACACTTCATGTCACCTCCTAGGATTTTCTTCTATCTTCCTCTTGACAAGTTTGATCAAAATCTTATTACTAGACTCAGCCTGTTGTTGGCGCTCCTTAAGTACCCCTTTTATTCCTTGTTTATCTTTGATAATGGCATGAATTTAATATCAAAATCACTAACCGTCCTAACCCCGGCCTAATTATTGGTCATTTTCACACTTGCACATATATTTTGGAGGAACTTCGTTTTTGCAGGTTTTTGGCCTATTTTGGAGCATGAAATGACGAGGCCCGTGATTGAGCGCTAACACGGAGAAAGAAGAAGGCCAAAGCCCAAAGGAAGAACCAAAGCCCATGTTGATTCGAAGCTATAACACCCGGTTTATAAAAGAGCATAAACCGAGCAATCATATACGTGCCAGGATCAAGTCACACGTATATACAACAGAATGAACAGTATATCATAGCACATATCACGTAAAAAGACATAATAAAGCGAATACGAATGTTATTTATTACATTAATGACAAAAATGTCTAATACAGCGGAAGCGAAGTACAAAATACGAATAAAGCTCTCCGAAGCTGAAGCAGGGCGCCACAGGGACGTCGACTGGGAGACGAATGCCTAGAAGTCCTCGTAGTCCTGGTAGCGCTGGACGAACTCCCTCGTGTCGGCAGGAACTGAGCAGCAGTAGCGAGGTCGAGAGGAAAAAGTAGAGAAGAGGCAAGAGTGAGTACACAACTTGTACTCAACAAGTATAACACAAACTATGAGGCTCTAAGGTTGGCTGACTCAACTGCATTAGCTTTTAAGTCTTGGCAAACTTTTATTAAAGCTATTTACTACGAGTTGATGAATTACCATTAACCCAATTACGTAGTAATTAGTCACATTTAATCATAATACTACTGAGAACCAAACCAAAACCAAGCCACCAAGGTAACCCCGAGAAGCACCTCCCTCGTCGGAAGGAGATAACTCCACTAATCAAAAGGAGGATCTGGGCCGCTCATAACCGTGAGCACGGCTAGTATACCAGTTTTACACTCTGCAGAGGTTGCACATCTTTACCCACAATTCGTGAGCTACGCCAGTTGTTCATCACACTTCCTTAGGTGAGATGGCCAGCGACTCACTACGAGGCCTTTACAAAGAATCTCGTTGGTAGGGAGTAACCGCGAGGGTGGATCAACGACTATGGAGCAGGTCTAGTGGGCATCAAGACACGAAGCACAGACGAGGCCACTCAGCACGAGGGCCATAGAAGCTTACTGCCCCTGCCCCGTAGGTAAGTTACTCCAAACCAAAAAGATCTAATTATTACGCCAAGTCTATCCCATTCTAGCCTTGTGGTAGCGCTGTTGTCCCAGGTTGTCGCTCTATGAACCGGTCCTTATGGAGAGTGGCCAACCAAGCACTAAGCACCGTGCTGGCCCCCTAAACCATGTTTCTACAAAACCATATTTTAACGAGACGTGAGCCACTCAAGCACGAAGCACAGAGGGCCACTCTCAGAATTAAGTTCAAGTAATCCATTAATCAAATTAATTAAAAAGGACCAGAGAGTGTTATAGCGCAGCAACCTAGCACAACTAACCAAAATGCAACCCACATGTATATATAAAGGATATGAAGTGGCTAGGAATGTCCTTATAGGCATACAGTATTAAAATGCAGTATAAAATTGTATTTAAAAGTGATGGGTTGTTCATGTTATACTTGCCTTCCTCGTACTGCTCTGGCTGCTGCTCAAACTGCTCGGAAGACGGCTGCTCCTGGTACTAGTACTGGGGCTCCTCAGAAGGATCAACGTCTACTCACGAACACATGGCCAAAACAATGCACGATAATAAGCATACAAGCAAACACTAACAAAAAGCTAAGAAACAGTACATCAATACATAAAAACAGCACACTAAACTAATCTAAAACTATTCTACGCGTTACAACGATCGCGTGGATATAAAGAACGCTAAAAACGGAGCTAAAACGCATAATCTAGGCCTAAAACAAGGTTCAGGGGCTTATTTGTAATAAAAACAGGGTTCCAGGGACTTTTCTGCTAAAACCGAGGGCTAAAACGTAATTAAACTAAAGCTTCAGGGTCTAACTCGTAAAAAGAACGAACCTGGACGGCGGGTCCTATTTTAAAGAAGCTCAGGGGGTAAAACGCTAAAAACAGGACCTCTGCGTAAATACTTTTGAATAAGCCTGGGCTGCGGGTTGATTTGGCAAAAGATGAGGGTCTCTTTAGAAAAAGAGCCGGGCCGAAGGGGTACGCGCAGATCCGGGCCGTTAGATTTAGATCCGATGGCTCAGCGGGGTTGGGCTTTTGGATCTAATCTGACCCGTCGGTTACGGATCTGACGGCTGGAGTGAAAGGGGCACGGGGGAACGGAGGCGCGCCACCGCCGGCGACAAATTCCGCGGCGGTGCGGCTCGGGACTCGCCGGAGAAGGCCAATCCGGCGCTCCCAGGCTCGGTTTGGACCGTGGCTTGGCCGAGGAGCACATGCGCGGCATGAGTGACGCACTGGTGGCCTTGGCGGGGCTGGAGAACGTCCGTGGCAGCGCTGGCTCTACGGCGGCGGGTCGGCGAGGAGACTCTCGCCGGCGAGCGAGGTTCTAAGCGCTAGAGTGGCCTACGATCTAGGACAACAGGTGCAAAGGTAAGGGGAGGTGGCGACGGTTCTTACCGCGGCTCGAATCGAGCGTGGGGGCCGTGCAGGGGGTCCGGCGGCGAAGACCGGCGGTGGAGTCGGGCGGCGTTCGTGGGGGGATCCGGTGGAGCGCGTCTCGGGGCTTCTGGTCCCGGTGGCTCGACGCGGTGGGACCTGGCAGTGCTAGGGGACGGGACGGCACGGCCGGAGCGGCACTGGCAGCGGCGATTCGCAGCAAGCTCTGCTCCGGCAGAGCAAGGCGAGGCGGCGGCGCTGGGAAGTTGTGGGGCTGTGCTGCGGGATAGGGATGAGGTGCAGCGGGGGGTCCGTGGGGTGCTAAATAAGGGCCGGCGGGAATCCTGGGGGGGGGGCGTGCCCAGGGGAAGGCTTGCGAGATCACCGGCGGGGAAAACGGAATCTGTTGCAAGCGCGCAGCGCGGGAGGGGGGGGGGGAGACGAAGCTGGCAGCTGGGCCCGGACCGTCAGCGGGTTGGGGGCAGCGGGCGACGCTGGTGGGTGGGACCGGCGGGTCAGGGCGGACGACGCGCGACGCTGGCGAGCGGGCTGCTGCGCGAGCGGGGGTGCTGGGCTGAGCGCCGGGTGACTGGGCCGCGGAGAGGGAGAGGGAGGAGGGGCGCGTGCGCTGGCTGGCGAGCGGGAGGGAGCGGGCCGTTATGGGGTTCGGCTGGGCCGAGTGGGGAGCGGGAGTTGGGCCCGCGTGGGATTCAGCTGGGACAGGGACTTGGGTTGGGTTTCCAGGGGAGGTGGGATTGGGCCTGGGTCGAGGGTTGGGCTGCTGGGCTAGTTTGAGTTGGACTGGTTTTGGGTTGTTGGGTTGGTTTTCCTTTTCCAAATTTTAACTCTATTTCCTATTTCTATTTCAAACAAAGTTTGAATTCAAATAAAAATTTGAATTCAAACCACACTCAAACAATTAAAACTATGCACCAGCATGAATGCAACACAAAAATTAAACCTATGATAAAATTTTAATTACTTACGAAACAAAATTAAATTAAATGCAAGGCTAAACACAATAAACCTTAGGAAATTAAATAAAGCCATTTAAATTTATTAATAAATGCTGAAATTTAAATTAGGGTGTTACAGACCCTACCCCCTTAAAGAAATCTCGTCCCCGAGATTTAGCTGGGCTGGCTAGCAAAGAGATCTGGATATGTCTTCTTCAACTCATCTTCTCGCTCCCAAGTAGCCTCAGCTTCACTGTGGTGACTCCACTGAACTCTGCACATCTTGATGCGCTTGTTCCGAGTAAACCTCTCTGATGTCTCCAGAATCTTCACTGGATGCTCAGTATAAGTCAGATCTTCCTGCACATCGACTCCATCCAGGGGTGCCTGCTCCTCGGGTACTCGCAAACACCTCTTCAGCTGAGATATATGGAAGACATCATGAACTCCTGAGAGGCTGGTGGGCAACTCCAGGCGATAAGCAACTTCGCCTTTCCGCTCTAGCACCTTGAATGGCCCCACATAACGAGGTGCTAACTTCCCTTTGACATTAAATCTGCGGATTCCTCTCATCGGAGACACCTTCAGATACACATAATCACCAACACTGAAAGTCAGGTCTCTCCGTTTGCCATCGGCATAGCTCTTCTGTCTGCTCTGTGCAATCCTTAGATTTTCTCGCACAGCCTGGACCATCTGCTCTGCATCATCTATGATCTCAGGGCCAAAGAGCTGTTTCTCACCAATCTGATCCCAATAGAGAGGAGTCCTGCATTTTCTGCCATACAATGCCTCAAAGGGGGACTTCTTCAGACTGGCCTGATAGCTGTTGTTATATGAGAACTCAGCATATGACAGGCACTTATCCCAGCTAGTACTGTACTGAATGGCACAAGCTCTCAGCATATCCTCCAACACTTGGTTGGTTCTCTCTGTCTGCCCATCTGTCTGAGGGTGATAAGCCGTACTGAAACGCAGCTTCGTATCCAACGAATCATGGAGCTGCTCCCAGAACCGAGAAGTGAACTGAGACCCTCTGTCAGATATAATCTTCTTGGGCACACCATGCAAGCAGACAATCCGAGAGATGTACAACTCTGCCAGTCTAGCACCGGAGTAAGTAGTGTTCACTGGAATGAAGTGAGCAACCTTCGTCAATCGATCCACTACTACCCAAATGGAGTTGTACCCCTTCTGAGTACGAGGCAATCCAACAATGAAGTCCATGGTGATTTCCTCCCATTTCCACTCTGGAATCTTCAAAGACTGCAACAGACCCGCTGGCCTCTGATGCTCAGCCTTGACACGCTGACAGGTGTCACAAATAGCCACGTACTCTGCCACTGAACGCTTCATCCCATACCACCAGAAACGTTCCTTCAGATCATAATACATCTTCGTGCTGCCCGGATGAATAGAATAAGCTGTATCATGGGCCTCACTCAGAATCAACTTCCGAAGATCCTTCACATCTGGCACACATATCCGGTTCTTGTACCACAAGGTACCCTGACCATCCTCTCTGAAATGAGGAGCCTTGCCCTTCTTGAGCAACTCACGAACCTCCTGCAGCTTCTCATCATCTTTCTGATGCTGCCTGATCTCTGCCTCTAGAGTCGGTACTGCCTCAAACGCTGCACTCGAAGTATGATGCAAGAAGCCCAGACTCAACTGCTCGAACTCCTCGCATAACTCGGGAGGCATCTGGAAAACCACGGCCATGTTGACATAACTTCTCCTGCTCAAAGCATCTGCTACAACATTGGCCTTGCCCGGATGATAGTGAATCTCCAGGTCATAGTCCTTGACTAACTCTAGCCATCTTCTCTGCCGCATGTTCAGCTCATTCTGCGTGAAAATGTACTTGAGGCTCTTGTGATCAGTGTAGATATCACACCGCTGCCCATACAAGTAATGCCTCCAAATCTTCAGAGCATGCACAACTGCGGCTAACTCAAGATCATGAGTAGGATAGTTCAGCTCATGCCGACGTAACTGCCGTGAAGCATAAGCAATCACTCTGCCCTCCTGCATCAGAACACACCCAAGACCATCCTTCAAAGCATCACAATAGACCGTGAACCTCTTCGTCTGGTCTGGCAGAGTCAGGACTGGCGCCGTAGTCAACCTTTTCTTCAGCTCATCAAAGGCCCTCTGACGCTCATCAGTCCATATGAATGCCACATTCTTCTCCAGCAAAGAAGTCAAAGGCTTCGCGATCTTGGAGAAATTCTCAATGAACCTCCGGTAATATCCAGCTAAGCCCAAGAAAGACCTGACTTCCTTTACTGTCTGCGGTGTCTCCCACTCTAGCACATCCTTCACCTTGCTCGGATCAACAGCAATGCCTCCCTGAGAGATAACGTGACCGAGGAATGGAACCTCGTCAATCCAGAACTCGCACTTGCTGAACTTGGCATTCAGCTGATGCTCCCTCAATATCTGCAATACGAGTCTCAGATGCTCTTCATGCTCTTCCTCTATCTTGGAGAAGATCAGAATATCATCAATGAAAATCACCACAAAGACATCCATATAATCCATGAAGACCATGTTCATCAGGTGCATGAAGTAAGCCGGGGCATTAGTCAAGCCGAAGGACATGACCGTATACTCATATAGCCCATACTTGCAGGTGAATGCCGTCTTCGGAATATCCCCAGGATGGATCCTCAGCTGAAAATAACCCGAACGAAGATCAATCTTCGAGAATATACGAGCACCTCGAAGCAAATCAAAGAGATCCTCAATACGGGGCAGTGGATGCTTGTTCTTGATAGTGACTGCATTCAGCTCCCGATAATCCACACACATCCTCTTCGAGCCATCCTTCTTATCTACCAGCAACAATGGAAAAGCCCAAGGAGAGAAGCTGCGACGGATATAGCCCTTGGCTAGCAACTCATCAATAGTTTTCTTGACTTCCTCATGCTCTATAGGTGCCATACGGTAGGGCCGCTTTGCAATAGGAGCTGTGCCAGGCAAGAGATCAATACAAAACTCAATGGCGCGTTCAGGCGGCATACCTGGCAGATCATCCGGAAAGACATCCGGGAATTCAGACACCACGCGAATACCATCCGTGGGTCTAGCCTCCATCTGATGAAGAAATCTAGAAGGCTCTGAAGCACTGACTGTCACCTCTTTGCCATCAGATGCCGATAAGTGAACTGTCCGCTGAGCACAATCAATACGTACTCCCCATCTGGTAAGTGTCTCCATGCCCAAAATCACATCTATCCCCGAGGAGTCAATAACTATCAAGCCAGTGCGGAATTCTACCCCCTTTATGACAATACTAACTCTGGAGCATATAGAACATGTACGAATCTGACCCCCAGGTGAGGTAACTACCATAGCTGTCCTCATACAAGAAACCGGTATACCATGCTGCTCGGCAAATGACTTGGAAATGAAAGAATGGGTAGCACCGGTATCGAAAAGCACTGTAGCGGGGTGAGAGTTGACCATGAACGTACCAATAACCACGTTAGGAGCCTCGGCCGCTGACTCGGCCGTCACGTGGTTCACCCTGCCCTGTGCTGGCGCCCTGGGCTGAGCTGGGCATCCCTGCTGTCCCGCCTGCGCCTTCCGGGGGCAAGTGTTGGCGTAGTGCCCCGGCTGGCCGCAGTGATAGCAGACGCGTGCAAGTGTCGAAGCCTGCTGTCCGGTAGTAGCTGCCGGATGTGGAGCCTGCGGTGCTGGCGGAGCTGGTGGAGCACGAGCCGGAGGTGCCGGTAACCTCGGGCCCTGACCTGCCTGCTGCTGCTGTCGAGGCGGGTACTGCTGCGGCCTCGGCTGGTACTGCTGGGGAGGCCGGTACTGCTGCTGGTACTGCTGAGGCGGCTGGAGTCGAGGACGAGTGTTGCTGCCAGAAGCAACGGGGACAATCTTCCTCTTCTTGTCCTCCATCTCCAGGTGCTTGCGCTCAGTGTTGAGCGCGCTGTCAACCAGATGGTTGAAGTCGTCGAAGCGGAGGTTGAGTAGCGCGTACTGGAGATAGTCCTCAAGACCCTCCATGAAGTGCTCCTGCTTCTTGCGGTCATCCGCAACATCGGCAGGGCGTAGCGAGCCAGCTGAAGAAAGCGATCACGATACTCCGTGACCGACATAGTCCCCTGAAGTGACAAAGACAGATAGATATCGAAAGATTAACTCAAGATTTCATAAGGATAGAACAAGGGGCATTAGCTCAAAAGAAACCGCTGAATGATTATATTTAAGGTTACCTGCTTCAGTGCAAGGAACTCCTTCTACTTCATCTTCATAACGCCCGCGGGGACGTTGTGGCTGCGGAAACGCTCCCTGAACTGGAGCCAAGTGAGAGACTCACGGTCATGGACTGGGTGGGACTCCCACCAGTCCAAAGCTGCCCCTCACAGCTGTCCTGCTGCGTACAAGACGCGCTCACGATCATCGCACTGGGCGATGTCCAGCTGACGCTCCACTGCACGGAGCCAGTCGTCGGCCTGAAGAGGGTCGGACGTGTGAGAAAACGTCGGCGGGTGACCCCTCAGGAACTCAGCACGCCTGTCGCGAGGCTGCGGCGGTGGAGGAGGCGGAGGCTGAGTGTGAGCCAGCTGAAGAGCCTGAACAGTGTTGTTCAGGGTGGCCATCATCTGCATCTGGAGCTGGAAGTACTGCTCCGGAGTCAAAGGCGGCGGCATCGGGATCCCGGTCCCCTGGGTGTTCTGACCCTGGTTGTTCTGCCCCTGCTGGTCAGAGCCACGCCTGGTGTTCACCATCTGATTTTGGACAAAAGATTTCACGAGTAAGGAAATTGCAGGAATAAATTCAGATGGATATGATAACTCTTTGCGGAAAAAGACTCAGCCATGATAAAGTAGACAGGATAGAGTTGACTGTTTTACCCCCAACGATCTAACTCATTTTATTAATTAGTTAACTTTAACATCTGAGTGAGTTTTCTTTAAACAAATTTAAACTACTAAGCTATACAATCATTCAAAAATCCAAATCAAACATATAGCATAATAACAAGCAGACAATTTTCCACAAATTAGCCGAGTTTAACATACGACTCGACTAACACGACGCGTCGCAAAGCGTGCTATCGTATTATTATAAAAGGGTCACCTAGCTAATACTTATGGTGGTCAGAGGACTGATTCAGGCCAAAATCTACGAAAACTATTCTTCAGAGAGAGAAACCAAGGCAAGAAGGGTAAAAAGTCATGGAAGTCAAGGGGTATAATAGTAAAATAGTTTCAGCAGACAAGGATTGGAGAGAAGAAGTCCTAAAACTCGACCAGTTCTATCTAGGCTTCGTCCTAAAGTCGATATGGCTCTGATACCACTCTGTAACACCCGGTTTATAAAAGAGCATAAACCGAGCAATCATATACGTGCCAGGATCAAGTCACACGTATATACAACAGAATGAACAGTATATCATAGCACATATCACGTAAAAAGACATAATAAAGCGAATACGAATGTTATTTATTATATTAATGACAAAAATGTCTGATACAGCGGAAGCGAAGTACAAAATAAGAATAAAGCTCTCCGAAGCTGAAGCAGGGCGCCACAGGGACGTCGACTGGGAGACGAATGCCTAGAAGTCCTCGTAGTCCTGGTAGCGCTGGACGAACTCCCTCGTGTCGGCAGGAACTGAGCAGCAGTAGCGAGGTCGAGAGGAAAAAGTAGAGAAGAGGCAAGAGTGAGTACACAACTTGTACTCAACAAGTATAACACAAACTATGAGGCTCTAAGGTTGGCTGACTCAACTGCATTAGCTTTTAAGTCTTGGCAAACTTTTATTAAAGCTATTTACTACGAGTTGATGAATTACCATTAACCCAGTTACGTAGTAATTAGTCACATTTAATCATAATACTACTGAGAACCAAACCAAAACCAAGCCACCAAGGTAACCCCGAGAAGCACTTCCCTCGTCGGAAGGAGATAACTCCACTAATCAAAAGGAGGATCTGGGCCGCTCATAACCGTGAGCACGGCTAGTATACCAGTTTTACACTCTGCAGAGGTTGCACATCTTTACCCACAAGTCGTGAGCTACGCCAGTTGTTCATCACACTTCCTTAGGTGAGATGGCCAGCGACTCACTACGAGGCCTTTACAAAGAATCTCGTTGGTAGGGAGTAACCGCGAGGGTGGATCAGCGACTATGGAGCAGGTCTAGTGGGCGTCAAGACACGAAGCACAGACGAGGCCACTCAGCACGAGGGCCATAGAAACTTACCACCCCTGCCCCGCAGGTAAGTTACTCCAAACCAAAAAGATCTAATTATTACGCCAAGTCTATCCCATTCTAGCCTTGTGGTAGCGCTGTTGTCCCAGGTTGTCGCTCTATGAACCGGTCCTTATGGAGAGTGGCCAACCAAGCACTAAGCACCGTGCTGGCCCCCTAAACCATGTTTCTACAAAACCATATTTTAACGAGACGTGAGCCACTCAAGCACGAAGCACAGAGGGCCACTCTCAGAATTAAGTTCAAGTAATCCATTAATCAAATTAATTAAAAGGGACCAGAGAGTGTTATAGCGTAGCAACCCAGCACAACTAACCAAAATGCAACCCACAGGTATATATAAAGGATATGAAGTGGCTAGGAATGTCCTTATAGGCATACAGTATTAAAATGCAGTATGAAATTGTATTTAAAAGTGATGGGTTGTTCATGTTATACTTGCCTTCCTCGTACTGCCCTGGCTGCTGCTCAAACTGCTCGGAAGACGGCTGCTCCTAGTACTGGTACTGGGGCTCCTCAGAAGGATCAACGTCTACTCACGAACACATGGCCAAAACAATGCACGATAATAAGCATACAAGCAAACACTAACAAAAAGCTAAGAAACAGTACATCAATACATAAAAACAGCACACTAAACTAATCTAAAACTATTCTACGCGTTACAACGATCGCGTGGATATAAAGAACGCTAAAAACGGAGCTAAAACGCATAATCTAGGCCTAAAACAAGGTTCAGGGGCTTATTTGTAATAAAAACAGGGTTCCAGAGACTTTTCTGCTAAAACCGAGGGCTAAAACATAATTAAACTAAAGCTTCAGGGTCTAACTCGTAAAAAGAACGAACCTGGATGGCGGGTCCTATTTTAAAGAAGCTCAGGGGGTAAAACGCTAAAAACAGGACCTATGCGTAAATACTTTTGAATAAGCCTGGGCTGCGGGTTGATTTGGCAAAAGATGAGGGTCCCTTTAGAAAAAGAGCCGGGCCGAAGGGGTACGCGCAGATCTAGGCCGTTAGATTTAGATCCGATGGCTCAGCGGGGTTGGGCTTTTGGATCTAATCTGACCCGTCGGTTACGGATCTGACGGCTGGAGTGAAAGGGGCACGGGGGAACGGCGGCGCGCCACCGCCGGCGACAAATTCCGCGGCGGTGCGGCTCGGGACTCGCCGGAGAAGGCCAATCCGGCGCTCCCAGGCTCGGTTTGGACCGTGGCTTGGCCGAGGAGCACATGCGCGGCATGAGTGACGCACTGGTGGCCTTGGCGGGGCTGGAGAACGTCCGTGGCGGCGCTGGCTCTACGGCGGCGGGTCGGCGAGGAGACTCTCGCCGGCGAGCGAGGTTCTAAGCGCTAGAGTGGCCTACGATCTAGGACAACAGGTGCAAAGGAAAGGGGAGGTGGCGACGGTTCTTACCGCGGCTCGAATCGAGCGTGGGGGCCGTGCAGGGGGTCCGGCGGCGAAGACCGGCGGTGGAGTCGGGCGGCGTTCGTGGGGGGATCCGGTGGAGCGCGTCTCGGGGCTTCTGGTCCCGGTGGCTCGATGCGGTGGGACCTGGCGGTGCTGGGGGACGGGACGGCACGGCCGGAGCGGCACCGGCAGCGGCGATTCGCAGCAAGCTCTGCTCCGGCAGAGCAAGGCGAGGCGGCGGCGCTGGGAAGTTGTGGGGCTGTGCTGCCGGATAGGGATGAGGTGCAGCGGGGGGTCCGTGGGGTGCTAAATAAGGGCCGGCGGGAATCCTGGGGGGGGGCGTGCCCAGGGGAAGGCTTGCGAGATCACCGGCGGGGAAAACGGAATCTGTTGCAAGCGCGCAGCGCGGGGGGGGGGGAGACGAAGCTGGCAGCTGGGCCCGGACCGTCAGCGGGTTGGGGGCAGCGGGCGATGCTGGCGGGTGGGACCGGCGGGTCAGGGCGGATGACGCGCGGCGCGGGCGAGCGGGCTGCTGCGCGAGCGGGGGTGCTGGGCTGAGCGCCGGGTGACTGGGCCGCGGAGAGGGAGAGGGAGGAGGGGCGCGTGCGCTGGCTGGCGAGCGGGAGGGAGCGGGCCGTTGTGGGGTTCGGCTGGGCCGAGTGGGGAGCGGGAGTTGGGCCCGCGTGGGATTCAGCTGGGACAGGGACTTGGGTTGGGTTTCCAGGGGAGGTGGGATTGGGCCTGGGTCAAGGGTTGGGCTGCTGGGCTAGTTTGAGTTGGACTGGTTTTGGGTTGTTGGGTTGGTTTTCCTTTTCCGAATTTTAACTCTATTTCCTATTTCTATTTCAAACAAAGTTTGAATTCAAATAAAAATTTGAATTCAAACCACACTCAAACAATTAAAACTATGCACCAGCATGAATGCAACACAAAAATTAAACCTATGATAAAATTTTAATTACTTACGAAACAAAATTAAATTAAATGCAAGGCTAAACACAATAAACCTTAGGAAATTAAATAAAGCCATTTAAATTTATTAATAAATGCTGAAATTTAAATTAGGGTGTTACAGAAGCCCATTGATGCACATCCATCCTCCAAGAGAGCCCAAAGGACCAAGCCCACGAAGATGAGATCAAGATACTTCGGGATTAAGCAAAGCAAACGAAGATTTAAGGAAGGATTTCCTATCCTATCCTTTTCTCGAAGATATCTCCAAGATAACGATGTCCGAAGGGGTGCAATCGTGAAGGACATAAACTCTAGAAGATGCGAGGAGTCTACACGCAAAAGATGAGACCGAGGCGAGCCCGAAAGGGGGTAGGCCGGCCGGCCCAGCCCGTTTTCGAGGCGGTTTGGCCTCCCCTTCGACCGGTGGCTTCCTCGGCTTATAAATACCTCGCACCTTATTCAACTCGGGGCATCCATCCACCCAGAACTCGACGAAAACCTGGGGCCAAGACCGGAGGGAGACGACGGCCGCCGCAAGTCTTCGAAGTTGTCTAGGAGATGGCTTAGGCCGACCCTAGCCGCCGTGGCCTCCCTGCGTGGTTGTGCCATGGCGGAGTTCATGAGCTAGTTGGATTCATCAATGGTGTGCACATGGCGGTGATGATCCTAACAAATCTATTATGTGAGTAATGATAATCATATCTTCCGAATCTATTAGCGACCATGTTCTTTCTTTCGATTTCGTTCTTTTCTTTGGGTTTGCTTCATCCTAGATCTATAATCGAGATAGATCGCTTAGCATGATCTTGTAGTCATGGTGGCTAGAGGTTCATGGCGGAACGACCAAAGGGGGTTCGACTTGCTTCAGGGTATTTCTCCAAAAGGGTGGCATCGTGACAGGCCGTTGCCACAGAGTAGGCGGAGTATCGAGGGATCGGATTGGAGATTTTGGGTTTAAAGATGCTTTTGATTGAGATGCATGATTTATTCGCTCGTTAGCTTGAACTACAACTAGATGACGATAGGCCTAGTCATATCTTTGGTTTTGCTATGATTAAGCCTATATTCATGGATGAGATTAACCTTTACATATCACTCATATCTATTAAAGGTTTACCCTTTATATGCAATCAATGCTTCATGTTAGGATAGATCCATTAGATTAGATGGAAAACCTTAGGTAGTTCTTTGTCGATCCACGGATTGATAAACCTTGGGGGAATACTCTAAGGGAAAAGCTACACGAACCGTGCGCTTGCGGTATACAAATCGGGGCGCTAAGGAGCATCAACACCTGTCCATTGGCCTGAGCATAGTATGGAGATGAATTGAGCAACTTAATCTTATAAGATTCGGCAAAGGCACGCACATCTTTTGATATAAATGAAGAACCTTGATCCGTTGTCAAAGTTTGTGGAATGCCGAATCTATGAATAATATGCTCAGTATTAAACTCAATTACCTCCTTATGTGTCATATTCTTCAAAGGAACTGCTTCGGTCCACTTAGTAAAGTAATCCGTCGCAACCAACACGAAGTGATACCCCTTTGAAGATGGAGGATTAATTTGTCCAATAGAATCCAACCCCTAACCTCGGAACGGCCATGGTTTAATAATAGGATGCATCAACACAGCATGCACCAACTACAAATCACCAAGCCGCTGACATTCTTTACATCCTTTGTAGTACTTGAAACAATCGTACATCATGGTGGGCCAATAGAAACCGGCTCTTCTGAGTAACCACTTCATCTTGGGAGCCGATTGATGAGTACCACAAATGCCTTCATGAACTTCACCCATTGCAACTCGGGCCTGATCCGAGTCTAAACATTTGAGAAGTAAATCTTCGGCAGTTCGACGATAAAGCTCATCGTCTATTAAAACATACTTGAAAGCCAAACGCTGAATATTTCTCTCTGCACCACGACCAGGATTTCTCAAATATGATATAAGAGGGACCCTCCAATCCTGGGCTTCGGCCAAGACAACTGAATCATCTTTTTTGGCCGAACCAGAACCAACAGCAGCATCACCGGTCAGACCGGTCTGGGCGGTCAGACCGGTCTCACTGACCGGTCGGACCAGTGTGTCCAGAACCAGAAACTCGGCTTTCGTTTGCATCGGCTTGCGAATGTTGAAATATTTTTTCGTAACATTATAGCCAGATGCTTGCTGAGCCAGAGTGTTTGCCTTTCCATTCTCTTCCCTCGGAATATGTTTAATAATAAATTCATCGAAGGAAGAAATAATATCAAGGCATTTATCATGATACGCATTTAGAGAACCATTATAGCATTAGCATACCTTGGATACTTGCTGCACCACCAGAAGAGAATCTTCAAAGGCTTCAACATGCTTCACGCCCATGGATTGTAAAAATTCCAAGCCAAATAGAAGTGCTTCATACTCGACTTGGTTATTTGTGCATTCCTCTTCCAATCGGTTTGAAAATTCAAAAACAACACTACTCGGAGAAATAAGAACAACACCAATTCCTTGACTATCATCACAAACCGATCCATCAAAGTACAACTTCCATGGTGTGCAAGTAATATAGCCGACTTCTAGATCATGCTTATCATTAATCTGATGCTCAACAATAAAATCTGCTATAATTTAGCCTCTCATAGATTTTAAAGATTCACAAGCCAAATCATATTCAACCAAAGTATAAGCCCACTTGCCGATTCGACCACTCAAAATCGGCTTTTGTAACATATGTTTGATCACATCGGTTTGACATACTACTATACAAACACTAGATAGTAGGTAATGCCTCAATTTGGTACAAGCATAATAAAGAGACAAACATAACTTCTCAATAAATGTATACCTTGTCTCCGCATCAATAAGTCGTCGGCTTAAATATATAATAATGTACTCCTTTCCTTCGGTCTCTTGAGTCAAAACAGCCCCAATAACCTTGTCTTCAGCAGCCACATAAAGTCTGAAAGATACTCCTCTCCTAGGCGCTTTGAGCACGGGTGGTGAAGACAAATAAATCATGATCTTCTCAAATGCTTCTTGCTGTTTTGCCCCCCAAGTAAATTCGGTTTCATCTTTTAATCGAAGAATAGGAGTAAAAGCATCGATCTTCCCGGACAAGTTAGATATAAATCTTCTTAAGAAATTTACCTTGCCCAAGAATTTCTGCAAGTCCTTCTTGCATGTAGGAGCTTCAACCTTCTTCATGGCTTCAATTCTCTTAGGATCAATCTCCACTCCCCTCTCATGAATAATGAAGCCAAAAAACTTTCCAGCCGATACTCCAAAAGCACATTTGAGTGGATTCATTTTCAAATCATACCGGCGCATCCTCTCAAGAGCAAGTCTCAAATCGGCTAAATGATGATCCAAACCAGCTGATTTAGTGACAATATCATCAATGTACACTTCCAAGATGACACCAAGCAAATCATAGAAGATTAAATTCATAGCTCTTTGATAAGTAGCACCCACATTTTTCAAACCAAAAGTCATAACAACCCACTCAAACAAGCCGACAAATCCCGGACATCTAAAGACCGTTTTAGATATATCTTCTTCGGCCATAAATATTTGATTGTAACCGGCATTACCATTAAGAAAACTAATAACACGATGTCCGAAGGCCTCATTGATCAACATATCGGCTATAGGCATAGGATATTCATCTTTGGGAGTAGCTTTATTAAGATCTCTAAAATCAATACACACTCTAATTTCCCCCGAATCCTTTTTCTCCACGGGCACAATATTAGAGATCCAATCAGCATAACGACAAGACCGAATAAATCCAGCATCAAGTAAATGATTAATTTCAGCTTTAATTCGGTCATAAATAATAGGATTGAAATGCCTAACTGGTTGCATATAAGGTATAAAACCGGCTTTAATTGGTAAACGATGCTCAACAAGATCACGACTCAAACTAGGCATTTCATGATACTCCCAAGCAAAATAATCAACATATTCTTTCAACAAATTAATCAAATTGGCTTTATATTCAACCGATAAATTTTTGTTTACAAAGGTCGGCTTAGGAATAGTTCCATCACCAATGTCTACCTTTTCTAAAGGATCGGCCAAAGTAAACCCTTGGCCCAGCTTGTCTAGATCATCAGAGTCTTCAATGGCTTCACACATATCGTTCGTACGCGCCTAATATTGAACTAGCCTCTGCTGCAGCCATTCTGCGTTGGACTGGTCTGATCGGTCGGGGAGTCCGGTCTGACCGGTCAGCCCTGTGCGCCGAACGGGACTGGACCGGTCTGACCGGTGGGCACAAGCGGTCTGACTGGTCGCTTCTGGAGCCTCTGTTGTACTCATCTGATTTACATTAAATGATTCAGTCGATTATCCATCGGCTTTAGTACAGCAGAAACAAAACCATCCTTAGTGCAACTGATCAAATCATAATCGGACAGATCCACGCCCAATAAACACTTGACCTTGTCGTGTGCACTAATAGAATCGGAATCGGCCAAAGCAACAAAAGATGAAGTGTCTCCATGGACTACCTCAACCTCATCGCCGATCCACTGGACAAGAAACTGATGCAAGGTAGAAGGAATGCACTGATTTGCATGAATCCAATCCCTCCCAAGAATCAAGTTGTAATTACCTTGCACCTCCGAGACGAAGAAGGCCGTAGCAAGCGTCTTGCTTCCAATAGTGAGCTCCATGGAAGCAACTCCCTTGGCGCTAAGGGGCTCACTTCCGCCAACGCCACTGACCATCATGTTTGTCTTGATCAAGTCCTCGTCTTGGCCACCAAGCTTCTTGTACAACGAGTAGGGCATAAGATTCACAATGGCCCCACCGTCTACTAGCATGCGAGTCACCGGCTTCCCGTTGATGTGTCTTCTCATGTAAAGAGCCTTAAGGTGATTATCCCTTTCGCTTGGCTTCTGGAACACAGCCTCACGGGGTCCAAACTGAAGATGAGCCATGTCTTCCTCCGGAACCACAAAATAATCCGAAGACAAGTGCACCATATTGACTTCCAAGTTGGTGTGCTATGGAGACACCTCGTAATCCACCAATTCCTCATCTTCGGCTGTTGGAGGAACTGCTAGGGCTTCATCAATAGAAAGAACTGAAACGGGCGGCGCCGATTCAGTTGTTGGCTCTGTACTGGGCCTGACCGGTCTGACCGATCCATCTGACCGGTCTGACCGGTCAACTGCAGCGGCTCGACTAGTCTGTCTGGTTGATCAGCTATCTTGATCTTCCAAACCTTGCCTTGAGAGAACATGGGTTTGTACCTATTGAAGTCCTCATCCCTCATCTTCTCTTCCTCCTGCTCCTTATTTTCTTTGTTGCGAAGGCGCTGCAATTTTCTCTTTTGTGTATGAGTCAAACCTGAGGGGCACCACATGGGCTGATGGTACTTGTCTGCTGCGCCCCTACTGCTACCGTCCTCATGATCATTGGCCATGACCGGCTTTTGTGAAGGAACAACAACCAATTTCTCTATGTCCATCGGCTCTTTGCCCGTATCCTTTATGGGCACCATGATGTCACCTGTCGGTACCCTGTAGCAGGGATACCCACTCTTACTGCAGCAAGGCAGGACCTGTGTAGTTATCCGTAACTGCGTGGAAAGACGGAGTAGCCAGGTCCCACGGGCCAGGCATTTCCCTCACCAGGCCAACGGCCCCGGACCGTTCCCCGTCTGGGGATGGGTCCGGAGATGCCACGTGTCCCTAAGGAAGGGAAGCTCCGAGCTGACCGCCGAGGCCCGGACCCCCATAGGGGTCCGGGACCTCCTGCGCCCGTCCGGACTACCCTCACCGTGTAGGGGTCCGGAATCGCCACGTGTCCCGAAGGCGCGGGATCGTGCGCGAGTCTTCCGCAGGGAGACTCGCCCACCCACCGCATTTAATGTGGTGGACAAGGCGTGCTCTGCCGCCAGGGTACGCGAGACAGCCTTTGTCAGGCCTCGCTGAGCACCGCGAATTACCAAGGAGCACAGTGCAGCCGCCTGTGCCGCACCCGCGCAGAGCCCGCCTGCAGCATTAAATGGATACGACAGCACGGCACTTTTCCATCATGCCGCCTATGCCGCAAGCTACACCACCGGCTTAAGCAACGTGGCGGGCGGTGCCACTAGCTACGACAGGCCCGTCCTGACAAGACAACGCCAGGACATGATGGACGAAGGGCTCCGGGAGCAGGCGAGGGAATCCAAGAGAGAGATCTCCTTTGCCTGCGATGCCATAATGTATGAACAGTACGTTATTTTATACTGCAACGTTGGGCCCACCTGTCGGGGACCCAACAGCTGTGTACGTACCCCCTTGTGATATAAAAGGGAGGCGCTCGCTGTGCACAACACAGATCCAGACGGACTCAAGCTCTCGGAACCTTCTCACTCTCGTGGGAAGGCAATACATCCCACAGTGGACGTAGGGTATTACGCTCCGGCGGCCCGAACCACTCTAAATCCTGCCGTGTTCATCGTGTTCTTGAGTGAGATTGATTTAAGACTAGCTACCCCCCGAGTATACACCCTCGGGGCTAGGGCGGGTGCCTTCCGCCACCCGGCTGTGGTTAGCAGCACCACGACATTTGGCGCGCCAGGTAGGGGATTAGCTGGTCGCAGTTCATCTCTTCTTCGTCCCCATGGTTCGCGTGGACGACGTGGAGATGACGGAGGGTGTGGCATCCTCCACGCCACATGCCTCTCGCGTTCCTGCTCCAGGGGCAACTGTGCTTGTGGAGCAGCCACCACTGGCGGCGGCGCGCGCCGCTCGCCGGCAAGAGTCAGGGCGCCCATCAAGGGTCCCCTCACAGGCTGCGAGCGGCGGAGCGCTGGCAGTGGCTAGGGAGTTGCTTCGCAACCCCCCGGCTGAGGCAGCCTCGCCAGATGCCCTGAAGCAGTGGCGGGACGACGTCGATCATCTCCGACACCTGGCTCAGGCCTCCCCCAGTTCTGCAAGGACTGGGCAACGACCTCCGCCCGGCAACACGGTGGTACCTTACCACCAGCGTCAGGGCGGTGCGTCGGCATCCGTGCGCTCCCCTACCGTGAGGGGTGCACGAACAGAAGACCTGCGGGCAGAGCTCGACCGCCGGCGCGCGGGAGAGGATGCCCGCATCGCCGTCGAGAGGGCGCGAGAGCGCCGTCTCAACATTGAGGGACGCAACCTCAATGTTGATCTAGACGCGGCGGCACCCAGGCCTCCGGTGAACGCCCGGATTCAGTCAGGCGCACCGGTGGCCGGGGTGGGCTGTGCTGCACTTGCGGAGCACCTCCGCGCCGTGGCGTGGCCACCCAAGTTCCGCCCCCACCTGCCGAAAAAGTACGACGGTACTACTAACCCGTCAGAATTCCTGCAGGTGTATGTTACCGCCATCACAGCGGCTGGTGGTAACAGCGCCGTAATGGCAAGCTACTTTCATGTAGCCTTGTCTGGGCCAGCCCGGACCTGGCTCATGAATCTCACACCTGGGACGATCCAGTCCTGGGAAGACCTCTGTGCGAGGTTCACAGCGAACTTCGCCAGCGCCTACCAGCAGCATTGTGTGGAGGCACACCTTCACGCCGTGAGGCAAAAACCCGGGGAAACGCTTCGGGCCTTCATCTCGCGCTTCACCAAGGTACGGGGTACCATTCCTCGTATCTCAGATGCATCTATTATTACTGCTTTCCGCCAGGGGGTACGTGATGAGAAGATGCTTGAGAAGCTGGCGACGCACGAGGTGGAAAGCGTCACTACGCTTTTCTCCCTGGCAGACAAGTGTGCCAGGGCCGCTGAGGGCCGTGCATGGCACTCAGCCCCCCAAGACGGAGACAACAAGGCTGGTGGCTCCAGTGCTACCGCTCAGGGCGGTGGCAAGAAGAAGAAGAAGAAGAACCGGGGTCGCGGGGAGCCGCATTCTGGCGGACCAGTCATTGCAGCAGCGACGCCAGCGGCGATGCCGGCTGCGGCGGCAGCGGCTGGGGGCCAGAATGCACATGGCAAACGCCCTCGCCCGCAAGGTGGAAGCGGAGGTTCATGCCCAGTGCATCCCACCGCTCGCCACAGCGCCGCTGACTGCCGCGAGATCCAAAAGCTCGCGAAGCGGGTCAGTGGGCGGCGTGAGCAGTCCTCCAAGGATGGTTCACCCCCTCCTCGCCAGCGGGCCGGCAAGGAGAAGGCCTCTGACAGCGGGGCCGCGGCCGGGGAGAAGGAGCTGGGGTACCAATCCCCCTCTCGAGAGCTGAAGGGCGTCTATCACGACGACAACTCCGATTCCGACAACGGCGACCGCCGCAAGAAGCTGTACGTAATGTATGGCGGAAGCTGGGAGCTTGTCTCCCGGCGGGACGTGAAGACCCTTTGCCGGGAGGTCCTTTCGGTGAAGCCGGGGGTCCCGAAGGCGGCTCCGCACCAGAGGTGGATAAACACCACCATCTCTTTTGGGCCATCCGACTGCCCGGAGAATATGGCCGGAGCTGGTGTGCTACCTTTAGTCACCGCTCCTGTCATATCCAACGTGAGGCTCTACCACGTGCTGATTGACGGTGGGGCTGGCCTCAACGTCATCAGTTATGCAGCGTTCAAGCAGCTGCAAATCCCGGAGTCCAAGCTGACTCCCTCTCGCCCATTCTCCGGAGTGGGCCCACACCCGGTGTTCCCTCTGGGGAGCATCACATTGCCGGTCACGTTCGGGACCGAGGAGAACTTCCACACAGAGAGCGTCATGTTCGATGTTGCAGAGGTGAACCTTTCGTTCAACGCCATCATTGGCCGACCGGCGCTCTACCGCTTCATGGCCATTGCCCATTATGGGTATTTGGTCTTGAAGATGCCTTCCCCTGCCGGAGTCCTCACCGTGCAGGGCGACCGCACCGCTGCCGTCGCTGCAGTTGAGAGACTGCATGCTCTGGCGGTAGAGGCTGCACGTTCCGAGGATGATCCATCCACCTCGCAACCTAAGGCGCCTGCAAAGGCTCCCAAGGTCCAACCGTCCGATCCGGACCATGTTCCCGTGAAGACGGTGCAGATTGGAGCGGACTCCACCAGGACCACCCGCATCGCGGGGAACCTGGAGGAGAAATAGGAAGACGCGCTCATCGCTTTCCTCCGGGCAAATGTCGACGTGTTCGCCTGGGAACCGTCACAGATGCCCGGGATCCCTAGGGAAGTGATCGAGCACAATCTGAGGATCTACCCCGACGCCACGCCGGTGCGCCAGAAGCCTCGGAAGCAGTCCGTGGAGCGGCAGAACTTCATCCGCGAAGAAGTCCGCAAGCTCCTACACGCCGGCTTCATCGAGGTGTTCCACCACCCCGAGTGGTTGGCCAATCCGGTCGTCGTCCCAAAGGCCAATGGGAAGCTTCGGATGTGCATCGACTACACCAGCCTCAACAAGGCATGTCCAAGAGACCCCTATCCTCTTCCGCGTATCGATCAGATCGTGGACTCCACCTCCGGGTGTGACCTTTTGTCTTTCCTAGATGCATACTCTGGTTTCCACCAGATTCAGATGTCTAGAGAGGATAGGAAGCATACTGCCTTTGTAACAGTAGATGGGCTTTATTGCTACATTGTCATGCCGTATGGTCTAAGGAATGCCTTACCCACGTTTGTACGAGCTATGAACAAAACCTTCTGTAATCTAATTAGAGATATTGTTGAGGTTTATGTCGATGACATTGTGGTCAAGACTAAGGTAGGGTCAACACTAGTGGAGGACCTGTCTCTCGTCTTCGACCGACTCCGCGCCACGCGCACGAAGCTGAACCCAGAGAAGTGCATCTTCGGCGTCTCAGCGGGGAAGCTGCTGGGTTTCCTGGTCTCACATCAAGGCATCGAGGCAAACCCAGCCAAGATCAAGGCGATCGAAGCAATGAGGCCTCCTGGCCGCATCAAGGACGTCCAGAAGCTTACTGGATCTCTCGCTGCTCTTAGCCGCTTCATATCGAGGCTGGCCGAGAGGGCCCTTCCCTTCTTCAAGCTATTGAGGAGGTCCGGTCCATTTTCTTGGACCAAAGAGGCTGAACAGGCCTTCCAGGAGCTGAAGCAGCACCTCACCTCGCTGCCGGTATTGGTGGCTCTAGAACCCGGTGAGCCGTTGGTACTGTATCTTGCTGCGTCTGCGGAGGCAGTCAGCATGGTGTTGGTCGCCGAGAGGACGGAGCAAGCTCGCCAGGGGAACACCAAGGTCCTCCTGGCCAAGGATGGTGAGCCGAACCCCGGACACGGGGGCCCGTCAGCCTCACCCCAGCTTGAAGGTCCGGACCCCGCACAAGCGGATCCGGAGGAGCCTCGTCCTAGTGGGAACCCAGAACCACTGGGGGCCCAAAGGCCAGATGTGGTGGACAAGGGCGAGCCGGACCCGGTAACTAGGGTCCGGACCGTCCAAAAGCCAGTCTACTACGTCAGCGAAGTCCTCCACGAGGCAAAGGCCAGGTATCTTGAGACGCATAAGCTTATCTATGCAATACTTATTGCGTCCAGGAAACTGCGCCACTACTTTCAAGCACACCGAGTTGTTGTAGTGACCTCTTACCCGTTAAGAGCGATCCTGCACAACTCCAACGCCACAGGCAATATCGCCAAGTGGGTAGCAGAGCTGGCAGAGCTCCAACTGGACTTCCAGCCACGCCATGCAATCAAGAGCCAGATCCTGGCTGATTTCATAGCAGAGTGGACTCCTTCCCCAAGTAATTCTGGGGGTCCGGTCGTAAACGCTGGACCCCCGGAGCCGGAAATCAGGACACCAGTCTTCACCGAGCCTCACTGGACGCTCTTCTTCGACGGGTCCGCCCGCGAGAAGTGGGCCGGAGCTGGTGTGGTCCTCATCAACCCCAACGGAGATCAGCTGAAGTACATGGTGCATCTAGAGTTCAAGGCCACCAACAACATGGCGGAGTACGAAGCTCTGATCTTCGGCCTGACACAAGCCCTCTCATTGGGGGTCCGGCAGCTTCTGGTGAAGGGGGACTCACAACTAATCATCAAGCAGGTCCGAGGGGATTGCAACTGCAACAATCCCCAGCTCGCGGCATACCTCATACACGTGAGGAAGCTCGAGAAGGACTTCGACGCCTTGGAGCTGCAACATGTTCCCCGCGAACTCAACTCAGCAGCAGATGATCTCTCCGCGAGAGCATCTACCTGGGCACCCGTGCCCGAGGGTGTCTTCGAAAGACGGCTGCTGAAACCTACCGCCCAGCCTGCCGAGCCGGGTGAGCGGGATCAAGCTGGCACCTCGAAGCCAGCGGTCCCGGCAGAATTCCACCTATGGTGCACGGCCTGGGCTGTGTGCTCTGTTGAGGAACCTGGTGACCTCACAGAGCCACCCCCACCTACTCTGGGAACTCCCGATGCATGGATCTCCGAGATCCGGGACTACCTGAAAGATAACATCCTCCCTGACGACGATGTCTCTGCTGAGCGCATAGCCCGATTGGCTAAACATTACGCGGTGGTAGAAGGGGATCTCTACCGCCGTGGGGCCAACGGTGTCCTCATGCGGTGCATTTCCCGGGGAGAGGGCCGCGAATTGCTCGCGGAGATCCATGGAGGCGAGTGCGGAAGCCATTCCTCCTCTCGCACGCTTGTTGGCAAGGCCTTCCGGCATGGCTTCTACTGGCCAACAGCACTCCAGGATGCGGCTGAGCTAGTAAGGTCCTGCAAAGCATGCCAATTCCATGCAAAGCAAATACACACCCCGGCTCAAGCTCTGCAGATGATTCCACCCTCATGGCCATTCGCTGTGTGGGGTGTGGATATCCTGGGGCCTTTCCCCCGGGCTGTCGGCGGGTACCGGTTCCTCTATGTCGCCGTCGACAAGTTCACCAAGTGGCCGGAAGTTACTCCTGTGGTGAATATTACTAAGAAATCAGCAGTCGCATTCCTCAGGTCCATTGTGTGCAGATTTGGCGTCCCAAACCGCATCATCGCGGACAACGGGACCCAATTCAAAAGCAGACTCTTCCAAGAGTACTGTGAGGACATCGGCATCCAGCTATGCTTTGCGTCCGTAGCACATCCCCGCAGCAATGGACAGGTTGAGAGAGCGAATGCAGAGATCCTCAGGGGACTCAAGACCCGCACCTACAACTGCTTGAAGAAGCATGGTGCCAAATGGGTTGACGAGCTTCCGTGTGTACTATGGGGCAACCGGACCACACCCAGCCGAGCCACCGGGGAGACTCCGTTCTTCCTGGTCTACGGGGCTGAAGCATGCCTTCCCCCAGAAATTCACCTGGGCTCACCACGGGTCCAGGCCTTTGACGAATCCATGCAGGAGCAACTGCGGTGCGACGACGTGGACTTCGTTGACGAGCGAAGGTGGCGAGCAGCAATCCGAAATGCACGCTACAACCAGGCGCTCCGGCGCTATCATCAACGGTTCGTGCACAGTAGGGAGCTCCGGGCTGGTGACCTCGTCCTCAGACGGATCCTGAACCGAGCGGGGCTCCACAAACTCTCCCCCAGCTGGGAGGGGCCCTTCAAGGTTACAGAGGTATGCCGGCCCGGATGCGTTCGCCTCGCCACAGAAGATGGAGTGCCGCTCCCCAACCCATGGAACATAGAGCATCTGCGTAAGTTTCACACCTAGGCAGAGCAGGGAAATAACTTTTCCTTTGTAATAAGATAGAGTTAGCGTGCAGCCCAGAGCGGTTGGGGGCCACCCTCGTAAACCCGACCTCTGGCATCCATCGCACCATCAGCTAACACGCGGCTCAGAGCGGTAGAGGTCTGACCTCGTAAACCCGGCCTCTGGCATCCATCGCGCAAGCCATGTACATCAAGATTGCAAAGGAAAGATTTTCTCCTAGTTATGTCTGTGTCAAGGTTAAATTACGCATTTCGATTCTCGGGGATTTTGCTTTTCTAACCCCCGCGGGGACCTCTACTCTTGTTGCTACAATTAAGATCTGCATTGAGCTGCTGGGCTGCCATACAGATCCGGACCCTCTTGCCGCTGGAGAGGGGTCGGACCCCTAAGGACCTACTCTGGAGAGCGGGAGCTTGTTTCCGGGGGTGGTTCGGAGTCCTGTGTAGCCGCTTAGCTGGTTCCGCACCCAAAAGCCTACACACTCCACCACCCTGTAATGAGTACTCTAGTACCTAGAGCCAGGTAATTGGGGGCCCGGACCTCGTTCCAGCTCAAGAGTTGGCTTCCTAAGTCCAACACGGCATGTCCAGCTCTATATCTCAAAGGATCAAGTACAGCAAAGTGACCTCACCCACTACTACGAAGGGTCTGGGACGATGAAGCCAGGTCCGGAAAGATCGTGCTGTTTCCTGGAGTGGTCCGGAGCCCTGCGTAGCGCCTTAGCCTGGTTCCGTACCCTAAGCCTACGCACTCCACCACTCTGTAACAAGCACTGAGCTACCCGGACCTGCGCATCTCGAGCCCTGGACCTGGTACCAGCCTGGGATTGGTCAGGAATGAGCCCCGCGGGTCTGCTACTAAGCTATAACTTTGAAGTGGTACACAGGTTAAAACCTGGCTAGTGGTAGTCAGTCTCAAACCATTGAGCCTACCTACCAGGGGGTCCGAGTATCTGCTTCAAAGCTTTCATGCAGGATAAGAGCCAGTCTTGATGGTAGACAGACTCATAGCAACTGAGTCTCTCTCCCAGGGGGCCCAGGGCATCCGCTTTGTCCCAGACATCATGGATGAATTCTGCATGCGTCAAATAGCTAAGATGCAGTATCGTTGCTACTATATAAGCGAACTTGATTCTTCTATCTGTACTCCTGTATACTACACAGGGAACAAGGCGCTTGCTCGTCTTACAGGCTATGCAGCCCTATGCCAAGGAAGTCTGGAGTATCTTCTACGGCTCAGATGGCAGACAGGTCCAAGCAACTGAACCTATCTGCCAGGGGGCCAGGGCGCCGGGGTGCTGCATATTGCAAATCAACAACTGACAAACAGCTAAGTTGAAGTTTTTTCTACTTCAAAAATTTCAGCTAGTACAAAGTTCGTTACATAATGCAAAAGGAAAAAGATACAATGCCCAGCTCAAGGGTCTGCAGGCTCTCGCTTGAAGTAGGCGGCGACGAAGTCAACGACCTCCTGCACGCTGTCCCGAGCGGCGGCCTCCGTCTCCGCTACAGGGCCATCGACCACGGGCGCCAGCGAGATGGTCGGGTCGTGGCTCCGGAGGCAGGTCAGGATGTGCTCCGCCACCAGCCGGATCAACTCGCGGCCCTCGGTTTCAAGCTGTCCAGCAAGGACTGGCCCCAGGCGCTGGAGCCTATCCGAAGCAGAACTCAGCACCGGGAGGGCGTCAGCTATTGAAGCTGGCGGCTCCGCCACCTAGATCGGGCTCAGACCAAGTGGCACCAGCGCCAGGCTCGCTTCGGTTGCCCAGTCAGCGATCCGCTGGGCCTCAACGCGCTGGTCTTCCTGGTGCTTCCGGACCGCCTCCCGGACCGCCTCTTGCACCCGGGTGTCCAGGGCCGCCTTGGCCACCTCCACCTCGCGGGACCTCTCCTCGAGCTCGCGGGACCTCTCCTCGAGCTCACGGGACCTCTCCTCCAGCTTGGTCTCCCTCTGCTCCGCCCATGCCTTCCGCTTCTTGAGCGAGTCTCGCTGGCGCCCAAGCTCCTTCTCTATGCCGATGGCGTGAGCCTCCCGCTTGGCGAGGCACTTCCGGCCCTCCTCCAAATCCGCCTCGTCGGCAGTCAGCTGGCGGGCTCTCTCCTGCAGTTGTTCACGCCATCCCTGCAGGGTCGCAGAGAAGACGTCGAGCTCCTGCCTCCGTACCTCGAGGTCCTCGCTGCGAGTCTCCAGCTCTGACTGTTGGGCTGTGAGGTGGGCCTCGAGGTCGGACCGTTGAGCAGCAAAGCCAACAACCTCCAGGGTGAAGTCCCGCTCCCGCTGCGCCAAGGATTTCTCTCGGTTTGACACCGCGAACTCTCGGTCAAACACCTTCCTAAGGTTGGCTCGGTAGGCCTCTTGGTCCGCCTTGAGTTTTGACCGAGTTTCCGCGGCGCGGGAGGCTTCAGCCTTCGTGTGCGCCTCCAGGCGGGTGTGCCAGTCGGAGAGGCGCTGACGCTTGCTCTCTAGAGCAGACCACTCCCGCCGGAAGGCCACCTCGGCGGAGGAGGTTGCCTCCTCGATCGAACGCCGAACTTGCCACAGCACCTGAGGAAGCGGAGTCGCATCCTCCTCCGGGAGTTGAAGCTGCAGGAGCCGCCTGCCAAAGACCACCTCCAACTCCTCCTATGCAACAGGACCGGAGCTGGAGGTAGGGGCTTCCGCTGCGGCTCTTGTCTCCGGCGCCTCCGCTGCCGCCGAGTCGGGTGCGGCCGGGCCCAGCTCCGGCTCCTCCGCTGTCGCCGAGTCGGGCGCGGCCGGGCCCAGCTCCGGTGCCCCCGCTGCCGCCGAGTCGGGCGCGGCCGGGCCCAGCTCCGGCGCCCCCGCTGCCGCCAAGTCGGGCGTGGCCGGGCCCAGCTCCGGTGCCTCCGCTGCCGCCGAGTCGGGAGCGGCCGAGCCCAGCTCCGGCGCCTCCGCTGCCGCCGAGTCGGGCGCGGCCGAACCCAACTCCGGCGCCCCCGCTGCCGCCATGGCGGACGCGGCTGCGTCGGGTGCGGTTGCGGCCGCCGTGTCGGGTGCCCCCGCCACCGATACGTCAGGTGCGGCTGCGCCCTGCACTGGCACCTCCACCACCGTGTCGGGTGCGGCTGCGCCCAGCACTGGCGCCTCCGCCGCTGCAGTGTCGGGGGCCGCGGCGTCCAGAGCCGGCTTTTCAACCACCACGGCATCGGGTGCGGCTGCACCCAGCACCGGCGTTTCCGCCGCCGTTGTGTTGGGTGCGGCTGCGTTCAGTATGGGCGCCTCCACCGTCGCCGCGTCGGGCGCGGCTGCACCCAGCACCGGCGCCACCACCGCCGCCGCCGCACTGAGCACTGCAGAGTCTAAAAATGGCACACCAGTCAGCATCACGTCACGCGCCATGGGGCTAGCACAGGTCGCCGTATCTGAGGATCCCGCACCTGCTGTCGCCGTCGCTGTCGACGCCAGGGCTGCCGCCGCCTGGGCACCTGCCGATGTGCCAGCAATGGTAGAAGAACCGCTGGGGCAGGGAGCCCTGGTTGCAAAAGCAGAAAAGCCATCAGAAAAGAAAAAAAACAGAGCACCGGCACAAAGGAGGAGAGTAGAATGACACTAACCCAGAAGTACTGGGTACCCAGCGTCCCCGGAGCCCGGGTCTCTTCTCTTGCGGCTGCTGCTGTTGCTGCTGCTGCCCCTGCAGCTGCGATGTAGGCGCAACCCGAGCTTGCTCCCGCTGCTGCTGTCCCTGTGGCTGTGGCATGGGCGCAACCCGGGGACGCACCTGTTGCTGCTGTTGCCGCCCGCGTGCCTGCTGCCGCTGCTCTTGCGGCTGCTCTTGCTGCTGCTACTCCTGCTGCCGGCGGGAGGAATTCCTCGGCGGCAATGGTGGTGGTCCAGTTGCGCCAGAGGACCCGTGGGGGCCGGCAGCCCGGGAGCTACCCTGGCCTGCGCCCTCAGAAGACCTCTGGCGCTTCGCGGCGGGTTCCGAGACCAGGGTCCCGTGTAACACCCTAATTCAAATTTCAGCAATTAATAATAAAATTAATTGGTTTTCTAGGATTTAATTTGCTTAGCCTTGCATTTCTAATTTGTTTCTACTTCATAAAGTAATTAAAAATTTATTTTAAGTTCAACATGTTTGTGCATTCATGCTGGAGCATTTTTTTGTTTGTTTGAGTGCTAGAGTGAATTCAAATTCAAATTTGAATTCAAATAGTTTGATTTGAATTAGAAATAGAAATAGAAAAGGAGAAACCCAACCCAGCAAGGCTCAGCCCAAACAGCCCTGGAAACCCAACCCAAATCCCAAGCGGGCCCAGTTTCCCCTCTCCTCTCTCCCCGGGCCTGCGGCCCACCTCATCCCGCTGTGGCAGCCCAGTCCTCAGCCCAGCACGTGGTCCAGCAGCCCAACCCCACCAACCCAACCCAGTCCGGCCTTTTTCCTTTTCTTGGCCCAGCAGCGGCCCACACCCGCACCCCAGCTCCAGCGCGGCCCAGCGCCCCCGCGCGTCAGCCAGCCCAGCACAGCCGCGCACGCTCCAGCCCGGCTCGCGCCCGCTCCCACCGACCACCCCTGGCCCAGCCTGCCTGCCCGTTCCCCGTCGGCCCAGTCTTCCTTTCCCAGCGGCCTGTTTCCCTCCCGCACGGGCCAGCACCGCTCACCCTCCCGCGCTCGCCCACCTCCGCTCGGCCCACTCCACCCGCACGCCCCGCGCGTTGCCAGTTTCCTCTCCCCGTCCCGCTGCCACACCGGCCCCGCATGTCGGCGCCTCCCTCTGCAGCCGCGCAGCGCGCTCCCCACCTTCGACTGACAGGCCGGCCCCGCGCCCTACTCGCCCACCTGGCAGCCACCGCAGCTGCGTCCCGCGCCCGCCGTTCACTCGCTGACCACGCGGCCCCACCGGTCAGTTTCATCTCCCTCCTCATCCCGTGTTCCCCGCTCGCGCGCGCAACGGAATCCCGGGATCTTCGCCGGCTTCCTTTCCTGGGCACGCCTGCCCAAGATGCCCGGGCCTTCTTTAAACGCACCCGCGACCCCCCTGCGTCACATCTCGCCACCGCAAACGCCCCAAACCCTAGCCTTGGCTGCCTTGTTTTGCTCCGCCCGGAGCAGAGCTCTGCGCCTCCGCGGGCGCACCCCTCCTCGGCCTCCCAGCCTCCATCGGCCGTCGCAGGATCTCCTTCGTGGCCCCAGGAGCATCACCGGCCGCCTTCACATCCCCTTGCTCCACGCTCGCTCGGGATTTCCACCCGGACCCGCCTCAGGTGAGCGCCGCCGCCCTGCGATTTCCTCTCCGCCGGCGCCGTTCGACCCGCGTTGACCCCTGCCCCAACTTTGCAGGAGCCCCACGAGCCGAATCGCGGGATCCAGAAGCCCGGAAGACCACCGCACCGACCTGTCAGCGAGCTCCGCCCTGACCACGCCGCCGACCAACGTCGCCGCCGACCCTGAGTCACGAATCCGCCGTCCCGAGCTTCTGGTGAGCCTCCCCGTGCTCCAATCTTGCCTTCCATTCGTTTAGCGCTTCGAATTTGGCCCCGGCACGGCGGGAACGACCGACTCCGGTGAGCCCGTCGCCGCAGCGCTGCCTCCACCGCCGAGCCCCACGCTCCGGCCATCCCCGGCCCACGCACGAGGTCCTAGTGGATCACACGTGTTTCCCTCATCCTTTTGCACCAGATCGCGACCCAAACGGGCCCCTGTAGCGGCCGGACGGCCAGCTCCGACCGAGCGCCGCCGCGGAGCTCTGCTCCGGCGGTGTTCCGCCGCCAGCCGCGCGCCCTCTTGTCCCTGGCCACAGGATCAAGATCCAACGGCCTGAGTCAAACCCGCCCGAAGTCAAAAAGAAAACTTACCGGTCAGCGCCCGCAAACTTTCAAAAGAGCCCCTCCGTTTCTTTAGAATCAACCCGCGGTCCGTAATAGTTCAAAAATATTTCCAAAACCGCCCCTGTTTTTATGTTTAGGCCCCTGACCTTTTTAAAAATCTAACCCGCCATCCAGATCTATAGTTTTTGCACGTTAGACCCTGGAACTAAGGTTTAATTACGTTTAGACCCTTGGTTTTTGCAGAAAACCCCCAAAAACTTAGTTTTTCTTGCAGAAAAGTCCCTGAAACTTGTTTTAGGCCTAGATTTTGCGTTTTAGCTCCGTTTTAAGCGTTCTTTATATCCACGCGATCGTTGTAACGCGTAGAATAGTTTTAGACTAGTTTAGTGTGCTATTTTTATGTATTGATGTATTGTTTCTTAGTTTTTGTTAGTGTTTGCTTGTATGCTTATTATTGTGCATTGTTTTGGCCATGTGTTCGTGAGTAGACGCTGATCCATCTGAGGAGCGCCAGTACCAGTACCCAGAGCAGCATTGATTTTCAGATCAGTTTGAGTAGCAGCAGGAACAGTTTGAGGAAGGCAAGTATAACATGAACAACCTATCATCTTTAAATACATCTTTCATACTGCATTTAATACTGTATGCCTATAAGGACTTTCCTAGCCACTTTATATCCTTTATATATACCTTTGGGTTGCATTTTGGTTAGTTATGCTAGGTTGCTGCGCTATAACACACTCTGGTCCTTTTTAATTAATTTGATTAATGGTTTACTTGAACTTAATTCTGAGAGTGGCCCTCTGTGCTTCGTGCTTGAGTGGATCACGTCTCGTTAAAATATGGTTTTTTGTAGAAACATGGTTTAGGGGGCCAGCATGGTGCTTAGTGCTTGGTTGGCCACTCTCCATAAGGACCGGTTCATAGAGCGACAACCTGGGACAACAGCGCTACCACAAGGCTAGAATGGGATAGACTTGGCATAATAATTAGATCTTTTTTGGTTTGGAGTAACTTACCTGCGGGGCAGGGGCGGTAAACTTCTATGTCCCTCGTACTGAGTGGCCTCATCTGTGCTTCGTGTCTTGACGCCCACTAGACCTGCTCCATAGTCACTGATCCACCCTCGCGGTTACTCCCTACCAACGAGATTCTTTGTAAAGGCCTCGTAGTGAGTCGCTAGCCATCTCACCTAAGGAAGTGTGATGAACAACTGGCGTAGCTCACGACTTGTGGGTAAAGATGTGCAACCTCTGCAGAGTGTAAAACTGGTATACTAGCCGTGCTCACGGTTATGAGCGGCCCAGATCCTCCTTTTGATTAGTGGGGTTGTCTCCTTCCGACGAGGGAGGTGCCTCTCGGGGTTACCTTGTTGGTTTTGGTTTTGTTCTCAGTAGTAACATGATTAATTCTAATTAATTACTATGTAATTGGGTTAATGGTAATTCATCAACTCGTAGTAAATAGCTTTAATAAAATTTTGCCAACACTTAAAAGCTAATGCAGTTGAGTCAGCCAACCTTAGAGCCTTATAGTTTGTGTTATACTTGTTGAGTACAAGTTGTGTACTCACTCTTGCCTCTTCTCTACTTTTTCCTCTTGGCTACGCTATTGCTGCTCAGTTCCTGCCGACACGAGGGAGTTCGTCCAGCGCTACCAGGACAACGAGGACTTCTAGGTGTTCGTCTCCCAGTCGACGTCCCTGTGGCGCCTTGCTTCAGCTTCGGAGAGTTTTTTCGTATTTTGTACTTCGCTTCCGCTGTATCAGACATTTATGTCATTAATGTAATAAATAACATTCGTATTCGCTTTCTTATATCTTTTTACGTGATATGTGCTATGATATACTGTTCATTCTGTTGTATATACGTGTGACTTGATCCTGGCACGTATATGATTGCTCGGTTTATGTCCTTTTATAACCGGGTGTTACATCCAGTCGCCCCGGAGTAGCCTCCGCCGGCCTGCGTCTCCCGACGATGCACCGGAGCTGCTCTGTGCCCGGCTGGAGCCGGCCGCGATCGCACTGCTAGCCGCGGCCTGCTTCCCCTTCGTGGTGGCACCGGACCCCGCAGCGCTCAGCGTAGCCTGATCCCCGGATGTGCCAGGGATCCGGAGCCCACGGTTCGGGTCACCTCCGGTCTGCCGTGGGGCTAGTCCCCCGTCGTCCAGGGTTGGCAGGGTAGCCAGCACCGCTATCCTCGCCGGGTCCTCGCAGAGGGGGACTATGCTCTGCGGAAGGATCAGGTTCTCCGGGATGAAGGTGTCTCCCGTCACGTTCCACACCAGGACCTCCAAGGCCTCCTGGGTCAGGTCGCTTCCCTCCCCGCGGTGGGTCCTGCTGCAATCGTTGAGGCCGGTGAAGCTCCATGCCGGTCGCGGCCGCTGCTTCAGGGGGGCGATCCGGCGCTTCACGAAGTCGCCGAGCACGTGCCACGAGGTGAGGCCGCTCTCCGCCAGAGACCTGATCTTGTCCAACACGGAGTCGAACTCCGGCTGCAACGACGGCTTGGCCCTCCAGGATGCTTTGTTGGAGGCGGGCCCCCCAGTCGGCAGGGAGAGGCGCTCGTTGGCTTCGGTGGTGGCGATCACCCAATCCCTGCGCCACTCCTCCCACCTTCCGCCAGTGAGACCGGGAATGTAAGGAGTCGGCAGGTCGCTCCTTATCTGGAAGTAGTACCCTCCCACTTCGTCCTTGCTCCTTCCGGACCTCACCAGGATGAAGAAGTAGCGGAAGAGGATGACGTAGGGACGCACTCCCACGAACATCTCGCATAAATGCACGAAGATGGACCCCAGGAGGAGGGAGTGGGGCGTCAGATGCTGAAGCTGGAGGCCGAAGTCTTCCAGCAGCAGCAGCAGGAATGAAGAAATCGGCAGTCCCACGCCGGCGGAGACGTGCGAGGTGAATAGCACGAACTCCCCGGCGCGGAGGTTGCCAAGGGGAACCGAGCCTGCTCGCACCCCCCAGCCGGTCTCCTGAGCACTCCACCCAAGCAGGCGGCGCACTGTGTTCAACTCTCCCTCGGTCTGGAAGCGGCGGGGATGAACAAGGGATGCCATCTCTTGGTGGAGTGAGAAGGGAGCCTGTGTAGGGGAGAGAAGGGCGAGGAAAGCTCGAAGGCAAAGGGGCGCAAAGGCTGGAGGAAGAAGAAGAATGCGGGAAAGCAACCGCGGAATGCGGTACGCCCCGTTATAAAGCCTGACTCAACCGGCGCGCCCCGGAACCGTCGCCGAAACTCAAGCGACGCCCGCGCCTGGAGTTAACCGCCCAGTCCATGACGTGGGGGCCCAGGCCCACCTGTCAGGGAGAGCGGGTAATCAACGGAGGTGTGAAAAGGCGGGATCCGAACCGTCGCCCGCGCGCGTGAAGCAAGGCGGAAGCTGAGCTGACGTGCGCGCATTAATCGCAGGCGTGGCCGAGCTTTTCGGGAGCAGCGCCGGTGGTAAATGATCCGTTTACTCCGGCCGCAACAATGCCGAACGTCGCGCGTGTGACTAGGTGAACCACTATTCATGGGGCCCATAGTCAGTAAGCCGTTGCGATGTGATGAGGCAGCAACCAACCCGACGGGTAGTCAAAGCCGGTCAAGACCCCTGCAGAAAGGAGCTTCAAGCTATACAGAGCCAAATCGCAGAAGTGGCCCCACCTGTGGGTTCGTACCTCCCCCAAGGTGGGCCCGGGGGCCACTGTCGGTACCCTGTAGCAGGGATACCCACTCTTACTGCAGTAAGGCAGGACCTGTGTAGTTATCCGTAACTGCGTGGAAAGACGGAGTAGCCAGGTCCCACGGGCCAGGCATTTCCCTCACCAGGCCAACGGCCCCGGACTGTTCCCCGTCTGGGGATGGGTCCGGAGATGCCACGTGTCCCTAAGGAAAAGAAGCTCCGAGCTGACCGCCGAGGCCCGGACCCCCATAGGGGTCCGGGACCTCCTGCGCCCGTCCGGACTACCCTCACCGTGTAGGGGTCCGGAACCGCCACGTGTCCCGAAGGCGCGGGATCGTGCGCGAGTCTTCCGCAGGGAGACTCGCCCACCCACCGCATTTAATGTGGTGGACAAGGCGTGCTCTGCCGCCAGGGTACGCGAGACAGCCTTTGTCAGGCCTCGCTGAGCACCGCGAATTACCAAGGAGCACAGTGCAGGCACCTGTGCCGCACCCGCGCAGAGCCCGCCTGCAGCATTAAATGGATACGACAGCACGGCACTTTTCCATCATGCCGCCTACGCCGCAAGCTACACCACCCGCTTAAGCAATGTGGCGGGCAGTGCCACTAGCTACGACAGGCCCGTCCTGACAAGACAACGCCAGGACATGATGGACGAAGGGCTCCGGGAGCAGGCGAGGGAATCCAAGAGAGAGATCTCCTTTGCCTGCGATGCCATAATGTATGAACAGTACGTTATTTTATACTGCAATGTTGGGCCCACCTGTCGGGGACCCAACAGCTGTGTACGCACCCCCTTGTGATATAAAAGGGAGGCGCTCGCTGTGCACAACACAGATCCAGACGGACTCAAGCTCTCGGAACCTTCTCACTCTCGTGGGAAGGCAATACATCCCACAGTGGACGTAGGGTATTATGCTCCGGCGGCCCGAACCACTCTAAATCCTGCCGTGTTCATCGTGTTCTTGAGTGAGATTGATCTAAGACCAGCTACCCCCCGAGTATACACCCTCGGGGCTAGGGCGGGTGCCTTCCGCCACCCGGCTGTGGTTAGCAGCACCACGACATTTGGCGCGCCAGGTAGGGGATTAGCTGGTCGCAGTTCATCTCTTCTTCGTCCCCATGGTTCGCGTGGACGACGTGGAGATGACGGAGGGTGTGGCATCCTCCACGCCACATGCCTCTCGCGTTCCTGCTCCAGGGGCAACTGTGCCTGTGGAGCAGCCACCACTGGCGGCGGCGCGCGCCGCTCGCCGGCAAGAGTCAGGGCGCCCATCAAGGGCCCCCTCACAGGCTGCGAGCGGCGGAGCACTGGCAGCGGCTAGGGAGTTGCTTCGCAACCCCCCGGCTGAGGCAGCCTCGCCAGATGCCCTGAAGCAGTGGCGGGACGACGTCGATCGTCTCCGACACCTGGCTCAGGCCTCCCCCAGTTCTGCAAGGACTGGGCAACGACCTCCGCCCGGCAACGCGGTGGTACCTTACCACCAGCGTCAGGGCGGTGCATCGGCATCCGTGCGCTCCCCTACCGTGAGGGGTGCACGAACAGAAGACCTGCGGGCGGAGCTCGACCGCCGGCGCGCGGGAGAGGATGCCCGCATCGCCGTCGAGAGGGCGCGAGAGCGCCGTCTCAACATTGAGGGACGCAACCTCAATGTTGATCTAGACGCGGCGGCACCCAGGCCTCCGGTGAACGCCCGGATTCAGTCAGGCGCACCGGTGGCCGGGGTGGGCTGTGCTGCACTTGCGGAGCACCTCCGCGCCATGGCGTGGCCACCCAAGTTCCGCCCCCACCTGCCGGAAAAGTACGACGGTACTACTAACCCGTCAGAATTCCTGCAGGTGTATGTTACCGCCATCACAGCGGCTGGTGGTAACAGCGCCGTAATGGCAAGCTACTTTCATGTAGCCTTGTCTGGGCCAGCCCGGACCTGGCTCATGAATCTCACACCTGGGATGATCCAGTCCTGGGAAGAGCTCTGTGCGAGGTTCACAGCGAACTTCGCCAGCGCCTACCAGCAGCATGGTGTGGAGGCACACCTTCACGCCGTGAGGCAAAAACCCGGGGAAACGCTTCGGGCCTTCATCTCGCGCTTCACCAAGGTACGGGGTACCATTCCTCGTATCTCAGATGCATCTATTATTACTGCTTTCCGCCAGGGGGTACGTGATGAGAAGATGCTTGAGAAGCTGGCGACGCACGAGGTGGAAAGCGTCACTATGCTTTTCTCCCTGGCAGACAAGTGTGCCAGGGCCGCTGAGGGCCATGTATGGCACTTAGCCCCCCAAGATGGAGACACCAAGACTGGTGGCTCCAGTGCTACCGCTCAGGGCGGTGGCAAGAAGAAGAAGAAGAAGAACTGGGGTCGCGGGGAGCCGCATTCTGGCGGACCAGTCGTTGCAGCAGCGGCGCCAGCGGCGGCACCGGCTGCGGCGGCAGCAGCTGGGGGGCCAGAATGCACACGGCAAATGCCCTCGCCCGCAAGGTGGAAGCGGAGGTTCATGCCCAGTGCATCCCACCGCTCGCCATAGCGCCGCTGACTGCCGCGAGATCCAAAAGCTCGCGAAGCGGGTCAGTGGGCGGCGTGAGCAGTCCTCCAAGGATGGTTCACCCCCTCCTCGCCAGCGGGCCGGCAAGGAGAAGGCCTCTGACAGCGGGGCCGCGGCCGGGGAGAAGGAGCTGGGGTACCAATCCCCCGCTCGAGAGCTGAAGGGCGTCTATCACGACGACAACTCCGATTCCGACAACGGCGACCGCCGCAAGAAGTTGTACGTAATGTATGGCGGAAGGCACCCGCCCTATCCCCGAGGGTGTATACTCGGGGGGTAGCTGGTCTTAGATCAATCTCACTCAAGAACACGATGAACACGGCAGGATTTAGAGTGGTTCGGGCCGCTGGAGCGTAATACCCTACGTCCACTGTGGGAAGTATTTGTTCTTGGTTGTGTATGAACCTATCCTCTGCTGGGCCTTGTCTTTCACCCAGCCTGAGGTCTTCTAGCGGCGCCCCCTCCTTTTATAGACCAAAGGGGAGCGGATACATTGGACGTTGGGGCCCCGACAAGTGGGCCCAACGTGCTGTGCAGCATACTACGCAGAGTACTTAAATGACTACAGTGGTTGCGAATCTTTCCTCCGATATGCGTACTGCCGATTCTCTGACTCAGGGGGGTCTTCTCTTGTCCCGTCAGCTAGGTGCCCGTTGGAGTAGCGTAGCTTGCGGCGTGGCCTGCTGAGGCTATTATGTAGGCGTCATAATGGTGAAGCCGAGCAGTCGTATCCACCTGCCATGGCAGTCTGGCAGGCGCGGCGTGGGCGGCGCCAGCGGCTCCACTATGCATCTTGGTAATACGCGATCAATAGTGTCCCCTGGTCAAAGAATCGCCTCGGCTTCTGCTGCATTAATACGGGTGCCCACCAATTACAATAAATGCAGTGGTGGGTGAGGCTTAGTATGGAGACCAAGCGGCCTTGTGCTTGTAGACACGTGTCGGCCCCGGACAGCCCCGAGGCAGGGCGTCGACTTCTTTCCTTGTGAGGGGTCCGGTTATTAAACAGGTGGTCCGGGACCCCATGAGGGTTTCGGGACTTCCGGGGGGGTTCGGACTCCTCGGGAGGTCCGGAGCCCCGGCCGTTCAGGCTGCCCGTCTCTTCTGGGACACGCGTCGTTCCTGGACCTCTCCTAGTCGTGAGACAGGTCCGGGACCGCTTGTCGAGAGATCAGGGCTCCGGACCGTAGGGGTCTGGCTGTTTGGACGTAGCCAAGGATATCTACAAGGCCCTTGCCTAGTCACAGCAAGAGGGGGTACCCCAGTCCTGGGGTACCGACAGTGGCCCCCGGGCCCACCTCGGGAGAGGTACGAACCCGCGGGTGGGCCACTATCGTGATGTGTATCCACACAAGCTTGATTGCGTTTGTGTGCTCATGCAGAGAGCGGGTGCCCCGGACCCCTGAGGCCGGTACACCTGTTGCCAGGTTCAGGTACTAGAGCGCTCTTCATAGGGCAACGAGGGTGTAGGCTTAGGGTACGGAACCAAGCTAAGCGGCTACACAGACCTCGGATCGCTCAGGGAGCAAGCACCACTTCCCGGACCCGGCTCTTAGCGACCGTGGCGAGCGGTCTCCACCGGAGCGGGCCATCGGAGTGGACTTGAGCGACCGTGGCAAGCGGTCTCCGCCAGAGCGGGCCACCGGAGTGGACTTGGAGCGACCGTGGCGAGCGGTCTCCGCCGGAGCGGGCCACCGGAGTGGACTTGGAGCGACCGTGGCGAGCGGTCTCCGCCGGAGCGGCCACCGGAGTGGACTTGGAGCGATCGTGGCGAGCGGTCTCCGCCGGAGCGGGCCACCGGAGTGGACTTGGACGACCGTGGCGAGCGGTCTCCGCCGGAGCGGGCCACCGGAGTGGACTTGGAGCGACAGTGGCGAGCGGTCTCCGCCGGAGCGGGCCACCGGAGTGGACTTGGAGCGACCGTGGCGAGCGGTCTCCGCCGGAGCGGGCCACCGGAGTGGGCTTGGACGACCGTGGCGAGCGGTCTCCGCCGGAGCGAGCCACCGGAGTGGACTTGGAGTGACCGTGGCGAGCGGTCTCCGCCGGAGCGGGCCACCAGAGTGGACTTGGAGCGACCGTGGCGAGCGGTCTCCGCCGGTGCGGGCCACCGGAGTGGACTTGGTGCGACCGTGGCGAGCGGTCTCCGCCGGAGCGGGCCACCGGAGTGGACTTGAGTCGTTGCTGACAATCCGATGAAGCATGTTACCGGACCTCATAGTAAGGTGCAAAGAAACCAAGCCTTATGCTAGAAGAGAGCCCGGGACCTCTAAAGACAGCAGTCCTGGATACTAGAGTACTTGTAACAGGGTAGTGAAGTACGTAAACTTAGGGTACATTACCAGGCTAAGCTACGCGGAGCTTCTCTACCCCAGGATACAAATACCACTTCTCCAGAGCAGGTCCTTAGGGGTCCGAACTGCCTTCCAGCTAGAAGGGGTGTCCTCTCCTGACCACAAGCCAGTAACTTAACTTGGATTGTTAGCAACAAAAGTAAAGACTTTGTTTGGGAGGAAGAAACGGTTTAACCGAAAAACAGCCAACCAAAATGAATGAATGTAATCAGGGTGGAGCTGAGATAAGACCAAGAAAGAAAAACTCCTTTATCGTTGTGGTTGTCACGGCATACATCAGAGGTCGGGATTACGAGGTCGGACCTCCACCGCTCCGGACCGCTTTTGCCTGTTTGTGTGATGGGGCCAGAGGTCGGGTTTACAAGGTCTGACCTTGACCGCTCTGGACACACACGTAGACGCCACGCTATTACAAAGGAGAAACTCTCTTATTCCTTTCTTAGGAGTAACCTACGTCTGCATGCTATACAGCGCGTTTTTCTTCGGAGGCGAAGGCGCCCTGGATCTGCCTGAACCGCATCATCCAGCATCACCTCGGGAGCTCGGGGGACCCCTCCTTGTCTAAGAGCTATCACATGCCTAGGTAGCATGAGACAGATTCTTTGGCTTTGAGTGGAAGAGGCCCCCTCCCCCTGCCATCGCCGTCTGCCGATGGAAACCAGACGCCCTTGCGCAGCAGAAGGACCGGTGCGATGCGTGGAGAAGTGCGGTCGTTCGCCGGCTTGTCCTTGGTGCTAGCGCCAGGGGCCCCCGCGGCTGGTGGCGGGGTCCTGTCTGCAGCAGCACCAAGCTACGCTGAGGCGGATCTCCGGTGCTGGCGATGGCAGGCCGACACGGTCAACTTCCTCCGGGATGGCCGTCAGCTCCAGGCTCCATGTTGAGAGAGAGCCTTGAGCCGACGCCATGCCACCACAGAGGAGGCGTGGCCGTTGCTTGAGAGAAAACCTTGAGTCGACGTAGGGGCGGCAGCGCCCAGCGGCGCCTCCGCTGTGCGCTGCCACGCCGGCTCCGAGGTGTCGCAGTGGCGACGCACAGCAGGCGCCGCTGCTGTGCGCCGCCGCACCGTGGGCGTTGCCGCGCCGGTGCCATGGCACGTGGCGTGGGTGTGGCCCTGCCTTCCTTCATCTTCTCGTTCGCCGTTACAGAGGATGAACACAGCCCAGAAGCCTTAAGATCCAGCCAACGCCTGTCCTCCCCACGGACGGCGCCAAAATGTCGTGGGATTTCTAGGGTACCCACAGCCGGGTGGCGGAGCGCACCCGCCTATTCCCAGTGAGGGAGTACTTGGGGAAGTACTAAGCGATGGGGATAATCTAACGCTGAGACAAACACATAAGAACACAGGATCTAGAGTGGTTCGGGCCGCCGGAGCGTAATACCCTACGTCCACTGGGAGAAATATTTGTTCTTGGTTGTGTATGAACCTATCCTCTGCTGGGCCTTGTCTTTCACCCAGCCTGAGGTCTTCTAGCGGCGCCCCCTCCTTTTATAGACCAAGGGGGAGCGGATACATTGGACGTTGGGGCCCCGACAAGTGGGCCCAACGTGCTGTGCAGCATACTACGCAGAGTACTTAAATGACTACAGTGGTTGCGAATCTTTCCTCCGATATGCGTACTGCCGATTCTCTGACTCAGGGGGGTCTTCTCTTGTCCCATCAGCTAGGTGCCCGTTGGAGTAGCGTAGCTTGCGGCGTGGCCTGCTGAGGCTATTATGTAGGCGTCATAATGGTGAAGCCGAGCAGTCGTATCCACCTGCCATGGCAGTCTGGCAGGCGCGGCGTGGGCGGCGCCAGCGGCTCCACTATGCATCTTGGTAATACGCGATCAATAGTGCCCCCTGGTCAAAGAATCGCCTCAGCTTCTGCTGCATTAATGCGGGCGCCCACCAATTACAATAAATGCAGTGGTGGGTGAGGCTTAGTATGGAGACCAAGCGGCCTTGTGCTTGTAGACACGTGTCGGCCCCGGACAGCCCCGAGGCAGGGCGTCGACTTCTTTCCTTGTGAGGGGTCCGGTTATTAAACAGGTGGTCCGGGACCCCATGAGGGGTTCGGGACTTCCGCGGGGGTCCGGACTCCTCGGGAGGTCCGGAGCCCCGGCCGTTCGAGCTGCCCGTCTCTTCTGGGACACGCGTCGTTCCTGGACCTCTCCTAGTCGTGAGACAGGTCCGGGACCGCTTGTCGAGAGATCAGGGCTCTGGACCGTAGGGGTCCGGCTGTTTGGACATAGCCAAGGATATCTACAAGGCCCTTGCCTAGTCACAGTAAGAGGGGGTACCCCAGTCCTGGGGTACCGACATCACCGATTTGAACAACAACATAGGCTGTAGGCTTCTCCGGATCAACAACAAACTTCTGCTCCTCCTTCTTCTCCTTGACGCGATACTCAAACCTTAGAACAGGAGCTTGACCCGGTCTCTAATGAGACTGATATGACCGGTCGGTGGCGACCGGTCTGACCGGCACAGTCTGCTGCACTGGACCAGATTGGCGTGGTCCCAATCGGTCATGCAAAGGTACTCTGGAGCTTTCCCTTTGATAATACGGTGGATATGGCATCGGGATACACTGCATCCATATACCCTCATGCTCCCACGCCGGATTTGTTGCATTTGACACTGGCGGCACCCATGGCATGGTGGCATACATCTTCTGGGGAGGATACAATGTCACAACATCACCCCTGTGCCTGCTGGATTCCCTCCTTGGGGACACTGGATGATCTCAGCGCGGTGGTGATCACGGTCTCTTTTTTAGCGGCCGATCCTTTTGAACGGCCTTTGTGTACTTGTTCAACAACTGGTTGAAGGTGGGCTTCGGATCAGCAGCTCTTCCCTGCACCTTCACCTCATTGGTCTTCCAAGTACCCACTTCTGGATGCTTTGGCTTGAAAGCCCGGGGACGGTCACCAGACCGGTCTGACCGGTTGGAGGCACCGGTCTGACCGGTCGTGCCTGAGCAGCAGACCGATTTTCTGGTGGAGAGCTTCCTTGCATCCCGAGCCTTGGGTTTCTGATGATGATCTTTAGAGTATCCTTGCCGTCATCAGTTTTCTCTTTGATAACCTTCCTGGCAAGAATCTTGTCACTTGTATTCATCGGTCTTGGATCACCGATGACAACATTTTTCCCCTAAGCTCCTTCGGCTTGTTCCGGCCGAATGAGCACCTTTGGATTGTTCAATTCCAGCATATGAATAGGGAAAGGGGCTTTATCAATTTGCATCACAGAAAGTATCAATCGTCCTTCATTAATGGCCGATTGTACCTGTCGATGGAAAACATTACAATCATTAGTAGCATGAGATGTAGAGTTATGCCACTTACAATACACATGTCGTTTGAGCTCATCGGGAGATGGAATAGCATGTGACAATCGGATGTTACTATTTTTAAGTAATTCATGAAAAATCCGATCGCACTTAGAAACATCAAACGTAAATTTCAGTTCCTCTTGCCGATTCTTTTGAATCGGCTTGAGAGATGGAACTAAACCGGGTTTGGCCTTTGATGGCCAAACAAATTCAGCAGCGTATACTTCCTTGCTATCATCGTCCGAACTATCCGAATCATGATCAAGAATATGCGTGTTGGACCGATGAGGCTTGAAAGTATCCTTGGCATTTTTAAGCTTAAACTCTAAACCCATGACTTTGACTTGCAAGAAATTCACCGTATGATACTCAAAGCCCTCAAGTTTTTCTTTCAAATAAGAACGCAAGCCATTAAATGCCAAATCCGCCAAATCTTTCTCAGAAATCGTCAAACTAAAACACCAATTTTTAATTTCTTTAAACCTTTTAAAATAATCCGAAGCAGACTCATCACGGCCTTGCTTAATCGATGTTAAGTCCAACAATTTCGCTTCGGTTTCCCCACTAAAGAAGTGATCATGAAACTTATACTCCAACTGAGCCCAATTGCGAATAGAATTAGGAGCAAGCGAGGAAAACCAAGAGAAAGCCGTTCCAGTCAAAGATTAAGAAAATAAGCGCACACGCAAAGCATTATTGGAACCGGCTTCTCCCAACTGCAAGACATACTGACTAACGTGTTCCCAAGTTGTACGAGAATCATCACCATTAAATTTAGTAAACTCAAAAATACGCCAACCAGCAGAAAAAGAAACAAAATCAAACTTGGCAGGATAAGGTTTTTGATATAAACGCGTAGTACCCATATCCACCCCAAGCTTACTATTAATCGCATTAGCCAGATCTTCTTTGAACTTAAGGAGATCGGCTTGATAGTGCTGGCTGGTATAAAACTCAGAAAACTGATGATGTGCATTCAGATTTCCATGTGTCATCGTCTGTGAAGAATTTGGGATCGGTCCTTGGTTAGGCCCAGATCCTTGTGACCCCCTGCTACAGCAGTGGTATGAGGTGGTGTATACAGTGACAGCTCATTGGTTCGGCCAGGGGCAGCCAACCTAGAATTGTTTCGAGAGGCATCGGCGACGGCACTGAGTAACCGGTCTGGTAACCGGTCTGACCGGTCTGTGGGACCGGTCCGGTAGGTGCAGTGCACACGGTCGACGGTGGCGGAGTTTGCCCTGGGAACGAGTTCGGCGGCATACCATAGAATGGTTCAGATGTGAACTCAGGGGTAGCCGAACTCGGATATGAAGAGTTAGGATCTGACATAGGTTTTTTGCCTTTAAGCTCATCAATATCACTACTCAACTTAATTAAAACGTCACCCGCAGCGGCTTGTGCAGCAACAATCTTTTGATCCATCATGGATGACATCTTATCAAATATATTAGAGGGAGTAAGGCTTACATTGGGTATCTCTTCAATCTTGTCCTTGGTAAGCTTGAGAGACAGCAGTACGAACTCCTCCACCCTCTTGACGAGGCCACCACGATCCTTCTTGAAGCCCTTCAGGAATTGAGCCTTGACGTGCTCCTCCACAAGAAGGTAGGCCTTGCGCTCCTCTTCGGTGAGCTCCTCCATCGTAGCCGTGATGATATTTTCCTTCCTGATCTCTGAAGAACCCATCTTCTTCGAGGATTAGATTAGATCGGTTTTAAAACCAGATTAATCTTTCCCCAGCGGAGTCGCCAAAAAGTATGTTGACACAGAATCGCGCCAACACACTCGAATGCGCTAGAACGCGCAATAGATCGTCAAAACGATCTGAACCAGCAGTGCCCTAGGCGGACCGGTCCGGTTCCGCCGACCGGTCTGACCGGTCGGGTGCAGAACGCCGTGATGACCTATGAACGCAAGCTCGGGAGGGACCCCGTCGGAGCTCACGCGGCTAGGGTTGCCCTGAGGTCGGCAAAGCCACTCAGAACGCCTTCGAACGTCGCCGGGACGCGAGAAGAACATCAAATTAAGGTTTGGAAAAGCTAGGGTTTGAGATGAACAAAAAGTAGATGTATTTTGTATTGATTTGATTGGGAATACCTCAATCGGCCTTAGTCTTTATATTTATAGGCCGGGGAAGTCGTACCTCTTCTCCAAGTCGGATTATACAAAGTTTCCACAAATAAAACAACTCCTACTCGGACTAAAACTGGGCAGACCGGTTGGCCTCTAAGCTGCCAAATCTGACGGTCAACAAAATCTATTTACATCTTTTTTGTTTTTTGCAAACTCAACCTAAAAAAATTATTTATAGTCAAAGTTTATCATATTTGACTTAAAACAAACTCAAAGAGATTTCCTTTACTAATACGGAGGCAGTATATACACCGGCTAGGTAGCATCATTAATTAATGCAGTGGTATGGCCAGGCCAAGCGACACCACCTTGTTCGATCGTGTTGCTGGATCGCTCTACTTTCCAGGATGCAGCAGATGGAATAACGCCGGCCCCTGCTGCTTGTCTGCGTCTCGGCTACTGTACAGTTGACACCAAACGCTGTTATGTTATGGGTCTCTGCGAAAAACCAAATGCATCCATGTTCACCAATCAATTCTCAACCAGCTACCAAATACGTACGCTTTGCGTTGGTTGGTCTACCGATCGATCGAGCTATAGCCTATAGCTAGCTAGCTTCTGTGTATTCAGCGGTCAAAGCATACCGGATCTTACGCTGCTGGACGATGTGTGCGTGCATCTCTACATCTTGATTCTTACCATATATATATATTCAGATGATTAAAATAGAGCTGGCATGCATAAGCGTCAGATCTAGGCATGGCCAGTATACTTCTGCGTATGTACTGACAATGATAAGGGAGTACCAAACAGTAAATAAAAGACCGTGTTGACTGGTATGTGTGTGCTTGGAATATACAATTGTGGAGGTGAAAATAACAACAGGACAATGGGATCATGCATGGGGAGAGGAGGTAAAAGCAAAAGGAGTCGAAAGTTATTGACTTTCTGTCCTACTAGCTACTATGGCCCTGTTTGGGAGGGTGGCCAGCGTAAGCGCGCTGCTTATAAGCAGAACGCGGCTCCAAGCTCGCTTTTCGCGATTCTGCGGCCGCACGTTGAAACTAGCGCTTATTCTGCGACTTGCGGTTCTCAGACGCGTGTCCAACGCCGGCCGTTTGGCGGGCTTATTCTGTGTTTTTGGCTGAAACGCATCGCGTACGCGGAAACAAACATGCCCTATGTGATACGACTGTTCCTGCATGATGCGCGCGATCAGCATGTTTGAGTTATATATATATTATCTCTTTTCAAACGTTCTCCCAGCTGTCTGCATGAAGTAGGAGAATAAAGTTCCATGCTTTGATCCTGATAAATTGATACACACAAGTACACAACTATTTGATGTGTGCAACTCAGGATCTACTGTTTTTAAATCACTTGAAGGAAAAACGCTGTTTTATTTGCGTTATGTTTAGGTGCATGGTGCTACTTTAATTGTACTCCCATGATTATACTCTAAACATTTCTCCAGTGAATTATTATATGTTGTATGTGGTTTTGTTTCATAACGTGCTTGTAGTAGCTAGCTTTTTATTAGATAATGGAAAAGATTATCTGGCTTCACCCTCCTCATCGGGGGTGGGGGGGATCAGACCAACCTTATTACATGCAATAGAAACCACATCACATTCTCACAATGTGTTTAAAGTATAAAGCATGCTAATTGAAAGTCAATCCGTAAACTAAAATGCCATTCTTGGGATGCGAAGAAAACAAAGAGCCAACATCTCTAGAAAATGACATGCCCGAATCATCCTCTCCTTTTGATCCTCACTGCACTGCAACTACGTTCAATGGCGTAACCAATACATTCCCTTGAATAAAATCTGCAAAAGAAAATTGGTTGACATTTGTTAAAAACAACACCATTCCTAGCACTACTAGAAAACATGCCAAAAGTCCACCCCAAAAGTACTAGTATGTACCGGTTCATCTTCATACTAATACTTTTGGGGTGGATGGAATCTATGGATGAGCCTTAGGTACCAGTTGGTAACATCAACCGGTATCTAAGGCTCTCCATAGGTACTGGGTGGTAATTTTTATATTACTACCGGGTGGTACCACCAATCGGTGCCTATGGATGAGTCTTAGATACCAGTTGGTGTTATTAATCAGTACCTTAGGAGCCTTAGGTACCGGTTGGTGTTACCAACCGGTACTTTAGGATCATCCGTCGGTTACTTCAAAAGAAAAATATCTATCTTTCCATCATAAATGATGTGTAGGTGGGATTGAAAGAAATGTACACGCGAGGCAAGAAAACCTGAGTTCAAATCCCGGCCAACCATTTTTGACAAAAATACCAGCCTTAGGCACCGGTTCTTTTACCCAGTGCTCGTGACCGAGACTTTTAGTCTCAGTTTCTGGGTACCGGTTGTAGAACCGGTGCCTAAGGCTTTTATTAACCGGTACCAAAAGCCTTTTTTCCAGTAGTGTAGACAGCCAAATCACCCAAGATATAGCCGATATGCCTGTCAATAAATGTAAGAATCTTAGAGGCTGGGATAACATAGTTTATAATATTCAATTATTAATTAAACTATGTATGTATCTTAGCAAGTATGAATTTGTGTCTCAACAGAAACAGCCTAGAACGCATGAGATAAAATGAGTTTCTGTTTTATATGAGCTCCCAATAAATAAATAAAAAACTTTGAACATAAAACTATTATATCTTTACCAATAAAATTTCAACTATAAACCCTATCTACTCTAGCTTGAGATATTCACTTTTAAGCATAATAAAAAATATCCCAATTTCAAATTCAAATAATTTGGAGTTTGAGCACAAGTTGGCATGACCTTTGACCATGAAATTTAAAGCTTGATAGAAAGATATGTAATCTCTTTGTGGAAAGAGGAAGAGAAAGGGAATGGGTCGATGTACTCTTAAAATTCGTCCAAATTATTGAAACCAAAATTTAAAAAATGCCTTCACTACAAAATTTAGACATAATAAAATATTGTTGATTTATATGTTCTAGATTGACAATTAGTATTCTCGCGGCTCGATAGTTCATATGATTAAGGGTATTAATTGATGACCTTTACGTGCACCATCATCTTTAGTTCAAAAATTTATACTACTTCTTCAAAATGAGATCTCATTTCGAAAAAGGTGTACAAAACTTTAAAGTAAAAAAAGTTAGAGATGCACCTGAGAGTTACCAATTCACACCCCTGCATATGGTGATTTTAACTGTCCATTTATAATCACGCACAGTAGATATTTCTACTTGCGTCCAACTCTAACCTTTTATTTTGACCGAGGTTGGTCCAGTCCAGCCATGTCGTCTAAGATCTCGACCAATCGCAATCCCCACTTTAATTTGAACTGACTTTACCAAAAGGATAATAATAACCCAACGCCGGCCGCAGTAACACACAGCCGGGTACACCGCCACCACGCCAGCTTGTCTCTGGGTCAATGGCTGCCGCCTTGCCTAGCTAGTTGCCTCCCTGATCACCACTACCACCATTGTTCAATTGGCGCAGAGTGCACACATCAATGGAACTGTAGACAAAGACTGTAGAGAGCGCGCCCCCACCCACAAAGCCACAGCCATCGTGATGAAGGGTAGTACTCTCCCTGTAGCTAGCTATAGCACCAAGGGGCCCGACGCGAGGCGATAGCCGCCAGTGAGGGCGCACGCCTCTCCCTCTCCTCTCCGTCCGGCCGATCCCTTTCACAGTGCTTTCACCCTTCACCCAAGCCTGCCTTTTCCATCGTCTTCCTCCCTCCACAGTCGCCCGGGCGCTGTGCTCCCCTCCTTTCTTGCCGTCTGCTTTCCCCTCCAAAATCCGCGCCTTATCTCTCCGGAATAAAGCCCGGCCGATTCGTCGCCCCGGCCGGCCTCTCCCGGCAGCCAGCCAGCGGCCAGCTGCTGCACATGAGATCATGAGCTCGGAGGACTCGCTCAAGTCCCTCTCGCTCGACTACCTCAACCTGCTCATCAACGGGCAGGCCTTCAGCGACGTCGCCTTCAGCGTCGAGGGCCGCCTCGTGCACGCCCACCGCTGCGTCCTCGCCGCGCGCAGCCTCTTCTTCCGCAAGCTCTTCTGCGGCCTCGACCCCAACCACCAGCCCCCGCCGCCGCCGCCCCTCGGCTCGCCAGGCGCCCGGCCCGCGGGCGCCGCGCCGGAGCTCGTCATCCCCGTCAGCTCGATCCGGTACGAGGTGCTCGTCCTCGTGCTGCAGTTCCTCTACAGCGGTCAGGCGTCGGTGGCGGCGCCCAAGAGCGGGCCGCTCCCCGGCTGCGGCGCCAGGGGATGCTGGCACACCCGCTGCGGCGCCGCCGTCGACCTCGCCCTCGACACCCTCGCCGCCGCGCGCTCCTTCGGCGTCGAGCAGCTCGCGCTGCTGGTCCAGGTGGGGATTCAATTTCGTCTCGGGATCTGCAGCTAACACCTCCATCGCATCGATTAAGCATCCGTCAGGGTCGCTAGCTGCTTAGCCCTTCCCCCCTGACATTGATTGAAGCTGGAGCATCTTTCCAGTAGCATCAATTGAAGATGGAGCCAGAGAATCGCCTGAGCTCACGCTGAGCTGATGAGCAGCTGCTCCTGCATGCATGCTCGACTAGATCCCTAGGTTGCCACTTTGCCTTTCCGATTCATGGCCTACTACTGTGCCCTCTGAACCTGCGCCAGTGAATCCCTCCATCATAGCAAGGGCAATAAGGGGGGCTTTAAGTCTCTTCCATATCATTAATAGACACCTTTTAGAGACATATGCTACAATAATCTGCCTTTTATATTGTCTCTTGTAGGGTATAGAAACATTAAATTTGTACATATAAAAATAATAAAAACTCATGAAATGCGTGCACAAGAGACAGGTTGGGTTCCAAAATTGACTCTTGTGTTTTGTTTCTTGTGCTGGAGGCATCTCTTAAGTAAGAGACCATGACACCCTTTCACTCTTTCACATTATTTCTCTCTCATCTACGTAGAATTGTTACTGATATGGACGGGCTAATAAGCCCTTATTTTACCCGGTCTCAGTGCACCCTCAAGCTCTCTCTTCTCGCATTATTCTATCCATTTTTTTTCATTGCGTGGTGTGTGGAATCTGAGATGGGGGAGTGTCCTGGCAGGCTGCAGCTGCAGGGGACTGAGTCGTCTCTCACAGCCTCGCTTGCTTTTCTGCCGCTTCGCGTCGGCACTGCACCTGTCATCACTTGTCATGGATCGAGCCTCTGACTCATCTTTACTGGGAAGGGTCTTGTCACGCCCTTGTTTATGTCTGCTGTCCCTTCCTTGCATCACATCCCATTGCACGCTCGGCATTTCATTGCATCGCAATTTGCATCGATCGCTAGGGTTTCTCGGAGATCGATCCAAACAGCAGCTCCTCGATGCACGCCGTGCATCATTTCCAAAACACCATGCCGTACAACTGCCATGCCGATGCAAGTACAGTCAAGCTCCATGCTGCAATGAGAACAATATGTGCAGTACACTCTGATTGATAGATTAGGCACTTCATTTTATGCTGCTAATCGCCTGCAATTTCTGTCTGATTAATGGGGAATCTGGTACTAACCGTGATTAATTTAAATTAATTTTGGCGCATTGCAGAAGCAGCTGGAGAGCATGGTGAAGGAGGCGTCCGTGGACGACGTGATGAAGGTGCTCATGGCGTCGCGCAAGTTCGAGATGCAGGAGCTCTGGGCCACCTGCTCCCACCTGGTGGCGCGCTCCGGCCTCTCTGCCGATCTCCTCGCCAAGCACCTCCCCATCGACGTGGTCGCCAAGATTGAGGAGATCCGCGCCAAGTCCCCGGTCGCCGCCGCCAACACGCCGCGCTCGCCGTTCCTCACCCACCACTACCTGCCCATCAACGCCGCGTCCTCGGCGGCGGACCGCGACCACAAGATCCGGCGCATGCGCCGGGCCCTGGACGCGGCCGACATCGAGCTCGTCAAGCTGATGGTCATGGGCGAGGGCCTCGACCTCGACGACGCGCTCGCCGTCCACTATGCCGTCCAGCACTGCAGCCGCGACGTCGTCAAGGCGCTGCTCGAGCTCGGCGCGGCCGACGTCAACTCCCGCGCCGGGCCGACGGGGAAGACTGCCCTGCACCTGGCGGCCGAGATGGTCTCCCCCGACATGGTGTCCGTCCTCCTCGACCACCACGCCGACCCGAACGCCAGGACGCTCGACGGCGTCACCCCGCTGGACGTGCTCCGCAGCCTCACCTCCGAGTTCCTCTTCAAGGGCGCCGTGCCGGGGCTGACGCACATCGAGCCCAACAAGCTCAGGCTGTGCCTCGAGCTCGTGCAGTCCGCGGTGATGGTGACCACGCGCGACGAGATAGAGGGCGCTCCCGGCGCCGGTGGCGAGGCCGGGGGAAGCGACGGCGGGAATTTCCCAAGGAGCGACGCCGACGACAGCTTGGTGAGCCTGACAATGAACTCCACGCTCATGTACCAGGGCCAGGAGATGGCGGCGGCGGTCGCCGGCGATGCGAGGAAAGGGAACAGCGGCCGGGGGAGCCCGTCCAACTTGTACTTCCCCAATGGCTTCCCATAATAAGTAATCTTATCTAGCATATTGTCTTTTTTATATATCCATGGATCTTTCTCAAGCCCTGTTCGATCTTTTGTGCTCATTTTTATTTGAAACGGTGTAGCTAGTTATTAGCTACTGTTTAACTAGGAGGTGTGAGCAAGAATTTCGTGGTATTTGATGTGGATTGTTCGATCTTGAATGACTGAACAATTGGGCAGCAACTGTTGCTTGGTTCAAATTCTCCATTCTCCACTACTGTGATGAACAATCTTGTAATGTGGCATCATTCAATCCAGTCCAGAGCTTGCTAGTTATTAGCTCCAGTAGTAGTGTACAGCAGTAAGTTTGAGGATTTAGCTGTTGGTGTTTTTACATGCCTTCACGCAGTGCAGCTTTTGGAGACTGTAGAAGCCTTTGGAGACGCTAGGAAAGCGGATCTAAGAGTGGATTTGAATAGCACAGGAATTCCACATACATTTCTCCTGTTATGTAGCTACTTGCCCACAAATCTTTATTATTCTATCAACTGTGCCCCATAGACATAAGTTTCTCTTTCAGGTTTGGTCTCAGCAATTCAGTTAGCATGGTTCTGTACAGAATTAATACATATGTCTAACATGGTCAGAGACAACCGGATTAAAACATGAGCTTTGCCAGTAGCTCTCGCTCACTGGGAGAGAATAGTGCCACAAACAATGGACGTCTACAATGCATGTGGGTAGTCAAACATGAGAAATATATATATATATATATATATATATATATATATATATATATATATATATATATATATATATATATATATATAGGTTTGCACTTCTAGTACTGTTTCGTGATTGCTTCTCATAAATTCTATCCTGGTTAACTGGTTACTCACCATTCTTGCTGCTTGCTTATATGTGCCAAGGCTACTCAGTTTGACAATATAATAAAAGTTTCCATATGATCAAAGTTATTGTTAATTATTTCCAATCCCTCTCACAAATTCAATTTGAAAGGAGATATTATTAGTTTATTACCGTTAAAATACTGCCCAGTGCATAATTTGTAATGCCCTAAAAATCCACAATTTGTAATAAATATTACCATTGCACATAATTATTGAAGTTGCCAATAATATCAATCACCTCTCCAAATATATTAATGGACAATTGCTAGAATGCCACTGTTTTATTTTTCATAATCCCTTTTACAAAATAGCAATGAAATGCTTTAATATTGTACCTTAACTAGAGAGGGAAAGTACCCCCTCAAAAAAAATAGAAAAGGGAGTAAATGGCTGCCATGCTTACTATCTTTTACAGTATAAATATGTATTTTGTTGTCTCTGAAGATATCATGACCACATGAAAAAGTACGAAAAAAACCTTGTGTATCATGTTTTAATTTGATTTGTTGCACCTACCAACACATGTCTGCTACACAAGATAGACCTATGATATAGTATAGGATTTAGGATAGATTCAAGTGCTAAAGTTTATAAAGAGATCAAGTGATGATCGTCCAGTTTTCTAATTATATTTCTTCCATAAAAATATGCATGCCCCCCTAGTTCTTCACTCACAAATATATCATGTTTTGATATCGTTTTTGTTATCTCCTATGGACTTTGATTTTGAGTTTTTTAAAAATTATAAAGATAGTGTATCAGAACCATATTGGTGATTTTTAGGGTGACTCGAATCCTCTTAGCATGATGATAAAAAAGTTATTCATAAAACAATTCTTAATATAATGATAACTTCATTTTTTTAATTAGACGAATTAATATCACATGGTATTTCAACATTCTACTATTCGACGTGTACCGAAAAGAATGTAGCATAGTGGACTGAAATCATACACCCACATATATAGCGATAGAAATGCCAAAAAAATAAGTTGAAATGCAAGAAGCCCAATGCATGATGTTCAAATTTGTCCATAAAGTATCTATAAATGTTATTACAAACATACAGTAGAAAAAATATGCAGTGACAGTCAGGCAAAACTTTCACAATGTAGTTATTTTTAATTTTTCTGAATATTTTTATTATATCCAAATCAACTATGATGGTCATATTAATCCTGAGAACAAATGTGTCTATGACTGTAAGTCCATCAAGTAGACATATAGGGCATGAATATTCATTTTATTGATATTGTTTTTTATCTTTCCGCATACTAACTCTCTGAATGGAAATAAAATGGGAATGGACTTTATTAATGCATACATATACCGATTGATAAAACTACACATAAGCACTTACTCTACACTTGTCAAAAATATTGTTGCACCTAAAAACTAAAATAGTTTAGCTCTAGTTAAAAGTTCGCGGTTATGTTTTATTTGCAATAGCATAAAAGCACAATATTATTCCATACCTTTTGTGGTTGCAACTTGTCTATCTCGTGGTCTGTAGACGATGTCAATGCCACACATAGTTCTGTAGGTGACTAGTATTATTCTGTATACAAGAGTACACACTCATACAATTATGCCACCACTGAGGACCTGTACCGTTGGCATGCACATGGAAGCTTTTACATGTATACTACGCCATTTGTCCCACATATATACTAACTAATATTGCCTTATTATATTTCATCAACTGGTACTGGTATATATGCTGGCAACAATTCCATCCGCCATTGCTCTAGAAATTAAAAGTTTACATATTTTTCAGATGCTAGTAGCTGACCGACTGACCGGAGCTGTGGCGCATGTAAGCATAAAGCAGGTAGTAGCTAGAGGCATGCATGCTGTGGGAAAAGTTGCAACTGTAGGAACCCAAACTCCATCAAGCAGCTAGAGAGACTGTGTACGTACTGTGTCGTCCGCATGCCCTTAATCATGAATGAGTGTACACACCGCAGCCACAGTTTTCTCTACATTCTTTTTTTTTGAACGAACGTTTTCTCTGCATTCTTATGCTAGTAGTACCATATGGATGGTGGTCACCAATTCAACAATCTCCTGCATCCATATCTCGATGGCTCGCTCGACCTGCAGTAGATTCCGATGACCATGTAGCTCCATGTATGCTTGCATATGACCAGCAGCAGCACATATGCAACTCGATCTCCATCTCGCTAGTTAGACGCCCTGTGTGTGCCACGGACGACGGACTGTGGCTAGGAAGGCGTCCCTGCAGTACGAGCGAGCCCCACGCTACTATGCGCGAGACTGTTGAAAATAAACATGTCACCATAAAGTCACGGTCGTCCGGGCGGCAGGGCGTGGGTGTGGGTTCCTCCCCAACTGTTGCTGCGTTTGGGGATTCCACTGTGCTCGGCCACGGCCAGCTCTAGCTGTCGTCCTCTCAATAGCTAGCCTGCATCTCGCCCTCTCTCAATCGATATCATTGGCGGCTAAGCTGCATGTGTGTGTGTTATGTGTTCTCTCTCTCTCTGTGTGTGTGCATCATGTCCTCTCTCCATTCAGATGACCCGACAAATAGCTAACCTCTTCATTTCATGTACAGTTTGTACATTACACTTTTTGGAGTCATCATTAGCAGCAAGAGCTAGCTAGCATCGATAAAATCTTGTGATGTGTGTGGGCAAAGCTAAGCAAATCCGATCCAGTGAGGTGATGGCATCACATCTTCTTCTTTTGTCTCTGCCCTTCCAAATTCGTGGCACTATTCAAAATATCAGGTACTATTCAAATTCGGAATATGAATAGCGCACGAGCACTCACCAGAGAGTGGCTCAGGCAGCCAAACTTCCTACTATTCAAGGCACTAACTATTGGATGAAAGCGACTTGCGTGGGTAGTGGATATAAGTGCGTGATTGTTATGTGGGTAATTAGCAAAGTAATATTTCACAGCTAATATTCAGGCACCGACTATTGAACGATAGCGACCTCTTGTGGATGGTGAACGAGTGCGTGATTATTTGCGCGTGATTAGTGATTATGCAGAGTATGGGTAATGCGTGCTTCTCAGGATCTTAGCAGGTTGGCGAAACCAAAAATTCAGCCGGTGGAGTGTCTTATGCTTGTGTAAATCCTACTCGGTACTCACCGCATGCATCGCTAGCTCGCTTCAGAACTAGGCCTACCCGGTCTTCTCCCGAACTAACCCCGGCCACGCGTACACAGGACTCAGGCTCTACCGTCTCCCCAGGCAGTTCCACCCGAAGGGAACACTTCTCTGCGGACACATGCTCTCTCAGACGCCTCTCCATGGCTAAACGAGAGCAACTCAACGCAGAGGTTTCTCCTCTAGGGTCCCTAGCATAAAGACATCACCCCATATGCACGAGCTTAAAGGAAAGCAGGGAAATTCACAGGAAAGCTTAATCCATTTCCACATAGCAAACTTACATACGGTTTTCCCTTTCGGGAAACCCCAAGCACTTACACAACCTTGGATTACCTTACAGGCGAAGGGCGATTACAGCTTCTCCCTTATTTCTATATTACAATAGGAGTGAGATGGCTACTAATTAGGTGGAGTGGTGGTGGATTGTGCTCTGAGTATTAGGCTCGGTGTCTTCTCTCCTCTTCTTCGTCCGGTTCGTCGGTGTCGAATGCATGCATCTGGCTTCTCCTTTTATAGACGGGAGGAGCCTTCAGGAAATTCTCCTTATATATATATGTGTGTGTGTGCATGGCCAGGTCCAGGTGCTGCTCAACTATACTGATTAATCAGTTGGCATGGAAAGCTAATTTTCAGAAGCAGTCGTGATAACGATTCGTTTGCCGGTTGTGCGTGGCAGATCGATCAATAGCATGCACCACGTACACACACATCCTGTTTCCATGCTTGCCCATGAGCTAGAGAATCTTTACAGTGATCCAACGTCCCATCACTTCGATCAATAATGGCATTGCTCAGCTCCGATCCTTCCCGCCTGTCTGATCATTACTATTCATACAGATGGACGATGGATATGATTTTTTACTTCCATGCGTGCAGGCCTGTCAGGTGTGCATGCAGTCATCAGTTGCATGCCAACGGCGGGTGAAGTGAAGTGAAGTGAAGGAGATGGACGCACAGACTGCCTACACAACAGTGCTACCATCCCATCCCATACCAGAACTCGGTTGTTCCAATCATCTGTTTATTTACTACGTGTGTGTGGACGCCTTTAGAAAAGAAAAAAATAAGGAGCGCGCATGGCACGGATGCCTCTTTTGTTCAAGCATGGCAAAGGAAGGAGGGGAATAAAATTAAGTAGCACGGGCGCTTGCGTGCGTGTTCCATGCTGGAACAGTTACCCAGCTCTCTTGATTCGATTGGCATATATATATTTTGAAGCCTACTGCTAGCGCTGATGCTTTGACCTATCTTCAATTCCATGCATGCATGGGACATGACCCGGCCATGAACGAAGCTAGCTATGGGCATGAACGCACGCGCGCGTGTCAAGTATATTCTGATGGGCATGGTGGGTGTACACATGCATGCTTCTGCTCCAACTGCATGCGTACTTTATTTCACTTGGAGTGTCAATGGAGATAATATAATTTTGCTTTTCAGTTAGTTGTAAATAGTTTTTTTAAGAAAAGAAATGCGTGCCGTCAAGTTCAAACAAGTAAACCATCATATATGTGTCTAACTACCAGAAGATGCATGAACGACTGTTTCAGGAGAAGTTTGGGGCCATTAGTTATCATTTATGTAATGTGACCGCGTATATTCAGAGCGCCACGCTCATCATCGTGGGCATTGGGGTTCTGCACGCAGTAAAGCTGCTAATCTCGCAGCACTGCCCGATTAACGAACCAAATAATTCGGAGCAGACGTAGTTGCAGCTGCAGGCCAGGCAGGCAGCAGGCAGCCTGGGCTTGTAGCCTGCTGCTACCTGTGAGCAGGCCCGCCCGGGCAGCAGCCAGCAGGAAGTGTCACATCAAGACAGGCCATGACGACTTTTCCTACCTTTTGTGTGTCAGCACTCAGCGCTCCATCTGCTCCGCCGCTCAGTCGCCTCACCTCGGCACAGCGTACACACACTACGCAAACCCTTAGGCTGCTTGCATATCAGCAAAACCTCACCTAGCTAATTGTTGAACTCAAGAATTAAGACGGCTCTTGATCAATTCAAGCATGTTCGAGGCAGCTGAATAGCCTAGCTAACTTGAAACAAGGAAACTAAAAAAAGGAACTTTTTTCCGATGAACATGTGAAAGGCAAAAAGAAATACAGCAGAGTTTTTTTTTTTTTGAGGAAGATCTACAGCATAGATGATCCTTTGGGCTTTGGTGGATGTGCAACCAAAGAAGCAAAGCATAGAGCTGGGACTGCTGCCTTTCGTTTGGGCTCAAAAGAAAGAAGCGCTCGGCAACAGGCCGGCTTCCATCATGCACGTGTGGGCTGTCCCCACCCCAACTCACATACATCACCGGTACGGCCTAATTTGCAGCAGAAGACACGCCCATCCACGTGGTCCAAGTTTGCACTGGGTGAACTTGGGCCACGACGCCAATGGTTAACGGCGGTTCTGTGGAGTGGTTTTGCGAGAATATGCCGTCCTACTCTCTGCTGGGGTAGCTCTGCTGGGTAGCAAACCTAGTGCTGCGAAAGGGCATGTAATCTAGTGGTTATAAGAACTCCGGTAGCATCGGAAGTCTTGGGTTCGACTCCTTTTGGAAGCAAATATTTTGGAATTTAATAGCGTTGTGCATTCAGTGGTAGGCGACGTTCCGTCGACAATGAGGCGCTAGTGGTGACTTCGTCAATCTCGAGAATTTGCCGTCTCAGTCTTCGAAGATACTCATAGGGGTAGAGTTTGCGTACGTGTGTTCATAGGGGTATGAGTGTGCGTGCGTTGTGAGTGTCTGAGTTGTACCGTGTAATCTCAAAAAAAAAAGCAAACCTGGTGCTTTGTGCCCTCAATTTCCGGGAGAAACATCACCTGCGCCGCCACCGAACTGCACCAAGTCCTTCTTTAGTTGCATCCAAAATTCCAAAACTTTACAAAATTTCCCGTTACATCGAATCTTTGAACGCATGTATAAAGTATTAAATGTAGCTAAACAAAATAACTAATTATACAGTTTGTCTGTAATTTGCGAGATGAATTTTTTGAGCCTAGTTAACCCATAATCAGATAATAATTACCAAATACAAATAAAAATGCTACAGTATCGAAATTCTAAAAAAAAATTGCAACTAAACAAGGGCCAATTGTCCGAGCTCGCCCAACTTGCCAAATCCACAGGAAAAGAGACATTGAGCCGACCACGACGACGTCGTCGCCTAGTACCCCGGCCCCGTTCCGCTCCATGTTTTGCTCTCCAAAACCTTGGCCTTCATCCACTTTTTGTGGATGCCAGGAGGCGCACATAGCACGCGGCACGTCGTCGCCGGCACGCGCGCTCGATCCGTCGACCGACCCATGAGGACGATCGGGCTCACGGTGCTCGCGGCCGCCGTCGCGGCGGCGGCGGCGGCGTTCCTGCCCCTCGACTCGCACCGCGGGCGCGACGACGGCGACGTGGCTGTGCTGGAGATACGTGGCGGCGACGGCGGCAGGCTCGAGCTGATCCCCGTGGACGGCGGCGCCGCGGGGCCCGAGAGCGTGGCGTTCGACGGCGCCGGCGGCGGCCCGTACGCGGGCGTGTCGGACGGGCGGGTCCTCAGGTGGCTGCCCACCGAGCGCCGCTGGGTCGAGCGCTCGTCTTCCTGCGCGCCGGAGTTGTAAGTGTGATTATATTTTCTCCATCACCTGAATTTTTCTTTCGATCTGCTGTGCTCCCCTGCCCGGCGCTGCTTATAGTCTGATGAAGAGGAACAGTTCTCTAACTGCGTCTTTGAATTGATTGGAATGTGAGAGCAGGACGGTTGGTGCAACACCCGTTGTGCTCTATCGTGCCTTTATTTTTAGACAAAACTGCCGTAAAAGTTGCTTGCTCTGGTTCTGGTCTAATTACAACTGAATTGTCTATTTCTCCTCATCAGTTCAAACTTTTATGTTGAATTAGTTGGTGCATTCAACTTAATTTGGCATCTGGATCAAAGATCTCTAGTTTGAATCTTGGTGGGCACGACCGAACAAAATATTTTTTTCTCGAAAACGCAGGAGAACTGTGTTTCATTGTATTAAGAGGATGATGAAAAACATAGTTTCTTACAACGATATGGAGCGACTAGCACTCACACAACATACTAGAGCACGCGGCTGTGATTTACATCAAACATAAAACAACCTAAGAGGGGTAGAGAGAAGCAAAAGAGCTACTACTACTCAATCATCCCGCGTTAAGTATGAGTGAATTGACTACCTCTTTCTATCTCGTACTCAAAGGTCATGGCAAAGGTATGTGGTGGCTGTCGTGTCAACGATCAGGGCACAGTATTGCGATGGCTCCACTCGCGTGCAACCAAACACAGCAATCCTATCCTTTTTGTCTCCGCGCACGGTCACAGTACGCCTATGGAAAAGAAGAAGACCAGACCACACACAATCCAAACCAGCGATGCTCATCCTCCTGCTGCTGCGATCAGCAGGGTCGTCATGGTTGCCGTCTGAACTCTGAACATTCAGAATTCTAGATGCGCTGCGCACGTACTACTATTCGCCAAGTTTCTGCATACCCAGCAGTGGCCAGGGTTTTGAAATTCGTTTGAGAAAAAATTTCGGACATGGCCGAAATCAGCGAATTTCGCGAAATTTCGGCCGAAATTCATTTTTAGACTATTTTTAAAATACTTTTAAATATATTTTAATTATTATTTCCGAAATTTTCAAATTTCGGAGAGGGCCGAAATCAGCGAATTTACGAAATTTTGAACACTGGCGGTGGCTACGCAAGCTCTCCTCGTGAAATCTGTGCCGGCGGCCGGCCTGACGATGTAGCCGTCGGCCCGCAGCTAAAACGTGTGGAAGGCTCGTGAACAGGGACGCAGATGGTAGCTAGGCAGCATTCAAGTTACGAGTAGCATCATGCAGTTGCAACGGCGAGACAGCAACAGAACATGTACGAGCTCAGTGGTCAGTACGACCGCCGTTGGCCGGCCGGGACACACGGCCGCTCCCTCCCGGTGATCGTGGTGGATAGGATGCTAGCCAGGGAGCCACGAGCATTAACGCCCCCGCCGGCATCGTGTCAGTGGCTGCTCCACGCACTACCGGACTCGCCTATTTTGCCGAGTGTCAGAGACAACACTCGGCAAAGGCAGAAAAACACTCGGCAAAAAAGTCACAAATAGTAGCTTTGCCGAGTGCTCGTGATTCTGCACTCGGCAAAGAACCTGGCACTCGACATATGTGGGTTTTCCGGTAGTGACACCCATCGCCCATGCCCCATCTGCTCATCTATATAGCTCGAGCGAGACCGGCATGCTCGTCAAGCCAAGCAGTGGCGCACCGGTAGCGGTAGCTCACCTACAACAAATCTGCAGCAGGCAGCAGCACCGTTGCACAGTGCTCCGAAATTTACTCTGCTGCGGTGCTGCCTGCTGCCTTACCTTCCTCTTCAGCATCATCAGCGTCTTCTTCTTCTCCAGCTAGTCGCGATGCGGACGGAGGTGCTGCTGCTGGCCGTGCTCGTCGCGGCCGCGGCCCTCCTGTCGTCGCTCGACTCGCGCAGCGACGTGCGGCTGCTGGAGATAGGGGACGGCGACCTCGAGCTGGTCCCGCTCGACGGCGCCGCGGGGCCGGAGAGCATCATCTTCGACAAGGGCGGCGAGGGGCCGTTCACGGGCGTGTCGGACGGGAGAGTCCTCAGGTGGCGCCCGGAGGAGCGGCGGTGGGAGGAGCACTCCTGCTCGGCGCCGGAGCTGTAAGTTCCTTTGCCCGTCTCCATCCATCATGGTAGCTCTCTGATGCGCTCCGGCTGCAAAATATGCAAAGCTACGGTTTCGGTTGGGCCGTCAAATTAATGGTGCGTATTACACTGATCGTGCCATCTTCCCTGCTGAAAATGACTGAAAAACTCATCTCTCCCTCTCTCTCTCTCCACTCTTCAGTCGCCGGAACTGTAAGTTTGCCCATCTCCATCCATTATGGTTGCTCTCTGTTACGGTCCGCCTTTAAATATTCAAAGCTACGGTTTTGGTTGGGCCTTCAAATTAAAGGTTGCCTATAATAATAACACTGATTGTGCCATATTCCTTGCTGAAAACGACCGAAAAAACTCACGGTTTCCGGCTAGTAACACCAATCCGGACTAAAGAGTGACTCTTTTGTCCCGGTTGGTGGCTCCACCCGGGACAAAATGCCTCTTTTGTCCCGGTTGGTGTTACCAACTCGGACAAAAGGCCCCTCCACGTGATAGTTCAAAAGAAAGTTATTCTATACTGAGTCACATGTACTACTTAGATGAGTTGGCAAGGAAACCATACGCTAGGCTAGAGGTCTTGGGATCGAATCCCGCGGGGTGAAAAAAAAAATTTAGCGTCAGGGACATTTTGTCCATGTCCCGGTTCCAAAATCGGGACAAAAGCCAGTTTGGAACCGGGACAAAATGCCGAATCTGTAGTAGTGTTGGGGGGTTGAAATTGATTGAAAGGTTCTCGGTATATTCCTGGGAGCAGACAACAACATATCATACCTCCTTACTTTTCTTTTTCTTTTCTATTTGCCTCTGGCACAGCGATGAAATCTTGCAATTCAGTTGGGCAGGTTCAGGGTTTTGCAGACTCGGAGGGTGATGATCCTAAGCCGAAAGTTTTCGATCAAATCTGAGAAACCATATAGCCTCTGATGCTATTTGTTTTCAATATTACTCTTTTGTTGAAAGCCTAGAAACAAGTGAAATGATCTATTCCAAAAAAAAAAAAACGAAAGGAGAGCGCTGATTATGAGCATCTGTTAGACTGTGACTGACATATCCAAGATGTAAACAAAGAACTAATTAATTAAGTACATGTCCCATCTAGGGGCAGGGTGGTAAATGATCTTTATTTTTAGTCTAAATAATTTAAGAGTCGGAGCCGGACTCTAATCATATATAATTCAAACTAAAAATAATAAGAACTAAGTTGAATTCTGAAAAGAGCATCAGGATCATGATCATTACCACCCTTAGTCCCACCACTTCATTATTATAGGCAAACAGGTAAAGCACTGCAGCTCAATGATGTCTGAAATTTAACAAGTGCAGGTTGGACAGCTGCAGAGGCTCGCAGGACCCGGGCCGGGAGCACGAGTGCGGGCGTCCACTGGGCCTCAAGTTCCACAGCGAGACAGGCGAGCTGTACGTCGCGGACGCATACCATGGGCTGAGAGTGGTTGGCCTGGAGGAGAACGTGTCCAGGCCGCTGCTACCGTCGGAGTGGCAAGGGAGCCGCCCGTTCAGCTTCGCCAACGGCATCGAGATCGACTACGAAACCGGAGCCATCTACTTCACCGAGACCAGCACCAGGTTTCGGAGAAGGTATGAGTACATGATCACCACCAAACTTCAGTTCATGTGTTCACTGTTTTTTCCATCAATCAATTTGATGATTTTGCGTCAAATTTTTAATAAGATGTTCGCTGACCATGGTTACTTAAAAATTCATTTGCAGGGAGTTTTTGAACATTGTTATATCCGGTGACACCACTGGTAGGTTGTTGAAATATGACCCAAAGAGCAATGAAGTGGAAGTCTTGGTTGATGGTCTAGCTTTTGCCAATGGCTTGGCTATGAGTACGGATGACAATTACTTGCTCCTTGCAGAAACCACAACGGGCAAAATTCTAAGGTACTGGATCAAGACACCAAAAGCTTCAACACTTGAAGAAGTTGTCCAGCTACCTTGGTTTCCGGATAACATCAAGATGAGCCCTAGAGGAGGGTTCTGGGTTGGCCTCCATGCGAAGAGAGGGAAGATCGCCGAGTGGTCGATTTCTTACCCTTGGCTAAGGCGATTGATACTAAAGTTGCCGATGCGACATGTCCAACGTGCCTCCTGGCTCTTGAATCAGCTTGGTCGTCAGGTTATAGCGTTGAGGTTGAATGAGGATGGGAAAACAATGGAGGCAATTAGTGTTCACGGTGCTATCCAAAAGATTTTCAAGTCGGTTAGCGAGGTGGAAGAAAGGGATGGAAGCCTATGGATAGGTTCTGTTATGGCCCCATTTCTTGGAATATACAAGTTGTAGAAGCATTCAGATGATATGATAATATGCATTTGCATATATGGTAGTTGTTTAATAGAGGAAAATAACAGTGTATACATGTGTATATGGTACCATTTATCCTGCATTTTAGTGAAGATTATTCACAATTATTTTTTTTATGCTAATCGGATGTTATGACTAGACTTGTCAATTGTTGGGTTTGGGCTCGAAAAAACTCAAAGCAAACTTCTGAAGCAATAGGCCCAATTCAAGCCTATTCTAGGAATAAACCAAACAAGGCCATTGTTGTTGGGTCAATGGTTAAGGGCCGAGCTTGCCCAGTGCATGCATTTGTTTTTTTTAGATAATGGAAACTGCGTTCCGGCCTCTACAACCGCACACAGCCAGTATCTTGATCTTATTACATAAACATCAGTCTACCGACTGACACCAAAGGAGCAAATAAAAAAGACTACTAGCAACCCAGTCTGCTATTAAACTTCCAACCAAATCTAGAAAACAACTCCAACGCCGTCGTCTCTAAATTTTTGCTCACAGATCGGAGTAACTCCTGTGTTCCTGCCTGTAGCAAGAGCGCCCAGAACCGCAACTAGTATGCCCCTCTAAATAAAGCCTGCATAAAAGAAGTATATTTATCATTATTAAAATAAATGTCATTCCAGCAGCGCCAAATTGCGCAACAGAGGGCAGCAACCCCCACTAAGATAAGTTTGAGCTGTTTTAGCATCTATGTCTAACAACCAGGTAGACGACATATGCGCAACTGAACTAGGAGGAGGTAAGCCTGTGGCTAGTGCCACCACTCTCCAAAGAATTTTGGCATGATGACAATCAAAGAAAAGATGTTGGATTCGTTTCGTTACAATTACAAAAGTAACATTTGTGACTACCATCCCAATTCTTTTTAGCTATGTTATTCTTTGTTAACAACACCCTCTTCAAGAGGTACCAAAGGAAGATCTTAATTTTTAGCGGGATTTTCAAAGTGCATGCATATGTTAGGTTCACTTTTCGGTGTTCCTATGTTTTGAGTCAAATAAATATCGAAGGTCAAGTTCAGCCTAATGACCAGAAGGAGCCATATATAGAAGCTAGTGAATATGAGAGTCCGATGAGATGAAAATTAAGGCAAACATGTCAAATAGCATTGGGAGAGTTCTATACAATCTATTGGGATAAGTTGAATGTGTCCCTTTTCTGTCTAACTTAACCAAACTGTCACGGTGAAAACCATGCCCAGCCGGCACATTGCGGTGAAAAGTTAAAAGTACTTGAAAATTGCTGCTATCCTTGCAGCTTACTTAAAATGGCTTGACGTGGATGTTATCTCATAAACGAGCATATCCGAGCCCCACAGAAGCAATGGCACAGTTTGTTTTAGTAGCGCTAGCACTGTAGCAAACTTTGATCATTAATTAAATATATTAAATAAAAAAGTTTATAAAACTAATTCCACACCCATGCGCTACTTCGCGAGACAAATTCAATGAGATCTTTGACCATATGATTAGAGGATAATCACTATAGCATTACTTACTTAACCAATTATAAATTAATTATTGTTATTAGATTCATCGCAAAAAGTTACATTCATCCGTAAAGATATTTTACAAATAGACTTCATTTAGTAATTCATGCATATAAGATTCCCTCGTAGCGTAAGGGAGCTAAGGGTGTGTTTAGATCACTTTGTATTTTGCATTTTTGCGTTTTTGAAAGGGAATCTTCAATATTTGAAGTATTAAATGTAGACAAATCACAAAACTAATTACAGATCTCGTCTGTAAACTACGAGACGAATCTAATGAGCCTAATTAATCCATCATTAGAGCATGTTTACTGTAACATTAATGTAGTAATTTAGTGTCTAATCACATCATAATTAGATTCATTAGATTCGTCTCGCGATTTACAGTTCATTTGTGTAATGTGATTTATTTTTTGACTACATTTAATACACTATGCAAGTGATTTATAAAAATTTTGCGTTTTGCGTTTTGAAATCTAAAGAAGGCCCAAACAAAGCTAATACATGAATGTGGTTGTTGGCCTAGAATCTTGCGGGCCAGGCTGACTGGGCAAAGTTTATTGCACTAGACTACAAACAAGACGCACTCACCACTCGCCAGTCACCACCACGGGCCTCGCATGCTCAAAGGTCACCTCCTCAAGCTCAAGTCAGCCCGGCGAGCTGAGCTGCCTCCGTGCCGGCTACGAAACCTCACCCGTCCAGATGAGGATAGCTGACTCATCCACCGGCTCTCCTCCGCCTTGGTTTTATTTTGCATTCTTTAAAACTAGTGTTCACATTTTTCAAAAAAAAAAAATTCACATGCATGAAGTACTAAATGAAATTTATTTGTAAATTTTTTTTAGAAATAGATGTAATTTTTCGCGACGAATCTAATGACGGTGATTAATCAATAATTGACTACAGTGATACTACAGTACCATCCTCTAATCGTGCGGTCAAAAATCTTATTAGATTCTTTAGAGTCACTAGTACAAGGTTCTAGAGTTAGTTTTATAAACTGACTTTATATATCATTATAATTAGCGATCAAAATATCACTATTTATTAACACATTAAAATCGTAGCGCGAACCAAACAAAGCACGCTTGTTGGACTCCTCTCCCTTTCCGGGACCCGTTTCGCTGGTTCCCTTCGCTATAATTAAGCCAAAGTCGCCGCCACCGTCCCCTAAACCCCCGTGCGCCCCCCAAGTCCGCCGACGAGCGAGACCCTGAGCTCACCCCGACGACCATGGCCTCCTCCATCCTCTCCTCCTCCGCTAAACCCTGCTACTCCGCCACCAAAACCCCCGCTCCCATCGCCAACCGCTTGCCACCCCCTGCCCCAGCCACAACCCGCGCCGCCGCCCCCCGATTCGCCCATGACCTCTCCGCCGTCGCCGTCAGAGCGAGCCCCAGCGCGCGCCGCCTCCGCGCGCTGGCCTACCCCGTCCGGGCGTCTCAGCAGCAGCCGCCGCGGCGGCGGCCCGAGTACGTCCCCAACCGCATCGACGACCCCAACTACGTCCGCATCTTCGACACCACGCTCCGCGACGGCGAGCAGTCCCCCGGCGCTACCATGACCAGCGCCGAGAAGCTCGTCGTGGCCCGCCAGCTCGCCCGCCTCGGCGTCGACATCATCGAGGCCGGCTTCCCGGCCTCCTCCCCCGACGACCTCGACGCCGTGCGCTCCATCGCCATCGAGGTCGGGAACGCGCCCGTCGGGGAGGACGGCCACGTGCCCGTCATCTGCGGCCTCTCGCGGTGCAACAAGAAGGACATCGACGCCGCATGGGAGGCCGTCAGGCACGCGCGCCGGCCGAGGATTCACACCTTCATCGCCACCAGCGAGATCCACATGCAGCACAAGCTCAGGAAGACGCCCGAGCAGGTGGTGGCCATTGCCAGGGAGATGGTGGCGTACGCCCGCAGCCTGGGATGCTCTGATGTCGAATTCAGCCCTGAGGATGCTGGAAGGTATTACTATTGTCACTAGAAAAACAATAATAGTTGTAAATTTTGTCGATCGTCTACCTCATTTCATTTATTGAGTCGTAGCTAAGAAATAAGGCCCAAATTTTGGTACCTGAAACTTTAATCTGGTCTGAATCTGATTTAAGTTCTCAAATCAACCAGTAGTCTGGTGTGCACTTATACAGCAAAGGGCCCCAATTTTAATGGAACAGAGTTGATTATGAGGCAAAGTGATCGATAATTGTTAAATTCCGAGCTTCTTCTAGCTTGCAAATAAGTTGGTGGGAAAAATGATGGTGGGTGCTATCTACATTTGGGAAGCAACTTTATAGCAAACCAAAACAGGGTAATAGTTGGTGCCTACCAATTTTCTGGTGCAAAAGGAACACAACAGTAAGCTCATGCTGGGATACCCACTTTTTTTTTTTTTATAGTAGTAGTTACAAACAAAGGATACTTTTCCTGGTGTGCATAAGGCTGTGACATAATATATTTTGCTTTGCCATCCAGGTCGAATAGAGAGTTTCTGTATCATATATTAGGGGAGGTCATAAAAGCTGGAGCTACAACTCTGAATATCCCAGACACTGTTGGATACAACCTTCCATATGAATTTGGGAACTTAATTGCTGACATAAAGGCAAACACTCCTGGAATTGAAAATGCTATCATTTCCACCCATTGCCAGAATGACCTTGGTCTTGCAACCGCAAACACATTAGCGGTACTACCTTTTCCTTATTTATTTCTATTTTATATGATTTATTATCATTGGCATAAATCTTAGCCCAGGTTACTAATTTGACTTAACTTTAGGGTGCTCGTGCAGGAGCACGTCAGTTAGAGGTGACTATTAATGGTATTGGTGAAAGAGCCGGAAATGCTTCTTTGGAGGAGGTGAGCTCATGTGCTAGTCATATTGTGTTCTGAAATACCTTACAGAATAGTCTGATAGGTTTTGAAAAGGAATATGAATTTGTCTGATAGGGTATTTGTGCATGCCTAATATATTCTGGCCTCATTTTCAGGTTGTCATGGCAATTAAATGTCGTCCGGAACTCTTAGATGGTCTATATACTGGAATCAATTCCCAACATATTACTTTGACGAGCAAAATGGTACAAAAATTGTTTCTTGTCTTGTTTATTTTCCTTTTGGTCTCTTTTACAGTTTCCAGATGACTGAAATTTCTGACACAAATGGTCAAATTATTTTAGGTACAAGAGCACAGTGGACTTCACGTACAACCACACAAAGCTATTGTTGGTGCCAATGCCTTTGCTCATGAAAGTGGAATTCATCAGGTAAACATAATTGCAGTACTACATCAACTTATGTTTTGTCATTGTATTAGTGGTGGGTTGGTTGCTTTTAATCCATAGGGTTGCTCCTTTACAGTTCACTGTTCATCAGTAGTTGTTCGCCATAAATCATTATTTTCACCATTCTGATGGATCAGTCTTGGCGTCACCTTGCGTCATTACTCTGAACCTGAGATATATGGTTTTCGTAGCTGGTGATCTGATTAATGTATGATTGAACTACTTTCATAAATTGTGTTGGTTATAGACTTCAATGGTTCTTCATGTCAATTTCCTTCTGTTTTTTTTTGTAGGATGGGATGCTTAAATATAAAGGAACTTATGAAATAATATCACCTGACGATATTGGTTTAACACGTGCAAATGAATTTGGTATTGTTCTCGGGAAACTCAGGTATCATGCAACATGCCTTTCCCTCTTTAGCTCACCTTCTCGAAATATTCTGTTGCGATGTTCCTCCAGTAGATTTCTCTCATCAACTTGTACTTTTTACTGATTTGGTGGTCATGCTTTTAGCCTCCTATTAAGAGCCCCCAATTGCTTACATCTTGAATGCTTATATACTATGGCTACTATAAATATGTGTTATGTCATGAGTACAGTAAGTGTTTCAAAAATATGGTAGTAGGGTATGATGTAAAGCATTACACTACAGCCATGACCTATATTCTATAACTATATCATTATGCTATGCCATGCTATATTCTTCAACTGGACCTTGATTGCTTGACATGGAAGAACTTTTTAATCAAATATTTAGTCTTCGTTATTTTGTTTAATCATGTTCATGCTTCTAGGACTGTTGGGTCTATACATTTCCATACACTTCTAGGTTAGCTGAATTCGATATTTTGTGCTCAAATGCAATTATGCAGTCATACATCGGTAAAATTAAGTCAAATTTGATAATCGTGTCCATAGTAATGTTTTTTTTTCTCGTTTTTCAGTGGAAGGCATGCTGTGAGATCTAAGCTAGTGGAGGTACAACTTAGACATTTTCTTTGTTTTTCTAGTCACAACTAGAGTTCTTCTATTTCAGTTACCATTGTTACCGATGACATCCTCGTTCATCTTGTAGCTTGGATATGAAATCAGTGACAAGGAATTCGAGGACTTCTTTAAACGCTACAAAGAGGTTGCAGAGAAGAAAAAGGTGAGTCTTTCTTGAAGTACTTGCTCTATTGCTAATGTGACACTTCCCATCCTTTTTTTTATTATCTTTCTAAACACTGCATGCATTGATTAATAACTTCCACCTTTTGTTTTTGCCATCTCACCATAATATCCCACATTTATTATTGATTTGTTACATTTCCTTGGAGGGCATGCTCTATGTTTATCAAATTGTTATTATAATATGTAGCTGCACTTCATACAGCACTATGCATGGGAACTCACCAGTTAGTTCACCCTTTGTAGCGTGTAACTGATGAGGACATAGAAGCATTATTGTCAGATGAGATATTCCAGCCTAAAGTTATTTGGTCCCTTGCTGATGTACAGGTATAATTGAGCTGCAGTTGGCTAAGCTTTGGTTAATAGGAACATGGTATGCTAAGCTTGAAATGCTGTTCACACCCCCTTTGCAGGCAACATGTGGAACACTTGGTTTGTCTACAGCAACTGTGAAACTGATAGGACCAGATGGCGAGGAGAAAATAGCATGTTCTGTTGGAACAGGTCCGGTCGATGCAGCTTATAAAGCTGTTGACCAAATTATCCAGGTTTGTTACTGCCACATTTTTTTGACTTTATTGCCCTTGTCTCCTATTAGTCTGGAGTAGAGAAACGCAAATGGACTAACTGGTGCAGCCAGGATCGGACCTAATGCATCGACTCAATTATTTTCTCACCGGCTATTGCTTTATCGAGATCAAGAGAAATCTAACAGGACTTGCAATCTGCAGATTCCAACTGTTCTTCGAGAATATGGTATGACCTCAGTCACAGAAGGCATTGACGCAATCGCAACAACTCGAGTGGTTGTCACTGGAGACGTGAGCAACAACTCCAAGCATGCCTTGACTGGTCACTCCTTCAATCGCTCCTTCAGGTTACAGCCCTTCCCAATTCGTTTTCCTTAGTTTTACGCACTCTGCTATTCGTTAGCTCATCTCCATCATGCTTGTTGACTGCAGTGGGAGTGGGGCATCAATGGACGTTGTTGTGTCCAGCGTCAGAGCTTACCTGAGTGCCCTGAACAAGATGTGCAGTTTTGCTGGTGCGGTAAAAGCCACAGCAGTATCTGAGAGCACACGTGTTCAAAGCAAAGAGTGAGACCGTCGTCATCCGATTCTCATATGGGCTGAGCAATGTAAGATCTCTTGAACAACTGTTCAGAGCGACATTCCGTTTCAGTAATAGGCTGGTTAATATTGGGGTTCCCCCTTGGTCACTGTGAAGATCGTGCGTTCTTTCTGGAGGATGTCCGCTTAGAACAGGCATGAAATTTTTGGCCTGTGCAGTGTACAACTTGTATGTTATAGACCATACTTTCAATAAGGAAATAATAAGTGTAGGGTCTGTGAAGCCACCCATTGAATGATTTCACAACCCCAAATCTGTCCTCTTTTCTGGTGATTGAGAATACAATGGACCGGCGGATTACCTTTTTTTTATTATCCTTTTTTGTTCATCTTCCATGCATGTCTCTAGGAATGCACTGTGATCTGTTCAAAAAAAAAAGGAACGCACTGTGATGATCGTCCGAAGTAGAACCGCGACGCCCCCCGCTGGCTGCTGCCGAGCCGGACTCGGAACCGGACTTGCCATCTACTAATACCTGCGCTGCGAGCGCGCGCGATTTGTTCCTCGTCTCCGCGTGCTAGCTTTTCTTCGTAAAGATGGCCGGCGACGGCAGCCACGTCAACGTTTCCACGATGGCCGCCCAAGAGCCTCACGCGGACCCTGAGCTGCTGCCGCGGCTGGCGTCGCCGATGGAGGCCAGGAACACGGAGGAGTTCGCCAACATGTTTGCACGTTTCCTTCGACTGGCGCCGTTCAGGTCTGTCCCGCCGGCAGGCCCGCGCTCCCGGGGGGAACGTGCGGTTGGGGGGCGAGTTCCCGGGGGCAGGCGGCGTCGGAGCGGACAGCGGGTTCGTCGGCGTCCCGGCGTCGGGCGATGCCATGGCTGCTCTGCCGGAGACCATGGTGGGCGAGGGCGGGGCCCCTGGGGAGGAGGAGGAGTGTAACACCTGCCTCGCCGACAGTCCGCTCGGAGTCGGCGGACGGTCCACCCAGGCAACGCCCAGATATTTATCTGGATAGATGTGGGACCCGCTTGTCATTCCTCCTCTTCCTCCTCACTTCGACCAGAGCCGAGCGGAGCTCGTGCGCTCGCCCCCTTCCGTCGATCTCTCTCCTCTGGCCACCACACTTCGATTCCTTGCGCAAGAACCTTCCTCGGCACCTCCTCCACCTTCCCCAACCCCCAGACCGGCTTCTTACGGCCAGAATCACCCCCGCCAACGCCGGTCACCATGGGAGGTGCTTGAAGCATTGCTCCACCGTCGATCCGCTTCTCCGGTCATCCTCCGCCCGAACCGACCGTGGGAATGGATTCGTGGTGAGTTCCTTGTGCTCCCCGGTCTTTTTCCCCTTCCGTGGTGCGTCGCCGGCGCCGGAGAACGGCCGCCGCCGTCGCCGCCGCACTTGCTGCCGCCTGTGGCGCGGTGTTAAAAGTTATGTATCGCGGACGGTCCGCCTGGGAGGTCCGGACAGTCCGCCGGTCAGATTAGATTTCGTCCAGAGACGATGTTGTCTATGTTGATTTAGCAGAACTGAACTGCGGACGGTCCGCTATTGGAGAGCGGACGGTCCGCCGTTGAAACTTGAAATTTGTCCAGAGACGATGTCTCGGGTGGGGTTCGCAGGATTGAGCTGCGGACGGTCCGCTATTGGAGGGCGGACAGTCCGCCGTAGAGTCTAGAATTTTGTCCAGAGACGTTGCCATCTCTGGTGGATTGGATAAGTGAACTGTGGACGGTCCGCCGAGGGGGGGCCGGACAGTCCGCCGGTAGGATTAGAAATTGGTCCAGAGACGTTGTTGTCTCTGGTGGGTTGGCGTAGGTGAGCGGACAGTCCGCCGTATAGATTGAAGTTTGTCCAGAGAGGTAATTGGTTCTGTTGGGTTGGGAGAATGGTACGGCGGACGGTCCGCCACTTGGGCGCGGACAGTCCGCAGGGCATTCCAATTGAAGTAAAATAGTTACATCATTGAGCTGCACTCATTTATTTCATATGCATACATGTAGCATCCGCAGCTGAGGGCGCCGTATTTGAGGTGATTGCGGCACCGCAGGAGCAGCCGGCGCAAGCCCAGGAGGAGAGGTGTGAGAACCCGGCCCAAGGCCCGCCTGACCCCAGCTCTGTGCAGCAACCCGAAGGCAAGCCCCGGTGCACATCCTATTAATTTAAATTATGACACATATAGGGCTGGATATCAAGCCAGCTCGGCTCGTTATGGCTCGGCTCGTTATAGCTCGGCTCGTTAACATATTGGCTCGGCTCGGCTCGTTATACTAACGAGCCAGCAGGCTAGCTCGGCTCGGCTCGTTAGCGAGCTCGAGCTAGCTCGTTTGGCTCGCGAGCTAATGTAGAGAGACAATATGAACACACATCATCACAGAGTATGGCTCGTTTGGCTCGTTATAGCTCGTTTGGCTCGTTCCAATTCTTGCTTCTTATGCTGCTCTTCTTACCCATTTTCCAGTATTGTTCCAATTCTTGCTTCTTATACAACTATTCTAACTCATTTTTTATATAAGCAACCTCTTGTTCATACCTTGAGGAGTCATAAAGCTGACTAAAATAGAATTGAATATATATCATTTTGAACTTAGGGTCAAGGATTGTAGCAATAACCATGACATTGTTCTTCTCTTCCAAATATTTATCAAATTTGTTTAACATTGCAGCACTCATTTTCTTCAAATATGAGTCATTAGAATTTTTTGTCTTTAACAATGCACCCATTTAAATTTGCTGGCTTCATAATTAACTGGCTCGTTATGGCTCGCGAGCGGCTCGCGAGCCAGCTCGAGCTGGCTCGTTATAAAACGAGCTGGCTTGTTATAAAACGAGCTGGCTCATTATAAAACGAGTCGAGCTCGAGCCGAGCCATTAACGAGCGAGTCGAGCGAGCTAGCGAGTTACGAGTTTTTCGTCCAGCCCTAGACACATATATATGTATTTATTACTTATGCATTACGTTTATGAGTTGTTTGAAACCCTAGTTGCATGAACCCTAGGTGTCCTTGAGTTGTACTAGTATGTATAGGTTGATAGAAATGCTTTGCTAGATAGGGTTCGGTAGAAGCCGAGTAATTCTTGGTTACTCGCGAGATATATGATAGTTTTATGTTTCCAGATATGAGTTACTAATTTTCGGATGAAAGTCTTGGAATAAAAGAAAGAGTAGAATCTGAGACCGGGCGGGAGAAGTGTAGTTCCGCCTGTGTCGGTTAAGGACCGAGCCATTATTGGCCCTGCTGATCATGTTTGAATTATACTAACTGCATGCCGGGAATAGGAGGTAGTCGAAACCGGTAAGCCTAGTACTGCCTCGCTTCGAAAGTACATAACTTCATCACCACCCCTTAGGGCGAGTCTAGTAGTCGCGGAGAAACGGGATGCATATGTTTATTTTTTGTGGTCTCTCGTGGAGCTCGGCTGACTATATGTAGGTGGGGCGGTTCTGTAGTTCGAGGCGGGAAGGGGAAGGGTTGGTGCGGGTGGTCCGACGGGGCATACGCGTGCCGTACCGGTTAGGTTCACCTTGCAAGGTTAAATCGAATCGATTCGCCGTCAGTCGCTCTCGGATATGAGCACCTTGGTCACTGCGTCGCAGCGTAGTGTTGTGATGGAATAATGGTTATACCTATGTTGAAGAACATATGTTTTATTATTTATTGCTCTACTATGTTTGCTCTAGATTTGGTTATTTAAACATTAAACTATGTTAATTTATATAGAACTTGGTCTAAAATAAGGAAAGTGAGAAATTACTTTAGCCGCTGCTTTCTGTAAGATAACCACCAGCCAAAAGCCTTGCATGTTCTAGATATGTGGGCTAAGTTATACCTACTAGTCGGGTAAGCCTTGCTGAGTATTAGTATACTCAGGGTTTGTTGCCACAATTATTTTAGGACGCACAGACGTAGACTTCTATCCCTGCTGCGTCAAGTTCATTCGTCGGGACGTAGAGGGATGGGAGGTTGTGGAGCCAGATGTTTAGTTAGGGACTTTCCGAGGTTACACTTTTGGTAGTTGTATGCCCTTCCTCTATTCGGACTCTAATTTCGGTATTGTAAAGTTTTATAAACTATGGATGTCTTCAAACGGGGTTTGTAAAACTTAAGGTGGAATCGTATGTATATTTGTGGTATTTTCAAATATGTGTCGTGCTTGTACCATCTGCGCCCACCTTCGCGTGGGACTATCGGTGATGTTTCGATCTGGACGTGGGTTGAGAAAGAATCGCCAAATTAAGCCGTTAAGCTAATGAGCCCGAGGTGTTCAAATGATGACCATTACACTTAATTAGAGTTTTAATTTGGCGGTTCCGTCACAAGGAGTGCGCGGCGTGCCTCGAGGGCTACGCGGCGGGCGACACGGTCAGGACGCTGCCGTGCTCGCACGGCTTCCACGGGCACTGCATCCTCCGCTGGCTCGCGGCCAGCCGCCTCTGCCCGCTCTGCCGCTTCGCCATGCCGGCCGAGATGGAACCAGGGTTTTAATTTCCGACCGGTCCGGCCAAACCGCCGCGCTCCGGTACCGGTATACCGGTCCGGTTTGGCCGGTTACTGGTCGGAACCGGTGGAATTCAAAATTGAATTCAAATTTCGCCGTTCAACCGGTTCGGACCGGTATACTGGTCGGTTGTACCGGTTTACCAGCCGGTTTGGCCGGTTTACCGGTCGGTTTGACTGGTAACCGGCCAAATTGATTTTTTTCTTTTTTGGTTTAAATTAAAATGCCCACAAAGTATACTAAATAAATGTTTGTATAACATATTTTAGCCTAAATGAACCCTCCAACCCTCTTTTGTACTACTTTTACATTGTATTTGTATATTTTTTTATGCACGTTTTTTTGTTTAACTTTAAATCCCCGCAAACTATACTAAATGAATGAATTTTTGAGAAAATTTGACACCATTAGATTCGTCGCACCTTGAAGTATTTTTAGGATTTTTTTGAGAATTTTTAATTTTTTTGAATTCAAATTTGAATTTTGAATTTGGGCTGGTTTGGTACCGGCCCAAACCGGAACCGGGCCGGACCGGTAACCGATCAAACCGGACCGGTTCCCACCGGTTTGGTGAACCCTGGGTGGAACCAGAGGTGGACGACGAGGACGATGACGAGGAGGAGAGCGGCGGCGACGACGACGAAGACGTCACGTTCGAGTCTTAGCGATTTATTATGTTGATGGATATAGTTTTAACTTTAATGGTGCCCCACCATGACTACGTGCTATGTATCTGACCACCATGGCAACGGCATCGTAGCTTCTCTCGGATGTTGCCCCCTGTTATTCAGTTGCTTATTGCAGTGCAGCACCTGTAATCTATCGATCTTCACCTTGACGAGCTAATACAAATGGATCAGCTCCTCTCCTTGTTTGGACGGTGGTTGGATGGATTCCCCAAAAATATCAGAAAAATGTTATTAGTTGGAGCTGTTGCTTTGTGCTGGGCTATTTGGCTAACACGAAACGATGCAGTTTTCAACCAAAGATTTCCTAATTCTTACTTAGCATGTGTTTAGTTCGTGAAAATTTTTGAGTTTGGGTGCTGTAGCATTTTCGTTGTTATTTGACAATTAATGTCGAATCATGGATTAATTAGTCTTAAAAGATTCATCTCATCATTTACAGTTGAACTGTGTAATTAGTTATTTTTTTCCGAATGCATTTAATACTCTATGCATGTGTTTGAAGATTCGATGTGATTGGTACTAGGGTTTTCTTTACCGTTAGAGAAAAAATTTCGGCACATGCCGATAAATACGAAATTTCGGAAATTTTGTATTTATCGGACATTTTTTATTTTATAAATTAATTAAATTTGCGTAAAAAAATAAAAATAATGATACCATACCGGTATTTTTTTCATTTTTGCTACTCACCGGTACTGTAGGAAAATTTTTGGGAACTAAACAGAGCCTCACAGGTGCTTTTCAGAGGGACATCTTGGGCAAGACTTTGGTCTCAGCTCTCTGAAAAAGGAAGCGAGAACTTTTCTAAAGAAGAATTGCAGACGCCTGGAGGAGGTGATGCTGGAGTTTTCCGCAAGAAGTGGTTGGAATTTTAGAAGGCGAATTGAATACTAGTTCTTCTGTTAGCTGGTTTTATCAGCTTTGGTGTGTTGGATGATAGGTAGTTGGGCGCTGCAAGTTTGTTTGTTTGTTTTAGTTTGTTTCTGCAGATGTGATTCTTTTTGTAGGCTGCAGACTTTCGCATTCACTCGTGATTGTTCGAGGCCAGATTTTTCGTCAATCTAAAAAAAAAAGCTCCTCTCCTAGTGAGGCGATGAATAGTAGTTCGTTGGGCAAGCTGATTCTTGGCAGGGGCAATGACTCTACGCAAGTCACTTCATCATGCATGCAATCCGATTCCGACTGTGCAAAATCGTGGAACATCGACTCGGATTCTGGCTTGAGAACATGGCAGCCGAGGTGTCTTACAAATTATAAAAGCAGCGCCATCCCTGATCCCTCTCCTCCTACGTACTTACTTCACGGCAGAAGCAAAAGCCACATCATCTTGGCGAGATTGTCCCTAGGGCCGGGCGGCAGCACATCTCATGGAAGGGGACAGCGCCGCCGACGCAGACGCCAACCAGCAGACGCTTCCGCGGGAGCCCGTGGTGGCCGGGGCAGAACCATCGTCGTCGACAGAGCCGTCTCCGTATGGCGGCGACGTGCCGGAGTTTTACCACCTCCAGATGCACTCGCGTCGCTTAACGACGTTCCTGATCCGCCGGGACGCCGCCGCCTCGTACACCCACGTGGTGGAGAGGATCCAGCTGGACGGTGTCGTGACGTGGTACGTCGACGGCGAGCCCGTGGCGGGCGGTGGTGACTACAGGAACGGCGGCGTCCCCGCCTCGGGCGAGGCCATCGCCGCTCTGCCGGAGACGACGGCGGGCGAGGGGGGAGAGTGCGCGGTGTGCCTGGAAGCTTACGAGGCCGGCGACACGCTGAGGACCATGCCCTGCGCGCACGGCTTCCACGAGCGCTGCATCTTCGAGTGGCTCCGGGTCAGCCGCCTCTGCCCGCTCTGCCGCTTCGCGCTGCAAGCTGAAGCCGGAACGGGTTGAGGACGGGACGAACGCCACTGCTGCGACATGACATTGCCATGGATGAGAGTTTGCCAAGGCCTCCTCAGCCGCTGACCCCAAGACGGCACTGAGCACGAACGCCCGTCGGCAGAAGCGCCGCAGCCAGGGGTGGCGCGCCGCGCGCGCGCGTGCCGACACTCAGCGTAGCAGAGCTAAGGGGACGGCGAGCCGACCATGGTGGACGCATGATGGAGCAGCGGCGGAGAGCTCTCAAGGAGGCAGAGTGGATGATCGAGACGCGGCGGCGCTCCGGCAAGCTCGGAAGGCGACGCAGGGGCCGGACGCCGGACGGTTGTTCCGTCCACCCCGGGGCGGACGGTATTTCAAATACCGTCCACCCCGGGGCCCCTCCTGTGCGTTCGATCAGGATTGTGCGGCTGAGATAATTCGGAAATATCCTCGTATTTTACATCCTTTCCCCTTCCCTCGCCATCCCGGCGACAGGACGGCCACGCGTGGCGCCAGCGAGCCCGTTGCGCCGCCGGTGCCAGGCTCGAGATGGCGCGCATCCACAGAAACGGGATGCTCGACGGAGCAGCCACGAGTCCTCTGCACGGCAGTCGGCAGCGCTTGCTCATAGCTGCGTCGGGGCCGTCGTTGCTGTGTCCGGGGCACGCCGTCGCCGTCTCTGTTCATGGAGGAGAGAGCGCGATCACACACACTCAGTTCAGCTGAACAACGATGCATCTGAAACGCGGGAGAGCGGCGCCTCCGGCCCTCCGGCCTGCCGGTGCCTGAGCTCGCCGCCGCAGCGCACTCCTCCTCCACCTCGGCTTGATTCCGAGTCGGAGTGTCGGACCCTGGTCCGAGTTTCCCAATTCCCACGTCATCAACCGCATCTCGGACTCGGAAGTGTTCGATTCGGTAAAACTCCTAAATATTGGATCCCCGATGGCCGACGCCCTCCGCATCTCGACTGCCTCTCGGCCCCCCTGCATCTCTTCTTGATCGCTTGTCCACCGGCCCGTCGGAGCACGAGCAGGGGCGCGCACCGTGCACGTAGCCACGCACGCAGATGGAGGTGGCGCGTGCGGCGGGAGGTTTTCTGATGCCGCACCAGATGTACCACGAGAGGCGGCCGGCTAGCGCCGCGCCGGCGGCGGCGACAGGAGGAGGACCCCGCCGCATCCGCATGCACACCGCGCCCCACGAGTTTTACGACGTAACGATGGCAGCCACGCCCAGCGTGAACTTCGACGGCGACGACGCGGAGCCCGCTTCTTTCTCCGCGTGGTTCCCGAGCGGCCGGTTCGGCGGCGTGCCGGCCGCGGCCAGCGCCGTGGAGGGCCTGCCGGAGACGACGGTGGGGGCGGGAGGGGAGGAGATGGGGGACGGCGAGGAGACCTGCTGCGCGGTGTGCCTGGAGGGGTACCAGGCCGGCGACGCGCTGAGGACGATGCCGTGCGCGCCCGCGTTCCACGGGGAGTGCATCGTGGAGTGGCTCTCGGTCAGCCGCTTCTGCCCGCTCTGCCGCTTCAAGCTGCCTACACAGGCGGAGGAGGACGCCGCCGGCCAACACCAACAGGCGGCAAGCCTGGGATAGATGATGACGGTCGTGTCAGTGGCACAATGCCATGTTGGTTTGCATCTGATGACGAGTATCTGTGACATGCACGCGTGATTTCTTGTATTATTAAGACTACTAGATGACTTAGCTAGTTGATGATGCAAAAGTGTGTTGATTAGATTCCGTGCTTGTTGATTCGACCGCCTACAGCGGTGCTGATGCTTTCAGTTGAAAGTTGTAGCCTGTGATCTTAGTTTGTAAGACCCTACAATGTGTAATGCTATGTAACGTGAGATCTGTCTTCGAAGCAGAACAGCTGGTCGATCGAGTGGTACCTACAGATTTGAAAGCTGCATCCCTGCTTTTGTCGCCCATTTGTTGAGTGTTGCTTGAGTCGTTGAGTGGTTCCTTCATCTAATAATGCTTGTGTGGTTAGCTTGTTGTACCTCAGTAGCTCAGCAATCAGGAAAAATTCAGCCAAGCATGGATGTGAGCGGTGGAGACTGAATAAGAAGGAACTGGCCTGAATGCATGGCCTGGCAAAATTGAGAATCGGCTGTCAGACGCCGACTGAATGGCGGCTCCTGTGAATCGTTGAGGAGAAACATGAGCTCTTGGCTGCCAAGAATCCAAGATGCTTGCTCAAAAGACACGAGTTCCTTGCACGGACTGCCGGCTGCGCACCGCCATGATGACCGGCCGGCTACTGCTCGCCGCTCCCTGCCACAGCAGCATCGGACGCTCAAACAATCATCGCCATGTCCTCCGCCAGCGCCACCATCTCCATTTCCGACAAGCCCGTGGCACTAACCACCACCTCAGCCGCCACCTAGACGGAGACCATGGGCGCTCCTAAACGGAACCCTCCGCTGCGGAGAACGACGCCGACCCCACGATGGCACTGAGCGCCACGCGCGAACGCCCGTCGGCAGGCGCGCCGCGGCGAGGGGTGGCGGCGCAGACACTCAGACCAGCAGAACCAAGGGAACGGAGACCATGGTGGATGCATGCTTTAGCAGCGGCGGGGAGCTCTCAAGAGGCAAAGTGGATGACCGAGACGCGGCGGCGCTCCGGCAAGCTGCGGAGGCGACCGTCAAATATTCCCAGGAGCGGACGCCAAATACCGTCCACCCCTGAGGTCCTTCTGGTGCATTCGATCAGGATCCTGCGGCTGAGATAATTCGGAAACCTCCTCCTATTTCACATCGTTTTTCCTTCCTTCACCATCCCTGCGACGAGACGGCCACGAGTGGCGCCGGCGAGCCCTGCCGGTGCCAGCCTCCAGATGGAGCTCATGCACAGAACGGGAGGTGCAGCCACGTGTGCTCTGCACGGCAGAGCCTGCTCACTGCCATAGCTGCGTCCTCACCGTGTCCGGCCGCACCGCCGTCGCCATCGGGGAACCTGCCTGTGGCACTAGCCACCGTTCTAGGCTTCTAGCAGTGCAGTTTCAATCTCTTCGGCTCATCCAGTCCTCGCCATTATTGAAGCTGATGGTGCTCTCTGGGGCTGCCTCTGTCATAAGACGTTCATGAAGGAGAGATCGCAGCGTGGACGCGTCGACGACTCGCCCCACGCTTCTTTCACGGCGTGCGAGGTTCGCGAGCGTCCGGTTCGGCAGCGTGCCGGCCGCGGCCAGCGCCGTCGCGGGCCTGGCGGAGACGACGGTGACCGCGGGCGGCAATGGCGAGGATACCTGCTGCGTGCGCGGTGTGCCTGGAGGGAATGAGGGATACGAGGCCGTGCGCGCAGACGTTCCACGGGGAGTGCATCGTGGACGTGGAGTGGCTCTCCGCCAGCAGCTTCTGCCCGCTCTGCCGCTTCAGGATGCCCACCCAGGCGGAGGAGGACGCCGCCGGCCGCCACCCAACACCAACAGGCGGCGCGCCTGAGATGATGACGGTCGTGTCCGTGGCACAATGCAACGTTTGCATCTGACGAGTATCCGCGCCATGCACGCATGATTACTTGTAAGACTACTAGTAGATGACTTAGCTGATTCAAAAGTGTGTAGATTTGATTCCTTGCTCGCTGTGATACGTACGACGGTACGAGCGCTTTGCGGCGGTGCTGGTGCTTTCAGTTGAAAGTTGTAGCCTGTGATCATAGTTGTATGCGATTATCTGCTAGGCCTTGTTTAGTTGCGTAAAGATTTGGGTGTAAAACACTGTAGCACTTTCGTTTGTATTTGATAATTATTGTCCCGTCATGGGTTAACTAGGCTCAAAAGATTCGTCTCGCAAATTACAATCTAACTGTGTAATTAGTTATTTTATTTAGCTACATTTAATACTTCATGCATGCGTTGAAACATTCGATGTGATGGGGAATCTTGTAAAGTTTTGGAATTTTGAAGGGAACTAAACAGGGCCCTAGTCTCATTGGCTATGTTCAGTTTCCACAAACTTTCCAAACTTTCCATCACATCTCTATCACATCGAAACATTAAATATAACAAATGACCAATGCATGGAGTACTAAATGTAGTTAAATAAAAAAACTAATTGCATAGTTTTGATGTACGTTGCGAGACAAATCTTTTGAGCCTAGTTAGATCATGGTATGACAATATTTACCACAAACAAACGAAAAGTACTACAGTGTGCTAGAGGAATCCGATATGACATTTTCTCCCAAAATTTCGTGTATCTAAACACACCCATTGTGTGCATTGTGGACACGCTTTCTGAATCTGAATCTCTGAATCTGACACAAGGTTGAAATATAGATGCTTGATTTGACTGTTGTCATTGTCATCGACTCCTGTCTGAACCTGACACAGGGTTGACGACGGACTGTGCAGTAGGTTGTTTGGAGCTTCATGTCGGCATGCACCACGAGACAGCAGAGTTGCGACGATTGGCAATCATGAACGCGCATGTTACGTGATGGATCAAGTAGTTAGCTATGCATGTGGATGTGGATGTGGATGAGGAGCAGCCATTGCGCACTGTATTGTGCAGCAAAGTGGATCCCCGGGAACATGCATGGTGCATCCACACTCCACAGGTGGTACACAACACAATGATTTCATCAGAAGCTGGCCGCCGGGCCCAACCCTTTTTGCCACGGTCCATTCGTTTGATTAGCTTGGTGTCATGGCACAACAATGCTGTGATCACTGGCTCACTGCATGGACACATGATGCATGCAATGCCTTCATCTTCACGCAGCATCCTCCTCGATCGATCTCCCCTGAAAGCTAGCAGATCGCCGGCCGGCCGGCCGAACATGGCGGGGAGATCGGCTGCATGATTGCTCCGGCACGACGGTGCCCTCCCTTTCGCGACCGCGACAGCCTAACAGGCGACCACACCGAAAAGGGGGCGGCGTGCACGAGCGGCGAGCCCCCATGGCCATGGCCCATGCCGCCTCTCGTTTCAAGATCTGGGGATCTGAACCTGCGTCACTGTACCATCACGTACGCCGGTGATGGGGGCAGATCAGCAGATCGTGACCCAGCGCCCGTGCACACGTACGTACAATCTCCGGCTGCAACAGCACAGCAGGTTGGCGAAGGGGTCCCTGTCGATGCGTGACTCGCTCGATGATCCTTCATCTTTTTTCTGTTCCTGCTGCCACCACTGTTTGTTTGCTGGGCAGCTTGGGCAATGCCTTCAACTTCAAGCGTGCAACGGCATGCCATGTTCATCAGGATGTGTGGTGGATTACTGATTCTGCGCAGGCAGCTCTTTTCAATGTATACAGTTTTTGTTCTGAACTTCTGATCGCACACTGTAGGCTCATGCACAGGCTACTGCGATGCAACAGTTTTGGAGCAGCATTTACTACTAGCAATAGATGAATGCACTGATACTCGAACAGAGCACACGCTAGTGGATCTGCACTGTATCTCCTGGGTACTGGGCAACTGACAGATACAGAAGTGTCTATGGACTAATATAACACAACAGGTTCATGATCCTGATGTGCTTGACAAAGATCGCTACAAATCTAAGCGACCTCTCTCCCATTTGCCAATAATTTACTGATAGAATAGCATCTTGCCCACCAAATCGTACACAATCATCACATCATTTGTGAATTATTAGGACAGCGATATAAACGACTAGCAAGATCTTAGGATACCCAAATAATGCACGGCAAAATGTTACCTGTAACCAGTACGCATTGCATAGCAGTTTTTGGGTCATTTTACAAGCAAAACAGAGTTTGCCGACTGCTGTTTATACCAAGTTACAGATAAAAGGGACTAAAAAAAAGGAAGAAAATTCTACTAACTACTGGGGATACTTTTCTTATCTATGACTAGTCAGGTTGGCGCGCTACGCGCGCCTATACAAAAAACGTGGACATAAAATATTAATAGAAAGATATTATCCGTTACTATGTTCGAAGCAACATCGTATCGATGTATTGAGTTAGATCTAAAAATTACAGTAAAGCGGCATAGTAGTTTTGTGTTTGAGAGCACGCCAATCTCAAGCATTGTAGTATAGAGGTACATGTAATTTTTCCTTAGGAATTTTTTTTTGTGTCAGTAGGCATAGTTTAATTACTTTAGTAGGAAAAAAAGTAAGATTAGAATTGAATGAACAGTTTAATTATATTTTGTGGGTTTACGGAGGGAAATCAAAACCCAAGAAGTAGTACAACTACCACATGTAAATGTAGTATACGAAGTTTAGTTATTATTTTTGTATGTAGGAAGTAGTTAAATATATTTTGTATTGTCAAATAATGGAAGGAAAATTTTTTTTAAGATAAAGAGACTAACTTTATAGAATCATGGGCCCACATGGGTCCCGCCTGAATAGTACATGGGTCCCACGTGGGTCCCGCCTGAATAGTACGTGGGCCACGTGGGCCCGCCTGAATAGTATATGGGACCCGCATGAATAGTGCACGGCCCCATGTGGGGGCCACGACTCATGAGGTTGCGCCGTTTCTTGGCCCTTTAGGCATGAACAGTGCACGGCCCCAAGTGGGGCCACGACTCATGAGGTTGCGCTGTTTCTTGGCCCTTTAGTATATGTACTTAATTAGTACTTCAAATTGGCAAGATTCCTTCGCAAAAAAATTTTGTGTTTACATGTAAAGTGAACTATACAGGGCCTAAATATCAAAGAAATGGTGCTCAAAGTTTAATGCAGAGCACTGAAACACTTCAGCATCGAAGCGACAGGCTCCGTGTTCAGTGATGCATTGGGTAAAACTAGTCAGGTTGGCGCGCTACGCGTGCCTATATAAAAAACGTGGACATAAAATATTAATAGAAAGATATTATCCGTTATTATGTTCGAAGCAACATCGTATCGATGTATTGAGTTAGATCTAAAAATTACAGTAAAGCGGCATAGTAGTTTTGTGTTTGAGAGCACGCCAATCTCAAGCATTGTAGTATAGAGGTACATGTAATTTTTCCTTAGGAATTTTTTGTGTCAGTAGGCATAGTTTAATTACTTTAGTAGGAAAAAAAATAAGATTAGAATTGAATGAACAGTTTAATTATATTTTGTGGGTTTACGGAGGGAAATCAAAACCCAAGAAGTAGTACAACTACCACATGTAAATGTAGTATACGAAGTTTAGTTATTATTTTTGTATGTAGGAAGTAGTTAAATATATTTTGTATTGTCAAATAATAGAAGGAAAAATATTTTTTTAAGATAAAAAGACTAACTTTATAGAATCATGGCCCCACATGGGCCCGCCTGAATAGTACATGGGTCCCACGCGGGCCCCGCCTGAATAGTACGTGGGCCACGTGGGCCCCGCCTGAATAGTATATGGGACCCGCATGAACAGTGGGCCGCGCCGTTTGGACCCTTTAGGCATGAACAGTGCACGGCCCCACGTGAGTCACGACTCATGAGGTTGCGCTGTTTCTTGGCCCTTTAGTATATGTACTTAATTACTCTTACTTTGACCATAACTCCATAGGCGTAACTGGAACCTAATGCGAGGTCAGAAAACAGAATCTGGTCGCCGCCGGAGATTGATGGGGTATCCTTTGAGAGTTCGGGTGGTGGGGAAGAAGACAATCCTATCTTCCTCAGCTTCTTCCCAGCTGCAGATTCATGAGCGCACAGTTCAATCAAAGTGGCGTCCAGTAGGCAAGAGGCAGATAGATTGATGTTTCAGCATATGATTATCAGCATCCTATGGCTCCAAAAACAGTGTAGAAACTTATTAGATAAGGATGCCTTACCTAAAGCGCGTTACAAGATGATGGAGAAAAACAGAAACAACAACTCGGGCAAGCTCATAGCCTGGGCACAGACGAGGTCCGCCACCAAAGGGAGTAAACAAGCTGGCCCCTTCCGCATTCTGAAGTTTATTCTTACTCTGCACAATTGCAACCACAAATTGGTTTGAATATGTTTCTTAGAGAAGTCATTTTACTTTTATAAGCCAGTACGTAACACATAGCAGAAAATAAGCAGAACAAAAGCAATCTAAGGTAAGTACAAGTACCTGCCATCTCCAAGGATCAAAGGTCCGAGCATTCTCGTAGTGTTCAGTATTAAGGTGCACAGCTCGGAATGAAGCAAATATTTTGCAGCCCTTTGGGATAATGTAGTCTGATGAACAAAACAGAACGTTACAAATGAATGAACATCCTCGGTTAAATATTGGGAAATTTGATGATAGTTTCTATTGGAGTACCTTTAAAATGAATATCAGTGTTTGCACGCCTGAATACCCCACTAATTAAGTTAGCAACACGCAATGTTTCATTTATCACCTGCAAAATGTAAAATATACAACTGAGCTCAAATGTTCATTTTAAATGATGTAGTGCAATTTGAAAAAATTAAACTGCTAGACAGCATTTTGCTTTGGCATGGTATATCAATAAAAAAAATTCAAAAAAAAGGCTACAAAAATATTACACATTGTGTAAGTGGCATCGACTTGTAATCGCTCCATTCCAGAGGTTGGTTTTTTCCTTTAATGTCTCTGATATTTTCATGCTCTTCCTGTAAATTCAGAAAATATCTGGAATCAAACTCACATGTTGTGCAGCAGAATAACGTCTGGACCACGAGGTACAATTATGTAACTTCAAATACTGAAAACAAAGGTTTCAGTCTTTCACTAGGTGGCTCAAACTTCCTATCCGGTCCCATTATGATGTTGCTACAATTCTCACTTTCGACCGTTCGGTTGGATAACGTTGGCACACTTCCAAGTACATAAATGGGAAGGAATAAGGCACCTTTATCTTTACTATGCACAAACAAGAAAAATGTTCCAGGAAGAAATCAGTTGGAGTTGCGTTCATAGCAGATTCACTCTAGGGTCTAGACAACATGATAAGAGAATAGGCAACATCACATCAGTGCCTATTGCAGGATTTCATCATATAGAATCAAACAAATTGGACAGTAACATTAAGTGAACAAACTGTATGTTATCCGAATTTAAAAACCTGCACTAGATTTCGACCTCAAACACAAGCCGGCGGGAGCAGATTTTCTGTTGGACAAGACTACAGGAGGTGACTATGACAGATTAAGTTAATCTAACCCTCGATTATTATAACATATTATGAAATCAGTTGACGTATTAATCTAACCCAATGTCCAAACTAATTTGACTGTTGACAGTACCTACCACCACACGTGCACCAGGATTGTGCTTACCACCTAACATTCCAACAAAGAATTGATAATTTCCAAGCAAATTTCTGACGATGCATACCCTGAGCTGCGCCAGCGCAGTGGGTGTCTCGGTGAGGAACTTGACAGCAAGCGTCATGAGCACGGACGTCGTCTCGTAGCCAGCCACCAGCAGAGAGAGGCAGAAATCCACCATTTCCTCCTCGGAGAAGCTCCCACCCTCTGCTCCAAGAAGCTCCTCCACCATGTCCTTCTTCTCAATCTTGTCATCCTCCTTCCCATTCGCGGCACCATTTTGCACCTTGTCGTCCATCCTCTTCCTTATCACCTCCCGCAGAGCCCCGGCCACCTTCTTCCTCGCCTGAATCGAACCAACAATCATTCACACTTGAGAGGAGATGCAATGTGTAGCGGATAGAACAGATCGGGGGAACGAAAGGCAAACGTGCGAGCACCTTGAGGGCCTGGCCGTAGGTGGTGAAAGGGAGGAGGTGGGCGAAGGGGAACGGGATGGAGAAGAAGCCGTCGATGAGCTTGACGTACTCACGGCGGACGCTCTCGGTCCACGGCCCGGGGTCGATGCTGACGAGCTGCTTGACGGTGAGGTTGAAGGTGATCTTTTTGGCCTGGTCGAGGAGGCGGACGGTGGCGGCGGGCTCCCACTCCCGCATGGTGGCGAGGATGAGGCGGTCGATGTGGGCGAGGAGCGGCGGCGACGCGGGGCGGCCGAGGCGGGTGAGCGTGAGCGCGTGGAGGCGCCTGTGCGCGGGGCCCTTGGTGAGGAGCAGCGAGTGCGGGCCGAGCAGCGTGGCGATGGAGGACGGGTAGCTGCAGTCGACGGCGCGGCCCTCGGCGGCGAGGAGGAGGCGGTTGAAGGCCGGGTCGGCGGAGAAGACGGTGCGCTCGCCGAAGATGTGGGTGGTGAAGACGCCGCTGCCGTGGCGCGCCACGCGGTCGTCGATGAAGGGCTCCGGGTTGGGGGTCTTGTAGGCGGAGATGAGGCGCAGCGTCTCCCCGACGAGCGGCAGCCCCGTGCTGCCCGGCGGCAGCCGCGCCGACCCGCGCTTCGACGACCGCGCGGCGAGGAGCCATCCCAACGCGGCGGCGAGCAGCACAGCCGCGGCCAGGAGGAGCGGCGGCGGCGCCCCACTCGCGTCCATGGGCGTGGCCGTGTGCGGTTTGGCTACGGTTGGGTGGGGACTGGGGAGTGGATGGCTGGATCAGTGGAGGGAGCGCGTGCGGGTGTCGGGAAGTGAGATTGAGTGCTCTGCGCTGCCTGCGGCGAGACGGCGAGAGAATCTTTGACACCAACCCAAGAGTCAGTTCCCAAAGCTGGAGGATGTTTGTGCTGTGGGGGTATATTTGTAGGTATAGTTGACAATTCTTTTTGTCAAAATTTTATTTTAATTGGAGATTTTGGTGTTCAATATTAAGTTGTTGGGAGTTGGATAATAAAGTTATTGTTGCTTTGGTCCAAAAGGGAATGCATGGCAGGGTATGGGGGCAGTGTGGCCATGTTGGTGAAAAGGGGTGAGGAATGTTTGAGTAAAAAGAAATAGGGCAATAGGGGGCCACTTAGGGTTTCTTTTTTATTATTTTTTAAGGAAATTACTATTTTTTAGATTATACAGTACAACTCAGACACTAACAAAGTACGCACACTCACCTCTATAAACACATGTATACAAATCCTACCTCCATAAGTATTTTCGAAAACCGGATCTTTTTTTATGATAATGTGAGGAATATTTTTGAGTAGAAGGAAACAGAAGAAACAAAACTCACTTTAGTTTTGTTTTAAAATTTAAACACGCACTGCAAAAATAAATGGTGGTGTTGTGTTGAATAATCTACGAATCTATCACTTGCAATTTTTATTTTTGAGATAATCTTTCTAGCAACTCGGCTCATAAACACGACCGGGCCGCGTTTCTCTTCCTTTGGTTCGGCCCAGAGCTGGAGAAGAAAATGTTTGGGCTCCATTTGCAGTTTTTTCAGTTTAAGGCCTGCTTCGGTCCGCAACTGGAGTGAAAACGGGCCTAGCGGCGCAGCCCAACTGTCAACTCCTCCTTTTTCTTTGCTCCTGCTGCAGTTTTTTTTTAATGGAGGTGTCCAAGGATTGATTGCTAGTTGGGCCCAAACTGGAAAAATAGCAGAAGGCAAAAGGACAATGAGCCCGCTATTATATAGCAGAGAACAAGAATAAAGAAAAAAAATCACCGATCATAAAGCTACGTACATTAGCCATTAAAAAAATTGAGCTCTTAGACTGAATGTGAATGTATGGGCTATGCTGTGATCTGTCAGTGATGCTGTGATTAGTTGGGGTGCATCGTGTCGACGATCATTTACAGTTACAGGACGGTGCTGCAAGATACTGTCTGCCTGTATCATCATTGATACAGACAGAATCGCGCACGATGATGCATGACTTTGCTCATCAGGATCTCCCACATGGCCGGCATGGAGTGGAGGAACCGCGTGCCTGGCCTGGCCACGCGGCTGACGAGAGGTCGAGGAGGAGGTGGCTGAGGATAAGACGAGACCGCGGTTGCCAGGAAAGCGAAAGCCAAGGACGGAATCCGGAGCGTATCGCTCGCGCTGGGAGACGCCGCTTTCGCGGCGATCCGAGGCGGATTCGATCGATTCGACGGGCGACCCAGCAAGCGATCGCAATCCTTGTTCAGCAGCAGCAGTGGGTGTGGCTCCGTCGAAACGAAAGCGACGGGATCTCTTCTCCCGTATCCATTTCGCCATTTGGGTAGCACTGCGTGCATGAAGTGTTAAATGAAATTTATTTGTAAAATTTTTTCTGAGATTGGTTAAAAATCTCATTAGATTCTTCAGAATTTATAGCGCAAGAATTTTAGAGTTAGTTTTGTAAACTACTTTATTTAACATCATAATTAACGGTCAAAATTTTCTAGCACTTTCTAACACCTTAAACCAAACAAGGCCATTCTCTTTGACTAGTACAACTAGTCGCTCGTCTTTGCAATCTCGGAGATTCGATCGATGGGTTGCAGGGGGAGGGACGGGAGGCTCGTCGTTCGTTGCAATCTCTGAGTAGGAGCGGATCCAAAGAGGGGCTAGAGGGATCAAGCCCCCTACCTCCCAAAATCAATGGATCCCCCTCTAAGCCCTTCTTAATTTTTTAGGAAGAAATAATGAAGAAGGGGATATTAAAGGGAAGAGAGGGAGAGGAAGAAGATGACAAGGGAGATGAGCCCCCTCTAATTGTGTTGGCTGGATTCGCCACTGTCCCCGAGCATCGATAGCCACGTGAATCGTGTCCTCATCAGCTGGACTGGATTAGATTGGATCTCGCGGGAGTAGGTTGGTGTGTGTGTCTTGGTCCTTTAGTTCCCAAAATTTTTTATATGCTTCTGTAACTTTGAACGTTTGACCACTACTGCTAATTAGAAGTATTGAATGTGAATAACTGACAAAACTCATTTCATAATCTCGGCTGAAATCCCAAGACGAATCTAATGATCCTAATTGTACAATAATTAGACAATGTTGTGCTACAGTAAACAACCTCTAATGATGAATTAATTAGTCTTAATAGATTCGTCTCCCGATTTCACGTCTATTCGTGTAATTAGTTTTATAATTAATCTATGTTTAATACTTCTAATTAATGTTGCAAACGTTGCCAAAAAAATTTGCTAACTAAACGGGCTACCAATTACCATACCAACAAGGAAGGATACTACAGTAGTATTACTACTGGCTACTCCCCAGACCCGATGATTCCATTTCCTGGCAATCCCTTCCGTGGCAGCTGGTAGCTTGGATGAATGCCTTGATCCAAGTTTCAGGTATGTACCGGCAGTTCAGCGCGCCTAAATCATCGGCACGAACGTCCCATTCAGAACTCGAGACACCATCTGCGTGGCCTCATCTTATCTTAGCGAGACATCTGCAGATCGGTGCAGCAGCAGCAAGTGCACCATACCGTGTGAGTTGCGCGAACAGAACTCTGTTATCCCTGGCTAACAAGGCCTAGCATACTCTACTCTATTGGGAGTTGGGATTACAAGCAAGTGGTTTCACAGGCAGCAGATCTCAATTTTTTTTACTAACGACAACTTGCTGCAGAGAAAGAACACACCAGATCGCCGATACTATACGTCCGTATCTTTCATCCTTTGAGGTCACCACAGCAAGCGACAAACCAAGAACTCAGAACCAATTAATAAAGCCAGATATGATAGCAGCAGTAGAAAAAGGGTGAGGGAACAAGAGGAAATGGTGGACCCTTTCAAGAGCAGAATACAGAGGGGGTCCGGTCCGGCTCATGATGCTCTTGCCTGCCTGCCCGAGTGCTCTCCCTCTCCCTCTCCCTCTCCCTCTCTTCTATTCTATTCTTCTGTGGAGATGGAGTCAATTCCTGGCAAGATTTGGAGCAAATCCGCCCCGGATCTTGCTTTCTCCATGCGCTGGGATTTCTTTCTTAGTCATCACACCCCTTTCCTCTCTTCCTTCGCTTTCCATCATATCTCCTGGAATCCCTTCATGTGCCTCTTCTTTATATATACCAGCTCAACCACACCCACACCCACACCCACACCCTTCAAAAGACAAGCAAAGCCTCTCATGCCAAGCACACAGACCTACCTCCCTGCTTTCAGTCTCCTCTACAACTCTTCCTCTCTGCAGCTGCTTGTAGCATCCTCCTCCTCATCCTCCTAGTCAGGTACAAGAAAACGAGCAGAGAACACAGCAGGGAGTTCAGATCAGCTCTCTTGTTTCCTCCATGGCGGTGGCCACAGAGACCCCGTTCCATGTCCTGGCCGTGGATGACAGCCTCCCGGACAGGAAGCTCATCGAGAGGCTCCTCAAGACCTCTTCCTTCCAAGTCACCACTGTCGATTCCGGGAGCAAGGCTCTCGAGTTCCTGGGGATCCATGGCGAGGACAGCAGCCCACCAGTTTCGGTTCACGCAGACCAGCTGGTAAGGAGATGGCTTCCTCTTCCTGCTATGAGTCGACAAATCAGTAAACCATGTGCAGTGTTGTTCCTAGTCTGAAGAAAGGTTTCTGATGTGTTTCGGTTCTGCTACTGTTTTGTGGATAATCAGGAGGTTGCGGTGAATCTGATCATCACAGACTACTGCATGCCTGGCATGACAGGATATGATCTGCTTAAGAAGATCAAGGTAGCTACCATATTCTCTGTTAGTGTTTCTTGTATGGTCCACTGAAGACAATAGGATCTAAAGATGTATGCTTGTTTTGTTCAAGCAGGAATCAACATCTCTAAGAGACATCCCAGTGGTGATCATGTCATCCGAGAACATTCCTTCAAGGATCAATAGGTGATAATTCGTATGGATCTTTGTAATATTGTTTCAGATTATCTCCTGAGTTTTGAAAGAACAAATCCAAGTTAAGCGTGCAGAAATATTAGTGAGTGTCTGAGTAGAAGCAGGAAAACAACTTCATCATTTAAGAGAAATGTTTCTGGATGACAGCTGACCTGCTCTTGCTCAGAAAATTACTTCATGGTTTGAAAACTTTTGGAGAGTTAAAGTTCCTTTCTTCTATACGGAAACATAGAAATGATCAATACCCGTAAAACATAAAAAATGAACACCCATAAAAAAACATAGAAATGAATATGTCTAGGACAAAATTGGACATGGGAATCTCTCAAAATCCTTAATGATTTGGCGTCACATGTATTATATAATAGAGGGACCGCCCCACACATGACACAGCTCACACCGTCCAAGTATAATCTCGACACCTCTGGTATAAAATAAACGAAAAAGATATGTGATGATACGCATATCGATCATGAAGATCTTCCATATTGCCGTATCCATGAAACAGGTTTTGTTGATGCAGACAGCTCACTAGCACCACTCGTCTTTGTCCGGGGTTTATTCTATTTCTAGGTGCACGATATACAACTACAAGCAGCGTAAAGAAACTTGAGAGGACCCTGAGTCACATAAAGAATCAAAAGATATGATATCTACAAAAATTGTGAAAGAAAAACATACGAAATAAGAAATTATATTTGCATTTCTTAATTGCATATGATACTTTATTATCATAAGAGAAATCCCTGACCCATTTCTGATTTTGATGTTCTGAATCAGATGCCTGGAGGAAGGAGCGGATGAGTTTTTCCTAAAACCAGTGCGGCTATCAGACATGAGCAAGCTGAAGCCCCACATACTGAAAAGCAGATGCAAGGAGCACTACCACCAGGAACGGAACCAGCAAAGCGACAGCAACAGCAACGAACGCAGTAACCCCACGAACAACAGCAACAGCCGCAAGAGAAAGGCAGAGGAAAACGAAGAAGTTTTGCCCCAGAAAAACAGATCAAGGCACAGTTAGCTGCAAACTGATTATAGGAGAATTAACCCCCCTTTTGTCCCTTGTTTTTTATTTTACTTAGATTTTGGCCTACTGATTTGTAACACAGGCGTTAACCATATTATGAACTTCTTCAATAGAATCAAGTGACTCTGCAACAGTTATCAGAGGACAGCTGAGCTAACAGCCTAATTAATAGGTCACTGGACACATCTTACGCCAACTTTGCAAAAAGCATCTGAAATTGACTGAGATAACTCAAAACCAGATTAGCTTTGTTACTGTTTCTAAGATTAGTGTTAGACTGGAGTCAAGTATAACATAGGACAATACAGTAGCCTAGTGGGGTTGCGAGACAATTTTTACGGACACCTTACAGAGAACTTCATCCTACATAGTAGGGTGCTTACACTGGCCTAGAAGGGCAGTATCATCTGCCGAGAAGTTATTTTTACTAACTGCTTATCAGAAACTTCATCCACGGAAAACCACAGCACCCCTCAGAAAATACACCTGTATGTCACATGGTTCCCGGTAAGCTCGCTGTCATATGTAACTTTAACAACAGTTCCCTTGCCAAGGCCGTGGTAGCGAGCAATAGCATCAGTCTCCAGCATGCGAGGCAACTGAAAGATACAAGCACCAATTTTCAGTAAAGTGGCCTGGAATTACTTTGCAACAGGTCGAGCTAGCTCTATCAAAATAAATATCCAAGGGAACACAGAACTTATTAATGACAAGTGGGAATTTACACTTCAGGCATGATACGGATCCACTAACCAAAACAAATTAAATGCATTATCACCAAGGCAATTATAAACAAAATTTTATTTTCTGTTTTGCATATCATTATGTAAGGAGCCTGCAATATATAATACGAACCTATATAAATAGAAAGTGAAACAAATTTGGCATTGCAATTGCAATTAAACAAGCATTCTTGTATATATATGATAACAGTACTCTGCGTACAAAATATGGGACGATTGTCAGTTTCAATGCCATGAAAAATGCATAAACACAACATTGTGAGTACAATATAAGTGACCATGTTCACCAAATTATCATCAATATTTCCATGTGACCAAGTCAAGACACTCAGCTGGTAATTTCATAATTTATTAGTCTCAATCATGACATCCAGAAAGCACTAAGACATTGCAGTCACCTTATGGCCATGATCAAGATCAAGTGCTGCAATTATGGTGTTACAGTAACTCAGCAAGTATCATGAAAGCAGCAGCCTACAGCCAGCACCAGGCCGCATTATTACATTCCACAAGATGTAACAAAAGGAGGCTACAAGATTCTCGTAGCGCCATGAATTCCAATGCCAGTACAACAGAGCAGTAAGAGATTATAAAGTAACTTCCAACATCAAATTATAGAGGAACGCACCTGTGAATCCACCACATTGTATTCCTTCAGGAGCTTGGCTTTCTCCTCTGGAGTTAATACTTCATGCTTGGGCTTCAGGACATGCTTAGTAATGTTCACCAGTAGTTCCGTGATCTACCATTGGAGGAGCACATTGGTTTGGATACAAATATTAATATACGATAAAACAACAAAATATCAACTTTACATGATGAAAGTTACAATGCTGCAAATAGACACCAGACATTAAGATCATGATGTGCAGAAGAACAAATAGTGAAAATTCAGATTCAAAACATACTGTAGCCAGTACAGCTAGTCCGTTACTGGTTGCAAAGAAGGACAATATAAGCTACTTACTGTTACTCTTAAGGTGTGAGCATTGTAGTTACAACCAAAAGAGTCCAAAGTTCTTCTTTACTTACAGAAACTGAACGAAATGTGAAGAGCAACCAACATATCAGACAACCTAACCTGGAATGTGTCAACTTTAAATGGGAAGATATCTTTAATAGATTCTTTGGCTCTAGACATTATTCTGCTCTGCAATATCAGAATAAGTCTAGACAAGTTCTCTTCTTTGACTCCGCTATATATCTCCCGGATAAGTGCAATTTTGACAGGTTGAGGTGGACAGAACACAACTTTCACCTGCAAAACACATTGTTATGATATATTATTTACTCATCTGGAACAAGAACCATTGATGTAAAGAACCACCTTATGGATGAAGAAGATAAGCGAGAAAAACACTCGTACTATACCTATGTATGCAATCACTGAACTTGTCTAGATACATACACGATAAATTAAGCATTTTACCATTCTACTTGTAGAATGGTGCTAACCCTCAATCATGACCAGAAGAACAATAATATTCCTAGACCATACAGACAATCACACCTAACATCAACAAAACAGCAAGGAAGGATCGATCGGTGAGAAAGGGTATGAAAGAAATGTTACCCCTCTTTCTCCCTAACTTCTTCAGTTTCGCAATTTATATCTCAGCAAATTAGATTCCACTACACTAATGAGTAATTGTGAGAGGTTTCTTAATCATGGGTATAAAGCCTGGTCTGATAGTCAGGACAAGAATGTGGTCTAAATTGCGATGTAGTAGAACAGGAATCTAACTAACCCTAACGGAGGAACAACTGAAAGCATACCGGTGATATCATGGGGAAAATGGGAAGAAGGGGAAAAAAAAAACCCCCACCTTGTTGGACGGGTCGGAGGCGAGTGTAGTGGTGAAGGCGAGGCGTTCCAGCTCGGGCTTGTCGGCCCACCAGGCACGGAACTCCGGGAGGGTGCGGGCGAGCTCGTCCTCCGGGACGCTGTACCCGCGGTCGCGGAGCATCTCCAGCGCGGTGCGGCGCGCCAGGAAGAGGCGGTGGCTCTCGACGCTGCCGCCGCGGTCGATCATCGACGATATGCAGGCGGCTACCTCGGGGACGCCGTCGTCGTCGTCGATGGCCGCGGCAGGGTCGGCGGCGCCGTTGCGCGCGAGCGCGGCGGTGGCGGCCGTGCTGTCCGCGGAGTCCATGGTGAGCGCCGATAGCTGGGAGGGGAGGAGGGGTTCACTTCTCGTGTTGGGTCGGGGGGCGGGTGGACTGACTGACTGGGGCAGCGGCCAAGCCGGACAAGGGGACGCCTGAAATTCCAGCCACCATGTACTAGTACCAAGTTGCTCCTCCTGTATTCTTTGGATGTAAACATTTTGAATCACAGTTGATAGAATTCATATCTTCCACTAAAAAAAATGTACTAATACCAAGTGATTAACTGAGAGCAAGTTTGTAATCATTATTATAATTTTGTGGCACTTCATTTCGTCTGCCAAATGTTTATTGTAACTGAAGTTCGATTAGATCATGCTACTATGATTACAGATAGGGGTAGAATTGCAAACGTGAAGGCACAAACAAAATCTGGAAAGTCAGAACACTACAAGTCTGAACATTCCACCAACAGTGTTGAATGTTAGTTTCGGCTCTTGGTTAAGCATCAACGACAGAATGACAAGTTATGTATCTTCACTCTTCAGCACACGCGTTACTTTGCCTGGTGAACAGGCTCCAACACTGGGAACATCTTCTCAAACTTTGCATTTGAGAGGACCTTGTTGGGGTCCAGCTCCATGCGTGCCTTGTTATATGCATCGACAGGGAAACGCTTCCACAGCCTGGCCTGTAGTTCAGCTAGTTCGTCCTTGTCCTTTGGAACCTAGGGAGAAATGGAGTCAGAATAGTCACCACGCATGAAATTTGTTGCAAATAAGCCAGGTATGCGTGCAAGTGAAGAGGTCATTCTCTTAAAATTAACTAGAATGATGTCATTTTCATCATGTGTTCAACAAAGTCCGAAGAACTGCAATAATGTCTACGTAAATCTTAAAATCTGCAGTAGGATGTAGTACCTCAATTTTGGCCCAGTGTTCATATGCAGAATAATCATCCCAGAGACTTTGCACCAGGCTCCTGTAATTGAAGAACTCCTCCGTAATTTCCTTCCTTTGGCGAGCATCTGATGTTGGCAAATACATTATAATACCAACCTGCACAGATCCCAGCAAGTTGGTCACTGAGAGTTTACACGTAGGTGGCAAAAGAGAACCACGTTTTACAAGCCATGCATGGCTAATGAATTATAAGTGATGCAAGAGGTGCCGAATTTTCCAAAGCAGTTAAGAGTTGTAATGTGCAGCTGTTTCATAATGTATGTGATTCTCAGAAATATGGGAAAGATAACAATTACAGTGGAACAGTTTGGTAATGTCATCTATACAGAAGAAAGGATTTCGCCATATATTTGTTAAAGTAGGAAGCAAAAGAGCAAATTCTGCTACTTCCCTGTACATTTTTTGGAGTAGGAAGCAAGAGAGCAACTCCTATTATATTTAGAAGAGGACGAGAGCACAAACGAATTGTAAAATATCACTTTTCAAACCAAATTATCCAGCGCAGAAATCAATGATAAACAGATTATGAGATGCAAAAGAACTTTTAGGTAGGTGATGAAAGATGGCAACAGCAGCCCAGATTGAACATATAAAAAAAATCAATTAAACAGGAACAAATTAAATTACCCATGAAAACACATCATCTTCTTCGGAGCTTGATGCTGGGCTCATTGGACTCTTGCTGTGGGCAGTCCAACGCTGCTCAATTGGTGCAGGTGCAGGTATATCCTCCTTTTCAATCAACCGCAGCAACTTCTCTATATAATCCAGATCCTTCATACTTGGATTTGCTATTGTTCCTGTGGGGAAGCAGTTCTCAGAAACCCACTGCTGCCCACCACAATCAAAGCCCAATATTTCATCACTCCAGCCCATGCGATACCCTTCAGACTTCTTCCAATACTCAGCTTCTGCTTTATTGACTTTCATCACGTGATGTTTATCCAGTGGATCAAGGGCAAGCAGCTTATCCCTCAATTCAGTAAATGAGAGTGTATCTATTTCTGGGTCATTACTTTCTGTTTCAGTTCTGAAAAGCACCTATAAGGTGGCGTAAGCGAAAAAATAAACAAATACCATTGCTGAATAAGGCTAGAAAATTCCACAGAGAACTACGTAATTTCAAAGTTGCTTCATTTGAGTAGATCAAATGGCTCCAACAGCATTTATGTATGCCAGTTGACTGTGTAAAATAATAAGTTAATTCTCCGTGCATGTGGATTTAAAAGTAAATGAACTGAATGTTTGCAGGTTCTATGCTTGTATACAAATTAAGTAAATAGTAGCCACAAAAGCCCCAACTTACATTTCTTGCATCACCAATTTTTTTAGTGAAAGGGCAAGGGAAACACCTCTTCCTAATTTCAATTGTAGAATCTCCTACAACATCCATCAAATCTTACATATAAATGAAATCTTCCTCAGGAGAGTAATGAAGCAAAGAAAACTTTTATGAGAGGAACAGAACTAACAGGTGCACCCACAAACTTATTGTCTTTTCAGCTGACAATGCCTGGGAGGTGCTACTGCATCATCAGAAAGCGATAATTCGTGTATCACTCATCAGACAAATATAACTCTTCTAACTGGAATCACATCTTATTTCTACATGAGGTTCAATAAAGGCAAGAAAACCTAAGGATCGACAGATTCAGACTGAAATAGGGTAGGAACAAACTAAAATCTGAATGGATACGACAATAGTAGAGTACAATAATTTATTGAAGTCAGTTCAATTTCTAAGTGAGAGAACATTTTGTCTGATTCTTCGGAATAGCAAGTGAAGATGCATTAAAGCTTGGGTTATCAAACCATAACAAGTGTATGTGCGCACCTATATTTTTTCAGCGACTCCCGATAAAGGTTGCGAACATGATGTAATGCTTCATCTTTTCCATATTTTGATGTCAACTTTGGGGTTCTCCACTTTGAGGGAGGATTGCATTGGACAACAACAACTGTGTCAGTATAAGGAATCCACAAGTACTTAATATGTTTGTTTTCTGAGAGCCACTTCCTGCGAAGGGGGAGAAAGGAAGAAATTTGAGGATGTAACAACTGCATAGGCAAACCATGTATATAGATATACTAGGTACATAAAGATTGGCACAAGAAAAATTACTTGTGGTTTTCTTAACTTCATCTGCATTGGAAACGAATGTATGTTGCACAAGCTGGTGTCTTTCTACACATTGAAGAGTAACTTCTGCAACGACACCTAGGCCACCAAGTCCACAGCGAGCAAGATAAAACAACTCAGGATCCTTCTCCTTTGATAGCTCTATCGTCCCTTTGGCAGGGGTAACCAGTTTCATGCTAATGACTTGCTCGTCAACAGGAGGCAATCTGGCACCAGTGCCATGGGCACCAACCTGCGATCAATCATGAATAGAACCATAGATTAATTTACCAGAACTTCGTATGCAAGTTACAGTTATACAAGTTGCAAAGGGATACAGGGACCGGCTACAATTGGCGCGCCCCGCGATTATGACAAGGAGAGCTTTCTCAGTATAAGAAACTACTGGTAAAACGAATGTCGGCTCTGGAACACTCATTTCAATCCCCTCAGAAGGCTATGTGATGATTTATTTTTCTACTATGATGGCATACTAGTGATTCTAGGCAATTCTGAATATTACATTGAAGTGGTTAATCCAACATCAAACAAATGTGCGCTGACTTGACTAGTCGATTCTCATTCTACTTTCAGTTAAATGATTAATTGGTACTATTTTTAATCAACAGTCTTATTGGAACTTGGAAGTAAGACGGTCGATGTTTTTTTTTTTACAACAGACCTGAATGAAGCCTCCAACCTGCTGCTCCCTAATGGACGCAAAGTTCTGCAGCGTGTCACTGTCTTCTTCTTCACGTCGACGTCGAGCACCTTGTCCATGAGCGCGAGACTGACCATTCCAGCCCGGGAGAGAGCGAGCCCATTGGGGGACAGCCCAGACCCGAGCGGCCTGAGCTTGCGGCGCTCCCTGTGGGCGGTGGCGAGCGCGTCCTCGAGGGCCGGGAGGGAGTCCCGCTGGAGGAGGACGCGGGTGTGGACCTCGTGGGTGGCGCTCCAGTTGGAGACGGCGTGGAGGTCCTCGGGGAGCGGCGCGTACTTGAAGGGGATGGCCTTCTTGTGGAGCGCGTCGGCTGGGAAGGGGAAGGAGTAGTAGGTGGCGGCGCCGCAGCCGAGGAGGAGGAGCGCGTAGCCGGCGTACTTGCGGAGGTCAGCGTCGGAGGAGACGGGGGAGGGCGCGGAGGAGGGGGAGGTGGTGGTGGTGGTGGGCGGTGGGGCTGCTGCTGCCGCGGCGGAGGAGGTGGCGGGAGAGGAGGAGGTGCCGCATCGTCACGTTGGACGGCGCGGCGGTGGCGAGGGGAGAGCGCCGTGGACGTGGAGTGAGTGGTGGCGTTGGGCGGCGCCGGCAGCGGCCACCGCACCAGATCGCGATGGGCTGTTTAGCAGTCTTGCCCGGTGGGCTGCTTACTTGTGGTTGACGGGCTCATGGCCCCCACTGCTGCCGAAGCTTTCCGGCCCAAGTCCGACGCCTTTCCGAACACCACCCTTCTCTCTTCTCTCTTCCCAGCGTTAATTGCAGCAAAAACAAGGATGCATACTAATTTCAAAAAGAAAGAAAAAGCATGGATGCACGGTAACAAGTTCTCCGCAGCAGCTAGCTAGCACTAGCATCACCCTGGTCTACCAAATAGTATCTACTAGGTGATTCCCCGCGCGTTGCTCCGGGATTTAAGAGAGCTTTTCGATAAACTATGACAAAAAATATAATAATTATTTAAATAACATATTATGGAGAGCATGCAGTAAGACAAATAACAACTTAGATTGAATTTGCTAAGAAAACAAAAAAATGATATATTTTCTAATCAATAAAAGCTTGTATAATTTTTTTGTTAAATTTGGAAATTTATAGTGTAAAATCACTTTGATTGGGGGGGGGGACAGACCCCTGCCGGGCCCCCGTCGAATGAATGGATACTCTGAAATAGAACGAGAGAAAGCAAATTTGATTAATGCTACTTCTATTAGTTTGGAACAATTAGAAAAGTCTAAAAACGAAACCCTTTTTTTTGAAAAACAAAGGGCCATGAATCAGGTTCGACAACGGGTTTTCCAACAAGCCGTACAAGGAGCTCTAAGAACTCTGAATAGTTGTTTGAATACCGAGTTACATTTTCGTACGATTCGTGCTAATATTGGCATTCTCAGGGCCATAGAATGGAAGAGATAATGAAATTTATTCGATTTTGAACTTCTACTTTCGTTTAGAATTTAGGCATTATTTTTCCCCTTGCTTCCGAAAAAAAAAGATTCAAGAAACACTAATGGCAACCCTTCGAGTCGACGAAATTAATAAAATTCTCCGCGAACGTATTGAACAATATAATAGGAAAGTAGGGATTGAGAATATCGGTCGCGTAGTTCAAGTGGGGGATGGGATTGCTCGTATTATAGGTCTTGGTGAAATAATGTCAGGTGAATTAGTTGAATTTGCAGAAGGGACGAGAGGTATTGCTTTGAATTTGGAATCAAAAAATGTTGGAATTGTATTAATGGGTCCGCCCATGGGGGGGGGGGTGCAGACCCCTGCCCGGCCCCTGTCTCTGCCCATACAGAGGAAGGGCATAGTTGTGCCGAAGAAGAGCACAACAATGAGAAAGCTGAGGAAGGCCAAAAAAAGCCACTAACAGCATCTCTTAGGTCAGTGCTGCCATGGCGAGGCGCAACGCGAGGAAATTAGAGGCAGAGTAGAATGGTTCGGGGTGGATGATTTCCGATCTTCCTCCAGCGATGCAGACATTTTATAGAGAGCTGGAAAGGCGGATGGTACTCGACCCCGACGACCCATTTTGTTCCCTTTGTGATCATTTATTTTGAGTGGAGCACTTGATGTAGGGGAAGTAGAAAGAAAGACATGAGAATCATTTTTTTTGAATGGTAGAATCAATTTATTTTGAGTGGAGCATTTGCTGTAGGGGAAGTAGAAAGAAAGACATGAGAATCATTTTTTTTGAATGGTAGAATCAATTTATTTTGAGTGGAGCATTTGCTGTAGGGGAAGTATATATGGTTTTGTTTCGGTTGCTTTGCTTCCTACATGCATGCATGACGATACATCTGTGGCTGTGAATAATCGACGTGCAACTTTTAGGCTTGATTATATTGATTGTCGCGAGCTGGTGGAAAAGTTACTTGGGTTTTGTTATCATTTATTGAGTGGAGCACTTGCTGTAGGGGAAGGAGATAGAAAGACCTGAGAACTAAAGCAAAATGAGCATTTATTTTGAGTGGAGAACAGAATATGAAAAAACATAAGCTAGAATGATGAATCAACAGTCGTGATTAAACTTGGGCTTAAGATCGAATGTACACAATTTTGTTGATGATGTGGTGCAATGTGAGTTTAGAGAAATAGAAGTTAATGGCTTGTAGTGGGGACCAACTATATAGGTTATATAGATATAGATGAGTGATCAATATTATCCCTTGGACACTATGCTCATTTATATATTTTCCATTGTTACCAAGGTGCTCATTGTTACCGGAACATAGAGTTATTCTGTTTTATTGTACCTGTATTGAGATCATCGGAAGTTTTCAAATCAATTGAACCATAACTTTTTGATTTGAAACAATTGAATGTTGATCAGGAGGGCAGAGTAAAAAGGGGCCTTTCCAATAAGCGCGCGCGTCGGGAAGGCTGTTCGCGCACGATCTGATAGCCGAGGAGTTTCTTTTTTTTTAGAAAATTTTTATTATCCATAACTTTCTAATTTTAGAAACCTATAACTTATGCATATAAATTTTACGTATAATTTTTTTCCAAACAACTTCTTAGGGAATATTTTTCAGCACAGTTTTTGTGATACATAATTTTACGCATAATTTCTTCAATCAAAATTTCAAAAGATATTTTTAGCATAATTTTCACGACATACAACTTATATGTATAACTTTTTTTAGAAAATTTAGCGGAAGATTTTTCTTTAGCGTAACTTTTATGCATAAGTTCACTATTCAACTTCGGAGAAAGATTTGTAGCATAATTGCAATGAAATATTTATCAAACAAAAATTTATCAGGAGAAAATATAATAAAAAGGTAAAAATAATACTAAAAAGAAAAAAGATAACACTTGGTTTAACCGAACTCAATGGAACGCATTAGAAAAGAAAAATGAAAAAAGAATGAAAATAATACATGTGTCCACCCAATCCACCCTCACGCACGGACTCAAGCAAGCTAGCCTCCTTGTCTCACTGTCTTGTCACGTGTCAGAAGCTCCACGCTGGAAAAAAGAAAGGGAAGGAGGGCTCCGGGCTGGTTGGATCGATTGCTGGGAAGAAAACTAGCGCGTGTGGATGGGAATGAAATCGCGGAGTAAAATGTTCTTCTCTGCTGATCATTTATCAGTTGTGGTTTTTGGAAGAAGGTACATAGACATGTGATATATGAATGAGTTAGAAAGGCTAGAGTCAATTAAAGTGGTTCTCCCAGCTATGAATAAGGATTTCCTTTCCAAATGGCCAACTTCTTCTCATTTTTTTTCTTCTAGCAAACTCCAGTCCTTGATATGTAACCTGCTGGGACTCCCAAATATTTAATGGGGAAGGTCCCAATCTGACAAACAGCTCAGCATACCTTAAGCCCATATTTTTCATCCCCATTTAAAAGAAGCACTTCACTCTTAGAAAAGTTAATCTTCAAGCCGGACATGAGTTCATGTATGTATAGCAGCAACTTCATATTTCTGGCATTGTCAATATTCTCTTTTAAGCAAATTATGGTGTCATCTGCATATTGCAGTATGGCCACTCCATGGGGGATCAGATTATCAGCCAAGCCAGTCAGCAGCCTATTTCTTTGGGCGTGTCTGACCATTCTTGTCAAATAATCAGCAGCAAAGTTGAACAGAATAGGTGAGAGTGGGCCCCCCTAGCGAACTCCTTTGTGACTAACAAAATAAGGACCTGTCAGGTCATTCACCTTAACACTAATAGTACCACCAGAGACCACCTTCTTGATTCAATCACACCAGGTTTCAGAAAATCCTCTTATTTTGAGGCAGCTAAAGAGAAATTCCCAGCAAACTTTATCATATGCTTTTTCAAAGTCTAACTTGAGAACCAGACCCACTTCTTTCGTTCTTTTTGTTTCATGCAGAATTTCATGCAATGCCATGATACCATTCATTATGTGTCTCCCTTTCATAAAAGCTGATTGGTTAACTAATATCAGTTTTTCTGGTAATGGATCAAGTCTCAAAGTGAGAACTTTAGTGATCCATTTGTAAAGACAGTTTAAAAGACATATGGGTCTGAATTGCTGAATTTTTTGCAACAGAGTGATAATGCCATAATTCAGCCTGCTCACATCTAGGTTACCAGCATGGAAGTCAAACATCTCAATTGTTCCACCCTTAATGATTTCCCAGATAGAACTCTATTGGAATATTATCAGGTCCTACAGCCTTTTTTTCCATCTGAAAGAGAGCTTCTTTTATTTCTGATTCAGTAAAGGGTTTAATGAGCTCCTCACTATCTTGCAAGTCAACTTTCTCCCCATTGTTCCAAAAATCCTCATTCAATGGGAGAATATTACCGGGAGCAGGTCCAAGCAAGGATTTATAATACTCAGTAGCATGCTTTACCTAGTTAGCATTGCCCTCAATTATCTGATCATCATCCATAAGAGAGATGATGGTATTTTTCCTCATTCTGCCATTAGCAATTCTGTGAAATTTTTTTTGTATTGATGTCACCTTCATGGAGCCAAGTATGATGAGAGCGGCGAAACCAGTATAATTCTTCCTCCTCAAGAAGTTCCAGAATGCTTTTTTGCACAATCATTTTCCTACTTAACTATGGCAGATCCAAGTCATATGTCTCCTCTAACATTTCTAGAAACATCAATTCCTCCTGTAGAGCAATTTTCTTTTTTCTTTGCTCCCCTTGCCTGTTAAAACCCCATCCTTTAAAGAACTGTTTGATCCTCTTAAGTTTGCTTGAATCCTATCAAGGGCAGTGTTTGCATGACAGGGTTTGGACCAGATTCCTTGTACTAGAGGTAGGAAATTTGAATCATTCAGCCAAGATAGCTCAAATCTGAAAGAAATGCCCTTCAGAGTTTGTTGTTGTGAAGTGGAGAAAATGAGAGGATTGTGGTCAGGTATTTCTCTAGGGAGCTTGTATACCATCACACTTGGAAATATATCTTCCCAACTCTTACTTACTATTACTCTATCCAATCTCTTAAGGGTTGGAGGAGTATGGTTATTAGACCAGATGAATTTGCCACCTGTCATGTCTAAATCAATGATGTCATAACAAGCAATGATAGAATTGAAGGTCTTGGAGTATTTAGATAAAACATTTGATTTGTCTTTTTCAGATGTGAATCTGATCATGTTAAAATCACCATCAGAAATAAAAGGTTCCTAACACCCCCACAGAAAGAGGCTAGTTCAGCGAGGAATTCAGATTTGTACTCATCATGAGCTAAGCCATAGATATTAAGAAAATTCCATTTGAGCTTGTTGGTTTTGTCCCACATATTTAATTGTAGGATGTATCTCCCTTATTTGAAGGAACCACATCCAAGAGTTCCAACCTGACCCCCACTCAAGGACCGGGACCTATCACACAAATAAGAAGACAGACTAACTCACATTGGGAAAGGGTCTCTTCTGATCTCAGTCAAAATTCATATTGAGTTATTCACAGGAGGGAAAAGGTATCTTCACTCTTCACTGTCACCTAGCAACTGGAACCACTTTCACCTGAAATGCATGAGTTACATATTACTGTTCATGCACGATAAAAAGTAATTATGACAGATTTATCATCACACAATAACAAGTGTCCACAAAAGAGTACGGACATGGATGTCATAAACAAAAGGATAGATCAACTTACATCAAGTGCCGACTTTATCTCAGTTAAAATGTGCATTCACAGGAGGGAAGCGGCGATCAACACGCTGAAGAATCCGCTGTACTTCCTCAAGTGCAATCCTTGATTCTGGCTTGTCCGGGTCGGTTTCAATGTTGAGTGTCTGGAGCATTACCACACACTCCAAAACACTTGATGCAATGATAGTTTCTATTGGTCCACCTTTGTAGGCCTTCAAGCTTAGGACCGCCAGTTGTGATCTTAAACAATAGATTTTCTTTAGTCGAGAAGCAGTATCACACCGATTTCCTCTTCCTCTATTGGATCATCCACCCTCTATATGGCCATAAAAAAGACATATCACAACATTAGTACTTTATGATCCATCAAAACATATATAACAGAACATCACTTTTCCATCAAATTAAATTAGACCACATAAAGTTGAATACATACCCATATGATGAGGTTTCTTAGGTAGGGGCAGGATATGAGAAAATCGATCAATGTACTCCTTTGATTGTCAGTTTTATAAGCAATAGTCAGCTGAAGAGTTCTTAGATTTGAGAACACAATGTTTCCCTATATCCAAGCAATAAAAATATTACAAAGTAGTCAAAATGAGTGGAAAAGTGTGACACAAAGAAGTTAGGTATGTATGGTTCTTACCTGACCTAAGGTAACCTTGTTTACTCTGAAAAGCTGGCTGGTTAGATGGAACCAAACATTTTGTTGCAGCCCAGATGGAGTTCTCCTTATGTTGATTCAAGCCAATTTTGTCGTCTTTCTCATCGGTGCTCCCACGATCATCTTCTTGAGGCTTGGTGCACTGTCGATGATAAGATAAGGATTGCTAGAAAACCATATTTGCAACAATTCTAGACTCTCTGAATCTATCCTGTTGAAATATGCAATGCATACTTGGAACATTCTGGAAGATTGTAGAAATCACAAGAAACTAACTTTGCAATGCATGGTGATAAGATCATGCCAAGGTAAGAATGTTCTAGAAGAGTGGACAACAAGTATGAGTAATAGTTATCATGCTTCATGGTGAAGTGTAAGCGTAGAATTCTCTAGAGAAAAGATATTTGTATGATAGAATAAAGATGTAGAAAACTCTAGAAATGTAGAAGAGTGTAGAAGGTGGACACATGGCAACACCATATGAACCATGGAGTTCTATAAATAGGGGTGTACTTCTCCGAGGTCTCAAGTAGGAGATGGCAAGGTTGCCATGTAGTGTAGTGGTGTCGTGATAGGATAGCCACATAAAGAGTGTAAGAGTTATCTCATGTTGTATCAAGTTGAGTTGTGAATAAAGGTTTGAATTACCTTGTAGAGAGTTGGTCTCCCACATTAGTATTGGTGTGAAGCTATCCATAGAGAGTAGTGTGGGTAAGAATCCACATAAGAAGTTGGTGCTAAGGTTAGGGGCGTCAATTTCCCAACATATCCTCACACTACTCTCATCCCAGAGGCCGATGTGTAGATTTTAAGCTTTCTGCATCGCTTAACTAGGGCACACAAATCTCCTTCGCTTATGATGCAGCATGTTAAGTCAAGAGCAACTGGGTTTGAATAATGTGTTGGCAACCAAATGTATGGAATACTGAAGAAGCACAGATGCAGGACTCTGAGGCTACGAGAATCAAGGCTCTGTAGTGGGAATTCCACTGTCTGTGATGGTCATATGCTATTCACAACCACCACATGTTCAACATCCTTCTTACTTAACACCTCCATCCATTCTTCCAACTGATTGCAGCCTCTCTTCATGACAAATGAATCTAACCTGAAGTATTGTATTGGGCCAGGATGAGTCTCAAGCATTGTGGTGATGACATCTGTCAAGGCCAACTTTGCGCCATCCTTGGCTCGCGAAGCTCTCACCAAATCAAGATCATGAAAAACTAAGGGATGATTCTGCCAGATCTCTTTCCAATCCGCACTAACTACCGAACCAGGACTCACAATTTCACGAGCAATCGTAAGGTCCAGTCTGTTATCGATGACTTGCCTCAACTTGAGAGCAGCTCCAGCCATCTGGGCACCAGCACCATGGACACCTCCTTGGTTGTGGCCGTTGATTCCACGCGTGGCGATGATGGGGCCGCCATCCTTTTGCTGTTTGCGCGATTGACCTGTCCCAGTCCCAGGTGGTCGGGGGCTCTATCTGCCATGTGGTGGTCTTGGACACCCTTGTCCTCGCCTTGGCAAACGTCGCGTACGCGGTGTCCGATGCCATCCTCCTCGCATTCGGAGACGACGTTCTTCTCGCAGTAGGCGTGTGGGTCCCCGTGGTGATGTAGGCCGGTGCGAGCACCCTCCTCCCCACGACCGCGATGGCCTCGGTGGTCAACCTCGCACACGGCCCTGCTGGTGCCGTTGTCCCCTTGACGTGGGTGGCCGCCCTCACGTCCGCCGCCAAGAGCTGCGTGCTCGCGGTCGCGGCGGGGAGCAGCGTCCCCCTCGCCAACACCGTGGCGTGCGTGCTCGCATGCTTGGGACGAAGCCCGGGGGTATGCGTGGCCGATGCTGTAGCATCTAGTGCGTAGTTGGACAACCTCTTTTTTCCGGGCGCGGAGTTCGCTCCGCTTTGTACACCGCGGCCACTACGATCGGGGGAGCGGACGCAGCGTCGGACGCCATCTTCCTCGCTTTTGGCGGTGACGTTCTTCTCGAGGTCGGTGCGAGGACTTTGGTCCCCACGAGCGCCTCTGCCTCGGCGGCGGTCGATCTCGCGCAGGGCCTTGCTGTGGGCGTTGTCCCCTTGGCACGGGTAGCCGCCCTCGCATTCACCGCCGAGGGATGCGTGCTCGCGGCGGGATGATCCTCCTGCCGACGTCGCGACGGGCGTCCTCGCGTCCAGCTGGGTGGATGTGGATGGCCTCTGGGTTGCCGGCACCCCCTCCGCCGCTGCTGCCCTCCTCGCTCCTGAAGATGGCGTCCCCTCTAGCAAACGCCAGGATGGCGCTGGACCGCGGAGCTCTGGGAATGACCTGAAGCGCCACCTCTATGCTGCCCCGCATGTCGGGATCCCGCAGGTTCCATTGGTGCTAAGCCGTCGGAAGATAACTCTGATGGAAGGAGTGGGAGCACGGCATCACCCTGAGCGTGTCGCCTTCCTCGAAGGCCCAACGACACACCGTGCAGCCCTGCTCCACCGTCTCCTCCGCCCTCGTCGTGGGCAGAGCCAGGATCGCCTTGCCCGAGGTGGGCACGTTGAAGAAACGCTGCGACTCGAGAAACACTGCCACCATCTCCACCTGCGATTCGACCATGGCGGCCATGATCTCTTTCATCATCTTAGCCGGGAGCGGGATCATTGCCACACCCTCGTCTTCCTCACGCCACCTGCGGCTGCGGCAAGGCTGCCGGTCGTCGCGCCGCCGGTCTTGGCTCTTGCAGATCCTCCTGATCAGTTGCCAGGAACGGAAATTGATGGATGGTGCTGGAACGAATTAAAGGGGCACCCTAGATTATATTTATAGGCTGGGGCACGCACGATAGAAGCCGGGTCCGACTACAAGCCCAAATCCATCGGCTTCGTTCGGAAAAACCTTGACTCCGACTTGGCAAAACGCCTTGCTAGTCAAGACAATCAGGAGGACTAGTAGGTGCGGCAACCGGGCCAAACACAAAAGGAGGATGTAACTTCTCTTTGACACGGTCGCTGACATGTGGGCCCGAGTCATACAAACAGCATAGCACCTGTGGATGGTTAACAATCAAGTCAACAAGGTCAGCGACAAAAGCCAGGTTCAATTTCTCTGCCTTGTTGTGTCAAGCTGTCACGAGACGATATCAGTATGTACTTCTGCCGCACTCAAGAATTTTCCACACGGTGTCTCGCCACAAAACCACCGCTCGCCATTTTGTGTTATGTCACCAAGTACTTGGAGCCCTGGAGGTTTCCAAGAAAACACTCCGGCAAGCAGGTTGTCTGCCCTGCGCCAGAACTAAACAAGCAGAACTAAACAAGTTATCCTTTTCTTCAGTCTCGTGAGTGAATTCCTAGCACTGTAGCTGAGTATAAGCTAATCTAAGTAGCCCGGCCGACCAGTATCAGATACGATACGACATGACTGAGGACTCCAGAAATGGAAGTTATTTCTGAATCTAGGAATTAGGAAATGAAAATGCTTGCAGATTGCACTGAAAGAACACGAACTACTAGTTGGAGACAGCCAGGGACTGGACAAGTACAAGAAACAACACAGCACTTGCAATAGAGTGCTAGCTGCTAGAGTGCGCAAGAACTTGTAAAAAACAGTGGAGTCAACGAGGAGCCAAGTCAAGAGAATGGACAGACGCCACTGCTAGCTGCTAGAGTGCTAGTCCTTCAGGCAGGACAAAATCAGGAGACTCTCGTAGTCTTGTTCCGCGTTCTTGGCAATCTCGGTGAAATCTACCTACGCCCGCGACGCGATCCGGACGCGCTCACCAATTTTCCACACGCGGCATCGCTCATCCTCGCATCACTGCACTTGCTACTTAATTGCTCCCGGGCTCCGAGCTTCCCAAGAAAACATTCCAAAAAGAAAATTCCCACACGCTCCGATCCAAACGGGGAGAGACACAATGTCAGTTGACGTTGACCCCGGCCGGCGAGCTCCGGCGCCGGCCACTCCTGCCACCACGGCGGCCAGGGACGCCTACTTCCTCTGGGAGCTGCGCAAGTACGTGCTGCTGCAGGCCACGCTTGCGGCAAGCGTCACCTACTCGGCGGGGCTGTGCCCGCCGGGAGGCTTCTGGGACGACAACGACGGCGTGCGGCTCGCCGGCGACCCCGTGCTCCAGGTCACCTACGCCCGCCGCTACACGCTTTTCTTCTACTTCAACGCCACCGCCTTCATCGCTTCCATCATCACCGTCAACCTCCTCCTCGTGCACTCGCTGAGCCGCCGCCGCTGGTGGCTCCGGGCGCTCCAGGCCGCCATGATCCTCGACCAGTTGGGCCTCATGGGGGCCTACGCCGCCGGCAGCTGCAGGGACGTCGCCATGTCCGCCTACATCGTCGCCCTGGTGGCGATGGTCTCGTCCTACGTCTGCGCCCATGTCCTGCTCTTCACGTTGTGCGCCTTGAGGAGGCACGCGCACGCCGCCGCCGCCGGCGAGGACGCCATGCCTGAAGAAGCCCACGAAGCGGTGGAGCGCTCGCGCAAGTACCTCCTCATCTTCGCGACTCTTGTCGCGACAGTGACGTACCAAGCTGGGCTGAGCATGCCAGGCGGGTTCCTGTCGGCGGACAGCCAGGACAGCGACCACCTCGCCGGGGACCCCATGCTCCACGACCACCATCCCGACCGCTTCATGGGCTTCTTCTACTTCAACACCACGGCGTTCGTGGCGTCCCTGGTCGTGATCATGCTCCTCATGAGCAGGACCGTGGCGCGCCACGGCTTCCGGTCGTGCGCGCTCTGGGTGTGCACGGGCGCCGCTCTCATCGGCCTCACGGGCGCCTTCTCCGTCGGGAGCAGCAGAAGCGTCAAGACTTCCATCTACGTCATCGCGTTGGTGGCTGCTATTCTGCTCTACATCGGCCTTCAGGTTCTGGTGTTCTTGTGCAAGCCTGTGGAGAATTGGGTCCACAGTGCCCAAAAAACATTGCAAAAATGTCTGAAATTGGACAGGATTCAGCCACAACAAGATCACCGGGTTCAGGCAGTATCTGATCCACAAGCCCTGAGTGCGGATCAGCTTCTTCAGAAGTCCCGCATGTACCTGCTTCTGCTCGGGATTCTGGCGGCGAGCGTGACGTACCAAGCAGGACTGAACCCACCGGGTGGCTTCTGGGAAGCAAATGCTGCCGATGGTCTGCATCACTACCTAGCAGGTGACCCAGTCCTTCACATCACATACCCCCGGAGATATCTGGCTTTCTTCTACTGCAATGCCACAGCCTTTGTCGCGTCGCTGGTTATTCTGATCCTGCTCCTCAGCAACATATTCAGCACCCAGGGAATCAAGTACTGCGCATTGCAGGTTGCCATGATCCTGGACCTTCTTGGACTGATTGGTGCGTATGCTGCTGGAAGTTGCAGGCAAGTGTCCAAATCCGTGTACATCTCGGTGCTTGTGGTTCCAGTGTTCCTCTACGTCGGCATCCATGTTCTGGTGTTCATGTTAGAAGTCTTCCCAAACCATGCGACCTGGAGGGAAATGGTGAAGGCGAAGCTGGAGCGGTTTGTGCCCAATTGGCTTAAGAAGCTGTTTGAGCTGCAGGCCGGGGAGGAAGATGAGGAACTGGAATGGAAATTAGAGAAGAGACGAAAGCTTCTGCTGCTCCTTGCCATTCTCGCAGCAAGCCTCACCTACCAGGCAGGCATGAGTCCCCCGGGCGGCTTCTGGCAAGAGAACAAGACAGGCCATGTCGTCGGCAACCCAGTGCTCAGCGACAACTACCCACGCCGCTACCTGGCTTTCTTTTACTGCAACGCAACTGCCTTCGTTGCGTCTCTGGCCATCATCATGCTGCTGGTGAACAGAAAGCTTTCGGCGAGAGGGATACAGTCCCACGCGCTCAGGGTGTGCGTGATCCTTGACCTGATTGGGCTCATGGGTGCGTTCGCCGCTGGGAGCTCCAGGAAGGTATCAACATCCATCTATGTCTTCGTCCTGGTCTTTGCAGTTCTAGTCTGCATCGCGCTTCAAGTTATTCTGGTTGTATCAGAGTCAGTTCAGCATCTTGTGCAGAGACTTCTATCATTTTTCGGCATACTGGACGAAGAATCCAGTGACATATTGCCTCATAGGGCCACCAATGGAGGGGCGCGAGATCTCTGGGGTGAAAAGTTGCCCAAATACTTGTTGCTGATCGCTGCACTTGCAGCTACTGTCACTTACCAAGCCGCCATGAACCCGCCCGGTGGCCTCTGGGATGATGGCCAAACTGCCCACATAGCCGGTGACCCGGTTCTTCGGAGCAGCTATCCACATCGGTACAAGGCTTTCTTCTACTGCAATGCGACTTCCTTCATGGCGTCTCTGGTGATCATGGTCTTGCTTCTGATCAAGCGAGTATGCAGGGCAAAACCGGCCATCTTGGCACTGCACACTGCCACGGTACTCAACTTATTTGGCCTGATGGGTGCGTATGCTGCTGGGAGCTGCAGGAGAATGAGAACCTCTGCATACATCTTGGCATTAGTGATCGGGGTTTCTGCGTACATTGTTGTTCTTCTTGTTGTGTCCATAGGTGTCGCAAAATGGCTGGAAAAAGTCATGGATAAGCTCGTGGAACGAATGATCTGGTGCTTCTCTCCAGAAGATTTGTGAAACTAGGCACCATGAGCATAAAAAGAAGTCACAAGTGTGATTGTAATACTTTGTACATTCATTTTCGAACTCTTCCTAGGCTTTCAAGTCTAACATAGCGCCTTTTCTGAAATTTGATGTAATTTGATTAGTTCATTTGTATCATCTCTTGGAAATGACCCTACATTAGTTGTGGAAAATGTGTTCTTTTTTACTTTTCCACTAGTGTTATTTTTCAGGAAAGGCGTGTGCTATACATTATAGTGCTAAAAGGTCTCAAAGGTTAAGCACCATGACAAAACATAAATATGCGCGTGTGTGACAGAACCGCCAAGTTAAAGCGCTTAATTAAGCGTAACCGCCATCATTTGAACGCATTAGGCATATTAGCTTAATTAAGTGTAACCTGACAGCCCGTTTTCAACCCACAGGCCGATTGTAACACACCAGAAGTTTCACACGATGGCGAGCACAGACGGTACCAGCATGATACAATTTTACAAAAATAGTAATAAATTTTAAAATGCTTACAAAATAGCTTTCACTTTAGAATTAACATAAGAAATGATAGCAGCGGAAGAGAGAGTCTAACTTGTGGAAAAATTTTCAATGAAAATCAGATGAAATAAAATAAAGCAAAACTACGACAGCACGAGGACGTCATATCGAGCCCACCGATGTTTATCTTGGTTAGCTTCTATACCTGAAACAGGGTAAACAATAAACCCTGAGTATAATAATACTCAGCAAGACTTACCCGACTATTGGGTATACTTAGTCCACATATCTAGACAGTGAATCCTTATTTTCAATAATTTAGCTCAAGAATTTCATATAGATAGGCTATCAACTAATATTTGCATATCTAAAGCAATCATGGTGGAGCATTAAATAACAATTCAAAGTAATCATCATATATCTTTCATATTCCATCTCATTACTACGAGGCGACAAAGAGATCAAGGCCCTCATATCCGCGAGACACGGCGAATCGATCCGATTTAACCTTGCAAGGTGGACCTATCCAACACGGCACGCATAAGCCCCGTCAAACCACACGCACCAACTATTCCCCTCCCCGCCTCGAACTACAGAACCGCCCCACCTACATATAGTCAGCCAAGCCCTACGAGAGACCGCCAAAAGTAAATACATGCATCCCAATTCTCCGCGGCCACTCAACTACCCTAAGGCGAACCGTGACTGAATATTTCTTTCGGGGGCTCTTCACCCTCGAGGGAACCTTATTCCGAGGCCTTACTGATCAGGGGTTCGAAGCCTGGCCCGTCGAGGGTTCGACAGGCGCCCCAGATCGCCAGAGTCAGGGACTGCATGGATGTGTCGTACAAGCTACCCTCAAACGCGGAGTTCGAGATGTCCTACGCAGTGTTCAAGGCCAGTCGAGGGTGCCTAGCAGGGGGATCCCAACAAGGGAGAGTATCGAGCCCTCGGACCCTATCGAATGGGTCTGAGCCCCGCCTAGCGAACCTTTGCGAGCACTTTATGTGACGTGTCCACGGACCACGAGCCGACCCTTATCGAACGGGGCACGGACGTCCACTTGAACTACCCGATAATAGCTCACTGAAGCAGCCATAGCTCGCGGCCCGGGCATGGGTAGCATGGTGCGCTTCACCCCTCCTCCCTGCGGAAGGGCGACGAGGGCCGTAATAAAAGTCGAGGGTTCCCTGAACGCCTTTACGCAGGCCGGGGCTCGGGAGCTCCTCGCACACCGCGGCTCGGGCCGCACCCTCGAATGGATCGACGACCGTCGATTATGAAGTTCCATGTGTTTAACCAAAACCCCCACTCTTGACGCGCGCCTGCCAGATGGTTCAGCCGGACACTGGGTCGCTGTTCCAGCACGAAAAACACCGAGGCCGGCTGAAAGGAGTGTCGATGCCGGCTGAAAAAGACGCTGGACGGCCACCTCAGTGAAGCAACCAAGCAGGACGACATTTATAGCCCTTGGACGAGTGCAAACACTCCTCCAAGGCCTCGGGAGCTACACCCGCGGGTGCGCTGACGCGCCCCCGCGGAGGAAACTTCACACATTCAAGGACCAAAATCCCCTGCAGGGGTGGTGCCCCACCCATACACTTTCGGTCGTCCTCTCCGCGAAGGAGGAGACTTCATTGATCTTTGCGAACAAAGATTACAAAGGGTTACTGGCTTAAAGCCGTTGAAAAGTACAAACGCATTGCCACCTGCGTGGCAATTTTCCCTGTCTTGGGTAGGAGTGAGCGCCGATGAAGAGCACCGAGTCCTTAGCCGGCGCGACGGCCAGGCTGCTCGGGATTGCGAGGAGCAGCCCCCAGACCGCACGGGTCCAGCGGGATGCCCTCCTCGCAAGATTTCTTCTAGCATCTCCTCCACCGAAGACCCTGCGGGGGGTCAAGCTGGCGGACAGCACCCTCCACACCATCTCCCCAAGAGCGACATTGTCGCCAGTGTTGACGTTCACTAACGCCCCCGATTTGTATACCGCAAGCGCACGGTTCGTGGTAGTTTTTCACTTAGAGTATTCCCCCAAGGTTTATCAATCCGTGGATCGACAATGAACTTACTAGGGTTTTCCATCTAATCTAACGGATCTATCCTAACATGAAGCATTAATTGCATATAAAAGGTGAACCTTTGATAGATATGAGTGATGTACAAAGGTTGATCTCATCCATGAACATCGGTAAGGATAAAGCATGACCGAAGGCATGACTAAACCTATCACACGCATTCTAGTTGTAGTTCTAGCTAAACGAGTAAGCTCAACATGCATCTCATCCAAAGCCTCTTTAAATCAAAACCTCCAATCCGATCCCTCGATACCCAACCTACTCTGTGGAGACGGCCTGTCACGACGCCCCCCTTTTCAACGGGATACCCTGAAGCAAGTCGAACCCCCTTTGGGTAGATCCGGTATGAACTCCTAGCCACCATAGCTACAAGAACACCCCATGCAATCTATCTTGAGAATAGATCTAGGAATAAGCGCACCCAAAGCAAGAACGAAATCGAAAGAGGAGAGACATGATCGCTAAATAGATCGGATGACATGAAGACATTACTCACATAATAGATTCGTTTGGATCGCCACCACCGCGTATACACCATTGACGACTCCAACTAGCTCATGAACTCCACCATGACACAACCACGCAGGGAGGCCATGGCGGCTAGGGATGGCCTAAGCCATCTCCTAAACAACTTCGAAGACTTGCGACGGCCGTCGTCTCCCTCCGGTCTTGGCCCTAGGTTTTCGTCGAGTTCTAGTTGGATGGATGCTTCGAGTTGAATAAGGTGCGAGCTATTTATAAGCCGAGGAAGCCACCGGTCGAAGGGGAAGGCAAACCACCTCAGAAAAGGGCTGGGCCGGCCGGCCCCATGGGCCTAGGCCGGCCGGCCTACCCCTTTTCGGGCTCGCCTCGGTCTCATCTTTGGCGTGTAGACTCCTCGCATCTTCTAGAGTTTCTGTCCTTCACGATTGCACCCCTTTGGACGTTGTTATCTTGGAGATATCTTCGAGGAAATGATAGGATAGGGAATCCTTCCTTAAATCTTCATTTGCTTTGCTTAATCCCGAAGTATCTTGATCTCATTTTCGTGGGCTCGGTCCTTTGGGCTCTCTTGGAGGATGGATGTGCTTGAATGGGCTTCGAATCAACATGGGCTTTGGTCCTCCCTTTTGGGCTTTGGCCCTCGTCTTTCTCCGTGTTAGCGCTCGATCACGGGCCTCGTCATTTCATGCTCTAAAATAGGCAAAAAAACCCTGCAAAAACGAAGTTCCTCCAAAATATATGTGCAAACGTGAAAATGACCAATAATTAGGTCGGGGTTAGGACGGTTAGTGATTTTGATATTAAATTCATGCCATTATCAAGGATAAACAAGGGATAAAAGGTGTACTTAAGGAGCGTCAACATTCCCCCCATGCTTAAACTTTGCTCGTCCTCGAGTAAGTCCAGGAGCTTTGCTTATAAAGAAATCAGCGTTGCCCCTCAATGTCCTCTCTGCACTTAGTCATACATAACAAGACATATTGCTCTCTCAAGTATTTAGCATTTAAGTTCATGTTTTGACCGGCTACTTTTTCATTATGGAAGATAGACTAGCAATTAAAGAACAAGCCACAATAATAAATAAATGCAATGCTCTCAAACTTAAGCGAACTTCAAACCTTTACCTTGTTTCATCGTGAAGAGTTTTCAAAAGAATGCATATCAAACATAAGTGAGGTTCTCTTGCAAAAGATCATGGAAATACTCATCTCATCAAGTCGCTCAAGCCTACATTAGATTATTTTCAACCTATTCTACTCATATATAAAAGTGGAAGGCTTATGTGGAGCTTGGTAGGTAAAAACAATCCTAGCAAAACATTATATCTGAAATATTGTCAAACTAAGAGAGAGATCTAATGGGATTACCGAGACTAGTAAAAAAGGCCATTGGAAAATAATGTTGGAGAGGGGGAAAGATGAAACACACATTTAGATAGGTGGACATGTGCAAGTGGCAAATGGATGATCCCGAGACACAAATAAAGTTCTCGTTATCGGATTGCACATGGTTGGAAGATTTGAGTATGGAATAATTCTTCAAAGTAACTTGGAAAATTAATGAAACCAAAAAGAACTAAGGAGCATTTTATTCTTCTCTTTTTTTCTTTTCTCCCCTTTTTTCATTTTTCTTTTTTTCTTTCTTTTTGCTCCTTAGAACTTTTGATAACATAGAATACTTACCCAGCCATCCCCCCATGCTTGAACGAATGCTCGTCCTCGAGTATGAATAGTGGGAGAACCAACTAGTTAGGGTAAGTATCTCAAATTCACCTTCTTCTTCATAGAACCGCTTGAAGGTGTGTTCCAGGATCAAAACCTTTCCCTCCCGCATACTGTCACTACACGAGGATAATCGGTAACGAACAACAAGAACACGATAGTTGATGTACTCTAGGTAAACCATGCAAGAGCAAAGCAAACACAAAACCAAGTCGCGATTCTATTAGGCATCAAAATATCTCCGGGAAGCCTTGTCTCCCAAAACTTTTCTTTATATGGTGCCCTTGATTCTTTTGATTCCGTCGAAATGATAATCCATACTCAAATTGGGTTGTGGTCAAGGAGGTAATCACAAAAAGATATTTTTGGTTTAGGGTGGATATCCAGCGAGGTTTGCAAAATTCCCAAAGTGGAAACTCACAATGCATGGATAGATAGGCTAGCAGAAAGAAGGTTACACAAAAAGAACGGAATGACCAGCTTCTTAGTCTCATACCAAAGAAATCAATCTTAATCCAACTCATCAAAATATATGTTTGCAATCTAAAGGTTTCATCATGAAAGAATATGTGTGTATAGGCTTTGGTAGGTAGAACTTTGTAAGAGATTCACAAATGTAGATAGCATAGGAATTAAGTTTTCAAATTAAACAACACAAGGTGTAAGGTCATCGGTAGACTTAAATCAAAGAGCAACATATAATATGTGGGTTTAGAATTTATTCATTTAACCTCCACAAATAAAAGAGCCAGTATTTAATCATTTTAATTCCATTTAATTGAGAGCAAATAGCCAAGTCATATACAACATAGCGTAGGTAGAACAAAGCAGCAACTTTCATCATTTTTCCATAAGCATAAGGCATTGCCAAAATGTATCAATGTGGTGAGCACAAAGTGATGGTGATCCTACACTTATTGAAAACAAAACTAGGTTGTCCTCCTAGTAGCCATGTGATAGGTTGAGAGATATATACAAAGGTTGCATCTATTGTTGAAGGCATATATGTACAAGCATTTAGAAAAAGAGAGAGTTGAGGAAGAATTACCGTCCTTCTCGATACTCGTAATGAAGTGTAGCGCGGCCTCCCCCATACTTAAGCATTGTGCTAAGCATGGAAGAAGAATCATGAGCATCTTGTGGCAACTGTGATTATCTTTCTCCATGAGATCTTTCTTCCTTGTCCACAAAATCCTCCCTCATGCTTAGCATGATGCTAGGCGTGGAAGGAGAAGATGGACCATCTTGCAATTCTTGAAGTTCTTCCCTCATGTGTATGAATATCATCTTCAATGTGTCTTCACCTTTGTTGCCTCAATTTCCTTCAACTTCTTCTTGTACTAAGTCAAGGTCACAATCTTTGCTTCTTATTGTCGTCGCCTCCTTCAATTCCACGTTGTCCCATTGTTGCCTCATCTTCACGAATTTTTATTTCAATTTCCAGAATAGAAACTATACTGAAACATTGCTCCATTGCGAAGTGCACAAATTTTTCTTTCCAACGAGTCTTTATTCGCCCAAAATTGATTCCGAACAATAGAGTTATGTCCATTTTATCCCAGCGCTGCAATCTGTCCCGACGAATTTCAGAACGCGCAACGTCCAAAGTTTTTGTCATATCTCTTTGTACGGGTCTTCAAATTCATTGATCTTGGATGCGTTGGAACGGGAATTTCATGGAGATTCTGAATATCAACTTTTTCTTCCTTGTACGCCTCTGTCCATGTGCAAAATTTGATGAAAACAGCAGGGCTTGCTCTCGAACTTTGGAGATATTGACGAATTTGATTTCTTCTTTGATCACGAATTCACGGGAACACTTTGTCATGCCTGCAAAACAATTCAAGTGCACAATCTACCCCCAAGGTGATGGTCGGGAGTAGAAATAAATGCCAACAAACCTACCATTCCTAAGATCTCAATTTGTGGCATAGCTAGCTTAGCGAAACTAGTGAGTGTACGTGTGTGCTAGTGTAAATGCAAATGAGAGGAAGGTATATAAACAAAGACAATGTTTACACCTAGTTCTAAACACCATGTTTACAACTAGATTGCCGAACTTCTCCATAGCCACAAAGACTTATTTAACCAAGGTCAAAACACCATGTCTATCCCAAGATCAATAGGCCTTCATAGCACAAGAAAAAAAATAAAGCGCATTGCAAAGCTTATAAACCAACCAAATGCAACCTCATAGCTTGGTAACTAAATGATGATGGTTTTCAATCATGTCTAAACACCATGTTTACACAAGATTGCAAAAAGGAAAATGCTATCATGATAAGCATTACATGGATAGGAAAGCATACATCAATAAGATTGAGACCAAGCTAGCAAAATGAGGGCACGAACAATGGAATGGATCCAAAGTGCAAATGCAGAGTTAGCAAAAACAAATGTTAGCAAGATTGAAAGGACCTTTCGATGTTGTTCCGCAACTAGCTTATTCAAAAACAATTGCTAAGAGTGACAAAAAGCCTTCGCGACACTTCATAAGAAGTGAGGCTTTTGTCAATGAAAAGGTTATTTATCGAAAAAAGGATCAAGCAACCGAGCTAACAAGGTTTTAGAAGAAGGTTTATGGGTTTCCTATATTTTTGGCTTAAAACAAAAATTTTGAAGAGAGAGTGTTGGGTATAGAAATTCTATCTAAGGTAGTTTCAAAAAAACTAGAGAGAAACATAAGTTAGATTTTTTTTGAATGAAAAACATACCCTATGGTTTTAGGATTGCTCTATGAGTGGTTTTCCTAAGGGTTTTAGGATCTCAAAAGCGAGGCTAGTCAATGTTTTTAGAAAAGGGTTTTTTTAAATGCAACATGCAATGCAATGCAAGGGTGAAACGAACAACATGGTATGCAATGCAACACGTGGTGGGTGAATAAAATGATATGACATGATGAGGTGGTCTAAAACAAAACAAAAAGTTAGCCTAAGTTAATTAGCCACAAGTTTAGAATCAAAGGGTGGTGCAATGCTTCATAAATCTCTCTAAAAGGGACACAAAGAAAAAGACTCTAAACACTAATAGGCACACAAAAAGGTCTACAAGTTTCCCAAGATCAAATAACAAAGTGCTCCCTCAATAACATTTAGAATGAACATCATGAATTTGTGGTCTTTATTAGAGCAATGGTACAATGTTACTTGATATTCTGATTAAAGAGTGCAATGTAGACGGTCATATTAATATATATATAAAATAAAAGATCGGGTTGCCTCCCGCAAAGCGCTTCATTTAGAGTCATAGAGCTCGACTTTCTTACATACCTTCTCATTGATGCGAAGCCATGGTCCTTCATGCAAGAGGTGAAGGTGTTCCATGCAGCTCCTATTCCACTTCCCATGTTGGACATGATCAATCATGCTTAATGGAAAACTTGCCCAATCGTCTCTCACATCATCGTCACCTCCTTCTTTGTTGTCTTTCGTCGCTACCTTTCTTTTCATGAATTTTCCTCTCTGTCCAGATTGGGAGTTGCACCAACCAATTGATCCAATGCAAGGTGCACGAAATCTTCTTTCCAACAAGTCTTCATTTACCCAAAACGCATTCCAATTGAGGGAGTTATGCCCCTTTTTCCCGTTACTGTAATCTGCCTCGTGCTGATTTCAGCACGTGCATCTCCGATGTTTGAGACATAGCTCCTCCCGTGGGTCTTCAATTGTATCGATCATGGATGCGTTGAACCGAGGACTTGATGGAGATCCTGAATATTCAACTTTCTTGCATTGTAAACCTCTGGACTTGTGCACAAAATTGATGAGGCTTAGTGACGTTCGTTCTTGAAACTTGAAGATGTTGATAATGGTGTTCAAAATTTTGGGCACGGTTTCCCTCCTCATCATTTGAGTTTCATGTCCTGCATGGTTAGTGAAATCCCGGGTTTCTCCCGACATGTGCTCTTTTAGGGTCATGAGCTTGACCAAGCACAAAGCAAGATCGAGATTTGCAATTATTTGTAAACATATGCAACATAATCACATCCTCAATTAAATTTCATCAACAAGGCATGGTGTAATTAAATGCGGCATGTGTTTCTTGCATAACGCAGCGCTCATTATTAGGCAGAGGTTCTTTAAGCATGAAATCAACATTCTCAAGAAACTCTAGCCTATCATCATGAAAAGAACAAGGCATAGAATTTAAACTTTCATTCCGACTATCGGTTCGAGCATGAGATTTTTAAAGATTATCAACAAAACCAATAGAAGCTTGAGAATTCAGTGTATACCTTAGCCTCGGAGCTTTTTCATACTCATTGGAGTCATGGTGCTTTGTGCGAGATGTCATCTTGATGCACTCCTCGTGGTCCGTCGTGATTTGCTTCTCACGTCTCCATGTGTTGAATGTTGCGCTCTTGTAATCCGACGTGGTTTGTTTGCAACATCCTTGTTTGTCGAAGGTCGACCGCTTGTGCCTTCATTTGCCAATGTCATTGGGGTTCTTCCTCTGCTCCAAGCCTCTGAATTTTATCATGTACTCTTGATGAAAACATCGCCCAAGCTCATCTTCATTGTTGTCATCGTCATCTTCTCTATCTTGTTCTCATCGCGTTGCTCCTGCCTCTTCTTCATGGAATATCTCCTGTATACTCAACAGAACATATACCAAAATATAGCTCTATTGAAAAGTTTATGAAATTACCTTTCCAACGAGTGGTCACTCGCTTTAAACGGAGTCCAAACGAGAGAGTTATGACCGTTTTACTTTAGCGCTGCGTGCTGTCCAGAAAATTTCAGAGTGCACGACTTTCGATGTTTTGGCCATAACTTCTTGTGGGAAACTTCGATTGACTTCATTCTTGATTCGTTGGAATCGGAACTTCGTGGAGCTTTTGAATATCCAAAAATATACTGCAATTTTCTTCTGAGGTCGAGCAGAATATTGATGAGAACAGTATCTTCTTGTGAATTCATCCGAAGATATCAATGATCTCAATCATGTGGTCTTTGGAGCGTCTTGTCGTGAGTCCTTGGCTTCAAGGTCATCACCATTGATTTACCAGCACATAGCATGGCTTCAATGATATGTCTTCTCCATGATTCTTGCTTTACCCAAGGTATCGGGATTAGTGGAGGCTCCCGTGCTTTGTGTTGATGATCTGAGCGGTTTTCTTCCTTGATAGCATCACTCGACTAGAAGTATATCGAGCATCCTACTGGAGAAGATAGGTGGTGTCATGATTCTTCTAATCTTGTTGCCTCCAGCTTTGGTCAACTTCAAATCATCATCTTTTGTGCACTCGGCCTTCCAATCATCCTTTGACATCGTCATCACTTTCTCCGTTGTTTGCTGCTGCACCTTTCTTCGTTGAATTGCTCCTTTGTCCAGTGCAGAACATGTACCAAACTCCAAGCTCATTGTGAGGTGTATCAAATCATGTTTCCAACAAGTGGTCATTTACCCAAATTGGACCTCGGATGAAAAAGTTATGCTTGTTTTACTCCGGCGCTACGCTTCGTCCCGAGAGATTTCAGAACGCGCAACGTTGAAAGATCTTTCCATAACTCTTCACACCGATTTCCAAAATTAACGATTTTTGATGCGTTGGAAAGAAGACTTGATGGAGCTTCATAATAATCTATTATTTCATCATGGCACATATCTGATCTTGGACGAAAAACTCATCACAACAGCGATACTTCATAGATGATGATGATCCAATCGCACGATTTTCTTTTCGGACATGCTTCATACCTATTGCTTGAGCAAACAAATCTTCCCAGAAACATTAGTCTTTAAAATCAATTGACATGGCGGCGTACCTTATTTATCATCTTTTGCTTTAGGGAGTGGGGACTCGATAGCGGATGCTGGGCCACTAACAAAAGTTAGCACCTACCACTAAAGAGCGAAACTTGATGTTATTCGCATCTTGTCGAAGTGGATCTAGGGTTTTTGATGTTGATGTCGAGAACTCCTCGATCGTCTTGTCGTCGATTGTCGAAGTTTGTTGGAGCAGGTTGTGGACTTCTCGAAGCCCAAGTTTGGTGTCTAGCTTTTTCCACCTGCTTTCAAGGACACGAACAAGAAAACAAGGGTATATGCAATAATAAAATTTAGGGTTAGCCCAAAAAATTAGATAGATCGCCCTAGGGTTCGAGTTACCGATCCCCGGCAATGGCGCCAGAAAAGCTTGTTGACGTTCACTAACGCCCCTGAAGCAAGTCGAACCCCATTTGGGTAGATCCGGTATGAACTCCTAGCCACCATAGCTACAAGAACACCCCATGCAATCTATCTTGAGAATAGATCTAGGAATAAGCGCACCCAAAGCAAGAACGAAATCGAAAGAGGAGAGACATGATCGCTAAATAGATCGGATGACATGAAGACATTACTCACATAATAGATTCGTTTGGATCGCCACCACCGCGTATACACCATTGACGACTCCAACTAGCTCATGAACTCCACCATGACACAACCACGCAGGGAGGCCATGGCGGCTAGGGATGGCCTAAGCCATCTCCTAAACAACTTCGAAGACTTGCGACGGCCGTCGTCTCCCTCCGGTCTTGGCCCTAGGTTTTCGTCGAGTTCTGGTTGGATGGATGCTTCGAGTTGAATAAGGTGCGAGCTATTTATAAGCCGAGGAAGCCACCGGTCGAAGGGGAAGGCAAACCGCCTCAGAAAAGGGCTGGGCTGGCCGGCCCCATGGGCCTAGGCCGGCCGGCCTACCCCTTTTCGGGCTCGCCTCGGTCTCATCTTTGGCATGTAGACTCCTCGCATCTTCTAGAGTTTCTGTCCTTCACGATTGCACCCCTTTGGACGTTGTTATCTTGGAGATATCTTCGAGGAAAGGATAGGATAGGGAATCCTTCCTTAAATCTTCATTTACTTTGCTTAATCCCGAAGTATCTTGATCTCATCTTCGTGGGCTCGGTCCTTTGGGCTCTCTTGGAGGATGGATGTGCGTGAATGGGCTTCGAATCAACATGGGCTTTGGTCCTCCCTTTTGGGCTTTGGCCCTCGTCTTTCTCCGTGTTAGCGCTCGATCACGGGCCTCGTCATTTCATGCTCTAAAATAGGCCAAAAACCTGCAAAAACGAAGTTCCTCCAAAATATATATGCAAACATGAAAATGACCAATAATTAGGTCGGGGTTAGGACGGTTAGTGATTTTGATATTAAATTCATGCCATTATCAAGGATAAACAAGGGATAAAAGGTGTACTTAAGGAGCGCCAACACCAGCAGGGACGATGCGAAGAACGGCCACCAAAACTGGCACCAACGCCATGGTCAGGCGTCTCAACCCCCTTCAGGCTAAGAGACATCACAGAAGCAGGACCCCATGGGCCCAATGCTCTTCTGCTAATCCCACTGAAGCTAAGGGATGGTGCGCACGCCCTCTCTAGCCTCCCCCGCCGCTCGCAAGCATTCTTCTAACATCAAAGCCTAAAAAAGCCAGGCCACCCCATCTGGGGGCCGGTCGTGAAAGGCAAAGAAAAACATTACGAGACTTAGGCGATGCTAGAAGTAAGAGCAGGGAAGTTGGAGATGAAAGGGAGTCTCACGACCCCTATTTATAGTTGCGTCGGGCGCCAAGCTTCAAACCTGTCGAAGGGCGAAGGCTTGGACCGCCCGTGAGGGCGCGGCTCCCCACGAGCGAAAGATACCCTCGGTTACCGTGCTGAGACATGACAGGACGAAGCAAAGCTGAGCCCTTGGACGCTGAGCGGCGCAGCATCGGCGCTGGCCGACTGGCCCTGAACGGCGTGTCGCAAGGCAACCAGGGAAAGCGGGGCCGAGACCCTGAGCGCGGGACAGCGCGGCAAAAGCACTGGCTGCAGAGTAGCAGGCGCCATCATGGCCCTGGCCTGCTCAGCACACTGACGCGTCTCATCCCCGAAACAAAACAACAAGCGGAGCGCGCCTCGGAGTACTCTCTCCGCAGGCACACTGCCCCGACCGACGAGTTGTCACATCCGTCGGGCTGGCACCCGGGTGCGCCGATCGATCACGTCAAGGGGTAAAATCGCCGAAATACCCTTTGGTCAAATCCCCTGACTCGACCAAAGCCTCGGGGGCTTCTGTCGGGGACCACGATTAGGGGCACCCTAATCGGGGTACTAAAATCACCCTAAAAATGCAAACACATATTAGGCAACTGAGCCCACGAAGGCCTACGGCCTCCTTCCAATCTGGAAGAAAGGAAAGGACTCAAAGAAGCCAAGCACACGGCCCATCCGCACCCCTCGGAGCCGCGGAGTGATCTCCGTCTCGCTCGAGGGCTCCCATCGAGACCCTCTACCGCACCCCGCGTCTCCGCCTCGCTCGAGGGTAGCGAGCCTACCCTCAGGGAGGTGAATCGTCTCCGCCTTGCTCGAGGGTAGCGAACCTACCCTCGAGCGGGGCGAAAAGTCTCCGTCTCGCTCGAGGCCACCCCTCGACGAAAAAGACAAACGGCCCTTCCGCTCACCCGCCCGTTGTAGGGAGGCATTAAATGCCATCCACTCCACCACAACGCCCAGGTCAGACGGCGTCAGGCCGCCATTCCCCACAGTGGCTGTGACCGGAGTCCCGTCCGCCAACTCCGGTCACTGCTCCACCATCCCGGACGTTGTGGCAACACTGTGGGAACCTGCGACGCGGTACGAGACGTGCTCAGCACAGCTCCCATTACTATTCTGCCAACTCCTGTTGTCCGGACTCCACCTCACCACACCAACGGCCCCGGACCCGTCCCCTGCTCGGGAAGGGATCCGGCGTCGCCACGTGTTCCCCAAGGAGGGATGCTCAGCACTAGCCACCGGAGGCCCGGACCTCCCCCCTCGAGGGGTCCGAGACCTCCACGTGACTCCCGGACCCCCTTAGCGCACGCGCTAGCACTCCACCTAGGGGGGCGGGACCGCCACGTGCCCCACTACCGCTGGCGCATATATATATGCAAGACCCTGTCCTGCAAGGCCCACGGAACGCCGCCACGCCACACCTGGAAGACGGTACACCCAACAGTGACGACCACGCTGCCTGCTGGGGCTGTCAGGACGCCGGCGCGATCTCCGCAAGGCCGAGGACGATGTCCAGGACGACTGCCACGCCCGACGCCATGCCCCACAGTGTACTTCCCACAGTGCTCGACCACTGCACCCCCGCGATTCGGGGAAAAGACGACGACTTCTACGATCCCCTGCGCATGTACATTGTCCATCCTTGTGTCTATAAAAGGAGGAGGCGGGCTTCCTTTAAGGGGGTCGCGGTCGGACCCATTCGATAGAACGCAACACTCAGCACCACTGAGCCCCCGATATTGGCACTCGCCTCAATCAACTCCTCCTCTAGCAGAGACTTGGGAGCTTCCCTCCCTCTCTCGCCTCGCTTGTACCCCCTACTACAAGCACCCCCGGTGCAAGATAGTACAGTGCTCTCGCACACCCCTTTGCTGGACGTACGGCCCCACGGCCGGAACCAGGATAAACCCGTGCGTTACTGTATTGCCTCTTGCATCAACATCTGGGACGAGGAACACGCAGCATCATCACTAGTTGGGTCTGGACTACTGGATCAGGACACCGACAGTTGGCGTGCTAGGTAGGGGCCGCTGCGTGATATTTTCTCTTTTGTTCCCATTTGATCTCCAGGGATGGCGAGCAGATCCAACCCATTCCCCATGGGTGTCTCGGATCTGCTCCCAGCAGGATACGTGATCTGGTTCGGGAGTCTTGAGTTCAGAGCAACCGGCAACGGTTACCTCATGGAGCTCCTCTCGCCCAGACGCAACCCTGACACTTCGACTTCACTAGCCCAGCGCAACAGGCGCTCGGGCCAGCACTCGCGACAAGCGCGCGTGGAGCAGTGCCGGGCGGCACACCTCAGCTCCCCCACGTGGGTTGAGGTTGCCATGTCACAGCTCAGCATCGCTGTCGACGGGGCCACCGCTTCGTCATCACGTGCTTCGGCGTCAGCTACGCCGGCACCATCATCGATTGCAGCACTAGTGCCTCCCTGGGGGGGGCGCGACTGCGGCGTCGCCCTTCCCCTTTGGGATGCGCAATGCTGCCTCCTACGCCTCTTCGTCCAGCACCAACTTCGCCGAGTATGAGGATCTGCCGGGTCATCACGTCCTGTCGATCCGCAACCTCATCACATCATCTCCTAATGACTCCTACCCCAAGACGGCGAGCTCGATCGCCGACGACATCAGCTTCTTCATGGACAACTTCACGGCCGAGGAAGCCGAGGACTACTCCGGGGTCCGCGACCCCGACGCTTTCCGCTCGTTCCAGCTCGCGGCGGCTTACTGCCTCATCTGCTCCGAGGACTCCAGCGAGGGGGATTACGATCCCACCCGGGAGTGCTTCATGGTCCAGCTCACGGACGGGTAAGAGGACAACGCTCCGGGTGATGACAGGAGTGGCGGGGCAGATGCGCAGGCAAACCAACCGGTGGTGCCGGCTGCGGCCCCTTCTTCTTCGTCAAGCTCGGCGGCGCGGCAGGCACAGCTGGCGCAGCTCAAGTAGCTTCAAGCCAAGCTTGACGAGCAGCGTCGGCAGACTCAGGAGCTGCGCACTGCACTAGAGCAATAGCGCACCGCGCGTGGCGCACATGCCCAGGCGGTGGCACGCATTGCCCGGGAGCGGATCCTAGCCGATGACAACATCGACAAACCTCCGAAACTGAAAACGGCCGGCGAAAAACTCGTCGCTGTGGCCTACGTACTCCAAGCGATGCCCGAGCTGTCGACAACTTCGGGTCACAACCTGCGCCGCGAGGCACAGGCGCTCATCGAGCAAGCTGCTGTGCAGCAGGCCGAGAGCTCTGCGTCTTGCTTGCACTCGATAGTCCCGAAGCAGCCCGGTGGGACTGCACGGCAGGACCACTAGGTTTCGGTGCACACTCCACCAGGAGGGAAGGGAAAGGCAGCCGCAGCACATGATGCGAAGGCACCCTTGGTGCACGACCGCATCGGAAAGGCTCCCGCAAGGGAGCGACTCCACGACACGCGAGGGCATGCCGGCGACGGCGACGCTCGCTACATTGTCAACGGCAGGAAGTACACCCCTGGACCCCGAGCACGACAGGGGCGAGTCACCAGAGCCTCCGGGACCCGTGTGTTCAGCCAAGAGATTCGAACCGCTCCTTTCCCCCATGCTTTCGACAGCCCACCACCCTCGTCAAGTACTCGGGCGAGACCGATTCCGCAGTCTGGCTCGACGACTACCGCCTAGCATGCCAGCTGGGCGGTGCGACGGAAGACGCGGTCATCATCCGCAACCTTCCCCTTCACCTTGCTGACGCCACACGAAGGTGGGTCGAGCACTTGCCCGCGGACCGGATCCACAACTGGACCGACTTAGTCCAGATCTTCGTGGGCAACTTCCAGGGCATGTACGTGCGCCCTGGGTACTCCTGGGACCTCAAGGGATGTCGGCAGAAGCCCAATGAGTCCCTGCATGACTACGTGCGATGCTTCTCCAAACAATGCACCGAGCTCCCCAGCGTCACCCACGTCGAGGTCATCAACGCCTTCCTCGAGGGCACGACGTACAGGAACCTGGTGCATGAGCTTGCGCGAAGCCGTCCCGCCAACACTAACGAGTTGTTCGATGCTGCCACCAACTACGCCGACGGCGAGGAGGCAGTTGGCGCCATTTTCGACGACAAGCTGAACAAGCGCAAGGAAGATGCGCCCGCAGAGGGCGGCAACGCCAAGATCAACGCTCCCGCCAAGAAACAAAAGCGGGGGAAGAAAGGGAAGAAGCAGGCCCCACCAATCCAGCGTGGACTGGGGCATGCAGAAGACTCCGATGAAGCCTTCGTCGCCGCCCCGGACCGCAAAGGACCTTGAGGCCCCCCTCGAGGTGGAGGCGGCCTATTCGATGACATGCTCAAGAAGCCGTGCCCTTACCACAAGGGCTCGGTCAACCACACCCTCGAGCAGTGCGAAATGCTCAGGAAGTACTTAAACTGCATCGCAAATCGCGATGAGGACAAGAAGAAGGATACTGGCAACAAAGGTGGAGATGACGAGTTCCCCCGGGTGGAGAACGCCTTCTTCATCTTTGGAGGACCAACGACGAACATGACCTCTCGGCAGTGCAAGCGTGAGCACCGGGAAGTCTTCTCCGTCACCAAGGCCACGCCATCCTACCTCGACTGGTCGAAGGACACCATTTCCTTTGGCCGTGAGGACCACCCCGACTACGTCCCACACCCGGGACGGTACCCGCTTGTTGTCGACCCCATCATCGGCAACACCCGCTTCTCCAAGGTGCTCATGGACGGAGACAGCAGCCTCCACATCATGTACGCCCACACCTTGGAGCTCATGGGGATTGGATTGAACAAGCTTCGCCCCAGCAAGTTGCCATTTCATGCCATTGCGCCGGGGAAGCGAGTCCAACCCCTCGGCCAGATCGATCTGCCTGTCTGCTTCGGCACGGCAGCCAACTTCCGCAAGGAAGTGCTCACCTTTGAGGTGGTGGGGTTTCGGGGATCCTATCACGCCATTCTTGGTCGTCCCTATTACGCCAAGTTCATGGCCATCCCCAACTACATGTCGGCTCCTCGTTCGAGCACGCCTACGAGTGCGACGTCGAGTGTGTTGAGCACGCGGAGGCTCAAGCGGAGGATGAGGCCCTCGCAGCAACTCTAGACAAGATGGCAAGCGAGGCCTTGGACTCCACGCATCGGCACGCAGGCAGCTTCGAACCCGCCGAAGGTATCAAGAAGGTCCCCCTCGACCCGAATCGCCCCGACGACAAGGCGTTGCAGGTCAGCGCCACCCTCGACAGCAAATAGGTAGTGGTGCTCGTCGACTTTCTCCGCGCCAACGCAGACATCTTTGCGTGGAGCCTCTCAGACATGCCTGGCATACCGAGGGAGGTCGCCGAGCACTCCCTTGATATCCGACCCAACTCCAAGCAGGTGAAGCAGCGCCTGCGACATTTCGACGATCTCAAGCGCCAGGCGATCGGCGAGGAGCTGCAGAAACTTCTGGCGGCCGGATTCATCAAGGAAGTATTCTATCCCGAGTGGCTGGCTAATCCTGTATTAGTGAAGAAAAAGAATGGGAGTTGGCGGATGTACGTAGACTACACTAGTTTAAATAAAGTATGTCCGAAGGTTCCCTTTCCTTTGCGCGCATTGATCAAATCGTAGATTCAACTGCGGGATGCAAACTTTTATCCTTTCTTGATGCTTACTCTGGTTACCACCAAATCAAGATGAAAGAGTCCGACCAGCTCGTGACTTCTTTTATCACACCTTTCGGCATGTACTGCTACGTCACGATGCCCTTTGGCCTCAGAAACACCGGAGCTATGTATCAGCGGTGTATGCTCCACGTTTTCGGGGACCTTCTCGGGCGGATCGTAGAGGCAAATGTCGATGACATCGTTGTAAAATCCAGGAAGGCGGATGACCTGGTTGCCGATCTCAGGATCGCATTCGATTGCCTAAGGGCCAAAGGGGTAAAACTCAACCCCGAGAAGTGCGTGTTCGGAGTCCCTTGAGTCATGCTCTTGGGCTTCATTGTCTCCCAGCGGGGCATCGAACCCAACCCTGAGAAAGCCTCGGCCATCACTCGGATGGGACCGATCCGAGACCTAAAGGGGGTACAGAGGGTCATGGGATGCCTAGCGTCCCTCAGCCGATTCATCTCGTGTCTCGGCGAGAAAGGCTTACCCCTGTATCGACTCCTGAGGAAAACCGAGCGCTTCACGTGGACCCCCAAAGCTCAAGAAGCCCTCGACAGGCTGAAGTCATCGCTCACTCACGCCCCTATTCTCATGCCACCCGTGGATGGCGAGCCCCTCTATCTGTACGTAGCTGCGACGACCCAAGTGGTCAGCGCGGTGGTCGTTGTCGAAAGAGAAGAGGAGGGCCATGCTCTGCCTATCCAACGTCTGGTGTACTACATCAGCGAGGTGTTGTCTGAAATCAAGACACGCAATCCGCAGATTCAGAAGCTGCTATACGCAGTGGTTTTGGCTCGGCGCAAGCTGCGCCACTACTTCGAGGCCCATCCCGTCACCGTGGTCTCGTCTTTCCCTCTGGGAGAGATAGTCCGCAATAGGGAAGCTGAGGGTAGAATTGCCAAATGGTCCGTGGAGCTGATGGGAGAAACTCTCACCTACGTCCCCCGCAAAGCGATCAAGTCCCAAGTCTTGGATGACTTCGTGGCTAAGTGGACGGACACTCAGCTACCCCCACCACAAATCCAGGCTGAATGCTGGACCGTGTACTTCGACGGGTCGGTGATGAAATCCGGCGCCGGCGCTAGCCTCCTCTTCATCTCACCCCTCGGAGATCACATGCGATATGTAATACGCTTGCACTTCCCTATGTCTAACAATATGGCGGAGTACGAGGCCCTCCTTAGTGGCCTCCGCATCGCCATCGAGCTTGGCGTCAAACGCCTCGACGTACGCGGTGACTCTCAACTTGTCATCGACCAAGTGATGAAGGAGTCTAGCTGCCACGGCCCGAAGATGGAGGCATACTACAAAGCAGTACGCCGCCTCGAAGACAAGTTCGACGGCCTAGAACTCAATCATGTCCCGCACAAGTACAACGAGGATGCCGATGAACTAGCCAAGATCGCATCAGGGCGGACCATGTCCCCCTGAACATCTTCGCTCGCGACATCACCAAGCCCTTCGTCAAATTCAAGGATCCGGCAGAGCCAGGACCCTCGAACGCCGGGCCTTCCGGTGGGAACCCCCCCGGCGGACGAGGCCGAGCCCATGGTCATTGACTTCGAGACCTCCTCCACGAACGAGGCCGAAGCAATGGAGATCGACGAGGCCCCCACTTCACAAGACTGGCGCACCCAGTGCCTCGACTGGATGATTCGAGGGATCCTACCCTCGGACCGCACTCAGGCACGTTGCCTCGCTAGGCGAGCCAAGTCCTTCGCCCTAATCGACGATGAGCTGTACAAGCGCAATCCCTCGGGCGTCTTGCAGCGATGCATCCCCATCCCCGAGGGCAAGGAGCTGATCCGTGACATCCACGCTGGCACCTGCGGTCATCACGCCGCGCTGCGCACCCTCGTGGGTAACGTGTTTCCACAAGGCCTTTACTAGCCCACCGCGGTCGCCGCCGCTACCGACGTCATGCGGACCTGTGAGGGTTGCCAGTTCTACGCTCGAAAGACGCACCTCCCGGCCCACGCTCTGCAGACCATCCCCATCACGTGGCCGTTTGCCGTGTGGGGGCTGGACCTCGTCGGCCCGCTACAGAAGGCGCCCGGGGGCTTCACCCACTTGTTGGTAGCAATCGACAAATTCTCCAAGTGGATTGAGGCTCGACCCATCGGCAAGATTAAATCCGAGCAAGCCATTCTGTTGTTTACTGACATTGTCTTCAGGTTTAGGGTCCCGAACTCGATCATCACCGACAACGACACCCAGTTCACAGGCAAGAAGTTCTTAGTGTTCTGCGACAGCTACTACATACGTGTGGACTGGTCGGCTGTGGCGCACCCATAGACGAATGAGCAAGTGGAGCGTGCTAATGGCATGATCCTCCAAGGACTGAAACCAAGGATCTTCAACAAAGCTGAACAAGTTTGGCCGGAGGTGGCTCACAGAGCTACCCTCGGTTATTTGGAGCCTGAGGACAACCCCAAGCAGAGCCACGGGCTTTACCCCGTTCTTCCTCATCTATGACGCCGAGGCCATACTCCCCACAGACCTGGAGTACGGGTCACCAAGGCTCAAGGTCTATCAAGAGCAGCAGAACCAGCGAGCTCGCGAAGACTCGCTGAATCAAGTGGACGAGGCTCAAGACATGGCGTTCCTACACTCTGCGCGCTACCAGCAGTCTTTGCGAAGATATCAAGCGCAGAGAGTTCGGCGTCGAGACCTCAACAAAGGGGACTTGGTGTTGAGGCTTCGACAGAACAACAGGGGCCGCCACAAGCTCTCACCACCGTGGGAAGGCCCATACATCATCGCCGAGGTGCTCAAGCCCGCCATGTACATGCTGGCGAACAAAAACGGCGAAGTCTTCACCAATGCTTGGAACATACAGCAGCTATGTCACTTCTATCCTTAGAGTTCCGAGCTATTTGTACATCGTTTGTACTCGCATTTTCGATTTCCCGAAACAATAAAGGAGTATGCTTTACTTGTTTATTTTTTGGGAACCTTCCGGACCCTCGGGGGCTCCGATGCGCACGAACACTGAGGTACGCCTGGCTTTACCCTCGGTAAAGCCAAGCCTCCCTCAGGGGCTACTACGGGGGGAACCCCCGAACGTCCCCAAAAATTGCCAACATTTTTTGAAAAAAAAAACTTTTTTCGAAAAATTTCTGTCTCTAAGTTTCTCGTACACTTGGGAAAAACGGACGTGAGGCATAAGCAACTACGGTACGGGGCCGGCCGAGTCATGGGGCCGCCTACGCATCCGGGATACGGCACCCCCCTCACCACCCCACGCCCAAGTCGCTTATGAACGCGAAATTTCTCACAGAAGTTTACCAAAGTCGCATACGAGAACACGGAAGTAGAGTAAAGAAAACGAGGGCTCGAATGCACAAGGCCTCGATGGGCCACACTGTCGATTTACGATAACGAATTTCTTAATTCACAAGTACAATTACGACAAGTACTAATTCATTACATGGGCTCCGAGGCCCAGTCTTACTACAGGTTATCATCCCCCTTTGCGGATCTTCAGCAGCATCGAATTCGGCTATCGGGGGGATGTCAGCTTCGAGCTTCCCGGCCAGGACTGTGGCGAACTCCTCGGCGGCTGCGTCGGCGTCGTCCATGATGGCTGACACGGCGTCCGCATCGGTGTCGTTGGGAACGACGTACCCCGATGACACCTTCTGGAGGTCCATGATATAGTGCGTCGAGGCCACGGTGAGGCCCCGCAGGACACCAAGGCGGAAGGTGCTCTTGGCGTGCTCGGCGATCCGGCCACCTAGCGCTCGTAGGCGGCTGATCACCGAGCTACCAGACACGGCGCCCTCCCCCTCGAGTTCCTGGCACATGCTCACAGCGGTCCGCTCCAGGTCAGTGTACTCCGCCTGCGCCGCCATGAACGCGGTGTTGACCGCCTCCTTCACCGCAGTCTTGTTTGCCACTCTCTGCCTCAGCTCTGATCAAAGGAACCAAGATAAGCTGCGAAAAATTAGAATCCAACAACAGCGAAATTTTGAGCACACACCCGCGATATTCTTCTGCACCTCCTCTTGCTGGACTCGGGTGGCCTCCTCGAGCGAGGACAAGGAGTTCTCCTTCTCCTTGAGGGCGGCCTCCGCATTTCGGATGGCCACCTCCTTTTCCTCGAGGGCTTTGCCCTTCTCCTCGAGGGTCCCAGTGAGCGTGGCGACGGTCGCCTTCTTGCGCTGGAGCTCGGCCTCCTTGCCTTGGAGCTTGGCCTCCTTGCGCTGGAGCTCGGCTTCCTTCTGCTCGAGCTCCGTCCTAGTGCGCTGCAGCTTGGCGGTTTGCGCCTCGGCTTCCTGAGCCTTCTGCTCTGCTGCGGCCCTCTGGATGTCACGCTCGCCGGCGGTCCGCGCCAGCTCCTCCTCTAGCGCCTGCTGACGCGCCCCCAGATCCGTCATCTTGGTGTTGGCGTCGATATTCTGGAGCACCAAGCCAGCGCACCTGGGAGTACAGCCGGGTCATCTCGGCACTCTTTTTGCGCGAGATGTCCCTCAGCCGCTGCAAGTGGAAAGATGTGGGTAAAACACACGAAATCAAGGCCAAATACGAACGATTCTCGGGAGGGAGCCGCTTACCTGACTGATCTGGTAATCCGTCGTCCTATGGAGCTCCAGGGTGCAATCGAGGTGGTTCAGAATCTAAGAGCCGGCCTCGATCTGCGCCTGCCAGACGGACTCCTCCTGCTCATCGCGGAGAAACTCCGGGGGGGACCCCGGACTGGATGATTGCCTCGTGATGGGGCCCCTCGGACGTCCCCACGTTGAGCACCTCCTCGCAGGTCGATGTAAACTCGGCGATCCGGTCGGCGGCACTTGCCGCAGCAGCGGGGTCGATGTCCCTCAAGTCCCCGAACTCCTCGCTGCTATCCGGCAGCTACACCACCGGCACCACGCTTTCCGGCGCCACCTGTGCCGTCATTGCTGCAACGACACCCTCGTCCTGGGCCTCTGCAGGCACCGAGATGCGGGTTTCCTCCACCACCGGCACCCTCGGCACCGACTCCTCCTTCTCCGCGACGCCCTCAACCCCAGCCCTCGGGGGCTCGGGGACGAGGGTCTCCATCTCTGTTTGGCTGGTGGGGCGCTCCTGCGCGTCCCCACCAGCACCTTCCTCTGTGACCGGCCGGGCGGCGCTAAACGCCACTCTGGCCGGCATCACCCCCATTCCCCAGCGCTCGAGCCTGTTTGGCCGCTTGGGCCCCTCGAGTCATCGCCTCCCGCAGCTTCGCAGCCTCCGCCACAATATCTACGACGGGCGGGGGCTGCGGCGCCGTGTGCGGCGTGGTGCGCGCCCCGGTCTTGAGGGCTTTGGCCAGCGCGAGCGGGGCTGCATCCTTGGCGACGGCCCCGGAGCTGAAAATCGGGGAAGAAAGGCTGAGTTTAGCAGTATTGGGGGATCGATTAAATGAACGCAAAGAATAAAACCAAAACCACTTACCCAGACCGGGCGCTCATACTGCGTTTGCCCGTGCCACTCCTTCGGGCCCGCGGCACACTGACGCCCCTCGATGACTGATCCGAGGGTGTCATTCTCGGATCGGCCTGGAGCCTCGAGGCCATCTGCGCGGGCGTCTCCGCGCTCGCAGCGGACCCGTCGCCACCTGTCGACATCGCGGGCGCAGGGATCCCCTCACCCATCGTCGGCAGAGGCGACCTCCGCTCTGTCACGGGCATAGACGATGTTCCGCCCACTGCCGGCGTGGGTGAACTTCGTCCCGCCGCTGGCATGGGCGACCTCCGCTCCGTCCCCGCGAGGGGCGGGTCCACCAACAATCCCGGTGTGGGCCTCGCCTCACGCAGCGTCACTGGCGCATCCTCGTCGCCAGCCCCTTGATAGACCGGCGGAGAATCCGCGCCTGTCGCCGCCTCGTCATCACCCGGGAGGTTGACCTCGACATCCGAGGTGTCCTCCTCCTCATCCGTGGACTCGGGCATAGCAGGCCGCGGCTTCCCCTCCGCGTGTGCGATTTCGCATGCTTTGTCGTGCTTTTCTTTTCTCTTCCTCTTATTGTCGGCAGCCGCCTCTGCTGCGTCTTTCCGCTTCTTCACCGCCTCTGCGTGCAGGTGGTTGACTTCGTGTTCCTCCGGGATCGGAGGCCTCGAGGGGTGGCACCTGGGGCTCACCCCCTGCAAAACGCAATCAAATCAGAGTCAGGGAGCGGGGAAAGGAATAGCACAAGTCGGCAACGAATCGAAATCGAGACTCACCACTGAAAGGTACCCCGGCTCGGGGCGCATCTTGATCTCCCAGAGATCGTTTGCGTTGTCAGGGAACTCTGCCACCGTGTTCCTCGCCCTCCGGGCAGCGATGCCTCAGGGGAGCAGCACCATCGACGTCCTCGAGCCCGAGGCCGGGACCCCGGGGGTGAGGCCGAAGATCGGCAGGCTCCTCTCCGTGAGAGGAATCACCCTCTGCCGGTGAAAGTTCGCGATGACAGCAGCCACCTTCAACCCCTTCCTCGCCAGGAGCACCAACGCGTTAGTGAGGACCTCGAGCTTGACTTGATGCGCTGGGGGCGATACCCCCCAGTCCCACTTCGCTGGTCTCTCCCGGAGCACCCTGTTGGTGAACGCCGGGAGCCTGTTGCCGAAGTTGCGCAGGTAGAACCACCCCCGAGTCCACCCGGCGTTGTTCGTCGTCATCTTGTTGGGGATGTACAGGTTGTTCCGGCTTGGGCGCAAATGGAGCATCAGGCCGCCGACGCGCACGAACCTCTTCGGCTGGCCCCGCACGTTCTCGACGAAGAGCTCGCCACAGAACAAGTGGATCCACAGATCCCAATGTGCTTCAATCCCCAGGTATCCCTCGCAGACAGCGACGAAGACCGCCGCCTGCGAGATGGAGTTGGGGCCGAAGTTGTGCAGCTCCGCCCCGTAGTACTCGCATAACGCCTGCAAGAATCTACTGACGGGGACGCCGAATCCCCGCTCGTGGAGACGCACGAGGCTCACGACATAGCCCTCGGGGGGATTCGGCTCGGTCTCCTCCGGCCGCAGGGGAATCCACGCCGGCCGCTCCAAGCTGGTGTTCATCGGCAGCAGCCGGTCGGCGACCAGCTGCTCCAGAACCGCCTCTATGGCGGTGGATTTCCCCCATGGCAACTGCTCCCGGACGTTCGACATTGCTTCTAATTACGGGGGGGTGTGGGAAGGCAAGCTCTGCGGTGCCTAAGGTGCGCTCTCGCTCTCTCCTTCTTCCTCCTCTCGCTCTCGGCTGTGGGCTCAGGATGCAGGGGAGGTGGAGAAGGCAAGGGAGATGAAGGCAAATGGCCAGGTGAGCCCAAACAATCCCCCCTTTCTCGCTTTTATTCACCACGATGGGCGGATTCGCCGCCACACCACGAATCCCTCGCATTGAATGCGGTAGATTTTGCTGTGGCTGACGGATGGGCCCCATGACCGCGGAGTCTCCCACGCGCGCACTCGGCAATAACTATGGCGCGGTAACCGATGGGCGCGGCGCGACTGCTGCACTGTTCCATCCGTCAGCCGCCGCCCACGCCGCTTCGTCTACCCGAGGTAGTCGCCTGAAAAGGCACGCCCGCACCGCACCACACGTACCGGGCCACGTCGCCCACGACTAGCGGAAGACCCGCGCACACGACCAGCGACTCCGCGCCGCTTGCAAACCGTGACAGAATATTCCTTTCGGGGGCTCTTCACCCTCGAGGGAACCTTATTCCGAGGCCTTACTGATCAGGGGTTCGAAGCCTGGCCCGTCGAGGGTTCGACAGGTGCCCCAGATCGCCAGAGTCAGGAACTGCTTGGATGTGTCATACAAGCTACCCTCGAACACAGAGTTCGAGATGTCCTACGCAGTGTTCAAGGCCAGTCGAGGGTGCCTAGCAGGGGGATCCCTACAAGGGAGAGTATCGAGCCCTCGGACCCTATCGAATGGGTCCGGGCACCGCCTAGCGAACCTTTGCGAGCGCTTTATGTGACGTGTCCACGGACCACGAGCCGACCCTTATCGAACGGGGCACAGACGTCCACTTGAACTACCCGATAACAGCTCACTGAAGCAGCCATAGCTCGCGGCCCGGGCATGGATAGCATGGTGCGCTTCACCCCTCCTCCCTGCGGAAGGACGACGAGGGCCATAATAAAATTCGAGGGTTCCCCGAACGCCTTTACGCAGGCCGGGGCTCGGGGGCTCCTCGCACACCGCGGCTCAGGCCGCACCCTCGAATGGATCGACGACCGTCGATTATGAAGTTCCATGTGTTTAACCAAAACCCCCACTCTTGACATGTGCCTGCCAGATGGTTCAGCTGGACACTGGGTCGCTGTGCCAGCACGAAAAACGCCGAGGCCAGCTGAAAGGAGTGCCGATGTCGGCTGAAAAAGACGCTGGACGGCCACCTCAATGAAGCAACCAAGCAGGACGACGTTTATAGCCCTTGGATGAGTGCAAACACTCCTCCAAGGCCTCGGGAGCTACACCCGCGGGTGCGCTGACGCGCCCCCATGGAGGAAACTTCACACATTCAAGGACCAAAATCCCCTACAGGGGTGGTACCCCACCCATACACTTTCGGTCGTCCTCTCCGCGAAGGAGAAGGAGACTTCATTGATCTTTGCGAACAAAGATTACAAAGGGTTACTGGCTTAAAGCCGTCAAAAAGTACAAACGCATTGCCACCTGCGTGACAATTTTCCCTGTCTTGGGGAGGAGTGAGCGCCGATGAAGAGCACCGAGTCCTTAGCCGGCGTGACGGCCAGGCTGCTCGGGATTGCGAGGACCAGTCCCCAGACCGCACGGGTCCAGCGGGATGCCCTCCTCGCAAGATTTCTTCTAGTATCTCCTCCACCGAAGACCCTGCGGGGGGTCAAGCTGGCGGACAGCACCCTCCACACCATCTCCCCGAGAGCGACATTGTCGCCAGCAGGGACGATGCGAAGAACGGCCACCAAAACTGGCACCAACGCCATGGTCAGGCATCTCAACCCCCCTTCAGGCTAAGAGACATCGCAGAAGCAGGACCCCACAGGCCCAATGCTCTTCTGCTAATCAAACTAAAGCTAAGGGATGGTACGCACGCTCTCTCCAGCTTCCCCCGCCGCTCGCAAGCATTCTTCTAGCATCAAAGCCTAAAAAAGCCAGGCCACCCCATCTGGGGGCCGGTCGTGAAAGGCAAAGGAAAACATTACGAGACTTAGGCGATGCAAGAAGTAAGAGCAGGGAAGTTGGAGATGAAAGGGAGTCCCACGACCCCTATTTATAGCTGCGTCGGGCGCCAAGCTTCAAACCTGTCGAAGGGCGAAGGCTTGGACCGCCTGTGAGGGCGCGGCTCCCCACGAGTGAAAGATACCCTCGGTTACTGTGCTGAGACATGACGGGACGAAGCAAAGCAGAGCCCTTGGACGCTAAGCGGCGCAGCATCGGCGCTGGCCGACTGCCCTCGAACGGCGCGTCGCAAGGCGACCAGGGAAAGCGGGGCCGAGACCCTGAGCGCGGGATAGCACGGTAAAAGCACCAGCTGCAGAGCAGCAGGCGCCATCATGGCCCTGGCCCGCTCAGCACGCTGGCGCGTCTCGTCCCCGAAACAAAACAACAAGTGGCGCGCGCCTCGGAGTACTCTCTCTCGCTCGAGGGCTCCCATCGAGACCCTCTACCGCACCCCGCGTCTCCGCCTCGCTCGAGGGAGCGAGCTTACCCTCGGGGAGGCGAATCGTCTCTGCCTTGCTCGAGGGTAGCGAACCTACCCTCGAGCGGGGCGAATCGTCTCCGTCTCGCTCGAGGCCACCCCTCGACGAAAAGGACAAACGGCCCTTCCGCTCACCTGCCCGTCGTACGGAGGCATTAAATGCCAACCACTCCTCCACAGCGCCCAGGTCAGACGGCGTCAGGCCGCCATTCCCCACAGTGGCTGTGACCGGAGTCCCGTCCGTCAACTCCGGTCACTGCTCCGCCATCCTGGACGCTGTGGCAACACTGTGGGAACCTGCGACGCGGTACGAGACGTGCTCAGCACAGCTCCCGTTACTATTCTGCCAACTCCTGCTGTCCGGACTCCACCTCACCACACCAACGGCCCCGGACCCGTCCCCTGCTCGGGAAGGGATCCGGCGTCGCCACATGTTCCCCAAGGAGGGATGCTCAGCACTAGCAGCCGGAGGCCCGGACCTCCCCCCTCGAGGGGTCCGGGACCTCCACGTGACTCCCGGACCCCCTTAGCGCACGCGCTTGGACTCCACCTAGGGGGGCCGGGACCGCCACGTGCCCCACTACCGCTGGCGAACATATATATGCAAGACCCTGGCCTGCAGGGCCCATGGAATGCCGCCACGCCACACCTGGAAGACGGTACACCCTACAGCGACGACCACGCCGCCTGCTAGGGCTGTCAGGACGCCGGCGCGATCTTCGCAAGGCCGAGGACGATGCCCAGGACGACTGCCACGCCCGACGCCATACCCCACAGTGTACTTCCCACAGTGCTCGACCACTGCACCCCCGCAATTCGGGGAAAAGACGATGACTTCTACGATCCCCTGCGCATGTACACCATCCCTCCTTGTGTCTATAAAAGGAGGAGGCGGGCTTCCTTTAAGGGGGTCGCGGTCGGACCCATTCGATAGAATGCAACACTCAGCACCACTGAGCCCCCGATATTGGCACTCGCCTCAATCAACTCCTCCTCTAGCAGAGACTTGGGAGATTCCCTCCCTCTCTCGCCTCGCTTGTACCCCCTACTACAAGCACCCCCGGTGCAAGATAGTACAGTGCTCGCACAGCCCTTTGCTGGACGTACGGCCCCACGGCCGAAACCAGGATAAACCCGTGTGTTACTGTATTGCCTCTTGCATCAACATCTGGGACGAGGAACACGCAGCATCATCACTAGTTGGGTCTGGACCGCCGGGTCAGGACACCGACAACTGCCGACAACAACCGGTCCTTAATCGACACAGACGGGGCTAAGACACCCAGGAACTCTGTCCTGCTGTCATACCTATATATCATTTCCACATTGCATTCCATATCTCAAATACTGAAGTATAAAGATAATTATACGTCTCGTGAGTAACCATCAATTACTCGACTTCTATAATATCCTATATCTCGCGAGTGACAAGAAATCACCCGGCTTCTACCGAGACCTATTAAGCATGGCATCTCTATCGACCTATACATACTAGTATAAACTCAAGGAAACCTAGGGATCATGCAACTAGAATTCCAAATAATTCCTAAAATATAATGCACAAGTAATAAATAAACATATATATAGTGACTCATAATTTAAAAGAATAGGACATGCACCGAGGCTTGCCTGGGGGTAACACTAAGTTAGTGTTAATACTATTAAGGCCTTGGGCCCTTCCGCCCTTGGGCCGGGTCTTCGGTTGCCTCAGTGGGTCCTTCCATCTTCTTGAGATATCCACCGAACACCGTCTTGTAGTTCGGCTCCATCACCGCGTGCTTCACGTCCGCGCGTTGTACATCTAGCATACCTAAATGAGGTGCAACAATGCATATGTATAAATGCATGGACGATGCAACAAAAAGTGCAGCAATACAAGCACAAGGTCACCATTACCTAAACCTAAACAACTACATAAGCGGAGGATAATTAAACCTTACACGAGTCAAACAAAGTTAACCCAACTGGTTTTATATTTTTAGCACATTCCTAACTCTATTTACGCATTTAACCATCTAGAAAAGCATTTATTAGTATGAATAAAACTGCACATAAAAAGTTGTCAAATAACACATTTCATGGTTCTACCGTGTAGATAATAAAAATACGAAGCTAACAAAACTGGTTTTGTATTTTCCTATTTTTTTACAATTTTCTACATATTTTACAAGCACTAAAGGTCTGTGCTGATCGGATGATCCGACCACCACCAGAAAGTTTTGGCTTTGGATTGCCGTTAAGTCCCCATGGTCGGAGGATCCGCCCATTGGCCGGATGATCCGGCCAAATAGTACTTTTTGCCACTGGAAGGTGATCCGACCCTAGGCCGGATGATCCGGACCTGGGCATTTTCTGGAGTGAGTTTCGTGCCTCAAAAGAATGTTGAGTCGGATGATCCGGTACTAGGCCGGATAATCCGGACCTGGGTGGGGCGGCGGCACGCGTGCGACGTGCGGCGTGTGGCGGCGCTCCGGCGAGGAAGCTTCGGAAAAAGGGCGGCGAAGAAGCGGGGAAGGTGGAGGAGCTCACCAAGAACCCATCCTTGGGGTCGATTTCGGTGGAGAAGGACCGAAGAAGCGGATCGACGCGAAGGGGTGGAGCTCTGGTGATGCTCCCATGGCGGCCGGCGATGGAGGGCCGATTCCGGCAGGGAAAGCTCGAGCGAGGCTTTGGGAGGTGCGGGGGAGGTGGAGGACAAGGTGAGGAAGGTGCTCGTGGAAGGAATCGACGAACGGCGGCCAGAGTAAGAAGATCGATGGGAGGGGGCGGCAACGGGATGAGCTCAGCTCGGCTCGGTGGAGGAAGGAGAGATAGAGAGAGCTGAGTGAAATAAATAAGAATTGGGAGATGGTAAGGACGAGTTTTTTCTACACTCGCGTGTAGCTACTCTCATCATCAGTATACTACTGTGTGTATGTCCACATACCCATTTATCACTTTGAGTATGTTCATATACTAATTCTAAGATACTTCAAATAGATATATATGAAAAATTTCAAAAGCATCCCTATTTATAAAATATATTATGATTGTACTTTAATATTAGTATATTAAAATAAATATGTCTATATACACAATATATGGTCACATACCCAATGTATATATCACCATATATATTCTAGTATGGGCATATACTCCACGTACATACACTTCGTTGGATCAGATACATCGTATATCATGAGATACACATGTGGGAGTAGCTACAAGAGAGTGTAGAAAGGAAACAGTGAGAGTTGGCCACGAAATCTTACACACTTACTCAAGCTCCGTGCTAGACATCCAAATGAGGTCAAGGAAACAGTGAAAAGAAAAAGAACTCAAGGAATTCCTGACTTGGGTTGGAAACGCCGAAACGGAGACTACTACTTATACATTGTGTGCTTCTAGGAGCTCATGGAATCCCAAAAAAAAACATCAAGGCAAGTTTGTGCTCCAGAACATTCTTACTCAACTTTATCTATTAAATAAGTTGCATGATGCAAAATGCACATGTTGTTATGCAGATTAGTAGATTATGATCCTCAAAAATTTATTTATAAACAACCCATCTCTATTGTTACTTCCAAAGGGCCTACCCCCTTAAAAACAAATGTAAAGGAAAAACGGTTCCAATTATTGCTCCAAAGAATCATCGATGTAGTTTTATCCGCACGCACTTAAGCACCAGCGTGCTCCCAGTAGCACAATCGCGTGGCAGCCGCACACGCGAGGCCTTAGCTCCCATCGCGGTGCTATAGGTCGTGTGACAAATCTCCACCATATAAGAACCAATAATAGAAATTCGAACAACACGATTGAATATAGAAAGACTGAAGAGGCAAGCAAAAAGCAGTCATAAAACATGTTCAAAGGCATGAATCTATATGGTCAGTCAAACTACCACCAAGATTTCCCTAACCTTGCGTGGCCTCACAATGCAATACGATGCGATGCAATAGTTCATTTACCTGGCAACCAACGTGTGATCTTATTCATGCAGGATGACTATAATGTATATGATCAAGTTCTGAATTTATTTATATTTATTTGAGCAAGAATGCAAGCAAACCCACGGTAGGTATAGGAATCAAGACAATTAGAATAATGAGTATTAATAGTAGAAGAATAACAGAAAGCTTTCAGTCATCATGGACAGTCGGGATGAATTATTCCCGACTATTGGAATGAATGGCCTGGAGACGAGGATATACGATCTCGACTTATCATTGACCAACATTAGGGAAAAGTTTAGATGACAAGAAGGGTCATAGAATTAACCATGGTAGGGAAAGGTATATACATATATATGTAGATGAAAGAATAACTAAGAGTTTCATCTAAGGATAATATCCTTATCTTAAATCTTGGGGAAAAATGTCGATTCGAAGAGTTCATCCCCAAGAATGAGAAACATTCACAACACTACCGGATTCATGGTTTTGAACGTAAATTGTTTGAACAAATAGATAGGTTTTGTGCAAATGGACGCATTGGTTTTCATGATCCCCTAACCACATTAAGGCCAAAACTATCGAAAGTGAGTTGTGCATGACTAGATTTGTCATAAATTGAAATACTCAAAATAATTCACGATGTTAGTTATTTCTCCTAAACTGCAAACTAACCTGGCATGAAAAATTTGTGTATGGCATGGAAAGTCTGTTTTGGAAAGATATCAGTGAGGTATACCACTGCTGATGGTTCTTCTTTCATTATTTTCATGTTCAAAATAGGTCAAACCATACGTAATATGTATAGAGTACTTAATCTGTCTAACTTTTTCATACTGCAGTATTCAAAAATTCAAATTTCACAATCTAAAAACCCTCAATTCTTGACAACACTTTGCAATCATGAGTTTGCTTAAATTTCATACTTAAGAAGATTAAAAATGGATTTTACTGTCCATGTACAATATGAAATTTCACAAATTCTACCAAGTTGAGCGTAATTCGAGAAATATGTCATGAAAAATTACGAAGGTTTACTAGCAAACTCTTTATCACATTTCCTAAATCTTTCTTGTAAATAGAGTTGTCGATATGATTAACACTATGAGAACAGCAACACAACTTGAAAATCCAACATAGCAAGATCCACTCTAGGGAGAGGAACTGGCACATATTTAATTACAAACGCTACTAATTTAGGCCCATAAGATGAATTTAAATAAATGACATGATGATGCATGATCTATACGTACCTTACCAAAAGAAATTCTTGCCAAAACGACTATGGTAAGATACGAAGTTATTCGGTGGCATACATACGTACTCTCCCTATATATACATACTAGCCATTTGTTATGAATTTGCCCTACGTAAGTGAAGTTAGTGTACCTGCAGAAAAATCACAATATATATATACAATACTAATAACTGGTTAGGAGTTAGTTAATATTCTATTTATAGCCACCTGACATAACATACTCTACATAAGGCTTACAAACTAACTTCTCCTAATCACTTAAGCGCGAAGAAGCGTTTTTTTTCTTCTGAAACTCATTTTTAGTTTTGAAAACACGAAAAATAAACATACTGGTACCCCGTACCCCTTGGTGCATTTCAGCTCTAATAACAGCTGTGACAGAACCGCCAAGTTAAAGCGCTTAATAAGCGCTTTAACCGGTGGCCGTGGCTAATGGTTTCTGGTCTTCGTACCTACTATAGCATCAGTTGTCACATCTACTTGTCAGCTTAAATAAAAAACCCCAAGTTTTTGCCTGATATTTTCAGGAAACGCTTTTCGCCAAAACATATCAGGGATTGGATCAAAAGTCCCAAACAACTGATACATTATTTGAGTTAACTTGAAACCCATTAACAGACATGAAAAATAAACATAACGCCTTGCTGTCTGTAGTTTTGGATAAGCGAGCAGAGCATTGAATATGTGGCGTTATCTTGTGAGAACAGAGTACCTGTTATTTGTTCTGTTCTGCATTTGAGGGGATGCTACTAAGATCCCTAGTTTATATAAACTAGGCGTATAGCCCGCGCATTTGCGCGGCTAGTATTGAAAATTTAAAAATTTGCATGCCGTTATATCCTTACTAAAGATTATACTTTTTTTACTATATATCACCATGTTCATTATCATAAATTATGTCTTATTATTGGTTAAAATAATTCAAATATGGTCTACCTATAATAATAATTTGATTTGTTGAGCTTTAATAATATTATGCATAAAATTATTCTTATTTTCGTTTTATTTTGATTGATGGTTGTTAGCTTTAGTTTTCATTAATAGAATATGTTTGTAACTGAACATAGCTAAATGATATTTTACATTTAATTTTTTATAATGGCATTGGTGGGTAATTTTTTAATTAAGTATATGGGTACTTTAGGCTAATTTTATTATAATGGTAGTGGTGGATAATTTTTATTTTTTTATTTTTCTCTGATTAACGTGAAAATTTTTAGGCCTTGAGAGCGAACGTGGAGGCTCCGTTTGTTGGCCAAATAATAAGATAATAGACTTCTTGCCATGCCTTCGATTAGAGAGTAAATTAAAGGGAAGTTGGTTTAGAACAAACTTTACTGCATGCTACTTCTTTCTTGATATGAAATACCATGTCACTAATTCACTATAGTGCTTTCTTGCATACTGGAGTATGCACAAAGTAGCACCATGTGCATTGATTTTTCTTTTGTCTAGAAATGATGGCAGACACTTTTTTTTTTGCCAGAAAAATGATGGCAGGCACTTGGTCCTGCTGTGCTACCAGTTCGCAGGTTGCCGGTAGCCTTTTCGAGGTAACAAGCAAAAACTGAACTAGCAACTGAAGAGGGAAAACAGTCATCTGAAATTGCGTAAGGAATTGAGGCCTTCTGAAATTGTACAAGCATACTTGTCTTTACGGCTTTCAATTTCTGGTTTTCATCAAAACCTGACACTGTAACTTTGTACTTGCCAAATTTTTTGACCAAAATTATTTCTTTTTCATCCAACAGGCAAAATCAATTCCCAAAATTCTTTGGCATTTTGAATCATGCGTATCATTTCTAAAGTTTTTAAAGACTAATACATTATCTCATGATCTTATTCTATTGGAAGCATAGATTAAATCTTTGGAACAAAATAGAATTGGAAAACATTGAAGAAATGGTTACATCAACAATAATATCTATCTACCTACATCCTTTACATGGCATGGTTAAATTTAGGCTACATCTAATTACTCAACAAAATGTTTAAAAATGTACAAAATCTACAAGAGAAGAGGAAATTGCCGCACTATTTATGTGTTTCATCTACAACAGTGTATCAATGATGTTACCTACAAAAAATACTGGAGTGTGGACACAAAACATCTACCAAAGAATTGTTAACCCCTTAAATTAGATATGTCCCTCCTCTGTCAATTAACTAGTTATTGTACCTCTTCTGTGAAAGCCCTGAATATGAAATCCCTGAATCTCTTGCAATATTGCTTTGGGTCAACGGCCGATATGGAGTTAGGATCATATTGCATGGATTTGTAAGCATGCTCGAGCTTCTTACTAATATCGTAGTCTTGCAGGATGTCAATGATTCCAAAGAACAAGAATACATCCTGAAATTCGCCTGTGGGCTCACCGATGAGCAAAGATTCACTTTCAGGATTCTTCACTATGTTCTCCACCCTTGAGGGCATGCAAATCCCTAGTTTTAGTGGTTTGTTTCTGCATAGATTGGAATTAGTATGTTAGTCTTCAGAGATCAATTCCAAGGCAAATGTTGTTACAGTACTCTTATATTTATTATGTAACCAAGATATGCTGAAAACAGATAAGGCTTTCTATGGTTCGAATTTGAAAGCACTGGTGCATATATTATGTCACGATAAGCAATATATTATGTATGTTCACGTGAAAAAGATCACCATATTTTTGTTTGCTTTAATTATGAATCTCTAATAGTATTTCACTAGTACGAGCCCAGTACAATCGGTCTTTTACCTATTTTCCTCAGAATCTTCTTCGGCAGTATGAGGTGGTCCATTGTCAGAATTGCTGCTGTCTGTGTAACCAGCAAAGAGATTTTTCAGTCTTATTACTTCAAATATACCTACAGCATTTTTGCAGGTGAAAGTATGTAAAGCATGCATCATGCAGCTTACCTTTGCATCTGTCCTTGAAGTGAATACCAACCAAAAGACTATAATCCATGATCCTCTCCTGCTCCAGTAATTCACAATCTTTGTCCACTTGCCTATGAAGACAAATCATAACTCATAATAGCAAGGAATGCTTGTTTTTATTTTTAGTTCATCTGCGACTTGAAACATTTCTAAGAACTTCTCATTGGACGGATTGGCACATCCAAACATTCTTATAGTAAACTTTATGCAGATATTCATAAAATGTACTAAGTGGAAAAAGCAAAACATCTTGTACCGTTTTGCAGATGGGATGTGTACCTGCAGAATTCTTGAAACCAAGATCCTTCAAGTCGGAAAATGAAATTAAGATCAAGATCCTTTAGCGTTGTATGCTCGCTAATTTGATCAATGGGTTTGTCTGTCGTGCGACCAATGGAAGATCCTTTCAAATCAAAGCGCCTATGGATTGCATAATTGGAGCAGAAAAGATTCCCCATTATAACAAATCGGACCTGTATTTGATGGTTACAAAATATTGAGAGACTCTCACATATCAAATTAAAGTTTGTTCATATAGGAGTCTAACCTTTTTCTGAATAGCTCCGGTAAGTTTAACACAGTGGAGACCAAAGAATTTAGTTAATAGAGTATGTTCAAAAGCACGGACATGTTTATAATAGGATGGAAGCATCCTAAGCAGTACCTGTTCACATAAAAAAACAAAAATTCAATCATATAACTTAATAGTTAATCTGAGGTGTGAGTGGATTGCATTAACTTACTTTAACTTCTGATTTCTTCATTGTTTTGATCATGTACTTGTCATCATTTGTGAGGTAAAAGAAACTTCCACTTTTCCCAGGTGATGAAAGTTCCCTGAGCGCCTCATCCCCGCAAATGGAGATCATGTAATCAGCAGGGTCGACATCGAAGAGCTTGCGCAAAGTCCTGCAGCGAAGTACAAAAGAACAACTTAATTAGCTCTACATTGTAGACAGGAAGCAGTAATAATAATATCAAATCAATTATTACCACGAGAAAGGGGGAAAATAGGATATATAAATCATAACACCTGAAAACCAGGGGGCAGTAGTCCTTCCACCGAAAATCGCATGATTGGTGAGGAGGAGTATGCTTTGATCCTTCAGGAGGAAATCTTGTCCACACCTTCTCTTTTGGATCAAATGCTGATGATTTAAGATCCAGCGAAGTTGGCGCCGACTGCCTTCCAACAGCATGCCTGTGCTCCAAAATTGATTTGATCATCAATGACAACTTCAAATGAATGAGCTAGATTCAGAAGAAGAGCAAGGCATCATCAGAAAATAAAGTTCGTACCTAATGCCAAGCTGCAGGTTGAGCATGAGCTCATAGTTCCTGTGCCCCTTGGATATGGTCTCCCCCTGCTTCTTCCCTGGCCTCGGCGGCGTGCGCATGCACGACGACGTCCGCAAGCATGACCTGTCCGTCCGCGTCTCCTCGCTCTCAGCAGCCTCGGCCTGCAGGCTGTCCAGGTCCAAGGACGCGCTGCTCGTCCTCCTGCTCGCGCTTGACATCCTCCTGTGGTCGGCACTAACCTTGGGCGGCCGCCACACCGGCTTCTTCTGCACGGCCTCCACCCCGGGCCACGTCAGTATCTTGTGCGACGGCATCAGCGACGCCTTCTTCCCCTCGCACCCCTCGAGCTCCTGGAGCAGCGCCGTGATGGGCTCGCAGGGCTCGCGGGGCACGGGCACGGCGGGGCCGCCGGACGGCGGGTAGTAGACGCCGTCGGCGTGCACCGCGCCGGACTCCTCGCACCACGTGCCGATGTACATCCCGCCGTCGGCCCACCGGAACGTGCCTTGGCCCTTGGGCTTGGCGTCCTCCCACGCGCCGTCGTACCGGTCGCCGTCCGCCCAGATCACCGTGCCGCAGCCGTGCATGTCGCCGGCCTTCCAGGTGCCGATGTACTCGTGGCCCTGGCGCCAGATGTAGCGGCCGTGGCCGTCCTGCAGGCCGTCGCGCCAGTGGCCGTCGTACACGTCCCCGTTGGCGTACGCCTGCGTGCCGCGGCCGTGGCGGAGGTTGCTGGCCCAGAGCCCCGCGAAGGTGTCCCCGAACTCGCCGATGTAGGTGCCGTGCCCGTGCATGTAACCGCCGGCGAAGTCGCCCTCGTAGGTGGCGCCGGACGTCCACGAGAACTTGCCGCGCCCGGACGCGCGGCCGCGGCGCCACGAGCCCTCGTACATGCTGCCGTCGGTCCAGAGGAACTTGCCGGCGCCGTGCGGGAGGTCCCCGCGCAGGTCCCCCTGGTAGAAGTCCCCGCTGGGCAGCAGCTGCTCGGCGTGGGTGGGCTCGCCGAGCGCGGCGTCGTCGTCGTCGCCGGCGTCCGAGTCGTCGTTGCCGCCCTCGTTGCTGGTGTCGCTCTCCTCGCCGTCCTCGTGGTACTGGTAGATGGTGTTGGACGCCGAGGAGCTGACGGAGAGGAGGCAGGGCGTGGCGGCGTCGACGGTCCCCGGGGCGGGCGCGACGGTGCCGACGCGGCGGATGGTCTGGAGCTTGCGGATGCTCGCCTCCCACAGCCGGCTCGCCGGGGCAGGGAGCGGGCTCATCTTCCTCGCCGACGACGTCGCCATGCTGGTCGCTGGACGTGGCGAGAGGTCAACACGACTGGGCCGGAGCGAACCCTGGTCTGTGGTGCATGGTGGTCGCTGTTTTTGCCTTGGATTACGAGTCGCTCGCTGTGCCCAAGGACGTGAGCTCTCGCTGGTCGGAGGCTGGGAGGACTTGTCGGGGTGGGAGCCGAGGAGAGGAGAGCTCGGGAGCGCAACATTTGGAGGGAAGCGGACGCGGCCGTTGAGGCGTTCTACTACTATTCTACTGGCAAATAATAGGTGGGATCCGTGAGGAAGAAGATGAAGACCTCCTCACGGTATTCCTGTGGAATGCATGCCATTTCTCTCTTTCCCCAAGCTTCTCTCTCTTTTCCCAAGCTTTTTCCTGGCCAACACACTGTAAACCAGCTTTTTTTTAAAAAAAAACAACGGTCACTTAAACCAGAAAGATTGAGGCTACGTAATTAGTGAAAACTGGAAAAGCTAAAGGACAAATTGGCAGTAGCGATGGATATTTTAAATTCTTTCCATGGCAAAGCGAAGGCATCAGTTTGCTGTCCCAAGACCAACAGCTCGTTGACCAGAGCTTTGGGGTTACGCAGGTCAAACAGTACCGGGGCATTTGTCTCTGTCTGGAGATTGCCGGAAACAGAAGCTTAGATCTATTAAAAACACTTGTCTATAATGGTCCAATTGTGATGCTACCAAGAACCATACAATTGAAATGTTTAAGATATCCAGATCCCTGTTACACCACAATATGATAAGGAAAGATCACCTTACCCACCACATCAAAATCAGACCTCTGACAGACGGCAATGTTCACGTACACTGAAATATTCTCAGTAAATGGATCATAAGCAAAAACGATTTGAGCACCTCAAAAGTTCCAGGTCGGGTAAATCTTTCTTGCTTTCATATGCAACAAAATCAACTTATTTATACCACAAGAAAAAGCTGCTGTTTACAGGGCCCCAATTGCATCAGAACTATCAAAAAACATATTACCTGGCTGCATCAAATATTCAGATATGCATAGCCCTAGTTTTGCCAGGTTCAGCATTTCATTACAAAGTCGGACATTTGCCTCCGACCACAGGTATCTCCAGCTTTCGCCCTTTTATTCTTCATACTTCCCAAGTTCGTGAACAGCTGACAGGAAAAACACAAATTCCAGCGATTCACAGATAATACCGGATCATCCTTTCAGATTTTAGAAAGGCATAAATTCCATGGACTTTGTCAGGGTAACTGCTAAAAGGCTAAGGTAAGACATGATTGCATCGGACAATGCTGCATCATCTATTGGTGCCCAAGGTGAGTGCTGTAGGACTCAAGAACAGCCACTGAAGGGATACAGGAAGTGGTGAGGACAAACACATTTCTGGGCTCATCAAACTCCGGCGACTAACTGATGTGTCGTTTCAGGTTTCTCATTTCAAATCAAGATCTGCCTGGTAGAATTTGAAGTAGCTCATTGTGGATACCTTTTAAGTTGATCTTCAGTCATCACACCTTTCTTCATATCTACAGCACATCAAGTTTTTTTATTAATGATCAAGAATTCAACATAAGGATTCAGCTTCATGAAGATGTACCAAAAAATAAAAGATATGTCTTCTAATGATCTGGAGAAAGAGCACATGCTCTCCATAAGCTAGTAGAATCTTCTAAAGTGTGAGCTACTGAAAATGGCCTGTGGCATGTTCAGGAATCAGGACTTGAGAGACTGCAAGGCTGCAACTGCAAGCACTACTGAACATGCATATGTCCAAACACCAAATGTGAATGAAGGAGGTCAAGGGGCACAGGAAGAGTGCAAGAACTACTGGTCAAGATAACATGAGGAATGCACAAGATAAGTTCAAGAACTACTGGTCAAGGGAACAAGAAGAATACATGGTCCTGAGTGACTAATTCTGACCTGCTGGAAAACAACATTTGGGTTAAGGCCTACAACAAGCACAGGAAAAAATTAATTATTTAGATGCAAAGGTTACACAATTTAATGAGCGGCAATGATGATGTATCAAGGGGACAATAGAAATGAGTTTAGCACACTTTCAATTCATGAACAGCGTAAAATTTATGAGGCTTATGGACCACAGTGCACTATTTCAGTATAATCATGATCATAGATGCACACAGTAGAAATGAAAGCTCCATAGGTTTCATTATTTATTAGAAAGAAGACTAGAGTCCTCATATGGAAATTTGAACAAAAGAACTGAGACTCTGGTTAAAAGTGAACAAAAGGCAAATTGCATAACAAACACTGTCTATAAGATACCATGGACTATCCCTAATGCTTCAAAATGTTAAACTGCCTATGGTTAAAACAACATTTTGAGCCAATAGAATCAAAAGGATATCAAAATCAACTCGATTTCAGGTATACTTGTATCCTTATGCTAAACAGCAATGCATTGTCAAACTCAGTAAACCACTACGGCAAGGGAAAATGGACAGACATTGGTCAGTGGTTGGCTGTATACATGAGGAAAAATTAAACCTTCACTGTTGATTCTGGTTAATTGGTGATAGCCTCCAAGCTGAGAAATTCCACCATGAGCAAACATGAATCCATGACACCTTGATCACATCAGTCTAGCATTGCTATGCTGATCCTCCCTCTTGAGTTCCTTCTTCTTCCTCATCTTGACTCTCGGCTTCACTGTCCGGTTCTGCAAATGCTCGGCCTGGAAGGCTACCATCGCCCGGAGCACCCCCAGCATTGCCTCCTCAATCTCCTCGCCCTTCCCCTCCGGCTCCAGCAGCCGCAGCGCCCTCGCCACTGCCTCCATAGTGCTCATGCATCCCTTGTGCGGCTCCTTCTTCACCACGAGCTCCGACTCGAACATGCTGTCCCCGTCCACGCCGCTGTCGACGGGCAGGGCAACGGGGATCACGCCCAACGATGACAAAAACGGGAGGCTTGCCGCGTGCATCTCCTTGGCCTGCCTCCATGTGCCGTCGAGGAGGAGGAGGGTGGGGCTGGCGCGCGCGGAGGGCGGCGTGGATCGGCACCAGGAGGCCAGGTCAGCGGCGCCGGGTGAGGGGTAGAGCAGGAGGACGGCGTTCGGGGAAGGAGGTGGAAGGAGAGTTGTGGAGGAGGGGAGGAGGCGGCGGCCAGAGAGGAGGTGGAGGTTGGAGAGGGAGCGCTCGAGGAGGGGCAGCGTGGAGAGCGGGTTGCGGCGGAGGGCGTGCGGGTGGTGGAGGATGACGACGGTCGTGGAGGTGGGGATCGGGGAGGGGGGCAGGTGTGGGCAGAGGCATACGCGGGACGGGCGGCCGCAGCCGTGCGGGCAGATGGAGCGGCCGCGAGAGGCGGCGGCGGCGGCGCTATCGCCGTCGTCGGAGAAGACTGGATCGAAGGCCATCTGGTCTGCTGGAAACTGCTGTCCTTTCGAACTCACAGGCCTAGTACAGCCCACGTCCTGGTCCATTAGGCCATCGTATTCGGAACCCAAGTTTAGCAGGCCTGGGCCCAATGTCTGGAACCGCATTCGGAATGCATGAATGGGTTTTCTCCTAATTCTCAGCGGACTCGGGAAAAATGGTTTAAGATTACAGAAGAGGGGCCCACTGATAATTAGTTAAAATATGGATGGTAGATAGATACTCCCTCCTATCTCAAAAAAAAAAGATAGATACTCCCTCTGTTCCAAATTATAAGTCATTTCAAAAAATTTAGAGAGTCAAACTATCTCAAAGTTTGACTAAAATTATTGAGAGAAACACAAAAATTTATGACATCAAATAGATATACTATGAAAATATAGCTAACAAATAATCCAATAATATTTAATTGACATCATAAATATTATTATTTTATTATATAAATTTTTTTAAATTTAAAAAAAATAATTTTTTAAAAATTTTAGAATGACTAATAATTTAGAACGAATGGAGTACACTCTAATTTTCGTGGATAATTCAAAACTGGCATCTGATTCGAGCCCTCTCGGCTGCGTGCCGAAGCCGAACTCGTCGGAGTAGGGGACGTGTAGGAGATGAGGCCATCGGAAGCCTCGTCGGAGCCCATGGACGACGGGAACATGCGGCCGTGTGCGGCGGAGAGCATGACGCACGCGGGGGGCGAATCTAAAGCTATTTAGTGAAACATTACTTGATAATTATAGAATTACTATAGACATGAAGGAGTGTACAACGATGCTTTTGGGTTTAGCTTCGCCTCTGGGCGCGGGCCGGGTTGAGGTGGCCTTGGTACTTGGTAGCCGTACGCCGGTACGCGACGACGAGGAAATGGCTCCGGCCATGGCGGCTGCAGCGGCCGCTGTCGTCGTGCTCCTGGCGTTCCGCATCGGCGACGGCCATGGATCGTCGGTTGCTTTTGTTTGGTTTGCAGACCGCAGAGACAGCGAACGAGGCCCTGTTTGGTTCTTAGTAGTGCTAGTAGCACAAAAATTTTAACCAATAATTAGGGGTACTAAATAAAAGTAATTTACAAAACTAACTCCACAGCGCTGCTCTACTTCGCGAGACGAACTTAATGAGGTCTTTGACCGCACGATTAGAGGATGGTTACTGTAGCATCACTGTAGCCAATCATCGATTAATTACTATCATTAGATTCGTCGTGAAAAATTACACTCATCCGTAAAAAGATTTTGCAAATAAACTTCGTTTAGTACTCCATGCATATATAATTCTTTTATCGGGAATTGTGTGCTACTAGTACTAAGTAACAACCAAACAGGAACAGGGCCCGAGTTCTGGCAGAGCTCGCTCGTTGCATCAGCGGCTCAGCGCTGACGTGTGCATGCCAGCTGTCCTGGCCGGCCATCTAGATTCTTCGGAGGAATAAACTTTTAGACTTGGTGGAATCAGAATCTGGGCCGTAAAATTGTGAGTGGACGGCCCAGATGCAGCTGACCGCAACCTCCCGTTCCCAGAAGAAAAGCAGAGGCGGCGGCACGTTCTTCCTCTCTCTTTCCCCTCCGGAACCGTCTGCCTTTGCCGTTCGACGTCTCCGCCGGAGTCAGGGAGCTAGGGTTCGAAGAGGAGCAGGGCGAGAAGCGCGAGGAGGCGAAGATGATCGAGGTGGTGCTGAACGACCGCCTGGGGAAGAAGGTGCGGGTCAAGTGCAACGAGGACGACACCATCGGCGACCTCAAGAAGCTGGTGGCGGCGCAGACGGGGACGCGCCCCGAGAAGATCCGCATCCAGAAGTGGTACAACATCTACAAGGACCACATCACCCTCAAGGACTACGAGATACACGACGGCATGGGCCTCGAGCTCTACTACAACTAGCTGCCCTGTCTGACTACAGATGCCCCTGGTTATCAGGTAGGGTAACCCCTCTCGGATTCGGCACCGTTCCTCGTCGTTCCTGAGCGCGTGGCTTGGAGATTAGTTTTCCTTTTGCACGCTAGATCATCGGATGATCGCTCGGAGCAGCTTAGCGGATTGAATTCATTTTTAAAAAAAATTGGTGTGGCGTATTTCCAATTTCACTTCGTTCTTCTGATCTAGTCATGCTGACTGATTTGGAGGACTGTTGTGCCAAAGCTTTCTAGTTGTCATTTTCTCAGCGCTGGGGTATGTATGGTGAATTACTGAATCAGTGAATCTGTAATTTACAGGGTTAGTTTTTGGTTAGGTTTAGTCAGAGTCTTGTAGCTCCTGGGATTTATTTATTTATAGATTAACGAAAAATCCGGCCTCGATCATTCACAAGTGAATGTCTATAGCTGAGAGCAACTCCAACAGATTGATTTTCCCCTTTTCCCTTTCTCATCTTACAGGGAAATCCCCCATCACAATTTTAGATTATTGGGGAGATGTGCTCCAGCAGATTGATTTTTTCCTTTCCTCTTTAATTCATGAGTGGCCAGGATTTTCTCATGCATGTGGATCTTATGGCTAGGAAAGAATGGATAGAAAGGGAGAAGGTGGAATTCCCCTTTAAAAAGGGGAGATGGAAGAGAAATAAAGGGGAAAAGGGAAAGGAGAAAAGGGAAAATCAATCTGTTGGAGCTAAATTCCCCCCCCCCCCTAAATCATCTTTATGCCTAAAAAGTGGAAAGGGGAAAATCAATCTTTGGAGTTGCTCTAAAGTAACAGGACTGCAGTACGCATGCTGCCAGCAAGAGCTGATGAGATGAAACAGAACATGAATTTGACCATACAAAACGAAATCTAGATGACTTAAGGTTTGATTCTAGTGCTGGGATATGTATGGTGAATTACTGAATCCTGATTGATTATGGACACTGTAATTTACAGGGTTAGTTATTGGGTAGGTTTAGTTGTTGCCTTGTAGAATCTTCAGAAATGCACATAAATACAAGACTGAATTTCATACTGGGTACCTGTAATGGCAAATGTTTGGTGATGAAGAGCAAGTAACGTATTATGTCAAGTTCAGTAGCGGGTTTGACAACTGTTTCGTGGCATATTGGCACATCCAATTTGAGTCTGGTCTCCCTGTTGTTGAGTTATTGATCCATGAAATCTATGGGGACCTGAAGGCTCACTTAACTAGATGTTGGCGAACAATATCCAATGCTTGGCCGTCCTTTAAACATTTAATCCTAGGGTTAGTTATTTGCTGATAGCTACAAGATATTTGCAAATCACTTCTTCAGTCATGCTATACCTGTTTTACTTATAATTATTGTTGGTGTCTTAATTTGTTCTTTTGTCATGCTTGTCAAACATTTGTTGGTGTTTAGTTTAGTGACATTTTGTTTATAATTTTTTAGAAAAGTGATAGATGGTGTACTTTTTTCATTGTTATCATACACAATAGATGTGTTTTGATATGCCCAAAACTGTTAACCAGCATGAGTGGACGACTAACGTTGGCTATGTTATTAGATTATCATAACCTGTTGAGCTGTAATCCAATTATCAGTTGCTGTTTCAGCAAAATTATGTGAGTTAAAAATGAAATAAAAGGTTGATTGAGTAAGGTGATAAGGGAGATGTGATCCTTGAAGGATTTGGTCCTCCTAGCTTTTATTCCTTTCAGTTCTGGTGATATGGACCAAACCGATGTTGTGTTGCTAGCATCCCACATGCACGAATAGCTTTATTCGTGTTTTTTTTTGAAAGAATTTATTTGTGTTTGAACATGGTGGGGGTGGTGATGGTGTCCTACTGTGTCCTGGTCTTTCTAGCAGAAGAAATGTGGCTGCCATGGATTGATTGCCTGTAATTGACCTCCTTAAAGATCACATTTGCTGTAGTTACTTTTTCATAGAGCAATGCAGTATATTGTGCACTGTGGGCATGATCAACAGACCTGAACATTTTAGATTACTGGCGAAGTTGGTTTATGCTTGAATTTGAGGAGGCTGCCATGAACCTGTAGATTTTCCTGATTTAATATCCCGGAATGTCATTGGGCACCTTTTCTTCTGGAGTAATTCACTTGGGCATTTCTGTTTATATGATTTTCTTTGGCATATTCCTTCTCCCCACTAACCATTGTTCAATTACCATGCAGGTTGATCTGAATTCTGAAGTCATGGGTGCAATTCCAGTCGTCTTAAGCTCGCACATATAAGCAATCTCAGTGACTTTATGTCAGGCATGGTTGTGCCAAACTATGAATGACTATTGACAGCATCGCATATATTGTTGTGTGATCAACCCGCGAACCTGGTGTGCTGCTACTACTGGTACTATAAATAAAATAGTGCTTGACTTTGGTTGCAGTAATCGCCATCTTTTGTCTTGCAGTCATGTGTCTTTTATTCTGCTTGTTCTCGTGCTTCATGCAACGCACATTCGTCTGCGGAAGCGTCTTCTTGCACGCTTGAGATTTCCGGCACATGGGACCACGGTGTTCTTCGTGATCAGATTATACTCTGTCTGTTCCAAAATAAATGCAATTTTATGGTTCAAAATTTGTTCCACAAAAAATACAATTTTGACCTAGCAACCATAAAAAACAAGATTTGTATTATTAAAAAATCTCAAAGTTAGATATATACCATCGTTATTTCACTGACATGTGGAGTTCACCAAAGTCAATGATATGTGAGACACACATATGTATGTATATATGTATGTATGTATGTATATATATATATATATATATATATATATATATATATATATATATTTTGGGATTTTTTAACCTTGTGTTTGGTTGTGGGACTAGGGGCCTGTTTGGGAAGCCGGCTCTGGCTCCGTCTACTATAGCATACTGTAGCGGCACTGTAGCGTGAAGCCGGTGAAGCCACGTTTTCTCAGCTCCGCCGGCTCCTCCCCTCCCTCAGTGACTGTAGCGTGGAGCCGGTGGTTTCAGCTCCACGCTACAGTGCCGCATAGTGAGGTTTACTGTAGCACAGAGCCGGAGCGCTTGGGGACGGAGCCGTCCCAAACACGCCTTAGGTGGGATGGGTTGGCTCCAACCCTCGTTTTGGGATTGGCTCCAATCTCTATTATGTTTGGTTTGTGTTTGGGGTCGGGGTTGGGTTGATCCCATTTTTTGTTTGGTTGGAGGGATGAAAAAGAGGGGATGGATGGTTCATTTAACACCGTGAGCTACTGCTTGGTGGGTCCCACCGGTCATTCTCTAGACTCTTCTTCTTCCTCGGTTCGTTCTCGGTCTCTGCCCCGCCCTACCACCCTCTGCCGCGTCATGGAGGAGGCCCCGCGAGTGCGGCGGCCCGGCAAGCGCGGCGCGCGGCCTGCACGGAGGTCCAGCCGGCGGGGCGGCCTTCTCGACGCGGCGGAGCGGCCAGATCCGGTGGCCCCTGCTCCTCCCGCCCGCCATGGCCGTCCTCCTCCCCCCCTTCTCCCTCCCCTCCCTAGCCGGGCGCGAGCCGCCGCGGGCGAGCTCCGCCGCCGCGAGTCGGGACGAGGACGGGCGGCGCGGAACGAGGTCGACGACTGGCGGCGCGAAACGAGGTCGAGACGAGGACGGGCGGCGCGGAACGAGGACGAGGACGGGCGCCACGGAACGAGGTCGAGACGAGGACGACAAGACGGACGCCGACGGAACCCGTCCGGGTTCGCTCCGTCCCTCGAAATTCGACGGACGGAGCGAACCCGCATCTTGCGGGAATATCCTCTCCGGGAGCTGCTCCGCTCCCTTTGCCCCTCATCCAAACAGACCAAAATTGGGTCGGCTCCAACCAGGTTCGCTCCGCACCTCCAACCAAACACACGGTAATGGTACAAATTCAATTTTTCTTTATTTTTACTAAAGCCCACACATTGAGAAACCCACGGACCTAGCCACTAGAGGGCAAGAGAAGAACCCCAAAGAAATCACATCCTCCTCCCAACTACTACTAACTAGGGAAAATTTGCTACCAGACACTGCTCAAAGGTGACTTTTGCCGTAAGCCACTAAAAATATTTGGTTTTGCTGGAAGACACTATAAATTTATGGTTATTTGCCGCTGGACACTCGATTTAGTATTATATTCAGTTTAATGGAAAACTTCTGAAATTGACTAAATTACCCTCGCCTGGAACAGCTGAGCTGACTCCTTCGTGACCGGAAAAAAAAACAGGATCTAGAACTCCCCATGGCCATGGCTGGGTAGCGGGAGCGGCACTGCGGCAGCACCTACTCTTGGCGGCACGTGGTGCCCGCTAGAGATGGCCATGGCGCTCGATACCGCACGGAGCCCTCTCGAGGTGGCCGCAGCGCTCGATTCCGGCGATGGCACCCACTTCCGGCGATGGCGCTGAGGGGGTCCGCAGGTCTTGCCGCAACACTTCTGCAGGGCAACTGATTGACTGATTCTCCAGCTTGCATCTCTGAAAATCAGCTAGTATAATTGCTTGATTAGCTTCCTAGCTCACGGCGCATTCAGGTGCATCCAGCGACTGGCATACAAGATCATGGCTGGATCAAGCACCTCTCGTGGGCGCTGCCGAGGATGGGGAGCGGAGGCTGCTGACAGCAAAAGAGCATCGCAGCCTCCTCACACCAGCGCTAGCACTCTGTGGACTGTGGGAGGAGAGGAAAGGACCTCCACGGGGCTGCGCGCGTCGAGGAAGACAGCGCACGCTGGGGAGGGCTGCGCGCCCAGGGAGGCCTGCTGCTGGGCGTGGCCACCGCGCTGGGTACGAGAATCGCCACGAGGAGTGCAGCGGCGTGCGATGGTTCTGCGAGAGGAAGAAGAAGGTCTGTGTTTGCAGGGTGCTAGTGAATAGTGACAGTGTGATTGTTAATTATGGTGTCAAATAAAGATAGTTTACAAAACTAAATTCAGAACCCGCCTCAGTGACTCTGAAGAATCTAACGAGACTTTTGACCGTGCGATTAGAGAATGATTACTGTAGCAAATCCGCGATTAATTAATGTTATTAGATTCGTCACGAAAAGTTATATTCATCCCTAAAAAATTTTATAAATAGATTTCATTCCGTCCTTCATGCGGAAAAAATTCTCTTTAGCGCTAAGATTGTAGCGCCAAACCCAGACACCGAGGTTACGATTGTCATTTCTCATCTCTCTCCAATTAAATCGATTAAAATAGTGCTTGCGGTGTCCTTGAGCAAATGTACTGGTTGAACGGTGTCTTTGAGCAAAGATGCAATTTTTTAATGATCTATGTCAAATGCCATCAAATGGGACAACGGTGTCCATGGCAAATTTTGCCTACTAACTAGGAACCTCTCGTCCTGCTCCCCCTCTGAATCCCGGGATTTTTACATATTTACCATTATAAGGAAGAGCACTCGCTCGTTTACCACTTTTAAAAGAGCTCTTACATATTTAGTACTATTGTAGCTCCAACTCTTACATTTTTACCACTTTGACTGACGTGGCATGACACGGCGGCCTAACACGGTGACGCTGAGTCATCAAGCTCATGCGAAATGTCTTTGCTGCCCCTGATGTCTTTCTCTCTTCTCCCTTTCCGATAGCTGGGTCCCGCAGCTTCTCTCACTGCCAGGTGGGCCACACTTGTCAGCTTCGTCTTTCTCGCCTGCGCAGCTCCCCTCCCCGCGCGGCTGAGCCGAGCCCCTGCCTCCCCGCCTGCGCACCTGCTGCAGGACCCGCGCCGCGCCGGCTGGGCACGCGCTCGCTGCTGCAGTGCCACCGGCCAGCGCCTGCTCAGGCCTGCTGGAGCTCCCGTGCCGCTGGGCTTGCCTCGGCCGCCGTGTCGCCCGTGCCGCTGTTCGCCACGCCATGCAGTGAAGCGCCGGCCGGCCGCGCTGCCACCCGCAGGCATCTCCAGCACCACACCCTGGTCACCCCCTCCGGATCCACCCGATTAATCTAATCCCCATCGGCTAATCTCACCTCCTAATCATGGGGAGTAACTAATCCTGTCTCCAGCACGAGGAGCACGAGGATGGTAGCGGCGGGCGACGCCAAACGGGAAGAGCACGAGGAGATTTTTTTCTCTTTGTTTTTTTTCCTCCGAGACTGAACTCCACAGTGAGGGGCGGCGCCCGCGAGGGGATAAGGCCGGCGGCGCGGAGAGGGCAGGCCCCAAGAGGCGGCGCGTCCGGGTCGGCGGCGGCCGTGGCTGCCTCCGCGGCTGCTGGCTGGCCGCCGCGGGGATGCAGAGCCAGTCGTGTTCGTGGGCAAGGGCGTCGGAGGTGGAAGACGAACCTGACGAATGGGGCCCACCTGGCAGTGAGATGAGCTGCGGGACCCATCTGTCGGAGAGGGAGAAGAGAGGAGCTGGGCAGGGGCAATAACGACATTTCACATCGCCTTGCTGACCGGACACCACCGTGTCCTGCCGCCGTGTCGTGCCACGTAGGACAAAGTGGTAAAAATATAGTAATCGCAGCTACAGTAGTGCTAAATATGTAGACGTCTTTTTAAAAATGCTAAACGAGCGAGTGCCTCTCCTTATAGTGGTAAATATGTAAAAAACCCCTGAATCCCTAATCCCCTCCGCGCTCGATTGCCGCCGCCGCCGCCGCCGCCGCGTTCGCCCCAGCCTCCCGCAATGCAACCTCCATCCGGTCTCTCGCCGCCCCCACCATCCTCTCCGCCCGCCGATACGCTGGCCTCCGCCGCCATCCAAACCCCAAGCCTCCCCGACACCCCGGCCTCCTTGGATCCCGATACCCCCTTCTCCGATGCCGCACCCCTCGAAGTCTCGGACGCCGACACCCCCGCCCTCGCACCAACACCCGACGGCGCCCTCGCCTCCGCCTCTGACGCCCCCGGCGACGGCGAGGACGACGGGATCACCAACCCCTCTGGCGGCTCCAGGAAGCACATGACCCTAGCGCCGCCGGCGCCGGCCAGCAAGAAGTCCAAGAAGAAGGGCGGTAACAGCGTCTGGACCCGGCCAACCTCCCGCAAGGGCAAGAAGAAGGCGAGGCAGCCGGGCGGCCACGGCCCCGGTGGTGGCATCAGCGGCGCCCACCCCGGACCCATCGCCGGTGGAGATGAGTTGTGCCAGCTCGTCCCCGCGACCCGCCTTGCCGCCGAGCGCAACGACGACGCGGCCACCCAGCCCGTGCAACTCTCCCGCTTCTTCAAGTCCGAGAAGATCGAGGTCTCCGACGACCGCCTCACAGCTGCCAGCACCAAGGGCTACCGCATGGTGCGCGCCACCCGCGGCGTGGCGGCCGGGGCGTGGTACTTTGAGGTCAAGGTTGTGCATCTCGGCGCCACAGGCCACACGCGCCTTGGATGGGTGACCAATAGGGCAGATCTCCAGACACCGGTTGGGTATGATGCCTATGGGTTTGGGTACCGCGACATTGATGGCGCCAAGGTGCATAAGGCTTGGAGGGAGAAGTATGCTGATGAAGGGTATGGGGAAGGAGATGTACTCGGGTTCTACATTTCTCTACCTGATGGGGAGAGATATGAGCCTAAGCAACCCGACCTGATTCAGTACAAGGGAATGCCATTTCATGTGCAAGTCCCCAAGGAGGAGCAGAAGGTACCAGCTCCTGTTCCTGGTGAGTGGCTGTTTTAATAAAATTCTGTATATAGCTGTAGGTTGGTTGTTGGTGCCAATTTAAAAACACATACAGTTTTTACAATGAAATGGCTATGAAGTAGCTATTGTACAATAAGATGAATTGTTTCTCACTCAGTTCTTGAGATAATGTAGATGACTACTAGCAGAATTTTGTAAATGGGGTATTGAGATTTCAAGATGACAAATTCAAGAAAAGAATGTCTAATGAAACAAGTAATCATGTATAAACACTTTCTCTTACAGTTTTGTTATTATACAGTGTCGGTACCCTGCAACTGGGGTACCCACTCCTACTGTGCCAAGACTCGCGTAGTTATCTGTAACTACGCCCTAAGGAGCTGAGCAGCCGGACCCCTGGGGTCCGACTCCATCTCACCGGACCAACGGTCCCGGACCCGCTTCCCGCTCGGGGACGGGTCCGGTGTCACCACGTGTCCCAGAGGTGGAAATGCTCAGCACCTGTGGCCGCGGACCCGGACCCCCGCAGGTGGGTCCAGGACCTCCACGAGCCATCCGGACTCCCGCAGATGGGTCCGGGACCTCCACGAGCCATCCGGACTCCCGCAGATGGGTCCGAGACCTCCACGTGCCTATCCGGACTCCCGTGAGCTCTCGGCTCAGTTAGCTGCTCGGGAGGGGTCCGGAGCCGCCACGTGTCACGCAGACGCGGGCGCGGGCTCAAGCCTTCCGCTGGAAGCTCCCTCACCCACCCGCATTAAGTGCGAGTGGTTGAGGCAGGCTCTGCTGCCGCTGGGCACGGGGCAGCTTTTGTCAGTCCACACTGTGGATCGCCAGTTACCGAGGCGGCTCGTCAGTTACCAAGGCAAGCATTAAAGACTCAGCGCCGTGCGCATGGGCGACGAGTCATGATGACCAGCTACTGACTGAAGCAACAGTGCACGCTGCTACAATGACTGAGTCAGTAGTTCGGCGCTTCATCATGACCTCGACGCGCGGCTGCAGAGGCTAGACTCTACTCTGATAGGACAGCTCAAGACCATCCCTGGTCAGAAGCTACGCACGGAGGCCGACGACAAGATCTCCGGATCTGAGGCATTGAAGGCCAAAGTGTAGTTTATAATACATCGTCGGGTCCACATGTCGGGGCCCCGCTCAGTGTACGTGCTCCCCTTGGACATATAAAAGGGAGAGCACACCCGCTAGAACACAGATCCTCAGACTCTCTCAAGACTCAGCTAGAGAGCGTGAGGCAATACAACACACAGTGGACGTAGGGTATTACGCTCCGGCGGCCCGAACCACTCTAAACCAGCTGTGTTCATCGCGTTCTTGAGTGAGATCGAACTAAGACTAGCTAACCCCCGAGTACACACCCTCTGGGCTAGGGCGGGTGCCTTCCGCCACCCGGCCGTGGTTGCAGCTCCACGACATATAGAATAGGTATTAGTTTAGTAATGGGGTTGGAGCAGCAAACTCGGATTCAGCAAGAATCTCATTTTCTGGTAGTATCAAGGGGTAATTGGACAATAAATAGTTAGGACTGAGTAAAGTTTAGAAATCATATGCAGATATTGCCTACTGATGTTGAATACTTGATTAAACAATTAAATGTATTGCTCATGCTTTGCCCGTGTGTTGGTAGATACATGTCATTTAGTTTTAGATTGGGATGGTGTTTTCCCAATGCACCCTTGCATGAATTCCTGTACCCTCCTTAGACATTATATAGACTAGTTAAATGTGTACGAAGTCACCATGTCTCCATTGCATGCACTAGATAGTAGTTTCCATTTATTCATCTTTTAGCAATTTCTGAAGCCTAAACTAATGTATACTGCATAAACAAATCCTTGCTCATTTGCATTGAAATGCCAATTGAAAATTTATCTTGCAGCATAACCTTTTCGTCTGGGAGTTTACATGTCCTTTCATAGTAACACCTTTGCACCTTATAGTTGCTTCATTCAATACATGAATAAGTATGTGCATCTTTGTATATTTCTTTCTTGAAGTATATTGTTGTATCTTCCATACATGAATAAGGTGCATCTTTAATATTGATTTTTGTATGGCCTAGTTGGAAATCCCAATTGGTTATGCTTGAGAGGTTTTAGTTGTCCCATTGGTGCTAAAATGTTTGGATGTTGGGTGTTCATTATTTATTAATTGGTGGACCACCCTGTGTTCTAGATTACACTTTGTTCTGCACTCATGAAAAGAAATGGATGTCCCCAACAATGGCTCTTCTACACTTCTGTTGCCCGTTATTTTGTTTGTTCAGAGTTTAGACAATATAAATATTCCATGGTTCTTGCATACACAGGGAGTGAGATATGCTACTTCAAGAATGGGGTATGCCAAGGCAGTGCCTTCAAGGACATTCCTGGAGGGAGGTATTATCCAGCTGCATCAATGTATACGTTACCTAACGAGCCAAACTGCGTGGTCAAATTCAACTTTGGGCCAGACTTCGAGTTCTTCCCACAAGATTTTGGTGGCCTCCCAATCCCTCAACCAATGAGCGAAGTGCCTTATCAGGCACTTGAGGTGAAGAATGAGGGGCCTGCCGAAAATGGTATTGCTGAAAAAACTAGCTAGTGTAGTTAACATGCTATTAAGGCTTTTAGCTATGTTGGTTTTTGAATACCCGTGTAAACACCAAATGGGCCCATGGCTAGGTCATGGTGAGGTTGGCCGCTGGAGCCATATCTGACTACTAGATGTATGCTTATATGTTGTCACCAAATGGGTCCAGTTTCCTGTCCTTGGCCCGGTGATGAAGTTATTCACTCTGTTCGCTTGGCTGTGGTTAGTGGCTGCTGCTGATTTGTTATGAAAGAAAAATATTGTTGGTGGCTGGTGTTGATTTGGTATGAGAGAAAAATATTGATGGCTGGTTGGCTGACAAGCCAAGTGAATAGAGTGTTTGTGTGCTGCCAGATGGTAGTGGAATGGTGATGGTAACGTATGCAACCTGCGGTGGGACGAAGAGTAGTGATGGGAGATTGGGAGGTGGTGGGTTGATGCGGCAGGTGAAACTTTATGCTGGGAGTTTCACTGTGGTCAGGAAGGATATTTATGGCTAGAAAAAGTATCTGCATGTAAATTTGCCAATTTATATTCATTTTCATTTTTCATCCCAGCTATTTAAGCAATCCAAATGGCCTTTGCCAGTATTTCTGTAACTGTGAAATCTGTCTGGTTTTGTTCAATACGCATGCAATGTGAATGTGACTGACAGAATCACTTAGATGTTTATTTCATTTACTATCGGTCAGACTGTTGATAACATATACAGGAACAGAACGCATCATATCGGGTATTTGTATGCTTGTAGACATTACAGTGAGGTTACATAGGAAAAATACATCAACGACACTTTCTGTAGTCTACCCTATGCTTCACGTGGCATCTTGCAAAATTAAGCTTTGCAGTTTGTTTAAATGGCAATCAAGAAAAATAGCAACGTGGGCAAAAAGCACTTCATCTCAAAAATAGCAACGTGGGCAAAAAGTACTTCCATCTCTAAATATTAGTTGTTTTTTTTTCTAGATACATAGATTTTGCTACACATCTAGACATAATATATATTTAGGTGCATAGCAAAATCTACACCTAGAAAAGTCAAAACAACTAATAAATTGGGAGAATGCAGGAAATGCTTTAGAAGCTCAGATTTTTCAGCATATTTTGTTGGCAAAAACTGATAATTGTTGAAATAGTATAGTTCTTCATACGAATACCAATTAATTCCGGTTCCATTCGTGTGAAATTGACTGAAGATACTCAAAGGGGAATACAGTGTTTTGGTCTTTTGGAGGCAGTGATGGACCCAATCCACCCTTGGATTCATTCACCTTTCTTCCTATTCCAAGGGGATCATAGGAAATGCCCACAAACACGCCTCAATGAAATGGGCAATGGTGTTCTTACCCCTACTTTCAAGGTCAATTATAAGTAATCACATAGTACATAAGTGTCATTTACAATTAGACAGGTGTATCACAGGGTAGATGGCCCTTAGTATAGACTATCTATCCTTTTGAAACAATTGCTCGTACAAATAAACAAAAACATACAATCGCGAGCTTAACCCTGCTGATCATACTGGCAGCAAAACGAAGTATTGTCTGCACAATGAGCTAAGACATGGAAATTATTTTTATACAATTTATGGTTAAGCAGTGATTATTTTTCACAGATAGCTGCCCGCACAGTTAGCACCTTCGACAAATTGAAAGAACAGGATAATGATAAATAGAGTATTGCCTCTTTTCTTCACATGAAAAAGGTTACAAATACAGGCATATTTCCTCTAATGTTTCAGCTCAGGAGCTCAATATATTTCAAAGTGACACCTCGAACAAGTAGTCAAACACTACAGCACACAGCTACCAGGTAAACATGGTAAATTTAGCACATAAGCACTATTGGCAGGAGAAACAAAAACCATCAACAGCTTCAGCCACGCTGTTTCTTTGAGCTAGGTAAATCATCATCATAATGGCCACCATCATCAGCCCCATCCTTTTCACCCTTCTTCCGAGCCAGGATCTTGTTTATCTTGTGGAGGTCATTCGTGAGCTTTTGGTCCTTGTTCTGCTTCCTTGTCTTCCTACCATCCTGCATCTTCACACCAAACTGGAAGGCGGCCTTCGGCATGGCTTCTTTCTGATCATTGTATTTTGCCCACTCCTCTTCCGTCTCAAAGTCCCACCTGTGAAGACGACCCTTCGCCTGCTCAAGAATCATATATCAGAATACACTACAGAGATGGTCCAAAAATGTCAAGGATAAAAATTTATGCATGGTTCAACAACAGATGTGTCAAACCATTTTAAATCTAAACCAAAAGCCATAATTGCAGTAGAAGCAAAGAGCCAATTACTACTTTATCACAAGTGAACAACAGAACATGTACAGGCTAAACAACCAGATTTAGTAATACCAGGAGACATTTTTGGGATTATGTTCAAAATCCCAGACTGAAAGTAGTAAGGTCTCACAAGAACAGCTACTGCAATTTCATTATTCAAATAAATAATGAAAAAAAAGAAGAAATGAGTTATCAGTGCAAATCAACTCAAAAGCAACTGCACTTTGATAAATATTAACTAAGTGATGCTTATCTACTGCTATTTCACACAGACCCTTGTCACAAGCATAGGCTTGCATCAGCAAGGAAACCTTTATGCATAAGATCCAAATGATTTCACTTACCCGTCCACCCATATCCATTTTTGATAAATCATCTTCATCGTCGCTCCCGGCAATCTCATTATTATACTCCTGGTAACCAGGATAACACTCAGAGTAACTATCTGAAATAAAATTTGGATCTCTCTCCCGTGCATCTTTCTCTCTCAGCTGATTAAGCCTTTGATCATCACGTTTGAAAACAGAACCAAGGCCCCGATCCTTGTCTGCTTGAGTCATGAACCTTGGATCCTGGGATATACTAGGGTCAGCTAACACATCGTATTCCAGGGTGCTTTGTTGCACATACTGTTCCGGATAAGCCAACTGCTGTTCTGCATACACATAGCCTGACCAGTCGCCTTGATACCCGGCAGATGCCACCTGGGCTTGAACAGCATCATACCCAATCTGGACCCAGAAATTAAGTATTACGACCAAGTTGGATAAATTGGAATATAGAGAACTAAAAATAGGTTATAGCATGCACGAATATGGAGAAATAGCAAATAAATTGTCAGCCTCTAGCATTCAAAGTGCATGGTTCAAATTACAGATATCCACCAGAACCTAAGTCCCTGAATATTAATAGCCTTACCGGCTGTTGCCAAGCTTGAGCAGGTTCAGATGGTGGTATTGGGCCATACATGGGTTCAGTGAAATAAGTCTGCTTCTGATGGTTATGTGGGGATTCATCCATATCCTCAGAAACAGGGCTCTGGCTCATTTCCTTGTTAGGGACAGAATAGTCAACCCCATCTCCGACAAAAATGTCATCGTCATCTGCTCTAGCAACAGGGGCAGATTGCTTCTCATTCCCATTAAAATTATTGTCCCGACGGGGTGGTGGTGGTGGTGGCGGCATATCCTTCTGTGATTGATGTTTCAGAGCAGAACCATTAGTTTGGGAAGGTTTTACTGCCTCGTCATAGTCACCGGTCACCAAATTGTTCTTCCCTGCTACAAACACAACAAATTAAATAGATATCTAACCCATCAAGCACCTAAAGATAGTTCTTGAAAGAATACTGAGGTACAATTGAAATAAAACTCAAGCATCCCTCAGAAAAGTAGCAACTTCTGTATTACTAAATATAAACACTTCTAGCTTCTTCCAAACAAATCACTTTAGCATATTTTCTCACGTCTTTACCAAGAAAGTTTTCCTATTCTCAGTAGCATTTATTTTCATTTTGATGTAGCCCACCTTTTAAATCTCTCTCCTTTTTCTTTTTCTTTAAGACCTTCCCTGAAGATCCAAGTCGGAGGTATGTCATAATTTTAGCAATCCTGTCAAGTACAGAACCATCCACACTGACAGTTACCATCTCCTGCAGAAGTAAAAAGATTATTGAGAAAGAAAAGTTAGAAGCTACTCCAACATGGCATACAACTGTTGTTATAATACCTCTGGAATTGGGCAATCAGCTTTGCTCCTATGAAGAGTTGTTGGAATATCATTGGTTACTCCTTCCTCCTGATTGATTAAATGGAGATAATTATTGTGCTTGCTAAACTAAAATTTTGTACCAAAAAAGAAAGATAAAATGATACAACAAAAGATGTAGTGGCGTAGTGCAAACAAAAGGAACTTGATGATATCGGCTACTTCATGATAATAGGCTTTGCTGACACCTGTACTCTATTCTTTTTAGAAAATCTTTGGAAAGGATATATCTAGAACACCAAAAGCATCATGCCCCCCAATAATAATGAGCTACTGATGGTTTCTGGCTTGTGATTTGGTTTCCCTAATGGAACATGAATATAGAGAAAGTACCGGATGCTGCACTTATGAGGCCATGAGCACTGCAATGACGATCAAATGCATGTAGAATAAATCATGATATCAGAGGTATAAAGTAAATTAACACTATAGTTGAAGATGAAGGAGCATAATAGAAGCAGAAGTGAGAACTACAGAAAATTGATCACACTTCAGGTGATGAGTAGAGAAACAGACAAATATTTCTTATAATAGAATGAAACATAATCATTTTGTATGTTGTAAAAGGAAAAAGGATAATCATAACATTAGAATGCTAATCAGAATAAAAAGGTTAAAATCTGAACTATAAATATCTTTCTAAAACAATTTGACAGCATAATTTTGATTTCTCTATGTTTCAGATATTTATACATGCATAGCATATGTCTATTGGTACTTATGAACACTGATGAGTTATGAAAATAAAATAATGCAATTACATATGGTCATTTTTGTGGAGGAAAAATAGGGAGAGTTAATGCCTACAGTTTGCAATTTACAATACATGAGTTACATGACCATTCTGAATTTACAATCACCTCCACTATGCAGCTGAAGCAAACGAATCAACATGGGAATAAGGGTGTTACCATATTGTAAATAAATGACATCCGACCAGGCAGAAACAACTCATTCTCTTTTATTATGCTTTGTGGCTTTATGATCCATTGGTAGACAGACTGCAACAAACAGAGTGACAATGAGTATCCATGTTATTTTATTAGCCCTTAACATATGAAGGAAAAAAAACACTGATAAACTAAATAGGAAATCTACCTTTGCAGTTGCAGTCCGGAAGGAGACTACCTGATCTTCTTTTGTTGACCTTACAAAAAAAATGAAAGGTATGTGTCATGCTTCCAAAGCACTAGGCATGTCTATAGTACTACAAGAGATATTTGTATTGGTACATCTCCAATCGTAGATGTAACAAAAAAAAGTCATTGTAGCAGAGGGTGGTGCTAACAATGTGCAGGAGACAATATTTAACTGAGATTATGTTTACATATACTCTAAGGTCAACATATCATTATTGGTTGTACAAAATAGAAAAGACCTCAGATAAATCTCAGTTAGCACTTAGTAGCAGAACAGCACAAGTGTGCATAATGGCTTCAAGAAGATAAGCTGGTAAAGTTATGCAGTACTACAAGAGATACAAATGCAAAATTTTATTACAAGAAGCAGAACCCCTTTTTTAATTTACTGTACCAATCTCTAGGAATAGTAAGCTTATCAACAGTTTCGACTCTTTTAAAATTCAATTGGGAGGAAAATAAATCTCTTTTAAATTAACTCAAACTAGTGTAAAGCTAGTCCCACAGAAGTTGGTCCAAATACTTCAGTCACCATGGACCAACTTTTTGTACTGGTTTTCTTTGGGCACAAGTGAATATTGCACGTAGCAATTACTATTATGGCCTTATGGGTGAACTTTGAAGGTAAACCCTACTCACTGTTACAATCATATAGGAAAAGGAATAGCAACATGAAATAATGCTAATTACTAAAACCATACTGTGGTGGCAAGTACCTTGACTTTGCATCCTTCCCATCCTCTGCATCAGGTTTCTTTTCAATTTCACTCCGTATTTTGTGAAGTAGAGCATAGTCCAAGCCTTTGACCAAATGTGTATGCTCCAAATCACCTTACAATAATAGTGGAAATGGAATGTCAATCAAAGAGTTCAGAACATGAAAAAGGAAATGTTTTCCCCATAAAAAAGAAATTATTTCCCTAAAAAAAGCTATAGCATCACACAATCAACCTCCTAGAAATTTGCTCTTCTCAATTGAAATCTTGTGCGCATCTGCCAGACTGTAACACAAACATAGTAGAAAATCAAAATTCCAGAAAACATATGAGAGCACAGATGGAAGCCTCAGACCATGTGATCTGTTACCTCAAATCTGTCCCAGGAGGTGCCACAGCATGAAATGAACCAAGCTCTGTAGGCTCATAATCTGGGTTTTGATCTTCACGACGTTCCTTAGCACGATCGCGATACCTGGGTGTCTCTGGTTCTTCCTTTTTCTCCTCTCTGAATGAAAAACAAGAGCGATTTAGGTTTCCTGAATCACTTAGAATAGGTAACATGAGTTTTATGTTGGAGGTATTTCTAGTTTGCATATAATTTGTCACTATCATTTACAACTTTCACATGATTACGGATTCTAAAACATATCCAAAAAAAAGCAGAAAACGTGTATGAATTCTGTCCAAGCCAGAATCTCTGAAAGTGTGGGTATCCTGCATATTTTCATATCTCCCTTGGTTAGCACTTTAGCCATTTGAATGTGATTCTCTGCATCAACAGCTTGTGATACATATACAAAGTAGAAGTCCATAAAGATGGATAGTATATTCCCAGACACACTTAGTGATAGCAATTCGTGCTATTCCAAAAGAGTTATTGTTCGAGAAAAAAAAATCCAAAAGAGTACATGAATCAAATAATAAACTATGTAGCAGTCCGACTAGCTGGCTAAAGGGTTAAGCTGAGGGGGGGGGGGGGGGGGGTCAGCCTTGATTGCCCATTTTGGTTACAGACATTCATGGAATCATGTCACAACAATAGTAACTGTAGCATCAGCAGCTGTGGTTTTACTGAATAATGTTTCTGCTCTGTATGTATGAGAAATATGACACACAGACAAGCAGCCCCATTTCAAGTCTAATCAAAAGTTAGTTCCACAAACCTTAATAAACAGCTACAGGTCGGGGGTTATATATAAAACAAAACGGAACAATAATACTCCTTTCCCAGAGCCAGAGACACAGCTCGTATCCTATTTGTCCGATCCCAAATCCACTTGGCGCTAAGAAATGTACAGAACAAACACAAAGCACATGTAGTGTGGAGTGCTTACTTCCGCCGCATCATCTTCTCCTTGTAGTAGTTCTTCTTCGACGACATCTTCTCTCCCTTTTCTGTATCCCTAGAAACATTTGGAGAGAAATTAGAATCTCGAAGACGAAATTGCAGGCCCAGGTCACAGGCTCAAGGCTCGTACTCGGCGACTTGGTCTTACGGTACCTGCTCAGAGTTAGCTACGGCAGCGGATGATGCGAACGAGACAACGGGGCTTGACAGACGGCGTCAGGCGGTGGTGGCGTCGGACGGCGCCGCGGCGGGAGGCGGACAGGCGGGGGGGGCAGAGCGGTACGGAGGTCGGGAAACGATAGAGGCGACGCGGGGGGGGGGGGGGGGGGGGGGGGGCGGGGGCACCGGCTCAGCTCGGAGATGGGAGGAGGCTGGAGGAGAGAAATTTCGATATTTAACCCTAACTTCGCAGGCCTCACGTGTTCTAACACTACGTTCGCAAGCCTTTCGAAATTTGACATCGTGCCTGCGAAGTGTTTCGAAACAGGGGTTTTTCACCTATTTTCCATTTTCCCTCTATTTCCATTAATCTTTCCCTTTCCCAGCCATCCTAAAAAGACCTATCTACCCTTTGCCTTATACACTTGAATCGATCAGGAGGGATCGAAGCCATCATTCTCCGTACTTCAGACTACAGATCTTACAGCCTTGTTTTTTCAAGTGGACTGATGTTGTTTTTCCCCAAAAAAATTTTGACAGCATATGGCCATAATTTTTTGATTTAGGGATGACAAGTTGCATGATATATATATATATATATATATATATATATATATATATATATATATATATATATATATATATATATATATATATAACATACAAATAACACATAAACATTGCAATATATGTAGCATTAGGGGCCTCCTAAATAGCACATAAACACATGGTCACAACATCATCCAGTTCCACAAAAGCAGCCATGAAACATAGTATTGGGGTTCATGGTTTCCCAACAAAACAGCAAGACAAGTTTAGCTAAACATAACAGTTTTGCATGAAGAACATCATTTTTTTGCCTTCCTTGGAGTGATCTTCTTCTTCACAGCTAATTGCTTCCTCCGAAGGGGGGTGACTGCAGTAGTAGGAGTGGGCGCAGTAGTAGTAGGAGAGGTCGTAGCAGTAGTGGCTTCACCTTCCATGGTTAATGCCAGCTACCTGAAAACAGTAGAGAATTTGCAATGTAGAGATGACAACTCATAGACATGAAATTTTAATCTTATTAATTTGTTAAATATCTGACCTTCGAGTCATAGGACCAGGACTTGTGGTGATAGTAGTTCTCTGTTTGTTGCCACAAGGACTTGTTTGGACTTCCAAGCTTAAAGCAGTTTGGCTACAAAAATCAGGTAACGTGAAGCTATGAAAAAAGTAGAAACAGTAGGGATAAGTCAAGAAAAAATTCAGATATGTATCACCTCCTTGTGACAGGACCATGACTGTTGGTCATAGAAAAAATATGTCCACCAGCTTGCGGTTCACCTCCTTGTGACATGACCCTCCTGATCGATTCAAGTGTATAAGGCAAAGGGTAGATAGGTCTTTTTAGGATGGCTGGGAAAGGGAAAGATTAATGGAAATAGAGGGAAAATGGAAAATAGGTGAAAAACCCCTGTTTCGAAACACTTCGCAGGCACGATGTCAAATTTCGAAAGGCTTGCGAACGTAGTGTTAGAACACGTGAGGCCTGCGAAGTTAGGGTTAAATATCGAAATTTCTCGCTGGAGGACGGCGGCGCGGCGGTCCGGAGTGACCTTTCTCGATATGGCCCTCGGATTCGCTGGTTTTTGCGGCCGCAACCAAACGGAGCACGGGACGAGATGATGGGATTTTTGGGCTGTTTGGTTAGCTGCATCTTCATTGGCCAGGCTAACCGGATGTAGTTTTGAGTTGTTTGGTTTCCTGATCAAGCGTTTGAGCCAGGTTCCGGTCGTGCAGCCGTGCAGCTCGAGCGAGGCTTGCCAGGAACGTGGAAATCGAGCGTATTTGGCGAGCCAGGCCCGGCCGATGCAACGGAGTGCTCACATGCTCTCTGGTTGAAAGGTAATATGCACACAAAACGAAGCAAAAGATGGCAACCAAACACCGGCCTAGAGGAACCTGTATGTGCCGAGAGCCTGGTTCGTAGATGCAGGTAGACTGGGGACGCCCGCCATCCAATCACGCCCTTTGTGTTTAGACATCCGACGCCACGTATATTCTAGTCTGACTCAAGATCTGACGGCCCAAATCAAAACAAGAGATAAATCGAAGTGACATTATTTTTCTTTAGTTTGCGTGGCAGAAAATATAACTGCATGTTGCTATTACAGAAAATGATTACTTACTAGTACGTAGAGATGTGAAACCTTTGCAGGTTGCCAAAAACTTGATATGCCCAGATGTGTGCTGTGCTAGCTCATTGTACGTTAACTTAACGGGCAGGCGCTCTCGTGTTTAACATCAGTCATCATGCTCGTGCAGCTGTCGTACTATCTCTGTTACTACTGCCCATTTGGACGTTTTAATACAGACCGGTGCCAAAGGCCTAGAGCTGGAATCAACAAGATGATCGAGTACTGGATTGCTCTGTGCCCCAATGCTCAATCTACCAAAAACTCACATTAGCATCAGCAGCTTTTATCTTCCTTTCATTTAGAACTTTGTGGGGACCAAGGGGTCTTCTTAAGAAGAGTTGTTTTGATACTCTGTCTAGTTTTTTGAAAGCCAAAAAGACATTAAGATGTTCACGTTATAGAAAAAACATATCCTCTCGGTTCAGTTGTTTCGATCTCTCGTGTTCTCAACTCCGTGCAAAAATGCCCAGTAGAAGGCCTAAGCACCATATACTTTTTTCCTATGTTAAAGACAAAACAGAGTAACACTACTGTAACTTCTCTCGATGTACAGATGTATGTTGCAGACTTTACTAAAGAAGCCTTGACGAGATCTTAGGACAGGAGCGGATAATCAGTCTTTTGCATCCATTATTCCACCTGATGTAACCTGGAAAACGTGTGGTTGGTCAAGGGAAACAAAACTTGTAGGCATCAGATTGCTGTTTCGTATTCACCTTTCAATCATGGCAGTTTGCAGGTAACGTTGACTATCATAAAGAGTTTGCTATGCAAGTCTAAGCAAGGCAATTTAGCTAGATTTTAGAAAGATGTGAAATGAAGGCAATCAGTACCTCTAGCAGGAAACATAAATATCATCAAAGCAAAAGGATATAGCTTCTCCCTCAGGAAGGTTAGGGGCATCAAAAATCTTGCAGACACGCTGTTCGCCTTTGCCTTTCCTCAGCATCAATCTGATGGTGGCAGCATGCGCCAACACATGGCCGCCTGCTGGTTTCTTTGGATCGGTTATGAACATGCCACCACCTGGATCAGCAATCACTGGAACACAAAAGGAGACACGTTATGATATGAAACTCATTATTATTAAACTCTTGGAATAGATACAGGGCTAAACAGAACAGCTCACCTTGGTTGGTGATGTACACTGCAACATTGAACTCCTCAGCAATCTTGGTAAGGCGGGACAGCATCTGTGCTAACTTTTGCTGCAATTTCATACCAGATACCCATAAGCAAGAAGATAAAATAATGCCCTTCAACTTTTTTTACAATGGCCTCACAATGAACTGACGAGAATACCTGACGCTCTGCAAGTTCACCCCTGCCACTGAAATCAACACGGAACAGTGCAATCACAGAATCCACAATCTGTTTCCAGGGCAAAAGAACCATATAAGCACAATTGAGATATATGATAAATAAATGCACATCACAGTTCCGTGGCTACCAGAAGCCTGAAAGGTTCTTCAGCCATCTTGGCAGCAAGGCCCAGCAGCAAGTTGTACTGGTGCTCATAGGTGTATGCACGAGCGTATATGATCTAACCAGAAACAGAAATAAAATTAAGTAAAAAGCTTAGCCCTATTAGTCATGAAATGGGTTAGCAGAAATGAGAAATGTTGAAATGTTAGCCACATGGAATTCATACGTTGTCAAGAACAGCATTGGCATCCATCCCAAATCTCTCAGCAATTGGCACAATGCGTTCAGGTCGGCTGAAAACTTCATTAAGGAAAACAGTTTGGAGAAAATAGCAATGGATATAAATCTGTTGAGAGAATCAGCTTGACAAATTACTCGTGCAATTCCAAAGATACAATGTTCCCTCAGTGTCAATGTAGGCGACCTTCCCATTCCCCCCATGCATGTGGATTGGAAGCTGCACTTTCATCAATCAGAAATAAGAAAACTATTCTGTTGCTTCGATGTTTCCTCAAATTCCATTACTTTTACAGTTTAATGGTCCATATGCTACAACAAAAATTGATACGAGGATGAACCTGAGTGGAGACACAGAGAGTATGAGCCAACTGAGTCTTCCCTGACCTGCAGGACAAGCAGATGACATATATTTCAAATTGAAAAGCTAACTGAACTCACAAATACAAAGAGTTGAAAAAGTACAGCAAGGGTCTACACTGTCATTGTCAATATGACACTATTCTCATTAAATAGTTGAGAGGTTTCTTTCATTTAATGAGCATGCATGTGCATAATATGCAATAGTGAATTTCTCTCAGCAATAGAATACTACAAAGCATTATTTCAGATACTACTATCTTTAAGAAAGAAAAAAAAGAGATCCCAGGTCCCGGCTCAATTTCATCAATTAGTAAAAAGAATCACTTCACATCAGGAAAATGTTTGGAAAAAGTATCCATGTGCTATGTTAAGAAAGCAGAAAGCATGTTCAGAAATTGCAAGATGCACGGCTTAGCAATACCTCAGCAAGATGAGATAACAGAACACGGAGGTACAAGAGGCTTAGAAAGGTTCTATCATATTATCATCAGCCTAAATACTAATTCATAACTCAGGTAGGCCCAACTACATTTATTTTGAAATGTGGCGCCCATATCATAAATAGCAGCCATACACATAGTACAGGCTCCTGCAGCAGTCATTCAGAGGAAAAGAAATAACAGGAGCGAGAACATCTGCGTACCGGAACTCCCCAAATGCCTCTGTGATGCAAAGTGTTTCAATCCCTCCTTCGAATTTAAAACATTTCTATTTATTAGATTAATATGATGGCATGAATAATCATAGAACAGATTAAGATAAGAGACATTACCGCCAAGCAGATCATCAAGTGCCTGGCTTCCAGTTGTAATCCGGACAACAGACTTCCGCTTCAAAATAAGCAAATAAATCAAACAACCTTAAAAGGAAATAAGTATGAGAAGTAGTTGAAATTTCAAAGAGCCAAAGCAGATTTAGTAAGCAATCAACCTTTTGTTAGTTAGTTTACATGGGACAAGCATTGGTCATCAGACAGCACCAAACTGATAAACTGTAAACTAACTGATAAACTGTACACTGACTAGTAGCTTAAATCTAACTTTCTTACCTTGAGAAGGAGATCACTTCCTGTCATGAAGCCCTGGCTCTGTGACAAACAAACAAGAAGGCAGTTTCAGGATACCATATCATACAAACATGATTGCATGGAAGTTTTAGGCAAAATAAATTCAAATGATCATACCAGAAGTTTTTCAGCTGCCTCGCAGATCTTATCAACTTTAGCTTCAGATAAACCTTTGATTCCTGTAAGGCTCTGCCAGATGATTTGTAAAATAGAACGATATTAATCCTCTGTTTAGAATATTCTTGTAAAATAGAACAATATTATCCTATGTTCAGAATATTGAACAAACAGTGCCACAAACAAGATATCAATTTAGCACGCCATGCAACCAAAAATTCAGACAGTTTCAATGAAGATTTGGGATGCACTTCAGAACCTTCTTGGTATGCATCATTAGGCCATTGCAAGTATAAATCCCTGCATCCTGCAGCTTCTTGACATCTCCTGCGTTTATCCCTTGAGAGATCACTGTACCAACAGATGCACCACAGATTAGATTTACTGCAGGACTTGTGCTGAGAACTCAGTATCAATAAATGTAGGCGATGCAACAGAGAACATAGCACAACGTGAATCATTGCGAAACCAAATATGAACTTAAGTCTAAACCCACGTGCCCCCAAATCTGAAATCACCTCCATAATGGTTACTTTTTCGAGATGAGTCTCAACCCCGTTTCCATTCATGCAAATGGAAATTCCTTAAGTTCGGGTACAAGCTAACAGCTAGATAGAAGAAGAGGCAAGAGGAGAGACTGGAGAGAGCCTAGCACCATTAGACCTCTTATTTAAGCTGGATGGTCTAAACGGAACGAACTACTCGGACTCTCCCAGGATTCCCGGGGTACATTGTCTCTACAGCTCACAGAAACAAAAGGAGTTCCCAGATGCGACAAGATAGACGACCTCCCAGACTAGAACGACAGCTAGTAATAACAGAGAGAACAAAGAGTGAAGACACCATCCAATTCTTCGTCTCGAACTCAGAACTGCCTTTAAAATGGAATTGGCTGGCTGAACATCGTGATAGAATAAACTCAGGAACTCAAATTAAGGCTAAATTCAGATCAATCTGTGTGCAGAAACAGCGTTAGCAAACACTAATCAGACCGAACTACCCGCGGAACGAAGATCAATCGTTAGGAACACAAACCCCACAAATAATATAGGCCACGATTGCAACGCTAGTTGACTCCCGAAGCACTCGAAATTTTGGGGAAATCGGAAGAAGTGCAGAACAACCACTTGCACGCAACGAAAACCAAACACATGCCGAGACCAATTTCAAATCGCATCAACTTCACCACCATCAATTCGGACGGAAAAGGAAACTCCCGAAACTAAACCCTAGAAGGCAAAGCGTCGTATGCTCACGGAAGCGATACGCCGTAACCGGAGTCCGGAGACTGGAGCACGACCAGGGTGGTAGGGTGGAAAACGCGGGCGCGCGCGCACACGGGACGCGACGAGAGCAAGTAATGTGGGACTGGGAGGCGAGAAGAGAGGGGTGATGGCGCGGCTTACGCTTGTCGATGGACTCGAAGCACTCCTCCTCGTCGTCGACCCTGTCGGGCTCCATGAGCTGGAGCTGCCCGCCCTCGTCCGCGTGCCTGGACGGCGCCATCGCTGCAACGAATCCGCGCGCCTGCAGTGCGATCGGAAACCGTGGGAGAGGTTAGGCGCAAGGGCCGCGAGTTCGACGCACACTAGCGGCAGCGAGAAGGGGGAGAGCGGCGGCGCGTACCTGCGGCAGGAGGTGTTCGGAGGCCGCCAAGTGAGGTGGAACTTGGGGGAGGAGGAAGCGGAGAGACTGGGAGAGAGAAGTGGTTGTCTCGTGTCGTCTGCCTCATGCCGGTGCTTGGGGGTACTTGAAGGCGTCGCTCTTGAGCGGGTCGGGCTCATTTTCTCGTTGGGCTGGGCTGAGGGAGTCAGGTAGGAGACGCCGAATGGGCCGAACGACCTGCGCGCGCGCGCTTCGTTTTCAGGCGGTTTTTTTATTTTTTATTTTTGTTTTTTACAAAAATATATTTTCGTGTTTGAAATTTACATAAATGTACCTTGGCCGCCCGGCAGCCGGGCGGCCAGATCCCGGCCGCCCGACTGCCGGACGGCAAGGGCATTTTTATAAAAAAATTTGCGAAAAATTTACATCCGGATCCCTGAAGGACCGGTCGTCCGGCAGCGGGGCGGCCGGCCCCCAGGCCGCCCGGCAGCCGGGCGGCGGTCACCCAGGCACTGACCGCGCTCTCATGCATCAGTCTCGCTCTCACACATGCATGCATGCGCACGCGCCACTATTTTATCTCTGCGCCGCATGCTGGCACGTACAGCGCGGCGGCAGGAGCCGAGCACGTGTGAGAGCCCACCAACCAGCCTAGCAAAGACCTCTGGCTAGCTCTTGTTGTTTAATTTGCTCTGGAGTTGGTTCCCGTCCTAGCTATCGCCATTCGCTGGGCTCCTGTAATCAAATTAACCACTGAAGAACAGGCAATGCAAGCTGCACGATTGCACACAAGGATGCATAGCTCTTTAATTAGTTTAATTAATTCCTGCACTGGAATAATACAACAAAGAGGTAGAAAGAGATCGATGAAGAGGGAACGCATGCATGAGGTCACGCGCTGTTTGGATCTGAGCTAGCTTGACAAATCAACATTAATTAATACTAATCACTGCGAGCGACGAGCTGATGATGAGAGAGATGATGCCAAGGATAATATAAGTTTTGAGCTCATCTGATCTCATCTATCCATGAACGAACAAAGTAAATGCTCAACGACGACGACCTGGATAGCACGAACGGAACCAAACAACTTGTACTCCGTATAAAAGAAACCAGACGTCGCTGTTGGCGTTTTGACTTGCCGCGCTCCCGGCCGGCTTACATGCAATAACTCTCTGCACGCGCTCGCGTGCTGGCTGCCGCTGCCGCTCGATCGAACGCCCGCGCCCCCGGCCTCTGAGGCTCTGACCGGCCGCGGCCGACGTACGTACGTACCGACACGGACCGCTGTTTGTTTAGGGAGCGTTTAGTTCCCAAAATCAAAAAATTTTGGGTGTCTCGTCGTTGTTTGATCAGATGTCAGGAGGGCTTTTCGAACACTAATTAAAAAACTAATTTCAGAACTCACTTGGAAACCGCGAGACGAATATTTTGAGGCCTTTGACCGCATCATTAGCACATGTGGGTTACTGTAGCACTTATGGCCAATCATGCCCTAATTAGGCTCAAAAAAATCGTCGTCATGTACATCGGGAGGTGAAAATTTTTGGGTGAAAATTTCTGGGAACTAAACGGGGCCTTAATCGCCGGTAATCGAGAGCGTCGCGCGCGCACGTGCTCGGCTCCTGCCGCCGCGCTGTACGCGGCAGCATGCGGCGCAGCGATAAAATACTGACGCGCGCGCATGCATGCATGTGTGAGAGTGAGACTGATGCATGAGAGGGTCAGTATCTGGGTGCAGCCGGGCGAGGGGGGCGGCCGTCCCGCTGCCGGACGACCGGTCCTCCAGGGATCTGGGCGTAAATTTTTCATAAATTTTTTTATAAAAATGACATTGCCGCTCAGTAGCCGGGCGGTCGGAGTATATTCATGTAAATTTCAAACACGAAAATATATTTTTGTAAAAAACAAAAACAAAAAATAAAAAAATAAAAAAAACCGCTCGTTTTCAGTCCCACACCTCCTAACTGGGCTGAGGGAGTACTTATTATTATGTGTTTAAAGGAGAGTGGCTTCCTTTTGTTAGTTATCAGCCGCCAGCGATTCTCCCAACGGAGACAAGGTTTTTGTACAGAATGGACAGCTTTGCTACTGTTGCATTTATTTGTAGTACGAAAAATTTCTCGGCAGAATGTTTTTGTCAGTTAAGTAGCACCATTTATTACACCTATCCAGTCTCATGTACTATGTGAAGGGGCACCAAGTATGTCTACAGCAGGAATCATTATTTGCCGAGTCAGTAAAAAAGATTGACTTATTTCGTGATCTTGTATAACTACAATTGCAGAATCCACCCATATGGCTGTTAGATATAATGTGCATTTGGGCCATTAATATTTAATAAATCTAATAAAACTCTATGGTCCAATATTGCACATTAAGTGGTTTAATTGTGAGCTGTGGACATGCATGGCAAACAAACGGACTGGGCATGACCTAATTCTTGTCACTAATTATGGGAGTTATCAACCAAAATTAGTGATGCATGTATTGCTGCATGCTCTGGTGCATGTGGTCACTAATTACGGGAGTTACTAACCAAATTAGTGCTGCATGCATGCTCTTGTGCAAGCGCTGCTACATGCGTGAGAGACTTATCGTCTCCTCTGGTAGCTGCGGGCGGCTTCTGGCCTTCTGTCTTCCTTTGCTATAAGTCAAGTAGACCACCTTCAGTTAAAAAAAAACTTGCGACAATCACAATCCAGCAGTACTCTGAGTTTTCCCGTTCCGTCTCCTGCGCGCACACGAGATGGAAGAGTAAGCCTTCGAAACGTCTCCGTCCGCTGGGTTCACCTGCTCGGGTGAGGACGGCAATCACGTTTTTGGGGAGTGTCAGCGGTGGCACGACTACTCGTTTTTGTTCCCTGTTCCCTGCGGCGACGTCAACTTCTTCCTGTTCGGGCGACGGCGCGGCACGACTTCTTCCCGGCGCTAGGCGAACGAGCGGGATCTTCACAGCAACTTTTCTGCACTGCACCAAGCGGGACGATTACATCGACAAAGCACCATGTCGCTTTCGGGTGCTTCCGGCTCTGCCGCTGGGTATGCCGATTTAATTCTGAAAATCAGTAATTTTGTGTCTAGTGTCTACAGCATGTTTAACGTGTTTTTATTAAGAAATATCACATGTCATGTCTTGCTGTTTGGCACTGGAATATTTTTCATGATGATGTTGATGATGTATTATTTGGACAAGCACATATATGATATCATGTTAATCTTTCTTGCATCATTTTTATGGAATAAATTAAACATGAATTTGCCTAATTATCTAACAATCCAAAATGTGATTATAGGCAATTTTCCTCTGTTGGCTTTGCGAGTATGTTGAAACCACCGCCGTTTGAGGGCACTCACTATAAGAGATGGCGCCAGAAAACTATTCTGTGGTTGTCCTCTATGCGTTGCTTTTATGTGGTGACTGAGATGCTTGCCACTGTTCGAACCGTTGATGATCAACGTCAGTTCGATCATGATGACACCAATTGTAGGGGTGGCTTGCTGAGCGTCATTGGAGATTCTCTCATTGATGCATATATTTCAGCAAGAGCTTAAGCAGAAGCCTGAAAGGCCCTTGTTTGGTTTTGGTAATTGAGTGACAACTTAGGTGGACTAATAAGTGTTTATGTTGAGATACACAGCAGATTAGTCCACACAAAGACACTAGTATGAGCAACATGTGCCATGGAGGAGAAATGACTAAGGGTTGATGCTATGCTCATATAGTGTGATTGAGGAGCTCATTGCATATGAGACATGACATGGAGTTATGTGACCAAAGTGGAGAAGATCAAGACAAGGCTTGGCTTGATGGACCGGTTGCAATGGAGAAGGGCAAATCAAGGCTTTGAAGCAAGGGACCGCGAGGCGGTGAAGCTTGGGCAAGATTTGGCGCCGATGGACCGAGGCAACGGTGAAGAGCGAGCAAGGTCAAGATCGATGGACCAAAGAGGTCATGTGATGATATGGAGTGGATCATATCATTTAAGAAAGATCAAGCCAAGTGTTGACTCGTGATGATGATCAAAAGGCTTGATGGAGTTTTGGTGCTTGTGTGGCATCAACATTTGGGAAGATGAAATGGAATGCGCAAGGCAAAGGTATGACTTGTAGGGCATTTCATTTCACCGGTCAAAGATTGTGTAGAGAAGTGCATGACCGTATTTAGGATAGATGGCCGTACTATCAAGAGGGGCAAACTTGTTTGCATATCGGTCATCTAGTGCCACTTGAGCGATCTAACATTGCGATGTTGCTAGGATCGAGTGGCGTGGTGAGATCAAGTGAAAATCCTTTGAAAATGTTTGTGAAATGCTAACACACATGCGCATGGTGTTGTTCACGTGGTGTTGTTGGCACATTTGCAAAGGAGAAAGAGTTGGAGTTGATGTTTATCAACTTGGGGAAGCAAGAAAGGCTTTTCGGTGTTCTTCGGAGATTAGGTTGGCTCTTGGAGTGAAATACTGCTTTGATCCATTGTGTTTTGGATCAAATATTCAGTTGGGTTGTGTAGCCCTCTGAATTAGCTTTCTATAGAGTCCAAGATCACCTAATTTGGACATCGGAGCTAAGAGTTATGGCCGTTTTATCGAGGTACATTTCTGCTGGAAATATACCTGCGGACGGTCCGCTCAGGGGGGCGGACGGTCCGCCGTTATCTCGAATGAGCTTGAATAGAACCGTTTTTGGCTCTGTTGGTGGTCCAAAATGAACTGCGGACCGTCCGGTCCTTGGGGGCGGACGGTCCGCCTTTAAAAGCTGAAACGGGCGCAGAAACTTGATAGTTCTGTCTTGGGTGTCCAAAATGAACTGCGGACCGTCCGGTCCTTGGGGGCGGACGGTCCGCCTCCTACTGAAAATTCTGGGACAGAAACACTGCGGTTTCTGTGTGTGCTCACTTTTTGAACGGCGGACAGTTCGCCCCTTTGGTGCGAACAGTCCACCGGTCACTTCCAGATTTAGTCAGAGACGTTTGCAAAACGGTTGGATCGAAGTTTTGAACCGCGGACAGTCCGCCCCAGGGGTGCGGACAGTCCGCCCAGGGCTCTAACGGTCGACTCTGATACATAATCATTGCAGTTCTAGCCGTTGGTTTTGAATGGCGGACGGTCCGGTCTTTGTGAGGCGGACAGTCCGCGAAAACTCTGTTTTCACGGGTTTTGAGTGTAACGGCTAGTTTGGGGCCTCCCTCTATAAATAGAGGGTGTGGCCGGCCATTTGAGGTTGCTGAGCACCTTGGGGACTTGGTGTCCATGTGTGAGAGTGCTTGAGAGCCCTCTACTCACTCTAACTTGATAGTAATCATCCGATCGAGTGAGAGAGCGATTCTAGTGCGATTGCTTTGAGAGATTGCATCGAGTGGCACTAGGTGATCGTGTTGCAAGCTGGTGTGCTTGTTACTCTTGGAGGTTGCCACCTCCTAGACGGCTTGGTGGCAAGAGGCTCCGTTGAAGCCCGCAAGAAGATTGTGCGGTGCTCTGGAGAAGAAATTGTGAGGGGTATTATGCTCACCCCGCGGGAGCCGCGAAGAGCAACTCTAGTTGAGCGAGACGTGAAGAGCAACAAGTGGTTCGGCCGGATCATGTGCTAGAGCTCAGTGTGAGCACTCCACGTGGGAGAGTGTGACTTGAGAGTCACCACTAGCAAGAGGATCGGCGGCAATCTTGGAGCTTGTCTCAACGGAGATTAGTTTGGTGGCAACCAAGTGAACCTAAGGATAAAAATCACCGTGTCATTTTTGTCTACTCTTCTTGGTGGTTTGCATTCTCCAAATCACAAGCCTTGTATTTACATTCATATATATCTTGTGCTTGTGTAGTTGCTCTCTAGTGAATAGTTAGCTTGTGTAGCTTGCTAATCATCTTCTTGCTTGTGTAGCTAGAAGTAGAGATCCTAGTGTAACTAGTTAGCTTGTGTAGTTTAATTAGTTGATCTTGCTTAGATTGTGTAGCTAAGCAAGTTGAGCTCTTGGGTTTGGATTGTGTATCCTTCTCCTTGAGCTTCTAGTGAGCTTAGGTTTGGTTTTGTGCTTTTGCTCATTAGAATTGTGTAGGAGCTTCCCTTGTTTGTGAAGTACTAGTGCTTAGACTTGTGTGGCTTGGCATTAGAATTGTTAGGAGAGCTCTTGCTAGCTTGGCACTCTATTTGTTTTGTGTATGATCTTTTTGGAGGTGCCTTAGAGTCATAGTTAGAGGGGTGAAGTCTTGGCTAAGCGAATAGTTTCAATTCCGCATAAGTTTCGGTTAGCCCGCGCAATTAGTTTTAGAAAGGATTATTCACCCCCCCTCTAGTCCGCCATCTCGACCCTACAAAGCCCTCCACTTCTTTCAAGAAGGGGAAAAAATATGACTAAGGAAAAGATGAACTGTTTCACCTGTGGCAAGACTGGGCACTTTGCAAGAGAGTGTCCTGAGGCTAAATGGAAGCCTCCTACACAGAAATCAGTCAACACCGTTGAGACTGAAGCTGCAACTTCTGGGTATGGTAAATTTTTACCTTTTGCATTTTCAGTTTGTTATTCACTTGATTGGTGGGTTAATACCGGTGCAAATATTCATGTGTGTGCTGATTTTTCCTTGTTTTCTTTTTACCAGACCGGGCGGGCTGCCTCCTTGCTGATGGGGAATGGAGTGCGTGCAGCTGTTCATGGTGTTGGTACGGTCAATCTGAAACTTACTTCGGGAAAGACCGTGCAGCTCAAGAACGTGCATCATGTCCCCTCAATAAAGAAGAACTTGATTAGTGGCTCCTTACTCTGTCGTGAAGGTTATAAGCTAGTATTTGAATCCAATAAATGTGTTGTTTCTAAATATGGAACTTTTGTTGGAAAAGGCTATGAGAGCGGAGGCTTGTTCCGCTTGTCTTTGGTTGATACTTGCTTTAAATCTGTGAACAATGTGGTTAGTAATGTTGAGACTAATATTTGGCATTCGAGGTTATGTCATGTTAATGTTGGTTGCATGTCTCGCTTAGCTAGTTTGAATTTAATTCCTAAATTTGATGTGGTCAAAAATTCAAAGTGCCATGTGTGTGTTGAAGCAAAACAACCTCGCAAGTCTCACAAGACTGCTGCGGCGAGAGAGTTGGCACCGCTTGAATTAATTCATTCAGATATTTGTGAGATGAATGGAATATTGACCAAAGGTGGCAAGAAATATTTCATGACGCTTATAGATGATTGCACTAGATTTTTGCTATGTGTATCTGTTAAAAACAAAGGATGAAGTGTTGCATTATTTTAAAATCTATAAGGCTGAGGTAGAAAACCAGCTTGAAAAGAAAATTAAACGGGTACGTTCTGACCGCGGTGGAGAATATTTCTCAAATGAGTTTTCTGAGTTTTGCGCGGAGCATGGAATTATTCATGAGAGGACACCACCATACTCACCTCAATCCAATGGGATTGCTGAGAGGAAGAACCGTACTCTAACTGATTTGGTTAACGCCATGTTAGAAACTGCGGGACTATCTAAGGAATGGTGGGGTGAGGCGATTTTGACAGCTTGTCATGTCCTGAATAGGGTGCCCACAAAGAACAAAAAAATTACACCATTCGAGGAATGGGAGAAAAAGAGATTAAATCTCTCATATCTGCGAACATGGGGTTTTTTGGCAAAGGTGCATGTGCCAATTAACAAGAAGCGAAAGCTTGGACCCAAAACCGTTGACTGTGTTTTTCTTGGTTATGCTATACACAGCGTGGGTTATAGATTTTTGATAATAAATTCCAAAATACCGGATATATATGAGGGTACTATCACGGAATCGAGAGATGCAATATTTTTTGAAGATGAATTTCCCATGAAAAATACACCTAGCATTTCTAGTCATAATTCTATTTCTTCTGAGGATGTCCATGAACTGATAAATAATGATGATTTTGAAACTCATGTGGAAACTCCTGAGGAGGACAATAATACAGTCACTCGAAAAAGCAAGAGACAAAGGATTGCAAAATCCTTTGGTGAGGACTTTATTATATACCTCGCGGAAAACACTCCCACAACCATTGCCGAGGCATATTCATCCATTGATGCTGACTTATGGAAGGAAGCAGTGCAAAGTGAGATGGATTCTATTATGTCTAATGGGACCTGGGAAGTGGTTGATCGTTCTTATGGATGTAAACCTGTGGGGTGTAAATGGGTGTTCAAAAAGAAAATGAGGCCTGATGGTACTGCTGAGAAGTACAAGGCAAGGCTAGTTGCTAAAGGCTATACACAAAAGGAAGGAGAGGACTATTTTGACACTTATTCACCAGTTGCCCGACTGACCACCATACGTGTGCTAATATCCTTGGCTGCCTCACACGGTCTTCTCATTCATCAGATGGATGTTAAGACAGCTTTTTTGAACGGAGAGCTTGAGGAAGAGATCTATATGGATCAGCCTGATTGATTTGTGGCAAAAGGTCAAGAGGGTAAGGTGTGTAAGCTGCTAAAATCCTTATACGGCCTAAAGCAAGCACCAAAGAAATGGCATGAGAAATTTGATAAAACTTTAACATCAGCCGGCTTTGTGGTGAATAAAGCTGATAAGTGTGTATACTATCGGTTCAGTGGAGGCAATTGTGTCATTTTGTGCTTATATGTGGATGACATTTAGATATTCGGGAATAATGTCGATGTGATCAAAGAAGTGAAGAATTTTTTGTCTAACAATTTTGAGATGAAAGACTTGGGTGAGGCTGATGTTATTCTCAACATTAAGCTTTTGAGAGAAGAAGAAAATGGTGGGGTTACTCTTGTGCAGTCCCACTATGTGAAAAAGGTATTAAATCGTTTTAAGTACGATGACTGTTCACCAGCTCCAACTCCTTATGACCCAAGCGTGATTTTGAGAAAAAATCGGAAAATTGCAAGAGACCAACTGAGATATTCACAAATAATTGGTTCTCTCATGTATTTGGCTAGTGCGACTAGGCCTGATATCTCGTTTGCTGTGAGCAAGCTAAACCGGTTTGTGTCAAATCCGGGAGATATTCACTGGGGTGCTCTTGAGAGAGTACTACGCTATCTAAAAGGCACAATGAGTTATGGCATTCACTTTACCGGGTATCCAAGGGTACTAGAAGGTTATTGTGATGCTAATTGAATTTCTGATGCTGATGACCTGTATGCCACAAGCGGATATGTGTTCCTGCTTGGAGGTGACATTGTTTCCTGGAAGTCTTGCAAGCAGACTATCTTAACGAAGTCTACAATGGAAGCAGAACTGACAGCATTGGACACTACTGGCGCTGAAGCCGAATGGCTACGTGAGCTCCTTATGGATTTGCCGATTGTTGAGAAACCTATACCGGCTATATCCATGAACTGTGACAACCAAACTGTGATAACAAAGGTGAACAGTTCTAAGGATAATATGAAATCTACAAGGCATGTGAAAAGTCGCCTGAAGACTGTCAGAAAATTGAGAAACTCCGGAGTAATATCATTGGATTATGTCCATACATCTAATAATCTGGCAGATCAGTTTACTAAGGATCTATCACGCAATGTGATAGAAGGTGCATCGAGGGAGTTGGGCTTGAGACCCACTTGAAGTCATTCCATAGTGGTAACATGTCCTTTGTGATCGGAGATCCCGTGAATTAGGATGGCGAAACAAGCTAGTGGATGGCCGAGGGAGAGACTCCTTAGAATAAAGTCTAGCTCATTTGAGATGCACCGTCTCTCCAATACTGTAAGGGAGGTTGATTAATTTATTAATGTGTTCCGTGTGGCTTTGTATAGTAGGGATGTTGACCTACAGGACATCCTAAAAGGAACACACCTATATGAGTTCGATTGCTAGTCACAATCTATGAGATGTGGGTAATCTCTAAATACTCATGAAAAGGCCAGGAAGTGTGACTTATAAGTTTCAAACAGAGGGAATGCTCTTTGCAGCCTAGTATCAGTTAAGGATTCTAGCGAAATTCATCTCACACAAAACTGTCAATTCAAGGCTTTGTCCATTGATCAGTTGTGGCTGAATGTAGCTATTATTCTAGATGGATGTTCAACTTAACAGTCTCCATCGAAACACTGGTATATAAAAGAATTGTGGTTCTGAGATATTTTCGCATTGTACCTTAGAGTTTGGTGGGGATTGTTAGATATAATGTGCATTTGGGCCATTAATATTTAATAAATCTAATAAAACTCTATGGTCCAATATTGCACATTAAGTGCTTTAATTGTGAGCGTGGACATGCATGGCAAACAAACGGACGGGCATGGCCTAATTCTTGTCACTAATTATGGGAGT